>NC_136413.1:17552500-18161875 GCF_051521515.1 Lactuca serriola | reverse complement strand
GGGGGTGTGATGCGTGCAATCAACCGAGCTCAAGTATGTGATTCCCAAAATACCCAGATATGTTGATATGTTATATGATATGAATGTTTGCTTGCTAGAATAAGGCTAGGGATACTTTCAGGAATTGCATGATAGATTGGTCTGATATGTGATGCCTTGTAGCCTAGGAAGCATTGGATGCTATGCTATAATGTGAATATGTATTGGTATCAGTAATTGCTAAGTGTATTCTTTATAAATTTTATACGGTTAGGATCATATAGCCTTAGAATGATTGATCCGGCCTTATTTCCTGTTCCTTGTTTGGTTGTGGTCCTAGGATAGAGTCTTTTATTTTACAATCTATTTGATCCTGTATAATTTTCATGCATAAGGCAACCGACAGTGAGATTGGATGTTCCTAACATAGATAGTAGTAAGTGAGCATGGGGATGTCATTTGTTTGTTCTATGGCTTGGAGTGTTATTGCACAAATGCTTCTTGCTTTGTGCTTTGTGGAACTCTTAGTGATGTGAGTTAACTATTAAGTGAATATGTTAAGTCACATGTTGCAAAAGATTAAATAATCTCAGAATGACATATTTGACTGTATTGCGCAGCTCTTGTTTGAGCCTAACCGTTGTAGTGTTGAGTCTGTTAGTCGAAGGATTAGCTAAGCTTTGTGGCATGTGATTGTATTCATGAAGTAGTTAACTGACATTATTAAGAGTTGTTCAGTAGTTGATGGTAGGGTGAGGTCGGGACCAAGGAGAGCCTAGGAAGTGCGTTAGTGGGCTTGGTTGTGCTGTTTAGTAGGTACTTGGAATACCGAATTGAGTAGTTACTTAGAGGATCCAAAAAGATCCTTGAGGAAAATACAGATAGGTGTGGAAAGGTAGTTTTGGTCCCGTACTACTGAAATCATAGGATCCGTACTCGAATTGAGGAAAATTTTTGGGGATTATAAGGAGCTGAATCAGGGTAGATTGTATGGTGGGAACCATGGTTCATTACAATATGTTTCCGTCTTATTCGGTTTATCGGTTATGGTTGTTCAGGCTGAGGATGGGTCTGGTGGTTGTTTGGGCCTTAGTGTCATTGTCAGTTTGGGATCGATTGGTGCAAATCTAGGTGAGTTAACTGTTTTCGAGGTCTCGAGGTAGTGCCAGTTGAGTCGTAGGGCTCAAGAAGGAAGCGATTGTGATGATCGGCTCAAGGATTACAGCCAGAGGCTGAGTGATTGGCAGACATATTGGGATGTCATTATCTTCGATGGGAGTTATGTTCTTCCAGATTTCCGTATTCAAAGGAAAGAAAGCAGTCATGAGATTTTCAAAGGTGGGATGTAGACCCAACATGGAGCTTGATGGTTGTGGTTTGTTTGTGTCAAGTATGATAGTGTGGGAATGCACAAAAAGGTTCTTATGGTATGGTTTCCTTGAGATGAGATCAAGGGTCTTCTTCCTTTGAATTTGGTTAGTTTTGGTGTTATAGTCCAGGTGATCAAGGAAGGTGGATTGGGAGTGAAAAAATTTCTTTTCTCCGATGTATCCCGACTATGAGAATGTCGCCCCTCGTATTTATGAATGATCCTTGCGCTGAATTGATGGTTGGGGATTTGCAGGAAGGAAGTGTGGTAGTCCATTTGTTTGTAAATAGGAAGTCGATGTTATGAATGGACTATCAAAGTTATTGTTTGTGCATCTGCATGGGATTATGAAGTTAGAGGCGGTTATGATTGGGAGGTTTTCAGGGTCTCCATCTGAGATTCGAAATAACTTTGAGTTCACTTGGTCTTTATGTGGAAGACCAATCTATGTTGTGTTATATATTCTAAAGATTTAGGGATGCTACGCATATGGTTGAATCGGTTTCAGATGTAGTTTGTCTGCAACGTCATTTGGTGGTAGTTTGAACCCTAAGTGAGGAAGAACTGGTTTTTTTCTTGAAGGATCATCGTTATGTTCGAGTTTATGATTTCAAAAGAATGGGTCTTAGGGATATGTGGTTCGGGTATTCAAAACTTTGTTTCAGGATTTGGTCAAGACGGAGATGCAGAAAAAGTTATCATCAGATGTATATGTTTAGGAAATCAGGAATGCACGAATCGTCTTCGCGGCAAGAAGATATTGGATAAGGAGCTTGTTGTAGTAGTGGTCCCTTTCGGAATGTTGCTAAATAGATCAAGAGGCATTTGGGAAGCTCAAGTTGAGCATCAAGCGTTGAGGGATTCCTAAACTCGTTATATAGATTGTTATCCATGTTCTAGGGTGGGCAGTTATTTATCGGTAAATCAGCTTCAAAGTTTGGTATGTTTAGTTTCACTTGGATTTTTTTTTACAGTAGTGTATTGGGTTATTGGGTTAATTGTCAATGCATTCTCAATTATTGGTCATTTCATTCATCGTTAAAAGTGGAGGTTCTTCGAAAGTTTCAAGTTGTGACAATTGAAGTTCAATGGATGCGTCAACCTATCATCAAGTTTCATATGTTTTATATTTTCTTTGGTATCTGAGTATGTTTACCCTCAATTATGGTGTGGAATTTTGGTTCATAGCAGGCTCAATTTTGGCAGTTGTACTTTGTTATTGGAAGATTTGATAATAGGGCAGCGTTGCTCAGCTTTCCAAGTGTGACTTTGATCTACGTGGAATCTAATTTTGGCATGTGGTGTCAGTAGAATTTGTAGTGGGATTGATAAGACTAAAGTTTTGGTAGCATTTCTAGATCACCTTGGAAGTTTTCTCGAGCTATTGTGTATTGGCGGGATCTGTTCAAATTCAATCGAGGTGGGAGATCTTGTATTGGTCGTTCATGAGGATGTTCCTGTTAACGGTTGAGGTTCTTCCAGGGTTGGTTATGTGTCTTCCCTTGGGAGTGTACATTATGGTAGTGCCTCAATTATGGTTATAAGAGGTACAAGTGGATTGAGTAAGATAATATGAGACCACTTTGTTAGTAATATTGGCATGGTTATATTTTGGGTTATAGCTTTTGAATTGGAACAAGAGTATGGCCATCTATCTCATTCTCTGGTTGTGTACGACCATGTTTTCGCCTGGTTTTACTTTGGTATCAACATGTTCTGTGAAAGGAATTGTGCGTGATATAAGGGTATGTCCCATGTTGTGTTCGGTTAGCATTAAGAGGGATGTTATTAGGTCCTACAAGCCGGTGGACTGATGGTTGGGTATCTTTAGGCCCTTGTGGCGCTGGTCGTGAGTCTTCAGTCCATTTATGGGATGACGACAAGATCAACATAGTACCGTGAGCTTATTGTTTAATGGTTAGCAAGTGTCATGATGTATCGTGAACTAATGGTTATATGATTCATATGGGTGGAACCAGGTAGTCTTTTGATTGAGACTCTTAGGTCTCAGATCGTTAGTTTTCTTGGCATATTTGGGTGTTAGTGCATGATGGGAGTCGGGAGACTTAGTGACCAGTTGGTTTGTATCATATGGGCATTTGGGAGTATTAGTCGTGCATCATAAGTCCCTTACGGGTTGTTTATCAAGAGTTTGGCTACAAACATTGGGTGTCGGTTATGGAATCTCAAGTCATGAAGCTCATTTTGAACGTCTCGAGTGATTTGTCAGGTGGAGATACGCCTGAGCTATTAAGGGATTTGGATGCAACGTGAGAATTCTTAGATTGACCATCCTCATGCTCGTGGGATCAACGGGTTGGTGATGACTTGTCAAGAAGTCAAGTGTGTATTTAAAGTTGTTGGGCACAATTTCTGGAATTTATAATTTGGTGATATTCGCGATTGGTATATTTTGAGTTTTCCTTCTGGATGGTTGAGTGGTGTTCCTAGTCAGGGACTAGTGGAGGTTACGGTGAATAAATGATCAACAGTCCTAGGGAATAATTTATGGGGTTTAAATTGACGGGTTCCAATTTTCAATAAGTTTCCTGCTTTGAGTGGTTATCGCGGTGATTTGAGGTCTTACATTTAGGAACAGTAAGTTAGTTGTTTCAGTTCTTAGGCACAACAACTGGGTTTCGTTCATTGGCCGGGGGGAAAGTGTTAAGGTTCATTCTTCCATAACGATAAGTGATTTATGCTAAAATGGGGTTTGGATGGCAGGTATGGGAGATGGTCGTCAGTATGGGATGAATCTTCATTCTTAACAGAATTCAGGAAGTTTGGGCAGCATCTCTAGTGTGGTAGAGGAATTAGTAATAAATGATTTCGAGGATGAAATCTAATTTAAATGAGGGAGAGTTGTAACATCTTGTTCTCGATAAGTTTCTTATTTCGGGATTATGAACAACAAATGAATCAAGTAAAGGTCTTGAACTTCAATGGAATATGGTTTAGACCCCTTTAGATGTGGGTAAGGTAGATTATGTGATTTAAGAGTTTGGTTTGTGCTTTGGAGCTAAGGGTACTATGGGAAAAGTGGTGTTTCAGACTTTCTTTATGAATTAAGGATTTTAATTTGATTTTTTTAAAAGTTAAAAGTAATTGGATAGGGATGTATAGCTCCTCTATACCTTTCCATGGATATAAAGATCATCGAAATCGGAGTTGGAACGAAGAAGTTGTGACCGTTTGAAATTATGAAGATTTTGGGGATTAGTCTGGTTGTAACATCTTGTTCTGCATTGTTCTTATTTTGAGTTGGGAATCAAAGGACTGGGTGTTAGGAGGCTTCGGACCCTCGAGAAGTTGGGTCCTGGACTTAGTTAGAGTGGTTAAGGTATTTCGAATAGTTCGGGTGATTGGAATCTAAGGAGCATTTTGATAATTTATCAACTCATGGTTTTATGGAAAGTGGATGTTTGTTCGGGATATCTTAGGGTGAGTATGAATTGGTATCAATATTGAGCATCTCGATTCCTTTATTTGGACATAAGGATCATCGGAATCGGAATTGTATCGAGAGAGTTACAACCTTCAGAAGAATTAGGGTTTCGGGAAAACCCTAGCACGCAGGGCGTACCAAGGAGGTATGCAGGGCATACTGATGCGAAGCCGGTTACACAAGGTGTAGCATTGAGAACGCGCAGCGTAGGAGCGAAGTTGGGTCAAAGTGCGAGTCCTCGTACGCTGGGCGTACGAGGTGGTACGCGAGGCGTACGATGGGCATATTGAAAACCTTAATCTTAGGGTTGTACCCTATATAAGCATAATGTTAGCCTCTTTCTTCATTTCTTAAGTCAGCCTCCACCCTCTAAAACCCTAGAAATTGTCATTAAGCTTTCATGGTGGCATCTTGAGCTTATGGTGTCCATTTTTGGTACATTTGGTTCCTTTCTAAGAAGACGGATCTTGGTACAAGAATGAGAATCAAGGAAGGGCTTATGGATGTTGCTTATGTGTCTCATTTCCAGCTTATTATAGGTATAAATCTTTGAACTTGATCATTGATGTCTTAGATCTGTCATTTATGAGTTTTGATTTATTTTGGTCCCAAGAATGAGATCTAGTCGTCTTCATTCCATTCCATGAGCTTTGAATTTCCCCTCTTAGTGTTTCTGAGGTTCAAGGTCCATAAAATTAGCACCCTTGGAGTTTAAATTCATCCATGCATGAGTTAGAACCATTTCCATGGTAGAAGAATGTTGTATTTTGAGTTTGGGTTCATATAGGGAATGCAAAGTCATCAAGTAGGTGACTTTATGGCTCTAGATGCTATTTGGGACTCAAATCTGTGACTTGGACAAATGGGCTAAGCATTAAGTGCTTAATGGTAAAAGTGGGATTAGGAAGGGAGTATGTTGGGCAGACAAGCCAGTACGCGTAACGTACTGCTGAGTACACCCTGCGTACTCAGTCAGAGTAGACTTCGTAATTATGGGCCTTGGGTTGGGCCATTTCTTGGATTAAGTTGTTATGGGACTTCCTGGACATCAGGAAAGCAGGTTTTTGGACCAAGGAAATTATTCGACTTTAGGATAAGGTCTATTGGAGAGGTTTGGGTCCATTTTGGAAAATTGGTCCATGAGTGGGTCATATTTGGGCTTTAAATGATTATGGGCTAATGGACCATCGGTATGTCAAGTATTTCAGATTAGGAAGTCGATTGGGCCTTTAGGTAAGCCGATGTAGAGGCCTGGTCCCAATGGGAAAATTGGGCCATTGATTGGTTAATTAACCTTTTGGGCCTTTCAAATTTCAGTTTGGGCCATAGTTTTGGTCAAGGCTAGATTAGGGGTAAAATGGTCTTTTTACCCTAGGTTTGAAGTTATATTTGTAGATTAGAACCCAATTGTTAATTGGGTATTGTTTTGTTATTGGTAGTTGAGGATCTATCAGCCAACAGCCAAGGGTGTTTCTGTATGATTCAGCAGTGTGAGGTGAGTCTTCTCACTATATCCATGGTTCGAAGGCACCAATGTCGGCCCATTATGTGTTATGTGGTATGCTAGTTGTTTATGTGATATGCTAGTTGTCTCTATGATACTTTCATGGATGACCCAGGGGGAGGGGGGGGGAGCCCGTGACACTTGGATATTAGACCATGTGGGGGAGCCCATGGTATTCCAGGTAAAGACCATAGGGGAAGCCTATGACACTTGGTTATTGTTGGTGATTTTATATCATCAAATATTATTTAAGTGTAATAGGATTAAATTTGTTGACCAAAAGTGATCTTGTTGAATATTTAACAAGTTAGGATGGTGTAGGAGTGCACACTTGTTCAATTTTTTCAAGATTCAAAGTACATTGTTATTTAGGGGCGAAGCCCCTAAACAAACGGGGGTCCGGGGGCAGCGCCGCTGGCGAAATTTTTTTATTTGGACTATGTTGCTATATTAAAAAATGCATCAAAATCCAATTTTAGAAAGTTGACCCTTTTTTCCTTGAGATCTGTTTAATGACAGTTTGGTAGTTTTATGACAGTTTTCAGACAGGAATTATATATCCGTATTTTGGTCATTTTTCTGGTACATCTTGAAGAACATTTTCATATACATTCTCAGATTTCATTCTCTGAATTTTATCCAATTGAGTGTTCGATCTGTACCATCGAAATACTTCAATTTGATAGTGAATCACGACTTTCAGAGACTCCAAGCAATCTATTCATCCCCTTTTTATCTAACAGTTATTAGATCATGTGGGGGAACCCATGGCATTCCAGGTCAAGACCAGGGGGAGCCCATGCCAACTCTATGTATGTTGCATGATATTCTGTGGTTATGTGCTATATGGTATTTTGGGGAACTCACTAAACTTTGTGCTTACGGTTTTCAGTTTTGTTTCGGGTACTCCAGTTTTTAAATGAAAGAGCTCGGCACGATTGCAACGCCTACACCCGAGTTTTCAGCAATATATGATCTTTAGGATTAGAACTTGATATTTGTTTTAATTGAAATGTTTTTTTCAATGTCTTAAATAAATTTACAATAGTGTTTTTGTTATAATAAAAATGAAATTTTTACCTTGGATTTTTGGGTCGTTACAAGTTGGTTCTCTTGTAATCGTGTGGAAGGTATATGGTCAGGATTGAGCGAGTTAGTTCTCTTGTAATCATCAAGGTTCGGTGGTTCTAGTATTTATTTCGGTAGGAGCGGAATTTTTTTTGGAAGAACTTTTTGTTGGATTAGATGTCTAAGCCCATAACTATTATTGGTATGTACTCGACCCGAGAGTAGCATGGTCCATTTGGGTTGCATAACACCAAGAAAATTTGTTAGGATAGACTCTTAAGAGAAGGTTATATATGATTTGTTAATATATCATAAGTTATAATATATTAATATGAAATCATATGTTTTAATTAGTATTGATCAAGAATTAATTTAGTGATCAAAAGAGACTAATTAACTCTATGGGGACTAATTATGGTAATTAGTTATATTTATATGTGTTGGGCTTATGATCCATGTTGGTCCAAGTTTATGTATGGATACATAAAGATTTGGGCCGCATGAACCATTGATCATAAAACCCATGGATATGGATTTGGGTTATACCCATGACCCTTGGAATCCTACATATAAATAGGTCACTACATAGCCAAAATCACCACTTGTAGTTCTTGGAACTCATGGAGTTGATTTTGGTGTGGAAGTAATTCTCTCTCAAAAGTCACCTTTGTCCTAGGTGAGTTGTGAGCCATTTGAGGCATTCATACTTTTGGTGCTAAGCTCTTAAGGCCAAATACATCAAGACTTCAAGCCACATAAAAGGTATGTTACTCTAACTAGTATCTTGTATTGTTTATGTCAAATTGCATGCTAGTTATAGGCTTAATACCTTGGAAACACCATTTGCATGTATAATTTGTGAAAACATAGATCCAAGGTATTTAGGGTTGTGTGTGCACCATAGGATGTTGTAGTATACTAAAACCCAACAGTGGTAACAGAGCCAAGGCTTGTTTTCAATTATACTTGATGCAAATTGCTGAAAAAAAATTGATTTTCTGGTTGTATGGACTGTGGACTCGCCAAGTCCACTAGGGGACTCGCCAAGTCCATGAAAAAATTCATCATACTCGTTGAGTAGGTTCATACACTCGACGAGTAGGAGGCCCAGAGTGCAGATTTTCAACTTTTAAGGCCGGAATTGGACTAGAATCATTACCCTAAGCTGTTTTTGAACTTATAAACTTGTTTTTGGTGTGGTAATGATCATTCTAATCCAATTCAAAAGATAATTGTCAAAAGTTTCATGTTTTGTATTAGTTTAATGGTTAGGCTAATTACATGAAAATTGTTTGATTTGAATTGTCTTGTTCATACGAGTTTAATCTAGATCATAGTTTTCTTGACATGCTTGTTAGTTGAATTGATGATCTTAATGTTTTTTTTTTGGATTCCATAACTTTTCCTCAAGTTATGGAAAACCAAAAGTTTTTTGTGTTTAATCTTCATTAAAGCCATAGGTTACACAACTTGAAGAGTCATTTCTCATAAATAGTTTTATGGACTCCATAACTTGTCCTCAAGTTATGGATGCTCAAGAGTCTCTTCATTAAATCTTTAAAACCCATATTAAACTCATATGTTATGAAATTGAAAAGTTTTTGAATTGTTCAAAATTTCCCTAAAGTTTTGGAATTTGTAAAGTCCCCCCTCCATGAATACTTTAATTCCAAGTTAAACCCTTAGAATTTTAAAAGTTTAAAATTCAACCCTTATACTATTATAATATTATAGGTTTAATATATATATATATATATATATATATATATATATATATATATATATATATATGTATAAGAGTAAGTCAGTCTTACCGTTAGTAGACCTCATTCACGAAGCCGGTCTGTAAGGGGGTATAAGGTTACTGCCTATAAAAAGACAGTTTAATGGGTGTCCACTCTCACACACCGCTTCCTTGACTAGTGGAGGGTCGTTAGCCGAACGAGTAGGACAGGACTATAATTCTCCCTTCATTAAAAGTATAACGATAAATACAAAGTAACTAAACTTTATTAAATTTCCAGTCTTAGTTACTTTAGGAAAATGTGAATTTGGTGCTAACCCATGAAATTTCACTTTGCACCTTGTTAAGTCGTTAATGGAGCGTGTGTGGTTAACCGACACACTAATCTAGGACTAACAGTGCGTGGCAAAGGGTAGCTCGATGTTAATCATAGATTAATGGAGCGTGTGTGGTTAACCAACACATTGATTAGGTGGTCATAACATTAAGTGTACCAAGTTGATTTGCATGATTATTCACTCCTTGTTTGTGATCCTCGACATCCCAGTCACAAACTTGAAGGGCACAATCGAGATTTAAACATGCCATTGAATAGTTCAATGAGTCTTAAAAGATCTAGGAGTTTCAATTCATTTAAAATCTAATGTTAAATTTCGTTTTTCATGGTGGAAATTGGTAAATCGTCATTTACCTACCTTCAAATATTTGTAGCTTGGATTACGACATCCCTCTTCCAAGTTATAAAATATTGTGTTGGGTCCTAGCCTTAATATTCCATATTGGGTGTTATATTAAGGACTTAAATCAACTAAACTTGTATTTCTCCCTCATAAATGTCTAGTTCAGACAACTATGGTCTTCCTTATCCTTTTGGAAAAGGCCTTCCCATTGAAGATGATATCCCACATGGTAATCAAGGTGAAAGATTAATCCCTTTGTTGTGCATTAATGGGACTGGAAATCATATTTCACTTCCTCTACCTCCTCCAATAATGCTCCCTAACCCACAAGTTCAAGGTCAGTCGAGCCCTATTGGCAAGCAAAGTCTATGTGTGCTCACATCTTGGAGATGAAGTCACATATTGACAAGTCGGGAGAGTTGGGTGTCAAAGTCTTAAGGAAGTTGGTTGTTGACTAGGTTCTTCAGTCACTTCCTAAGTCACATAGAGAGTTCTTTTAGGACTACTATATGACAAACCATGACATGACCCTTTTTGATCTTACCTATTTGCTTGTTGCTGCTGAATCAACAATGATTTAGAGCACTGGTAAAACAAATTTTATTGGAAGATCTACTTCCCAAACTTTCATGGACATTGACAATGGAAACATTAGAAGTCCAGAAAATCATTCTCTTCCCAATGGAAAGGGATCGGCCATGGTCATGTCGAATTGACCCAATGGTAAAGAGAAAGGCTAAGTCTGAGATAGTCATGTACCATCCCTAAAGAGTCCATATGTTTCTTTTGCCAAGAGAAGGGGCATTGATTGCGAAGCTACCCTATTTACCTGAAAGATCATAAGGATGGTAAAGTCAAAAAGTTTGACTCTATTTCGGGTAACGTCCACTATCCAACTCTATTAAGTTCCTATTTTGAGATTCTTATTACATGTGTGACTAGGTCGCATTTTGATGTTCTAAGAATCAAAGAAAAGCGAGGAAGCTTAAAGGAAGAATATGTTGATTCAGATCGCGAAGGTGGATTTCGATCGTATGGTTCGACGATCAGAATTTTGAGTTGTTTCTTATGAGTTGTGATAGATTGCCTAGGAATAGATAAGAACATAGTTTTCATATGCATTTGCATTGTAAGGATAAGTTTTTCCGCAAGTTTTAAAATAAAAGAAAAGTTTTGATTTTATTTATTTTAAGTATCCTTACAATGGAATTTGTGAAAATTGTTGTTTATATGATTCCAGTGATAGCAATATTGGAAAATGGATTTTATTGTTTCAGTTGTGGTAGTGTCATAATTACCAAATAAGGAAAGATTCTCATCGCCCAAGTTCCAGTTGGATAGAAATTTGGAGTCATGCAACTGGTATTGTATGATGGATGAGAATTTTCATCTTTGGGAAATTAAGACCGATTCCTTGTTCACATGTATATGTGAGTCAAGTGAAGGACTAGGAGATTGGGTACACTTGGTTATGTACTGGTCAGGTCCACCACAAAGATGGATGAGACTATTCGTCATGATTTTCTAAAGTTTAGTAAATATGGTTATGATTACAAGTTTAAGTGTAATTCTAAAACATTGGAAAAGTTTCAATGTAAGGCAGAACGGATGAGAAAAATCAAATTAGGCAAAAAGATAAGAGTTTCTCCAATCTGAAAAGATGGGAGAGTACTTTAGTATCTTGTTTTATGATTATCTTAGTGATTATGAAACCATATCACAATTGATTCTTTAAGGACATCTTAGTGCATTTGTTTGGCTAAGAAGAGGGATCATGGATTGTTGAAATGGTTAAAATAAAAAAGATGAATCATACTTTGTTCCAAAATTGAATCTTAGAGTAACACTCCAAGATCGAGCCTTGAGTGACATAATGTTAAGAAGGTTTAAAACACTTATCAAATGTAGATTAAAATGTTTTCTACTCTTGTACATTTGAAATTGGTGAGTTGTGATGTTTTGGATAAAACAAAGACCAACTAAGGTCAATTGTGTGAAGTATTTGTCTTGATAAGAATCCGCACTAACTCTTGAATATTTTCTTTGTCAAGGAATGGTTCTTGACAAGAGAATCTTATATGTCAAGAGGTCAGTGAGAATCTTAAAGATCTTAAAAAGTTTCAAGAACTAATTAAGAATGAAACCTATTGTTTATCACTAGCGCACGACTTGAGGTTTGTAACCTATCATGTTGACATATTCTTATTTTTGTGCCCATTCCAGTTAAAGTTGTCTATGCATGTGGGTTCTATGAGTTCTCAATTGGTTGCATAACTACCTGGAAGCAATGGTAGGCCTTGTGCTACCAGGTGGCAAGAAGTTAAGATTAAACAAGTTCAGTCCATATAGTATGGATTTGTCACTAACCTTGTCTTGTGATTATGGTTATGACAAATTTACATGGATAGGAACACATACACCATAAAAAATCTAAGTGCCATAAGGTTTTTCTCTGATTCGTGAAAAGATGGTGAGGAAACGCTTTCACTAAGTAGATTTTAAGTAGATAGCAATGGTGTGTGATTAACCAGCA
Organism: Lactuca serriola; assembly: GCF_051521515.1. Lineage (NCBI taxonomy): Eukaryota > Viridiplantae > Streptophyta > Magnoliopsida > Asterales > Asteraceae > Lactuca > Lactuca serriola. Next base: position 18,149,553 of record NC_136413.1, on the reverse strand, counting down.
CACTAACATGGACTAGCGAGAATGGAAAAAGGTCTGAACATTATGATTACGACATCCCTGTTCGTAATTTTTTAGACACACATGTGAGCTATCTAAGGAAAGGTGTTTGATTTTGATAAAGTCTTATCAAAGCATCTCGTATCAGAAATCTGAACTTTGGTAAGAAAGTCAATAAAGTATTGATTTCTAGAAGTCCAGCTAAATTCTTGATACATGTAAAAGCTAGTGGGAGCATAAGTGTTATGCTAATAATTATCATGTTAGTGGGAGCATGATTATTATGTTAAGTATTGCAAGTTAGCAATGTTAATTATGGAAAACAAAGTTTCAAATTTGCAAAGATGCAGGGTTTGAAAAGTTGTTTTGCTATAATTAATTAAGGGAGAGGAAATTATACTTCATTCCAATTCTAAAAGCTTAGATTATGAGTTTTTAATCAAATTTAGTCATAATTACATTATTTGTGTTCTAAAATTTGATTATGATTACGACATCCCTTTTCATAATATGAATTATGAGAACATGGCAAATAGAAATAGAAATATTATAGCAAAAGACTGGTCTAGTATCATGTCTTTATGTGAGACATCATGAATCGTGTCCCATATGCTTTGGATATAGGATTGATTACATGTGCTGTAATATTCATCTATTCTAAATTTTTCCAAATGCCTAGGGCATTAAGAGGGAAAAGTACTAGAACTGGATATGACTAAAATGATTAAGCAATTGCCGAGGACAACATGAGGTTTACCAAAGATTGGTTGCTTATGGACAATTGGAAGTATAGTTTTAATTTTTGAAGGACCATATTGACATATTTTGGAAAAGAGGCAACTCTTGTTTAGAAGTGATAGTAAAAAATAGGAATATGGAAATGTTTCCATAGGTGGAAGTTGTTCTCCAAATCTATGTAAGATTAGAAAACTTAATGCAAGAAGGATGTTCAAAGGAATGTACTTTGAATGTGAGACTTCGTTTCCATGGAATTAATCTCCATTGGAATACTTTGTAATGTTTGTTGTCAAGTCTTTATGACTTTTGTGCATAGTCATTACAAGAGGATCAATGCATATAAGTTTAGAACCTAACAGATTTCCGTAAATGGTAAGAATTTGGTATTCTTACATTTATCATAAAGATTTGGAGTTGTGAAATGAGCATCATTGGAATGTTATCAATTGATCTATTTCACAAAGAAAAGACCATAGATTAAATAAAAGGTGTTTTATTTACTCTCAAAAGTTTGGGGCCATATATGATTAATATTATTCTTGTGTTTCACTTTGCATGTTTTGACTTCCCGAATAACTAGGTTATTCAAACGGTCCACAGTTGATCATACTTTGGAAGTAGGTATTGAGGCAAGACTGTCATGAATGGGTCTGTAGTTTGTCTAGGTGGCCTAGACATAGCCGCAGTATTCATGAGTGCTCCTGGAATTATATCCGAGTATTGGATTAAACCCACGCTCATTTGAATCACTTCATGGATTTTACCACGAGTGATCATGAGACGATAATATCTTATATTCTTCAAACAAAGATGTGTGAGTTGTAGTTGCGAGTCGGTTGCACATTGACATATGTAAACACAATTGTAAATTGAATGTTATAAAACATATGGTTGTGTGTAACTTGATGAGTGAGTACAAACGAGCATTTGGGTCGAAGTTTATCCGTTCCTTTTACCCCATGTGGATAAAAGTGATATCTGTGGGCCCCTCGATGATTTAGTGATGACAAACTTAAGTGCTTGGTCGGGCCATGACTGATTTGATTTGTTAAATTAGTCGGTCGTCATAAATCAGAAATCAGGAAACAACAGATGGACAGAGAGTATGATTATAATTCATGTCTCAGTCCATATGGTATCTAGAATGAAGGAATATATGATCCCTTATCTAATGGACACGTCATTGACTAGGTCAGAGTTTGACAACAACTTTTAAGAGCTACGATTTCTAGTCGGGATTTTGGAGGCATACTTGCAATAATAGTTTTAGACTTATCCAAGTGGGAGACTGTTGGATTAGAAGTCTAAGCCCATAACTATTATTGGTATGTACTCGACCAGAGAGTAACATGGTCCATTTGGGTTCCATATCACCAGGACAATTTGTTAGGATGGACTCTTGAGAGAAGGTTATATATGATTTGTTAATATATTATAAGTTATAATATATTAATATGAAATCATATGTTTTAATTAGTATTGATCAAGAATTAATTTGGAATTAATTTAGTGATCAAAAGAGACTAATTAAATCCATGGGGGCTAATTATGGTAATTAGTTATATTTATATGTGTTGGGCTTATGATCCATGTTGGACCAAGTTTATGTATGGATACTTAAAGAGTTGGGCCACATGAACCATCGATCATAAAACCCATGGATATGGATTTGGGTGATACCCATGATCCTTGGAATCCTACATATAAATAGGTCACCACATAGCCAAAATCACCACTTGTAGTTCTTGGAATTCATGGAGTTGATTTTGGTGTGGATCGAATTCTCTCTCAAGCGTCACCTTTGTCCTATGTGAGTTGTGAGCCATTTGAGGCATTCATACTTTTGGTGCTAAGCTCTTAAGGCCAAATACATCAAGACTTCAAGCCACATAAAAGGTATTTTACTCTAACTAGTATATTGTATTGTTTATGTCAAATTGCATGCTAGTTATAGGCTTAATACCTTGGAAACAACATTTGCATGTATAATTTATGAAAACATAGATCCAAGGTATTTAGGGTTGCATGTGCACCATAGGATGTTGTAGTATACTAAAACCCAATACTTTTGGGTTCAAGCATTACTGTGGCTAAGAGGGAGCAGTGTGGGAAGATAGTAGTGGCAGTTGTTTGGATTGTTAGGTCATCAGCAGTGTCCAAGGAGCTTTATATTCGCACGAGTTGCAGTCAGTTAGAATCGGGTGATCAATAAGTTTGGCTAGCAATGGAACGGTAGTATTGTTCAACGCAGGGTATGGGCGGTTCATGCTATTTGAGGGAGATGGATCGGAAATTCATAAGGATTAAAAGGTGAGAGACCTTCGTCGATTCTAAGTGGGGGAGAGATAAGTGGTCGTTCGGATTGAGGTTGCATTGGTGGGAGTTCAGAAAACTCCCGAGCACAGGTCGACATCTCCATTGTCGATCATTTTAGGCCATGGGATTTGAATGTGTGACCCGAACTCCTTATTGGTTGCAGGATTTAGTTCAGGATGTGTGGTATTTTGTTGGTTTGAGTATGGTAAGACCATAAGTGGTAATCATGGTTAGTTGGAGGCGTAGTAAGATCGTGGGGGGATTGTAGCAATCACCAATTTGAGGTAAACTATTATTAGAAACGGTCGAGTGTGATGGGGAATTAGTTCGTGCCTTGGGCATGTCGGACAGGGTTGTCAAGGAATATTCTCACTTTAGGGTTGAGGACCGTTGGGGTCCGGGTTGGGTCGGGTCGTATACCTCTAGAGGAGTATGACTCACGGGCGAGGCCCGTATGATTATGGTAGATCAGGCGGGTCCTGGTAGAGACCATTGGGTCCAGGTATCAGATCTTGAGTTGCAGGATCATGTGGAGGATCAGTGTGTGACACAAAGGGGTTTTAGGTTGGGCAGCCTTGTTGTTTCAATTCTTAGGAATCTGGTGGTTGGACTAGGTACGAGACTGGTAGTCTCAGAAATGGTTTAGGGGTAATTATTTATCGGTTAGGTGAGGGTTCATCGGGAATCGGAAGATTGGTGTGGAATGAAAGTGTAGATTCGTGAATCTCAGGTTATGAGTGGAGTATTAGATTGGTTTTGGGTATGAACTTGAGTCCGATATCGCGCATGATTTGTGCATGATTTTCGTTTCAGTGGAATAAGAATTGGGGGTATCTATACACCAAGGGCATCGATCGTAGGGTTCATGAGTAAGGAATGAGTATAGTTTTGATAGAAATAGAGTCGATGCGATGTGTCTTGGGTTGGTTTTGTCTGCGGGAGGGCCTCAACGTATTTGGAATCAGGAGAAGGTAGGTCGTTGGAGACCGGGTTTGTTAGGAGGATGCAATTGGTCTCGTGGCATTCTTTTAGTAATAGATTGGTGTCAATGTGGTTTGGGGTATTACCGCCAGATAAGGTTGCTCTCAGAGGTTGCATGGGGCTACTGTGTGTTTGTATGTCTTTTGGCTCAACAATCGGGTAGGAGTTCGGTGACTCAGCTAGATGGAAAACTAGTTGGGACCATGGAGGTCTCAACTGCTGTTGGGAAGCACATAGGTGCCAGTAAGACTAGTCGGAGTGGTTTCACTGATCTGAGCTTCATGTGAGGAGTCGCTTGTATTTCGGGGTATATGTTAAGTCGCTCCCAGTTGGATTAAATAATCTTAGAGTGATTGATTGGACCCTGTTGCGCAGATCTTGTATGAGTCTAATCGTTGCAGGATGGAATCTTCTACTCGAAGGATTATCTGAGCATTCTGTCAAGTATAAGTTTTCTGCAACTGTATATGATAATTGGTTATGGTTCCAATGAAGCATCAAGATAACCAAGGTTAGAAGAATTTTGTTTAGTATGGTATTCATGAGTAAATGGTATGATAGTGGTTAAGTGTGGGCAGTTGTCGGGAAGACAGATCAATTTGAGGTTTCGAGTTTCAGGAATATAGAGGTATTCATGAGGTGGGTTGACTGGTGTTATGAGGAGTTCTTCAGCAGCTGATGACAGAGTGAGGTCGGGAACCTAGGAGATGTTTCGGTGGGTTTTGTGTCACTATTTAGCGAATATTTAGTACATAAGTAGAGTAGGTGACTTAGAGGATTCAGGATGATCTTTGAGGAAAGTCTGGATAGGTGTGGAAGGTAGTATTGGGCCCGTACTACTGAAAGAACAGGATCCATACTCGAATCAAGGGAAAATCTTGAGTATCTAAGAAGATTAGGGAAGAGGATTCTAAAGTATGTTATGATCTTTTGCATGATTGTATTCCCATTTGGTGATGAGCTTCCAAGAAGGAGGGTTAGGTTCTAGTTCCATCTCAGGTAGGGTACTGAGCCGATTATCGAGCCGATGCGAGGATTCATCTCGTCGGAGACTACCCACGGTGTTTTGGAGAAAACTCCTGTGATTTTTGGTTCGATCGAGGAGGGTTTTTTTGGAAGATCTTGGATGATCGTTGGGAGTGTTCTGTGCTGAGGTTATGGCTATCGTTGGAGTTCGTATTCTTTATTTCCGTGAGTTTCGTGCTTGTGAAGCTCCTGCATTCCATAAGGGGAGGGGACCCCGTTGTCGGCAGGAGATGGTTAGCAGTTATGGCTAACACGTTCAGGTCAAGTGCATTCAGTGGAGGGTCTCAGGAAGAGACCCAAGATTTTTGATCAGGGATCGAGAGGCCAACAGGGCCGGGTTCAGTGTAACACGTGCAGAAAACTGCACGATGGAGTTGTCATTCCAGGGGTATGAGTAGCTATAAGTGTAGCATGATTGATCATGTTTGCAAGGATTGTCCTCAGGGGAAAGCTTGTTATGTTTTCCCTACGTTTAAGTGGGCCACACAAGGGTCGCCTGTTTAAGGAAAAGGAGAGGAATAGTGAGTGCACTTGCTCCGTCTATTTTGCGGATCCCTGATAGTCATGAGGATAGGACAGGAGCCTCGACAAAGAAGTGCCAATCGTTGCAGTGTCAGACAGGGGAGGTCCGTGCTTTGTCAGGTGACTTTGCGGGCATGTTATATTTTGCGTTATTCTCGGTTGTTATCATTTTTCATGTTGCTTGGGATTTGATATTGATTTTGGTAAGCATTATCCTCGGTTTATTGCTTTATTATTGTTGGGGTATATTTTTTGAGAATCGATTTATATATTTTTGCATGCAATGAATCATTAGTGGGCTATCGTGGGGGTTGTATCTTGTGTAGCGGGTTCCAATGTGTTCAGTTGATATTATGGGTTTGGTTGAGATCGGTTCAGAGGAATTGTGTGGAAGGTATATGGTCAAGATTCAGTGAGTTAGTTCTCTTGTAATTGTCAAGGTTCGATGGTTATAGTATTTATTTCGGTAGGAACGGAGTTGCTTTTGGAAGAACTTTTGGGTTTAAGCATTGCTGTTGCTAAGAGGGGAGCAGTGCGGGAAGATAGTAGTGGCAGTTGTTTGGATTGTTAGGTCAACAACAATGTCATAGGAGCTTTATATTCGCCTGAGTTGAATTCAGTTAGAATCGGGTGATCAATAAGTTTGGCTAGCAATGGAAGGATAGTATTGTTCAACGCAGGGTATGGGCAGTTCACGCTATTTGAGGGAGATGGATCGGAAATTCATAAGGGTTAAAAGGTGAGAGACCTTTGTCGAGTCCAAGTGGGGGAGAGATAAGTGGCTGTTCGGATTGAGGTTGTGTTGGTGGGGGTTCAAGAAACTCCCGAGTGCAGGTCAACATCTCCATTGTCAATCATTTTAGGCCATGGAATTTGAATGCATGACCCGAACTCCTGATTGGTTGCAGGATTCGGTTGAGGATGCATAGTATTGTGTTAGTTTGAGTATAGTAAGACGATGAGTGGTAACCATGGTTATTTGGAGGCGTAGTAAGACCGCGAGGGGATCATAACAATCACCAGTTTGAGGTAAACTATTATTAGAAACGATTGAGTGTGATGGGGAATCAGTTTGTGCCTTGGGCATGTCGGAGAAGGTTGTCAAGGAATATTCTCGCTTTTGGGTTAAGGATCGTTGGGGTCCGGGTTGGGTTGGGCCGTATAGCTCTAGAGGAGAAGGACTCACGGGCGACGCCAGTGTGATTAAGGTAGATCTGGCGGGTCCTGATAGAGACCGTTGGGTCCAGGTATCAGATCTTGAGTTGCAGGATCAGTGTGTGACGCAGAGGGGTTTTAGGCTGGGTAGCCTTCCTGTTTGGATTCTTGGGAATCTGGTGGTTGGAATAGGCGCGAGATTGGTAGTCTCAGAAATGGTTTGGAGGTAATTATTTATCGGTCAGGTGAGGGTTCATCTGGAATCGGAAGATTGGTGTGGAATGAAAGTGTAGATTCGTGAATCTCGGGTTATGAGTCGAGTATTAGATTGGTTTTGGGTAAGAACTCGAGTCCAGTATCGCGTGTGATTTGCACATGATTTTTGTTTCAGTGGAATATGAATTGGGGGTATCTATACGCCAAGGGCATCGATCGCAGGGTTCAAGAGTAAGGAATGAGTATAGTTTTGATATCAATAGAGCCGATGTGATGTGTCTTGGGTTGTTTTTTTTTGCGGGAGGGCCTCAACGTATTTGGAATCAGGAGAAGGTAGGTCGTTGGAGACCGTGTATGTTAGGAGGCTGCAATTGGTCTCGTGGCATTCTTTTTAGCAATAGATTGGTGTCAATGTGGTTTGGGGTATTACTGTTAGATAAGGTTGCTCCCGAAGTTCGTGTGGGGCTACTACGTATTTGTATGTCTTTTGGCTCAACAATCGGGTAGGAGTTCGGTGACTCAGTTAAATGGAAGACAAGTTGGGACTAGTGAGGTCTTAGCTACTATTGGGAAGCAGATAGGTGGCAATAAGACTAGTCATAGTGGTTTAAGTGATTTGAGCTTTGTATGAGGAGTCGCTTGTATTTCAAGGTATATGGTAAGTCGCTCACAGTTGGATTAAATAACCTCAGAGTGATTGATTGGTCCCTGTTGCACAACTCTTGTATGAGTCTAATCGTTGCAGGAAGGAATTTTTTATTCAAAGGATTATTTGGGCCATCTATCAAGTTTAAGTATTCTGCAGTTGTATATGATCATTGGTTATCGTTCCAATGGAATTATCAAGATAACTAAGTTGGAAGAATTTTGTTTAGTCTGGTATTCATGAGTAAATGGTGTGATAGTGGTTAAGTGTGGGTTGTTGTCGGGAAGACAAATAAATTTGAGGTTTCGAGTTTTAGGAAGATAAAGGTGGTTTTCTGCAAGGGGTTTAAGGTTCATTCCTTTTCAGTTTTGGTAACTTCTTCTAGGGTTGGTGTCGGTTGCCTTGGGAAGGCTGTATTATTCTCGGGTTGTGGCGGTGTTGACCAGATTGTTGGATATGTTGGGAAAGGTAAGGATGGATTTCAAGGACAAAATCTCATATAAGTGGGGCAGAGTTGTAATATCCTATTTTGCATTATTCCTATTTTCAGTTGGTAATCAAAGGAATGGGTGTTAGGAGGCTTCGGACCCTCGAGAAGTTGGGTTCTAGACTCATTTGGAGTTGTTAAGGTATTTTGAATAGTTCGGGTGTTCGGAATCTAAGGGACATTTTGGTAATTTATCAACTTAGGATTTTATAGACAACGGGTGTTCGTTCGGGATATCTTAGGGTGAGTATGAATTGGTATCAGTATTGAGCGTCTCAGTTCCTTCATTTGGACATAAGGATCGTCAGAATCGGAGTTGTATCGAGAGAGTTACGACCTTCAGAAGAATTAGGGTTTGGGGAAAACCCTAGTACGCAGGGCATACCAGGGAGGTACACTGGGTGTACTGATGCGAAGCCGGTTACGCAACGCGTAACATTGAGAACATGCAATGTAAGAGCGAATTTGGGTCGAGGTGCGAGTCCTCGTACGCTGGGCCTACGAGGTGGTACGCAGGGCATATGAGGGGAGATTAAAAACCCTAATATGAGGGTTGTACCCTATATAAGAATAATGTTAGCCTCTTTCTTCATTTCCTAAGTCAGCCTCCACTCTTTAAACCCCTAGAAATCATCATTAAGCTTTCATGGTGGCATCTTCAGCTTATGGTGTCCATTTTTGGTACATTTGGTTTATTTCTAAGAAGATGGAGCTTGGTACAAAAATGAGAATCAAGGAAGGGCTTATGGATCTTGATTTTGTGTCTCATTTCCAGCTTATTGGAGGTATAAAACTTTGAACTTGATCATTGATGTCTTAGATCTATCATTTATGAGTTTTGATTCATTTTGGTCCCAAGAATGAGATCTAGTGGTCTTAATTCCATTATAGGAGCTTTGATTTGCCCCTCTTAGTGTTTTTTAGGTTCAAGGTCCATAAAGTTGGCACCTTTAGAGTTTAAATTCATCCATGCATGAGTTAGAACCATTTCCATGGTAGTAGAGTGTTGTATTGTGAGTTTGGGTTCATTTGGGGCATATAAAGTCATCAAGTCAGTGAATTAATGGGTCTAGACGCTATTTGGGACTTAGATCTATGGTTTAGACTTATGGGCTAAGCATTAAGTGATTAATGGAAAAAGTGGGATTTAGAGGGGAGTATGTTAGGCGTACAAGCTAGTACGCGTAGCATACAAGCCATTAAGCGAGTATGCGCATCGTACTGCTGAGTACGCCCTGTGTACTCAGTCAGAGTGGACTTCACAATTATGGGCCTTGGGTTGGGCCATTTCTTGGATTAAGTTATTGCGGGCCTTCGTGGACATTTGGAAAGCAGGTTTTTGGACCAATGAAATTATTGGGCTTTAGGATAAGGTCCATTGGAGAAGTTTGGGCCTAATTTGAAAAATTGGTCCATGAGTGGGCCATATTTGGGCTTTGAATGATTATGGGCTAATGGATTATCGGAATGTCAAGTGTTTCGGATTAGGAAGTCGCTTGGACCTTAAGGTAAGGCCATGTAGAGGCTTGGGTCCAATTTGGAAAATTGGGCCATTGATTGGTTAATTGAACTTTTGGGCCTTTCAAATTTCAGTTTGGGCCATAGTTTTGGTCAAGGCTAGATTAGGGGTAAAATGGTCTTTTTACCCCAGGTTTGAAGTTATGTTTGTGGATTAGAACCTAATTGTTAATTGGGAATTGTTTTGTTTCGTTATTGGTAGTTGAGGATTTATCAGCCAGCGGCCAAGGGTGTTTCTGTATGATTCAACAGTGCGAGGTCAGTCTTCTCACTATATCCATGGGTCGAAGACAACAATGTTGGCCCATTATGTGTTATGTGGTATGCTAGTTGCTTATGTGATATGTGGTATGCTAGTTGTCACTGTGATACTTGCATGGAAGACCCTTAGGGGAGCCCATGACACTTAGATATTAGACCATGTGGGGGAGCCCATGACATTCTAGGTAAAGACCATGGGGGAAGCCCTTGGCACTTGGTTATCAGACCATGTGGGGGAGCCCATGTCATTCCAGGTCAAGACCATGAGGGAGCCCATGTCAAATCTATGTTTGTTGCATGATATTCCGTGGTTATGTGCTATATGGTATTTTGGGGAACTCACTAAGCTTTGTGCTTACGGTTTTCAGTTTTGTTTCAGGTACACCAGTTTTCAAATGAAAGAGCTCGGGACGATCGCAACACATACACCCAAGTTTTCTGCAATATATGATCTTTGGGTTTAGACTCTGATATTTGTTTTAATTGAAATGTTTTTTCAATGTCTTAAACAAATTTACAATAGTGTTTTCGTTATAATAAAAATGATATTTTTACCTTGGATTTTTGGGTCGTTACACAAGTACGTTGGGCATACTAGGCATTCATGGAGTACGTTGTACGTATGAAATTAGTGCCCAAACCCTATTTTCGTGGTTTGATCCCTATTTAAGCTCGTTAACTTCCCAAAACCCATTCCATGCTCAGCCTCCGCCTTTACAACACCCTCCCTTAAAACCCTAACCTTAGTTTGAGCCTTGTGAGGAGCTCATTGGAGAAGTGTTGGTTCCATTGGAGCTTGTAGATCCAGACTTTATTTACCTTGATCTTTCTTCTAGAGGTATAAAGTTTGAATCTTGATGATGCATTTCATATATCTAGCTACTCTTGGATGTTATGATCTTTTGGTCACTTTAATGCATAAAGTTTAGATCTTGATATGTTTGTAACATTGTTATGGATAAAGTTGGAAAATTTATCCATCTAAACATCATATTGATTCAGATCTGAAGGTTGGAGATTTGGACTTAATGGATTAAGTTGAAAAAGATGCACTTTTGGTCCCTTTGAGACTTAAAGACTAGATCTCGGTTGTTTGGACCATTCTAATGGATAAAGTTGGAAACTTTATCGATTATTGAGTTATTAGGAACCATAAAAATGTGATCTTGGTCCTTCTGTTCCTTCCATGCATGAGTCGGTGGTCTTTTAATGAAGTTAAAGATTCATGGCTTTGGTTTGGGCGCCATTAAGCCATGCAAATTCATAAAATTAGGAACTTTATGACTTGGGACGTACCATATAATCAGATTTGAAAGTTATGCATGTTTTCTTAAGGCATTAAGAGTTTGGAGATGATTTTGGGCTTCAACGTCGTACGTTGGGCGTACCGTGTTGGTGCGTTAGGCATATGCACCTGAAAATCTTTTTAGCCATTTTGGGCCTTGAGTCATTTTGGGTTTTAGGCATTGCTTTGTTAGGCCAAGTATAGGAAGGGTAAAATATTCTTTTACCCATTGTTATGAGGATATATGAATTGGACCTTGAGTTATGGGAACTTGTCCTAACTATTAATTAAGGATAATTTGGATGTGTTCAGTGTGAGGAACCCAGTGGAAGCAACACATGTGTGTTTCAGTTATCTTGAATTGAGGTGAGTCTCCTCACTGTGCTTGTGGGTCGAAGGCACTAGTGTCGGCTTACTAGATTATGTTGTAGGATAGTAGTGGTTTCTGACACTTACTGGTATGTTTGTATGTGCTTGTTGTCTTTGTGACTCATGCTGATATGACTGTATGTTTTATGTATGTGGGGGTTGATACGGACCCGACTAAGCTACGTATTGTTATATAGAGTCATTATGGACTCGTGGTTGATATGGACCTGACACAACTACTTGTTTTCATATGGGGTTGATACGGACCCAACACAACTACATGCTATCATATGGGGTTGATACGGACCTGACACAACCACATGTTGTTATATTTACAAGTGTATTGTATGTGGCATTTTGGGGAAACTCACTAAGCTTTGTGCTTATGGTTTATGTTTATGGTTTAAGGTACTTTGTTTTTAAAAGGAAGGGCCCGACTTGATCGCACTGCATCCCTTAGAGTTTATTTCCGCACTGAATGTTTACAAATTACTCTAAATTTTAAGAATACTTTGACTCTGATCGTCTTTTGGAACAATGAATAAATGACTTTAACTTATAAAAAAATGAATTTTTTACTCGGTATTTTTGGGACGTTTCAGTAACAATAATCCATGGGTCGGTATTGGTGCCTTTGACCCGCCAAACACATTAAGGAGACTCACCATAAACTAGAGATAACAAAATCACATGCGTTGCTGCTAACGAGATCCTTACACTAAACACATCCAAAATATCCCTAATCATAATTAAGGCAATTCCCCATAATCCAATGTCGAATTCATATCTTCTTATACCAATGGGTAAAAGACCATTTTACCTTTCCCATTCTGACCCAACAACCCATGGCCCAAAGACCAAAAGACCCATGTCCCAAAAAGGTCCATTAAGGCACCTTGGTACATACCCCCGTGTACCACCTCAATAAGCCCGTCGTACAGTGCATAAGCCCAAACTCCATTTTTTGTTCTTAATGCCTTAAGACAAAACATCAATCTTCTAGATCTGATTCTTTTGGGATGTCTTAAGTACTAAAGTTCCTGACTTTATGACTTTGTATGGCTTAATGGTGCCCAAACCAAAGCCCTAAATCTCTAACTTCGACAAAAGCCTACCAATTCATGCGTGGAAGAAATAGAAGGATCAAGATCACATTTTTATGGTTCCTAATAACTCCATAATGGATAAAGTTTCCGAATTTATCCATTAGAACAATCCAAACAACCGAGATCTAGTCTTTAAGTCTCAAAGGGACCAAAAGTGCATCTTTTTCAACTTAATCCATTAAATCCAAGTCTCCAACCTTTAGATCTGAATCAGTATGATGTTTAGATGGATAAAGTTTCCAACTTTATTCATAACAATGTCACAAACTTTCAAGATCTAAATTTTATGCACTAAAGTGACCAAAAGCTAATAACACGGAACACTAGCTAGATCTATCAAATGCATCATCAAGATTCAATCTTTTTACCTCTAGAAGAAAGATCGAGGTGAACAAGGCTTGGATCAACAAGCTCTAAGACAACCAACACTTCTCCAACGAGTTCTTCTTCTTCTTCTAAATGCACTAAAAACCCACCAAAATCACTCAAAGGCTCAATAATCTTCCAAATGAGGCTAGGGTTTCGAGGAAATAGCTTAAGAGGGTGGAGGTTGAAGGTAAGGAAGGTTGGAAATAAGTTAAGGACTTTAAATATGGTCTAAGACCCGAAATTAGGGTTTGATTCTGGGTCGCGTACGCCCAACATACACGAAGGAACGTTTGCGATCACTTCAGCCAAGTACGCCCAACGTACATCCCTTGTACGCCCAACATACTCGGCAAGCACTTAACTATTCTAACTTCCGAAGGACATAACTTCTTTGTTTCAACTCCGACTTCGAGGATCTTTATATCCATGGGAGGATATTGAAGACCTTTACAACCATATCTAATGACAAAAGGTTGTGTGATTTAGCTCTTGAACTTTCGTAAGGCGGTCTCCATTGGTGTAAGATCTTCAGAGAAACTATTTTGAATTCTTAACTTGTTCGATCGATATCCCTCGATATCGACCGATCTTGAGTTTTGTTTTTTTTGATGTGTGTGTATGAGATATAAGAAATAAATAGAGATAGAATAATAAGGCTTATCAACTCATCATTCTCTTTGGATCAGATGGAGGAACAAATAAAGGATAAAGGAATGAGGAACAAATAAAGGAGAAAGAAAGAGGAGGCGGTGGGTAGGGCTAAGTGGTGGGCCTATTTTTCTTTTTAAATAACAAAAAAACAATAATTAAAAAAATAAGGGCAAAAAGCAATTTCATATAGACTTAACTAGAAATTTTAACAACGTTAAGAAAAAAGAACATTAGTGGGGCAAATTTAAAACTAAAAGGGTCACTGACGTGTAAGGTTTACTCCGTAGGGACAGTTTGTGAGAAAAAAAGTTTCATAGAAATCATTTTAGGGACAAAAAAAAGGAGAATGACCATTTATGAAATTTTGTCTTAAATATATAAAACACTTTTATTGAAATTTTAATTCTCAACTTTTTAAGGGTTTGAATATGATAATTATAAATCGTATGAAAAAGAAAAATGGCTTTGTTTTTGTCGTATGCTTAGACATAAAAAGTATAAGTTATATTTCATCCGTCCCATATTAATAGTACATGTTTCATTTTTGATTTGTCCCAAAATAATAACATACTTCTAAAATAAATATTTTTTTTTTATCAAAATACCCCTCATTATTAGTTAACTTATGATGAAATTAAATGCAACAAAATGATGAAATTAAATAGTATAATTATCATTTCATTTAATAAAGTTAACAATAATTAATGTTTTTTTTTTGAAACGGAAAAAGTATTTAATAAAATAGAGGAGAGACATTTACAAACCCTCAAAAAAATTTACGGGTTTGAAAAAAATTTCTTATAAACTAAAAAGAGAATTTTATAAATTAAGGTGTATCCCTCTGTATGACAAAACCTTAAATCAAAATTCAAAATGATGCCGTATTTTATTAATATTATAATAGTCTAAATAAAAAATGAATATATTTTACACATAATGTAAAATTTGAAAAATTAACATAAGATTAAGGGGAGGCACTTTAGGTTCCCAAAATGTTTACCCTGTAAACTTTTCCCGGCAACACTAACCACTGCTACCGCCGCCGCTTCACGGAAAAATGACAAGAGTGCCACGGCCAACGCCGCTTAACATATTCTTCTCCTTTCTTTTTATCGTAGCAGTCGAGTTTTCTTGTGCGAATTCACAACAGTTCTTGACATCTGAGCGAGCCACATTGCTTAGCCTCAAGCAACAGTGGGGGAATCCGCCATCACTGAATAACTGGAACGCTACTTCATCTCCGTGTAACTGGCCAGGAGTTCTCTGCAACTCCAACAGCTCGGTTATTATTCTTGTTCTTCAGAGCAAAGGGTTAATCGGACGTATACCGCCATTCATCTGTGACCACCTACGGAATCTGGAGAATTTGGATCTCACTAATAATTTCCTCACCGGAGAGTTCCCTAGGGTTTTGTATAATTGTTCGAAGCTAGTTGAAATTGATATCGCATACAACGGTTTTGTTGGAAGGTTGCCGGATGACATCGACCGATTATCATCACGACTCAAAACCATTGATATCGGAGGTAATAACTTCACCGGCGATATACCTCCAGCAATCGGCAATTTGTCGTCGTTAATTTCCTTGTACATGTATGGGAACTTGCTAAATGGCTCTATCCCACCAGAGATTGGAAACTTATCTAATCTCTTAACTTTAAATTTGGCATATAACAGATTTACAGCGGCGGAAATACCATCGGAGTTTGGGAAGTTGAGCAATTTGACATATTTATTAATGCATCAAAGTAATCTGATTGGAAAAATTCCAGAAAGTTTGGCGAATTTGTCGAGTCTCGAATGTTTGGATTTTAGTTCCAACAATTTGGAAGATGAAATCCCTTCCGGTTTGTTTCTGTTAAAGAATTTGAGAATTTTGTTCTTGTATTTTAACGCTTTATCCGGCAAAATTCCGGCCATGATCGAGTCTTTAAATTTGACTGAAATCGATCTCTCTGAAAACAAATTGAACGGTTCAATTCCTGATGATTTTGGCAAATTGCAGCAGCTGGAGGTGTTGAGTTTGTTCTTAAATCAATTATCAGGCAATATTCCGGCAGGTATTTCTCAAATTCCAACACTGAGAATTTTCAAAGTCTTCAGCAACAAACTCGATGGCGAATTACCTTCGGAAATTGGGCTTCACTCAAAGCTCGAAGCTTTTGATGTAGCGGGGAACAAACTCACCGGAAAGCTGCCTGAGAATTTATGCGGTGGAGGTACTTTGTTCACCATGGTTGCTTTCTCCAACAATCTCACCGGAGAAATCCCGAATTCACTCCAGAGTTGTGAAAAGCTTCGTTCAGTCCAACTCTATAACAACAGTTTCACGGGTGAACTTCCTCCAGGAATTTGGACATTATCCAATCTTTCAAGCTTGAGGCTCACTGGGAACTTTCTTTCTGGCGAATTACCGATTACAGTACCATGGAATTTATCAAGACTGGAGATCAGTGACAACAAGTTTTCAGGTCAAATTCCGGAAGGCATTTCTTCTTGGACGAAACTGAATGTGTTCAAGGCTAGTAACAACATGTTTACAGGTGAAATTCCGGCGACATTCACTCATCTTTCACAGTTGTCGGTGCTTCATCTTGATGGGAATTCACTTTCTGGCCAACTTCCGTCAGAGATCAAGTCGTGGAATTCACTAACCACTTTGCATCTAGCTAGAAACAAACTTTCTGGCCCGATACCACCAGCCATCAGTTATTTGAAACGTCTTCTTGATCTTGATTTATCAGAGAACCAACTCTCCGGCACAATTCCACCCGAGTTAAGCCGTCTGAGGCTGAACACTTTGAATCTTTCTTCCAACAAACTCACCGGAAGAATCCCATTTACATTTGATAACCTGGCTTTCCAGAATAGTTTCTTGAACAACCCGAATCTATGTGCTTCATCCCAAATCTCAAACCTCCATAAATGTTACAGCAAATCCTCCTCACGCCCCTCCAAAATCATCGTCTTGTCAACATTTATCATACTCGTCACCATTCTTTGCACCTTATTTGTGGTGTTGTTCCGACGGCACCTCAAGCATAAACACATACATGATCTCACGATATGGAATCTGACCTCATTTCATATATTGGATTTCACAGAATCAAACATTTTATCCTCCTTGACCGAGAACAACCTAATCGGTAGTGGTGGTTCCGGGAAAGTCTACCAAATTGAAATCGGTCGGCGGCATGGGGAGTATGTTGCAGCCAAGATGATTTGGAACCCTAAAAAACTCGACGATACCCTCGAGAAAGAGTTTTTATCGGAGATTCATATATTGGGTTCAATTCGTCACTCCAACATAATCAAACTGTTATGTTGTATTTCGAGCGAGGATTCTAAGATTCTTGTTTACGAGTATATGGAGAATCGAAGTCTCGACAAGTGGTTACATGGGAAGAAGAGGAAAACACAAGGTGGTTTGGTTCACCCCACGATCTTGGACTGGCCCAGGAGGTTGCAGATCGCCATTGGAGCGGCTCAGGGGCTGTGCTATATGCATCATCACTGTTCTCCGGCGATCATTCATAGAGATATCAAGTCAAGTAATATTCTGTTAGATTCCGATTTCAAAGCGAAGATAGCCGATTTTGGACTCGCAAAGATTTTGACGAGTCAAACCAACACCATGTCTGCTATAGCTGGCTCATTTGGTTACATTCCCCCTGGTAAGAACACTTTGATTTTAAAAGTCAAACCTAAATAACAAGATCTCTTAAGTCAAACTTTTTAAACTGAAGTCAAGCCCTAATTTTACAAATTGATTGCAGAGTATGCTTACTCAAGTAAGGTAAATGAGAGGGTAGATGTATATAGCTTCGGTGTGGTGCTATTAGAACTAGTAACTGGAAAAGAAGCACATGAAGGAGATGAGGATATGAATCTAGCAGAATGGGCATGTAGGAATTACAGTGAAGGGAAGTCCGTGGTTGAAGCTTTCGACCCAGAAATTAAGCAGGATGATAGTTACATGGAAGAAATCAGGATAGTCTTCAAACTAGGGCTTATTTGTACAAGCACATTGCCTTCGAGTCGGCCACAAATGAAAGAAGTACTTGGGATTCTTCTGAAACTTAATCTCATAAGTAGGAATAAGGTGTTAAAGGAAGGCACTGATATCTTTGATGACAAAAGTGTAAAGGGTTGCTAATGATAGTAAGTTTTATGATATTATATGTTTCTTCAGGTTAAATATGTTGATGTTTTGTGTGAGTAGATAGAACAAAAGCTCTATTTTTGGTTAGATTGACCGGTGGGTGTACATGTTAAGAGCGTAGCAATATGATATGGTTTCATTTATTTATTTATTATTATTTTACATTTGTTCAATAAAATGATCATATTATGATTTTATATATTCACGTATCCTTTTCTTTAATCTATAACCAATAATTGATCATCATCCGCATGGTTATAAGAATAAGCACAAATCATAATTTTCCAATAAAAACTATTCATTCATTTCATGGATAAACTTTGGGGGTGTTTGACTTAGCTTTTGTGGGGCAAAAGTCCTTTTTGTAAAAGAACTTTTTACAAAAGTTATTTTTTAAAATGTGTTTGGATTAGCTTTTGAAGGGAAAAAGTAAAAAATTAAAGTGTTTGGTTTAATTTTTACATGTAAAATGACAAAAAGGACATGTTTAGGGTAGATGAGGGGTATATTGGTAATTTAATATTTTTAGCTGGTGAAAAGTTGAGAAAAGTCAGGTAATCGTGACTTTTCAAAAAGACTCAAATTACTCTATGGGAAAAGTCATTTACAAAAGTCATTTTCCTTTTGCCAAACATCTTTTGGACTTTATTTAAAAAATAAAGTCAAAAGTCATTTAAAAAGCTAAGCCAAACACTCTCTTTATGTCTAATATTTAACAGATGAGCACGCAAAATTTCACAACATGATCAAGAATTAATTTGCGAGTGGTATCAAGAAGATTCGGTGTGACAACGGAGGAAAGTTCATTTCTAATTTTGTGACAAGCTTCTATGCCTAGCAAAACAATTTTGTTGGAAACAACTTCTCCACAAACACCCCAACAAAAAGGTGTTGTGAAACAAAAATATGTTGGGAGTCTTAGGGTTTGCGGTGGAGATCTGGATAACAGCTTGGACCGTGATATCACTTTCCGAACTAATATTTCTACCTTATGCCTGGGTTACAAGAAATTCAGCCTAGGATAATCCAAGCGGACACCTATGTTTCTAGGCACAGAAAACGTAAGCTATTATGCTTAAGGGTTCTGTGAATGTGTGATGAAAAACGAGAGCTAAAAAGAACGTCTGCCTTCTGGAAAGGAAGAGTTGTTTATATACTAAACACGATTAGAGTTTCATTAGGGTTGGGCCGTCATTAGTTGCTTTGAAAGCAAGTAATATTAATCCGGATTAGAGTTACCAAAAACTAACGAGTTTCGTTGGTTTTACCATAATCACCCTCAAGAAATTGAATTTTCATTATTTTCCCACATGCAAAATTCGGTGAGGGGCTCTGCCCCTTGGACCCCGCTAGGGGCGCTGCCCCCGGACCCCTGACTAGTCGTCGAACCGGCTTCTGACTCGATCTTATACATGTGTGTACTTCACACAACCCCGTACATATATTAGAGTACAAATTATGAAGCCCCTTAGCGTACATGTTAGTTCCAATTACTTAAAATTACATGGTGACACTAAAATCACCAACAAAATACAGACATTTTCATGAGATCACCCGGGCTTTGCGATTTGTATAACCTTCCCACTAAGTTTTGGGGTGAGTGCATCCTGATAGACTACCTACATCATAAATCGATTGTCTTCTAAAGTCATAAAAAAAACCGCATAAGAAATTTTGCGCAACCAAAAATTAGATTATGATCACACGAAGGTCTTCGTGTGTCTAGCTTATTACACAAGTCCCAATACAAAAGAAGATAAGTTTGAAGTGAAGGGGAGACAGCCTGAGGATATCCTCAAAGAACAAAAGGGTACAAGATTTATGATCTTGACTCGTGAGTGATTAATATCACATAACAACACAACCTTAAACATGAGTGATTACAATCACATAACAACATAACCTTAAACATATATTATAGAGACATACACAAACTATCTCAGCCGTATATCTCATCTCATCTCATCTCATTATATCAACCGTGTTGTGTGTTGGGTTCATAAGAATCTTATTATTCACTCACACTTCTATACAACTCCAACTCTGTTTCTGTAGTCACACAAACCTCAGTTCCTGCAGGTGCAAATAAAGCCAACCCTTCCCATACTCTTTCTTCCGATGATGATGTTAGCATCGACCCCTCTCCTGAAACAACCATAAAAACAGCCGGCCCCACGACAGCTGGAAAAACAACCGATGATCCTCCTGTCAACACACACCGGTCAATCTCAAACTCCTCAAATGGAGGCGTGTACCTTCTTGTATACGGATTCATCGGGACCCCTTTCAAGATCTCAGGCAACCCCTGATCATGAATACATGCATTGTTTACAACATTAGTTAATTTGTCGATTACCTAAAATAGCCTCGGAGAAAATTAATGTGAAATAAGGTAGCTCGATCGGTACCTGGGTATATGTGAGCATGGAAGAAAGGACTTTTACGTCCATGTACTTTGGAGTAAGGCCAGCTCGCACGACATTGTCTGAGGACGCCATGCACTCCACACACTCACCGGTTAAAAAAGCATGTGGTTGGTTTGCTCCTATGTAAATAGCTTCACCCGGGTTTAATTTTAAATGGTTAAGTAGTAGAGTCATTAGGGTATTGCTTCTCAAGCTTCAACACTAGTTCTTCCTTATTATTTAACTCCCTTGTCTGCAGATAATAACAAAACAAATTAAACAAAAAAAAAATCATTTAATTGCAAATAGGACCTCGACAATTTAATAAAAGTACAATTTATACCTCTTTTTCCCTGTTTAGACGACTAATCAATCTGGATAATGTTGTGGAAATGGCGTCCCGGTCAACGGACATGAGTTTGGTAAATATTGACCGGCAGAGAGCTTGGTCTTCTTTGACTTTTATCTCTCCATTTTCATTTTCAATGCCAACTAATTCATTAAACTCGAGGACACTTTCAAGGACAACATCGAGTTCCTATGATCATTTATTAATCACATCACAGGATTCTTGAGTTAGTACAAGAAATTGTTAGGTAGGAAGTAAATATGCATGGAAATAAATAATACCTCGGAAGTAATAAACCCACATAAGGCTTAGTATTGTGTTAATGCTAAAGCCATTTTAGGCTTGTGGTTTGCGTCTTTGTAGACATTTGGTTGCAGTTTGTGAAGGAGCCCTGCTAATTCTTTATCTGGATGGGCTTGTATTGACAATGATCGACCCACTGAAAGGACCTGGTAGTACACGTTGTACTTATTCTATAATTAATGGCAAGATAGAAAGTATACATATGACAAAATTCACTAACTATAGCTAGTAAGTAAGTAATAAAAGAACAAATATTAGTTGTATTTGCTGGAGGTGAGCTGTATTAATTTGTTAAAATTTTTTAAAAATTTACCTTTCAAATTTTAAAGATTTTTGAGATTAAGGTTGTTGCAGATCAATGCCACAGGCCATTCTTCATCATATTAAAGATAGAATACTTTGTTATGTCAATTTAAAAAACATGCATGAAGGAGGAGTAATTAATTACATACCTTTAATAAGAAAGGGAGATCAGGTCCCCATGAACAACATCACCCAAAAGCTTCTTAGGGTTTTGCAAAATCCACGACTTCAAACTCACATTATGATCGGTTTCTAGAAATGAGGGTCCGGAAACATGAGTTCCAATCCAAAACTCAGCGTAATGCTTGTTTTCCTCGATTTGACTTTGACCCCCACAGTTCCTTTCAAACAGCCTGGCCACCCTCGAATCGTAACCAATTCGACCCCAATTGTAGTTTTGAACTGAACATTTCAGCTTCACAAGCCGTTTTTCCAGCTTGTCTCCCTTAACCTCCATCCCTACTTTCTCGATGGAAAGATGCATGCAGTAAATACTAAATAGGTAGCAGTAGAGAGAGAGGGAAAAGTAGAACTAGCTAACAATGTATTGTGTGTGCCAATGGAGTTTCATAGTCGGGGGATTCTCTTCTATATATACATCATACATGGGTGAAAACCATTTATTATCTGAGTAAAAACATTTTTATTATATCTATTAAATATTTATTATGTGAGTCAAAACCATTTAATTATATCCTATTGAATATTATTTGAGTCAAAACTATTTTTTTTTAACCCACAAATATATTAAAACAGAGACCATAGCAAAATGTTTTGCTACACCGAAATATACAAAATACATAGAAAGCATAAACAGAAAAGTGAGACACCCCGCAAAATACATAGAAAGCAAAACTATTACGTTGGGAGTCAATTTTCATTGTTATGGTTTCTAAGCATTTCACAATTAAGATTCAATAAAATATAAGTCAAATACAAAATCATAATTGGTTAACTGCAAATTTCCTTACGACTATTAAGGACTATAAATGGTCATTATAACAAAATAACTGATGAATAAATAAATAGGAGATATATTTTATTGTTATGTTCGACATTGTTTCTCATTTATGGGTGAGGACGTATTTAAGGCTGCCTAATATGTATATGTAACCACCGAAAAATTCCAACAAATTTAAACTTTTCAAAAACAACCCGATTTCATTAATTTATTACAAAAAGGTTTTCAATACAATTTATTTAGAATATTCCAAGAATCACGTCACAACATAAACATGAGGAGCGGTACGATCACGCCTTCGCCTTGCCACGGTCACCTGAAGAACCTGAAAAACATAAAACCACAACTGTAAGCCCGAAAGCTTAGTGAGATATCCCCAAAATACCAACCACATATACCATACACGCATAACATGCCATATCATATCCGTTTACAGAACAACCATGCACTTCGGGTCTACTGTGTGACTGGTCCGCCGCACCGGCCAACAGTCCACCTGGTCCACCCTCCGAGTCTAGCCATATACATCGAGTCTGCAGTGTGATTGGTCCGCCCGCACCGGGCCTTCAATCCACCTGGTCCACTCTCCGAGTCTACAGTATGACTGGTCTGCCCGCACCGGGCCTTCAGTCGGCCTGGTCCACTCTCCGAACCTCGGCACGTCTGGTCCGCCCTCTTGGGGCCTACAGCCTATCCGGACCGCTCGCTGGGCCTTCGGGACAACCGGTCCGCCGTGGGTATCTTGGCCTACAGCACAAAGTAGGACCCGCCTCAACCCAACTCCAGTCCAAACAACCATGTGCACATAAACATACAATCATATAACAATTCACAGTCAACAAACCGATCAAACAGATCACATAACATATCATCATCCTAACCAGGATACCGACCTAACCGGTCACTAGCATAGCATCACCCTACATCTCAGGATACCGACCTCAACCAGGTCTCTAACATATACCATCCTAGCTACCAGGATGCAAACATATCAAAGCAATATCATAATAACAAATACCCGGATCTCAATCTGATAAAGGGTCGGCCTTGGTGCCTTAGACCCTGTTGATATAGTGAGGATAACTCACCTCGAAACTGCCGACTGAACAGATAACCCAAGCTGCTCCGATCATTGATACGATCTCCACCACTGGACAACCACCAAACACTGAACTCAAAACAATATCTAACAATTACCAAAATGCCCCTGGAAGTCAACTGGTCAACCCTTGGTCAAAGTCAAAGTCAACCCCTGACTGACTCTACTCGCTGAGTCAACCCGATGACTCGCCGAGTCCAACAACTCTGAGTCCCTTCACACTCGACTCACCGAGTCATCCCTTGACTCACTGATTCACAGCTCAACCAGAAGAAAGGATAGGACCTTACGACCAGACTCGCCGAGTCCAAGGCTATCTTCAACCTACTCGCCGAGTTGTTCTTCCAACTCGCCGAGTTCTAGAACATCTTCAAGCAACTCGCCGAGTACACCCTTGTGACTCGCCGAGTGCCTCTAGATCTCATTCCAAACAGAACCTTCCAGGACATGCAATTGATTCAAAACGTAGATCTAGCCTCCTACAAACCATCCATCACGTAAAGTGGCGAACTTTACGTGAATTCAAAGAGATCTAGGCATTTTACACTTTAGGGTTTGGGTTTGGGACAAGATAGCTTCACCAATCACTTATCACAAGGACTTTATGCGATTTTGGATAATCACTACTCCAGATCTGAGGTAGCATCCTCAGATCCATCTTCCAATCCCGAAATGACTCATGAAATCCTCCAAAAACCCCAAAACAACCACCATGGATGTAACACCCCCTCTGGCACGTATCACAATATTGTCCGCTTTGGGCCACTCGGCACGAGGACTTCCCAGGGGGTCACCCATCCTGGTACTACTCCCGCCCGAGCACGCTTAACTGCAGAGTTCTTATGGGATCTGCTGCCCTCACGGCTTTAAAACGCGTTGTGATAGGGAAGGTATCCACATCCCTTATAAGGAATGCTTAGTTCTCCTTCCCAGCCGATGTGGGATCAGATCTAACCCACTTTCACCCCCCATTATAGGGTTCGACGCCCCCGTCGAACACATCGACCCGTGCCCTAGCTCTGATACCAACTTGTAACGACCGAAAAATACAACCAATTTTAAATTTTTCAAAAACATCTCAATTCCAATAATTCTTTACAAAAGGTTTTCAATACAAAACATTTATCGTATTCCCAGAATCATAACACCACAAAATTATGAGGAGCGGTACGATCACGCCTTCGCCTTGCCACGATCTCCTGAAGAACCTGAAAAACATGAAACCACAACTGTAAGCCCGA
Organism: Lactuca serriola; assembly: GCF_051521515.1. Taxonomy (NCBI): domain Eukaryota; kingdom Viridiplantae; phylum Streptophyta; class Magnoliopsida; order Asterales; family Asteraceae; genus Lactuca; species Lactuca serriola. The sequence continues at coordinate 18,125,087 of NC_136413.1, read as the reverse complement.
AAGCTTAGTGAGATACCCCCAAAATACCAACCACAAATACCATACACGCATAACATGCCATAACATATCCAAACACAGAACAACCATGCTCTCCGGGTCTACTGTGTGACTGGTCCGCCGCACCGGCCAACAGTCCACCTGGTCCACCCTCTGGGTCTATCCACATACATCGAGTCTGCAATGTGATTGGTCCGCCCGTTCCCGGGCCTTCAATCCACATGGTCCACTCTCTGAGTCTACAGTATGACCGGTTCGCCCGCACCGGGCCTTCAGTCTGTCTGGTCCACTCTCCGAGCCTTCGGTACGTCTGGTCCGCCCCTATCGGGACCTACAGCCTATCCGGACCGCTCGCTGGGCCTATGGGACAACCGGTCCGCCCTGGGTATCTTGGCCTACTGCACACAGCAGGACCCGCCTCAACCCATCTCCAGTCCAAACATCCATGTGCACATACATACATATATTCATAAAGCAAATCACAGACCTCAAGCAGCTCTAACAGATCACATAACATGCCACTATCCTAACCAGGATACCGACCTAACAGGTCACCAACATAGCATCTCCCTATCTCTCTGGATACCGATCTCAATCAGGTCTCTAGCATATACCATCCTAACTCACAGGATGCAAACATGATAAAGCAGTAACATAATAACAACTACCCGGATCTCAATCCGATAAGGGCCGGCCTTGGTGCCTTAGACCCCGTTGATATAGTGAGGATAACTCACCTCGAAACTACCGACTGAACAGATAATCCAAGCTACTCCGATCACTGATACGATCTCCACCACTGGTCAACCACCAATGCACTGAACTCAAAACAATAATCAACAATTACTAGAATACCCCTGGAAACCACTGATCCACCCTTGGTCAAAGACAAGGTCAAAGTCAACCCCTGACTGACCCTACTCGCCGAGTCAACCCTCTGACTCGCCGAGTTCCCATACTCAGAACTTCTCTCAATCCGCGACCTAACTCGCCGAGTCACCCCGAGACTCGCCGAGTCCAACAACTCAGAGTCCACTCGCACACAACTCACCGAGTCATCCCTTGACTCACCGATTCTCGACTCAACCAGAGAATATCGGAACTCCTCGACAAGACTCGCCGAGTCTAAGGCTATCATCAACCTACTCGCCGAGTTGTTCATACAACTCGCCGAGTTCCAGGCTATCTTCATCCGACTCGCCGAGTTGTTCTTCCAACTCGTCGAGTCCCAGCTCGTCTTCAAGCAACTCGCCGAGTTCACCCATGTGACTCGCCGAGTACCACCGATCTGAATCCTTCCAGAAGCATTCCAAGCCATGAAAAAGATCCAAAACATAGATCTAGCCTTATACAACTCATCCATCACGTAAAGTGGCAAACTTTACGTGAATCCCAAGAGATCTAGGCCTTATTCACTTATAACTAGGGTTTGGGACTTGCAAGCTTCACTAAACACTCCAACACAGGGACTTTCATGCTCTCTGATTCTCCTCCCTTCCAGATCTGAGGTAGCAACCTCAGATCTAACCTCTAGACTTCCATTTACATCCTTAGACAAGATCCCACAAACCCCAAATTGAAGAAACAACATACAATCAGACCAAGAACGAGATATTACCTCCAATGGACGCCCCCAACTGAAATGAAGTTGATTCCAAGCAAAGCCCCTTGCCCCAAGCCTTCAATTTCCACAAAATTCCTTCAACAAACTTCTCCAATGCTCCAATCCACTCAACAATGGAGCTCCTCTGCGATTTAGGGTTTCTGGTACTCAAGAGGGAAATAGAGAGGCTGGGGAAGGAACATAATGTTCCTTATATAGGGCTCAACCCCGAGAATTAGGGTTTTCTCCACCCAGCGCCTACTCGCCGAGTCCATCTCATCGACTCGCCGAGTCGGCTACTTAACACGCGACCAAATTCGCGACTGTACTCGCCGAGTCCATCCATGGACTCGCCGAGTCACTCTTCCTCAAATAACACTTTTAGCCCTTCAACTCTACTCTTGCTATTTCGGGATGTTACAATGGATGACAATAAGGGAAAAAGGGTTCAATACAGAGGATTCTTACCCCAAAGATGAGCCTAAACTGATGTAGACTTCAGATCCACAAGCCCTCTTGGTGCTATCCTCGAATTCCTCCAACTTCTCTTCACAAATTCCTTCTTCCAAGCTTCAATCCTCTCAATAATGGAGTTTCTCACGATTAGGGTTTTCTCTGGAACTCTCAGGGTAAATAGAGGCTGAAGAGAAGGCATAACATCCTTTAAATAGGGGGCAAACCCTGAAGATTAGGGTTTTCTTCACCCAGCACCAACTCGCCGAGTTCAGCCGCCGACTCGCCGAGTTGGCCACTTAACACGCGACCAAAGTCGCGACTCTACTCGCCGAGTTGCTCTTATACATTTTGTGACATCCCCAAAATCTCGGCCAGAAAAGACCGATTTTCATTTATGCTTTTAAATAATTTCAGAGTAAATCCTTTTGATTTGAAAGAGTTGCGTAATTTGTTCCCAAAACAAAACATGATAAAATAATATTCATCAAAGCATTTCATCAAGAGATGCATTTCATTATATAATCAAAACTCGGGATGTCATGTTCCGATACAGACCATAAAGCATAAACGATAACATTACAAGTCATTCAACAAATATATACATATACAGACTTGTAAACAAAACAACAAGATGATCCATCCATCTTACGCCCTTGTGCCACTTCCTGTAATACAAATAAAACTGAGTGGGTCAGGCTTGGGAGCCTGGTGAGCATATAGGGTTTTCAACCCACAATAAATAAGTTATATTTAATTTCACCAACCAATCACTATCCCGATTACCCATTCCCGTTATCCTCACTTTACGTCCCTAAAACAACAACTATCTCAAGGGACCTAATCTAGGATTTTCATCGGGACGGACATCACTGCGAAGGGGTTTCCTCAACAATAGATATCCTAAAGGCAACCATGAGGGGGATAGAGTACACCAGTGAACACATTGTTCACAACACCTACAGGTTATGAACCTGCTAGCGTTCCACTGGACTGTCTAGAAGGAGTCCGTGGTCGTTATCCATACTCCGCTGAATAACTAGATCAACAACAACAACAACATCGAGGCCTCTCATCTATTTATTACACACCAACTATCTACCCATGTTCTACCCAACATATTAGTAGATAAGAATATATATTTTCATACATAGTTTATAACCTGTATATCATTTTCATTCAATATATATTCCACATAACAGATGAGGCATACCACATAACACGTATTCCATAGAAAACAATTCAGATCTATGAGATGGAATAAAGTGAATATCCATTCACGTATACAATCACAAAATATACACATAACAAGTATATCATATAAAATACTTCATAGTTACTCGTTAGAAGAAAGTAACTATACCCTCACACATATAAACCACAATTTACTTAATACACTCAAACCGCACTTGTATTATTATCGTGTTTATGAAAGGTAGTATACACTCACTTGATCAAAAGATGATCGGACAGCACTACGACTTGCAGAAGTAGTAATCCACAGCAGATCTGGAAGATCTCCACAAAAATCGAACTTCTCGCGGGCAGAGCTTCGGCTCGGGATCTTCGGGATCTCAGGACTTGCCTCGGGGCTAGAGTATGATACCGGGGCTTCGGGGTATTTCTGGCACGCAAAACGATGCAAAACGGGAGAGAGAAGAGAAGAAATTGGCAAAATAGCCGGCTGCCTTCGGATCCCTTTTATAGAGGCTGGAACCTCGGAATACGTGGGGCGTACTAGCCTCCGAAATCGTCACTGCATGCGTCATCCGAAGTGTCGACACTCTTCGGAGTACGCGGGGCGTACGTCGGATCGGACTGGTGACTCGGCTTCGGATAATGCCGGATTTTTGATTTAAAAATAAATACAATTTATTTATCAAACTTCGGAAATTCATATCTTCTTCATACGAACTCCGTTCTCGACGTTCTTTATATCCACGGAAAGGTGCGACTACGCTCTACAACTTTCGTTTAGACTCCGTCGGCTAATTTTGACTTTATTTTTATTATTTATTTTTAATAGGCCGCGACAGAAAAACTTCGTTATAAATTCATAACTTCTTCGTTTGACGTCCGTTCTCGCCTAACTTTTTATTGCTTTGATACCAACAATGAGATCTTCGATTCTCATTTAGATTGCTTCGGCTAAAAACCGCTCGATCTCAAATCGAGTATTTCAGGCTGCACACATCTAATTCGAAACTTCGATAAATCATAACTTCCTCATACGAAGTCAGATTTGGGGGTTCTATATATATTCGGAAACCTCGTTTCAACTACTACAACATTAACCAAAGATATTAAGTTTATTTTACACTTAAATTTTGACGCTTATTTTTATTCTTAATTAATCAGACCACATAATTAAGCAATTAAGCACAAAACACATAATACTCAAATAATACATTCTTATTATTTCAAAATGGGTTACAAAGGTTAACCTAGACTATTACATTGCTAAAAATGGCAAGCCCGGAAACATAGGCGTTACACATTTTCACTTTGAACCCTGAACTTGCACTCCTGAACTCGGGATGTTACAGTATATGGACGTGTGGACAATACTATTTTCTAAGAATTAATAAAATGATAAGTTGTTTAGTAATGTGAATACGTTCAACTTCACACAATTATTGTCATTCCAATTCATTCTCACTAATTCTTATTCATTTTTGTTCGCATGCAACGTTTTTCACTCATTTTCATTCTTACAGAATACGAATAAATAAACATTCTAACAGAATGTGAATAATAAAAAAAGTTTATAATAACCATATAGACGACTTAATCGGTGAGAATGCGTGATAATGTCAATAGTTATGTAAGATTAAACGTATTCACATTATCAAACAACATATTTTTTTTTGTTATTCTCACAGAATAGAATTGTCCACACGTCCGCACAACATATATCAATCGACATTTGAACCTAACAACATATATGACTACAACGTTTTTTTGGAATTCTTTATTTTTTGGAAATTACGAAATTATATTAAAAAAGTCACTACCTAAAGGAGGAAGGCACGACAAAGAAAAAATAGAAAAAATTTATGTTGAAAGGACAAACACACCAATTAGACCAATTACAATTTCCAAAATCCTTCCTATGTTTTACTCAACTAAACACCATAGTAATGATATTATCCGTCAATTTCGAATAAGAAATACATGTTTTATTGAAAATCTTCTCATTCCGAGCCTGCCAAACCCCCCATAAATAGCCATAGATGATGGCTAGGAAAAGCTTATTTTTGGGCTTTTCTCCAATGGGCTGCAAAGTTGACCAACCCATCAACCTATAAAGATAGATGGGGAGAGATATTACACCACTTAAGAATCCTGTCCAGCGTCTCTATAGCTAAAGGACATCCAAGAAAAATATGCTTCATTTCATCCAGCACCGTGTCACAACTATAACAGGAAGTAACATGAATTCTGATACCTCTACAAGAAAGCGCAATCGCAGATGAAATGCGATCGATGCAGCACACCAAGTGAAACAAATGATTTTTAAGGGAACCAACTTGATCCAATCAGTAGAGTTGTTCATCGAAGTAGTAAGTCTCGAGTCAATCAATCTTCGAAGATCTCGAACATAGAATTTCCCATTCGAAGAGAGATTCGATCTCCATGTATCAAACCTGTAAGAAATAGTTGCAGATTCTAAGCAATTTTTAAAGGCGAAAAACTCAGTAGTCTCTAATTGAGTACTTGGAGCTCTTTTCCAGGCCCAAATAATTAAATTGAAACCCAATCTCAAAACAAAGCAATTTTTTTTCTTGTCCAACTTATAAAGGGACGGAAAGTCAGAAGCAAGATTATTAGCTCCAATCCATTTGTCATGCCAAAAGAGAGTATCCACACAAGATTTGACACTAATATCGAAAAGAGAGTTAAAGTCGATACCTATTATCTATAGATCTTGAATTACCTTCGAAATATTATACCAAACACAGGGGAATGATTTTTTAGCCATAGATTTCACAGGTTTTCTGTCAAGATTGTGAATTCCACAAATAACCCGCCTCCATAAAAAATTATGATCGACTTGATATCTCTAAATCCATTTAATAAGAAGGGCCCAATTTAAAGAATATAAAGATCCAAATCCCAAACCTCTTTTTTCCTTATCAAATAAAATGATTTTCCACACAACCCAATTTATCTTGTTTTTCTCATTATTTCCTCCCCAGATAAACCGTCTTATCAGTTTCTTTAAGAGATCAATAATCAAGCTTGGAGCTCTAAATAAAGAAAAAAAATACAGAGGGAGGCAACCTAGAACCGACTTCACAAGAGTTAATCTCCCCCAAAAGAAATGGTTTTTTCCTTCCAAGAAGAGAGACGATGATGAACCCTGTCCACAACGGTCATCCAATTTCTCCTAAGAGTCATGTTAGTGCCAACTTGAACCCCTAAATACTTGAAAAGAAGGGAGCCTGCATCACAACCAAGAATCCGAGCACAATGTGAAACCGCATGTGGGAGGTGGTGCTCCTTAATACCAAGTTGATCGAGCAGGTACACAAGATATTACAGACCGTGAAAAGTCGGCAAAAGAGCTATACCGATAGGTGCCAATCCGATTTGGAGTTTCTGGTCGAAGATATGGCACTCTTGAAGGTGTCAGTTTGGAAAGGTGTCATATGATTCAGGAAGTAGGGCAAGGTGGGCCCTATATATATTGGTCATTTCAGTGTTATTTCCTGGGTGGTTAGGGTTTCATATTTTTTGGAGCTATCCGAAGAGCTCAGTCAGCTCCACGAAACTTTTCCCACGTCTCGCAGCTATATAAGTGTTTGGTGGATGATTCCATAGTAGTCCATTTGGAGGACATTCAGGTGGTTGAGTGATTGAATTATATAGAGAGACTGATTGTCATCATCGACAGGAAGACGGATACCTTGTGTAGCAAGGTGGTGATCCTGGTGAAGGTGTAATGACAACACCACAAGGGTTCACAGTGGACATGGGAACCCGAGGAGGAGATGAGAGAGCATTACCCAGAGTTATTTGCCGCAGTGGACTTTGAGGACAAAGTTGTTGGGTTTTGGTCATAAGACATCCTATGTGCTCATACAAACCCTAATGCTTGGATCTAGGTTTCTCTATTGTACATGCTTTGAATCCAAGACTATAAACCCTAATTCTAGCATTCAAGTAATCATATTAATCATAAGAATAAGTTTATAATGTTACCTTGATTGTTATGTAGCGATAACAATCCTATTCCTCCTTGAATTGACCTTGGAAAGCTGAGAGTCACAAGTGTCACTCCTCTAATGGCTTACAAACACCATAAGCAAGTGGAGAAGGTATATAGAGAGAGGAGGGAGGTAGGAATTCGTCCTTAGGACCTCTTGGGAAGGGTTAGACGAATTCCTAAGCCCTAGGGGGTTTATATAGGTGTAAAGATAGAGTTTCAGTCATTATCCTTATCTAGTTGCTTATCCACCAAGCAACCCATAAGATAATCCTTGAATCCTTATCATAGTCGAATTCTAAGTGATTATCACTTCAAATTCGTCCACCATATATATAAGATAATCCTTACCTTATTTTGTAACTATCACATAATTACAATTTAGCCCCTCTAGTTTAATTAATTACACTTGATCACAAAATTAATTCTTAATTAATTATTGACCAATATTAATTAAACAAATATGATTTCTCCTTTAATATATTATTCTTATAACATATTAATAAATCATAATAACCTCTCACTCAATATTTATTTCTCCATTCAAGTTGCTTTGGTGAAGGCAACCCAAAAGGACCATGCACCATTGGGTCAAGTACATACCAAAATAGTTATGGACTTAGACACTAATCTAATAGTCTCCCACTTGGATAAGTCTAACAACTATTATGCGTATGACTTCGGATCCCGATCTGCAATCGTAGCTTTCCAAAGCCGCTGTCAACTTTGATCATATCAGATACGCGTGTCCTTAGATAAGGGATCATATATTCCTCCATTATAGATATCGTATGAGATATGATTTCAAATCATTCTCTTTGTACTACTTCTCGATTTCTGATTTATGACGACAGACTAATTGAACAAATCAAATTAGCCCTAGCCCGGCCGAGCATTTACGTTTGTCATCACTAAACCATCGAGGGGCCCAAAAGATATCGCTTTTATCCTACTTTGGATAAAAGGAACGGATAAACTTTGATACAATGCTTGCTTGCACTCACTAACCAAATCACACACAACAATATGTTTTATAACACCAAGTTACTAGTGCGTTTACATATTATCAATGTGCAACCGATTCGCAAGATACAACTCACACATCTCAGTTTCAAGAATATAAGATGTTATCGTCTCACTAATCACTCGTGATACAATTCATGGAGTGATCCAAGTGAGCGTGGGTTTAATCCAATGCTCAAATCATATTCATAAGCACTCATGAACATTGCAGCAAACATTTGCTTATGTCTAATACTCTTCTAGACAATCCACACTCCAATTCACGACATTCTTCATTCATATCTACTTCCAACATATGAACGACTGTGGCCCGTTCGAATAATTCAATTATTCTTAATAAACTCAATTATTCTGGAAGTCAAAACATGCAAATGTGAAACACAAGAATAATACTAATCCCATATGGCCTCAAACCTTTGAGTATAAATAAAACGCCTTTTATTTATCACCATATCGATTACTCATTATTTGTCGTTTCGGGTAATCAACTTCTTACTTGAATTCCAACACTTGTCCCATGCTCCTAGCATGCACACAATGTTTACCTATGGTTCTTACTTTGTGAAATAGACAAATTGAACAAATTTCCAATCATTCTCATTTTACAACTCCAAATCCTTTTCCATAAGTGTAAGAATATCAATTCTTGCTACTTATAGAATATGCTAGATTCTAACACTTTATGCAACGATCCTTTCGTAATGTCACTGCACCAAAGTCACAAAGACTATTGCCAATGATATTACAAAGTCTTCTATCGGAGATTGTTACAAGAAAATTCCATAGATATGATGTCTCTCTCTCAAAGTACATTCCTTTGAACATCCTTTTGCATAAAAGTTTCTAATCTAGTCATAGATTTTTTAATATTCAATTCCCAATATGGACACACTTCCATATGTTCCATATGACAACTCATTCTTAATAGAATCTTATCTATTCGTAATGATGTTGATATGGTCCATCCAATATGGAAACATTTCCATATTTTCCAATACTATACTTCCAACTACTCACAAGCGACCAATCCTCGTCGAACTTTGGATTGTCCTTTGATAGTTGTTTAATTATTTTAGTCAAAACCGATTCTAGTCCTTTTCCCTCTAAATGCGCTAGACATTTGGAAAATTTTAGAATGGTCAGTCATTAAATCATTTGCAATCGATCCTATACCCGAAGCGTATGGGACACGACGCATAATGTTTTATTTGCTATGTTCTTAAAATTCGAATAGTGAAGAGGGATGCCGTAATCATAATCGAAATTTTAAGAACACACTTTGTACCTTTGACTAATTTTATTAACATTTCTCAACCTAAACCTTTAGATTTGAAATGAAGCATAATATTCTCTCCCTTAATTATAGCAAAACAACTCTTCAACTATTGCGACTTTGCAAAGTATGACTCTTGTTTTCTATAATTAATATTGCTAACCTTGTAATACTTTCGTTAATAATCATACAATCATAACTTTTACGCTCCCACTATCTTGATGATTATTATAAAACATAACACTTATGCTCCCACTAGCTTCGACATGTATTCATAAACATCTTAACTTTCAGAAAACAATGCTTATTGAATTTCTTAAGTTCATGTTTCTAATACTTAGTGCTTTGATAATCTTTTATCAAGGTTTCTTGAACTTATACACATTTTCCTTCGATAGTTCATATGTGTGTCTAAACAATTAAGACTAATTGCCAAACCTCACAATTCAAATTATGGAAAGGGATGCCGTAACCATAATTGAATTCGAGAATGCAATTTTACAATCACTATCTTCTTAAAATCTCTCTTAGTGAAAGCATTTCTTCACAATCATTTTCATGAAGGAGGAAATCTTATGACACTTAGATTTGAGCGGTGTATGTGTTCATATCCATGTGAATTTGTTAAAACTAAAGTTTACGACAAATTCAAACTTATATGGACCGAACTTTCTTAATCTTGATTTCTTGCCTTATGGTAGCACAACTGCCCACCATGTCTTCCAAGTAGTTAAGCAGCTCACCTTTTCTTATCAATGTACCTTTCATTGATTAAGGTGCTTTGCCTTTTATGCGTTCAAAGTGAGAACTCATAGAACTCACATGCATAATTAACTTGACTGGATTTGCACAGAAACAAAATAATGTCAACACGATAGGTTGTAAACCTCAACTCATGTGCTAGTGATGATCGTTAAGGTTTATTTGATTTGTTCTTGAAACGTTTCAAGACCATTAAGGCTCCCACTGACTCCTTGACATATAAGATTCTTTTGTCAATAACCATTTCTTGACAACCAAATATTCAAGAGTTAGTGTAGCTTTATCAAAACAAAACACTTCATAACTTTGGTCCTAGTTGGTCTTTGTCTTATCCAAGACATCACAGCTTTCCACAATTGATGAATGTTATAAACCTTCTTAATACTTTTCACTCAATGTCACAATCTTAACTTTAAGACTTGTTGTTGGAACGAAGTATGATTGACTTCTTGATTTAACCATTTCTTCAATCCTTGATTCCTCTTCTTAAACATACAATTGTACTAAGACTCACTTAGAGGATCAATTGAGATATGGTTCTTAATCATTAAGACCTATCATAAAGCATAAAATGTACTCTCCCTTCTTCTTAGAATGGAGAAACTTTTATCTCTTTGCCTACTTGATTCTTGTTATTCGTTCTACTATTGATTTAAACTTTTTTTCAATCAATTCAGAATTACACTTAATCTTATAAGTATAATCATATTTACTAAACCTTCAGTAAATCATGACGAATATCTCGTTACTCTTATGGTGGACTTTGATCAACACAAAACTTTGTGTACTCGATCTCCTAGTCCTTCACTTGACACTTTGTCAATGAATTAGTCTAATTTCCAAATACGAAATTTCTCATTCATCGTGCATCCACGTTGCATGATTCCAAGTTTCTGTCCAATTGAAACTTGGGCGATGAGAAACTCTCCCTATTTGGTAAATTCTCGACTTTCCATAAATAACATAATAAGAACCAAATCCATTACTACTAATAATAGAACCATTTTAACATCAATTTTTTTTTCATACACGCCATTGTAAGGATAAATAAATAAAATTTAAAATCAAAATTTATTTTATTGCGGAAAAATTTTGTCCTTACAATGCAACTCATTGAAAAACTTATGCTAATACATCTTTCTTAGCAATCTAATTCTAACTCTAAGTAGTAGCTCAAGAATCTAATCTTCGAGAAATGCGATCGAAATCCATTCCTTTACGGTTAGATTTTGCTCACTTCTTCCCTTAAGCTCCCTTTCTTTTCTTCGATCCTACAAAACATCAATTGTAATCTTATTACATTATGTATTAAGAATCTAGAATAGAAGCTTAAAAGAGTTAGTAAATGGATTTTACCTATATTAGAGCCATACGTTTCGACTCTCCCATCTCTTAGATCTCTTAGGTAAATGGGGCAGCTTCGTCTCCAATGCCCTTCTCTTGGCAATAAAAGCAAATCGACTCTTTTGGAACAGGACATGGAACTACTTCAGATATCGCCTTTCTCTTATGATCAAACTTTTTGATCATAGCATGTCTTTCGTTGCCATTGTCTATATCCATAGAGGTCTCAAAGGCAGATTCACCAATCAAATTTGCTTTTCTATTGCGCCAAATCATTGCAGATTCAGCAGCAATAAGCATATAGGTGAGATCTATAAGGGTCACGTCGTAGTTCATCATATAGTACTCTCTTACGAACTCACTATATGAGTTGGGAAGTGACTGAAGAACCCAATCAACAACCATTTCCTCACAGACAACGAATCCCAACATTCTTAACTTATCAATGTGTGACTTCATCCCTAGGACGTGTGCACACACGGACTTTCCTTCTTTATGTTTACTTGCCAAAAGGGCTTGAGTGATCTTGAACTTTTCAAACCTTTGAACTTGTGGGTTAGGGAGAATAATTGGAAGAGGAGGAGGAGGAAGTGAAGCATGATCTCTTGTTCCTCGATCGAATCGTGGAATATCATCTTCATGTGGAATGCTTGTTCCACGGGATTTAAGAAGACCATAGTTGTCGAACTTTGACATCTACAAAACGGGAGAAAAAAGAATTCAAGTTAGTTGATAGATTGAGTCCTTAGTAAATCACCCAAATGAGATACTAAGGCTAGGACCCAACACAATATTCTACAACTCGGGAGAGGGATGCCGTAACCCTAATTGCAGAACATTTGAAGGTAAGTGAATGACGATTCACTAATTTCCACCACGAAAAACGAAAAGGAAATTTAAGTTTTAAATCTATGAAAACTCCTAGATCCTTTGAGATTCATTGAACTTTCAATGGCATGTTTAAATCTCGATATGCCCCTCTCGTTTGTGACTGGGATGCCGAGGATCACAAAGCGGGTGTGAATAACCATGCAAACTTACATGGTGCCCTCACATGTTACAGTCACCTATTCGATGTGACGGTAAACCACACACGCTCCACCGAACTATGACAAACATTGAGTCACCCTTTGCTACCATTGCTTAGAACCATTTAGTGTGCCGGTAAACCACACACGCTCCACTAACGTCTTTGCAAGGGCACAAAGTGTAATTTCATGGAATTGCATCAATTCACTTTTGCCTAAGTGACTAAGATTGGGAATTTTATGAAAACATTTAGTTACTTTGATAATTCATTATACTTATAATGGAGGGTTTCGTCCTATCCTACCCGTTCGGCTAATGACCCTCCACTAGTCAAGAGTGCGGTGGGTAAGAGTGGATACCCATTCAATCGCCATTTTATAGGCAATTTCCTTAAACACCCCTTATAGACCAGCTTCGTGAATGAGGCCTACTAACGGTAAGATTGACTTTTACTCATACATATATATAATGTTAGACTTTTAATGTTATATATAGTATAGGGTGTATTTTATACTTTTAAAATACTAGGTGATCTAATTTAACAATCATACTTTTAATTCAATTAAATTGTAATCCTAAACTTGTATGGATTTATTAAACTTCTTTTAATTATACACCTTAATTAATTAATAAAACCATAAGGGTGTGATTTGAACCTTTTCAAAACTACTTAGAGTTTTAGAATTTAACATTCTAAATTAAACTTTTAATCAACTTTTAAATTCCAAAACTTGAGGGCAAGTTTTGAAACATTTCAACACATTAGGGTTTAGAATTTAAATATGCATCAAAATTAAACTATTTAATCAAAATTTAAATTCCAAAACTTGAGGGCAAGTTTTGAAACCTTTTTCAAAACATTAGGGTTTCAACTATTTAAATTTCAAAACAACAAAACTTTTGGGGTTCAAATTTAAACTATAAAACCTAAAGGGCCAAATATGAAACTTTTCACAACAACAAGGATCAAATAACAAATAATTCAAATTAACATTTAATCACATAATTATCCATATTTGATGATTTCTTGCAAAATAATTTATCAATTTACTTAAAATAATTAATCAATTATTTTATAAGGAAACAATTATCTTATTAATTGATAAATATCTTCAATTAGATTAAAAATATAGTCAGATATATCATATAATCAGATTAATATTAATCTAACATGATAAGGTAATTATCCCAATGCAAAAACAGCAAGAAATCCCGAGATAAGCACTATCTGACGCACCGACTCGCCGAGTCACCCTCTGGAACTCGCCGAGTAGGGCTGACTCGCCGAGTCCAAGAGTGACTCGCCGAGTCAGGTCGAACAGTGAGGCCAAAACACGATTTTCAGTTACATCAAGCATCAATACAATAGAAACCAATCATGGCTCTGATACCACTGTTGGGTTTTGGTCATAAGACATCCTATGTGCTCATACAAACCCTAATGCTTGGATCTAGGTTTCTCTATTGTACATGCTTTGAATCCAAGACTATAAACCCTAATTCTAGCATTCAAGTAATCATATTAATCATAAGAATAAGTTTATAATGTTACCTTGATTGTTATGTAGCGATAACAATCCCATTCCTCCTTGAATTGACCTTGGAAAGCTGAGAGTCACAAGTGTCACTCCTCTAATGGCTTACAAACACCATAAGCAAGTGGAGAAGGTATATAGAGAGAGGAGGGAGGTAGGAATTCGTCCTTAGGACCTCTTGGGAAGGGTTAGACGAATTCCTAAGCCCTAGGGGGTTTATATAGGTGTAAAGATAGAGTTTCAGTCATTATCCTTATCTAGTTGCTTATCCACCAATCAACCCATAAGATAATCCTTGAATCCTTATCATAGTCGAATTCTAAGTGATTATCACTTCAAATTCGTCCACCATATATATAAGATAATCCTCACCTTATTTTGTAACTATCACATAATTACAATTCAGCCCCTCTAGTTTAATTAATTACACTTGATCACAAAATTAATTCTTAATTAATTATTGACCAATATTAATTAAACAAATATGATTTCTCCTTTAATATATTATTCTTATAACATATTAATAAATCATAATAACCTCTCACTCAATATTTATTTCTCCATTCAAGTTGCTTTGGTGAAGGCAACCCAAAAGGACCATGCACCATCGGGTCAAGTACATACCAAAATAGTTATGGACTTAGACACTAATCCAACAAAAGTATAATTCAAGTGGGAGAGAATTGCAAAATCTGGATTCTTAGAGGTATTTAAATTTATTGTATTTAGATTTTGGGAGTAACCATATCATTGTGAAGGCATCCCACCATGTGGTAATGCTGGAAGTTTCACGGATCATTTAATGATCCCCACGACGTGGCATCTATTGGCCACGACATGGCTTCTATTGTCCATGATGTGGCAACCCTATGACATGATAACCCTAATTTTTTCGGTATTTAAAGGAAAGTGGGTAGGCTAAGGTTGCTCATCTTCAACCTCTATCACTCTCAAGCCCCAGAAACCAAACCGTAACCCACCTTGAAGCTTTTGAGCTCATTTCAAGAATTCTTGGGATATTGAAGGAAGTAGAAGAAGATTGAGTGCTAGAAGCAAGCAAGCAACACCCTCGACTCTCTAGAATCATCTTGTTGGCCCATTTGTAAGGATCTTTAATCTAGCTTTTCATCTCTTCTCTATGGATCTAGATTTATCTTGCATGATTGAAATCTTCAATGGATTTTGAGTGAAAAAAAGTGATAAAGTTTGCAAATTTATGACTCTTAGGAGTCCCAAGGACACTAGACTTTGTAGATCTATGAAATGGTTGTAGTTTGGGATCCTTGCATGAGTTAGGTCCATTTTCTACTCTTTTGACCTAGATTTGATAGAGGACATGCATGTCCATAAAGTTTACATTTTTAGGAATCAATAGGACCCTTAGATGCTTTCTAGAAAGTTTGGGCAAAAGTATTTACGGATTAAGGACCTTGGAATGGATTATTCCTTCAGAAGCTTTCCCACGACATGGTAGTAGGGTGCCACGACGTGGCGATGGGGTTTTCTGTGACTATTTTGAGACTGTCTCTGCCACGATGTGGTGCTTTGGACCACAACATAGCTATGTATTTTGGTATGTATATGGATTTATTTGAGACCGGGTTCGGATTGAGTTGAACCCATCAGTTACAATATGGCCAAAGGATGGCCATGATGTGGAGCTCGACTGAGGTTGAATTTGACCTTTGGCTTTGACTTTTGACTTATGTCGACTTTTGATCAAACCCATAGTTTGGAAGGAAAGCTAAGGGGGTACCTTGTATGCTTGTATAGGTGCATTTGCATTCGCAGTAGTAGGAGCAATATCGGTTGATCATCGTTTGTTGGGTGAGTTTCCTCATTATACTCGTGGTTTGAAGGCACCAATGTCGACCCAATGGATTATGTTTGTAGGGTGATATTTATCTTTGTGACACTTGTTGTGTAACATCCGGACTTTCGGGTATATTATTGTGTGTTTAATTTTGAGGTTTATGGAGTGACTCGACAAGTTGTGAGTCCAACTCATCGAGTAGAGTCGAGTTGTCCGCGTGGGATTAATGAATGGACTCGACGAGTCAGAGAGCCAGCTCGCCGAGTAGGTGCTGGGCAGAGAAACCCTAATTTCTCAGAGTTGGGGCCTATATAAGGGAACTTATGCCCCCATTTCTGCCTCACCAGCTGCCTAACCCTTCTGTGTGAAACCCTAAATGTGTGTAGTGGGCTATGGGAGTCTTAGAAGCTAAAATTGGAGTAAATTAGTGCATCATTTGAGGAGGAGAGGAGATTACCCATCAAGGAAGCAAGAGAATCGGTTGGATCTAGTGCATCTTCATGCAAGGGCTTCAGTGGGAGGTAAAAGCTTGCACCTTTCTCGTTTATTTTCCTAGATCTCGCTATTATGGAAGATTAGGGTTTCTTCCACCTTTTGTTGGGACTTCGAGCATATAGAGCTATCATGGGGTTTAGACCTCAGATCTGGACCTTGTGAGGTCCCTAGAGTCCAAAGGTCCCAAATTTATTCATCTACATGAGGGTTATTGTGCTTAACACCTTGTGAGAGCATGTTTTGGTATGTTGGAGCAAAACTACCATACATGGACGTAAAGATCGAAGCTTTACATGACAACTGAGTCTTGAGATGCTAGATCTAGTGTTTGGAGTGGTAGATCTGCTTTGAATCGTCTGATTGAGTAATGAGTTTGAATGGACTCGCCGAGTCGGTGAGGGTTGTCCCAATGAACTTGATCATGCGATAACTCGGCGAGTTGGGGGTCAACTCGACGAGTTGAGCTGGACCTTCACGAAACTTCTGAGGAAAACGAGTGGACTCGACGAGTCACATGGGTGCACTCGGCGAGTCGGGTCAAACATGGGATGTTGACTCGAGTTGACTTCTATTGACTTTAGGGTTGGGTCAAACATGAGTAATGGAGACCATGGAGGGGTAAAATGGTCTTTTATCCACTTCAAGAGTTAGAGAGAGAAAGAATAGCCTTCAGGTATTAAGGTCGTGAAAAGAGTATTAATTAGAGATATTCATCCTTTGTGTTAGGCGGAGGTTAGTTCGAGATTCAAGTACGAGGTTATTTGCTTGCCTGCTTGTGAGATGAGTCTTCTCACTATACTTTACCATGAGTGGTATCTATGTCTGATCAAAGGGTCTTATGTGTTTATATTGAGTACTGTGATATCCTACATTATGTCTATGTGATTTATGTTGTGTATTATTCTGTGCTTACTGAGTTAAAACCGGAGGGTCCCACTGAGACACATTGACCAGAGGGTCTTACTGTGTTATACCTTCGAGTGGCTAATAAGTTGTGTGTGGTATTTTAGGGAACTCACTAAGCTTCGTGCTTACTGTGTTATGTGATATGTGTTTAAGGTTTTCTCAGGATCGCAGGAAGGCACCGACTTGATTGTACACACTAGAGAAAGAGTTATGCTTTGAGGATCCTGGATTTTTAATCGAACAATTATAGAGTTACGTTTTGTAAATTAAATCAATGAGATTTTTGTATAATGTGTTACGAGAATTATATGATTTTAAAATGAAAATTTTGTTTGAAAACTTACGGTGTTACATGTTGATATGCATATATGTGCTTGTTGTCTTTGTGACTCTTGTTGATATGATTGTATGCTTAGCTGTAGGGGTGAAATAGACCCAATACTGACTGAAATATACCAAAAGGGGTGAAATAAACCCAGTTTGAAAGATACCGAAGGGGGTGAAATAGACCTAGTTTTAGTTTGAGATGTTATGTATGTTTGGTATGGGGTATTTTGGGGAAACTCACTACGCTTTGTGCTTACATTTTTATGTTTATGGTTTCAGGTATTTCTAGTTCGAAAGGGAAGGGCCGAATATGATCGCACCGCATGCACCGACATTCCGTATTTTATTACATGAGTTGTACTTTGATAACTATTTTATACATTATCACATTTTAATGGATTGGAAATGAATGAATGATGTTATGTTGGTTTTAAAAATGAAATTTTTACATAGTAATTTTTGGGACATTACACCTTTCCCTCGAATTTCATTCCTTTCTTACCAACCAAACGTGCCCTAAAGTTTAGCAACCTAATCTAACAACAATGACTTATCACATGACACAATATCGCTAGCTCTTTCATTTTTTTATTTTTCTTTTAAACTTTAAAATTAATATATTACACATTAGATTTATTATAAATTTATAAAAAGTATATTAACATTTGTAATTTATATTTCTCAACAAATAAAGTATTAATATTGATATATTTTAAAGGTATATATATTAAATTTGTAAATAAATTATATTTTTGACTAAGTTCAGTTGTTATTAAATGATGAAAATACTGAGATTTATTGTATAAGTGATTAAGTGAGAAAAAGAATGTTTTAATGAAAGATTAAGTTGTGACCGGTTGTCGATAAACATAGTATAAGAACACTTTGACTTCAAAAGGTCAAACCTAGGAAATAAAATCGAGATTGATATGTATTTTGTTAAACGAAATCTAAAACCAAAGTTTTACCGATTGATTGCAAAATATGCTTACTCAAAAAGGGTGAATGAGAAGGTAGACATATACAACCCTGGGATGGTGATCCTAGAACAGATAACAAAAAAAAACCTACACACATGAGATGTGGATATTGTTAGTGTATTGTATTATAGCCCAATGTGAAGTCCAATGTATTGTGTATTTTATAGGTCCCATGTGTATGTATTTTGTATATATTGTTGTGTGTATATATGATGGAGGCAAGAGAGAATATTTGAATTCTATTCAATATCATGGTATCAGAGGGTTTCTCCTAAAAATTATCTTATTCCCGTCTTTCCCTCTTCTAGTTGTAGGCCATATTCTTCCCCACCTAAAACCCTATTTTCTTTTTCTGCGTCTTGCTCCTACTTCCTGTCATTATGTCGACTCCCACTACCCCACCACACAAAGATTTTTTTTGTGTGTTCGTGTGCCTCTTATCCTTGATATCGTAAGGTTATATTTTGATGACAGGGAGAATTATTCACCACACACTATGAATCTTATGATGCCATTGATCATATTTATGTCTCTTGTATGATCGTTCGACTCCTCATCCAACCGATCCCCAATGGAGAAAGGTTGATGCTGCTGTAAAAGGATGTATCTATTCTACCCTTTCACAAAATCTTCTCAACATGATACTCAAGAAAGATACTATTGCACATCACGTTTGGCTCAACATTGAAACACTATTTCGGGACAACAAAGACACAAGGGCCATCCAACTTGATACCGGACTCCACAATGTCTACATGGGTGACCTCAATGTCACCACTTATTGCTCCAGGATTAAAACTCTTCCTGATCTTGAGAACCTCGACCCTCTTGCAAAAGTTCTTGACAACAATCTTTTCATCTACACCATTAATGGTCTTTCCTCTCGCTACGACAACGTGGCTAGCATCTTTCACCACTATGTTTCGTTCCTATCTTTTCAAGAAACCTGATATATCTTGATCTGTGAAGAACAACACCTAATTTTGACTCGTCCTCCCTTAACTCCAGCTTATAACGATCACACATCCTCTATTACATCCCGAGTTTCAACCCAAAATTTTCATTTTTATTTATTCAAAAAATTTAGTTACATCAGAGTATAATTACATTATGTGGAAACATGATTATGTATACGCGTATGTATAGTCGAGCCTTGCCCATTACATGAACCAATGAAGTGCCTGAAAAACATTTATAGCAACTAGGTAAGTGATAAGCTTAGTGAGTTCCCCAAAATACCATATATCACAATACCTATACATGCATACATTGACTATCTTGGCTCACAATCGCTTAAGTTGCTATTGCCATTATCTAGCTCACAATCACTTAAGTTGCTATTGTCATCACCTTGCCTTCTGTGTATCTAGGCTCACAATCGCTTAATTTTCTATAACCATCAACTCACATTTGGCCTTTAGCATAAACCTAGTCTGCTCGCATCTTGGCCTTCGGCACGAAGTGGGAACGCCTCATCCCTTAACTGATCACGAACACAATTAAAATTACAAGCAACAGCCTAACAAGTCTACCAATACATACATATAAAATCTATACTATGGGCTTAACTCTATTGGTACCTATATCCTAACATACATGGATATATACCGGAATACATAATATAGTGAGATGAACTAACCTTGACAATGAGTCCAAATCGAATCCACCCCCACGCTGTGCATGGCAACTTTGTGATGAACTCCTTTGTGATCTCCTCCCATTTCCAAATGGGAATACCTAACGACTCCATTTTTCCATGATGGCGTTGGTGCTCGGCCTTGACTTTCCTGTAAGTCAAGCACCTCTCCACATACCAAACCATATCGCGCTTCATGCAGGGCCCGGGCCAGAGATCTCTGTACGTTTTTGTTGCACCCAGATGAAAAGAAAATCTCGACATGTGTGCCTCTTCTATGAAAATCTACCGTACACCCTCATAATATGGAACCCAGACTCTCCGATGGAGGGTCAATAATCCCCGATTATCATAATCAAAAGAAGCCACCTGACCTACTCTACGCTCACTCTTCCGGTTCTCTTCTTTCATAGCCTCAACCTGAACCTTCCATATCTGCTCTAAGAGTGAGGTAATCATAGTCATCCTCAGATAAACATACCATATAGGGGTACCCTCCGCCTTGTGGCTAATAGAATCGGCTACCAATTTGGCGTTCCGTGGGTGATAAAGGACTTTGTTGGGTCAAAATATGGTTAATACTTTACTTTTTAGGCAAATGTATTATTCTGTAATATTTTATGAGTTGAAGGTCAGGTTTACGGTCAGTGGGTGTTTACGGTTGTAAACATGTTTACAGCCATAAACCCATTTACGGCCCATGCTCACCAAGCCTATATATATATATATATATATATATATATATATATATATATATATATATATATATATATATATATAGGTGTTAGGGGTGAGGAGTAGAGCGATGAACAGAAGAGAATAGAGGAGCTTAAGTGTTTGCATTTGAAGGTGTTCTAGAGAGAGAGAAAAGAGAGTGTGTGTTAGTGTGTGAATCTTGTATCCGGATCTTCATTCATATCAATACATACAAGATTCATCATCATCATCTTCTTCTTCTCTTCTATTTGATCTGACATCATCCGTTTGATTGGGATTCCACACCATCAAACAGATCTGATTGATACACAAACATTTTGGGGAGTTACAATTGGTATCAAAGCTTGGATTGTATCAGTCAATTTTGTCTGATCTGGAACTTATTTGATCTTATTTTTGAAAGATTCTTGCGTTTTTGGATAGATCGTGGCAAAATAAGGGGGGTTTGTTCTTCGTGTTTTTCATAAAAACGGGTTTTTGATCGAGTTTTGGAGCAAAAAGGGGCAAAAATCGCTGTTTTTGGTCGTACCTAGCGAGGGGGTGGCGGAGTTTACGGCCAGCAGCTAGGGTTTCTGAAGTTTACGGCCCGAGTTTGCGGTCTTCGGAGCTTGCGGTCCGAGATTACGGCCCTTCGGTTTACGGTCCTCGCACGTGTACGGTCCGAGTTTGCGGTCCAGCACCTCGCACGCCTTCTCGTTCAGCAGCCTCGGTCTCGCG
This sequence comes from Lactuca serriola, assembly GCF_051521515.1. Taxonomy (NCBI): domain Eukaryota; kingdom Viridiplantae; phylum Streptophyta; class Magnoliopsida; order Asterales; family Asteraceae; genus Lactuca; species Lactuca serriola. Next base: position 18,103,268 of record NC_136413.1, on the reverse strand, counting down.
CCTCGCACCTCCCCTCACACGTTCAGCCAGCTTCGCAGCAGCATCTTCGCTTCGCATATTAAAAATTGGAAACGGGATTGGGGGGTGCGGAGGATCGAACCCGGGTCTTCTCTCTATTCAGCAACGCATCTTACCACTTGGGCGAAGCTCCTTGTTATTTTAAACCTTCGAAATTTTTTTCAAAAACACTCCCAGTCGTTTCTAAATTCGCAATATTTACACTTTCAGCCTAAAATTCAAAATCTTGTATTTTTAAATTCCTTTTTCACCCAAAAATTATAGTTTTTAATTTTTTACTTTTATTTTTGACTTTTTACTTAAAATTTTGACTTTGACTTTTAAAAATTTGACCTTTGACTTAAAATTTTGACTTTGACTTTTAAAAATTTGACCTTTGACTTTAAACTTTGACTTTCTCATTTAACTTTTAAATTTTCAAATTTAGCTTTTCGGTTTGACTTTTAAGTTTGACCTTTCAAGTTTGACTTTTGAGTTTGACTTTTTTTAATTTGACTTTTCAGGTTTATAGTCAAAGGGTTTGACTTTTAAGTTTTATTTTGGCTTCTAGTTGTGTTTTTTATGGTTTTTGAGGTCTACGAGGGAATTGAAGACATGAAAGAGAGTCGTCAAGATATGTTAAAACAAAAGTTCAACATGTTCAATTACATTCCTGGAGAAACCCTGGAAGCTCAGTTGCAGCGATTTACTACACTTGCTACTGAGATGAATATAGTTGGGATCTTCTTAACTAAATTTGAGATAAACAAAAAACTACTGAATTCCCTTTCGAAGTCGTGGGATATTAACATGGCTGTCATTAAGAAGACAAAAGATCTCAATCATCTTAGTCTTGCTGTTGTAATTGAAGAACTTGACACTTTGAAGTGTGGAAAAACAATGAGTTCCGCAAACATCCCGGTCAATGAAGTTTCATGCTCTTTATCATGTGAAGCTACGATTAAACTTCTTTGTGAACAAATTGATTTATTAAAAAGAGAAGTTGAGGACCTGAGATATGAAGGATATCAACTCAGGAAAAGGACATAAACCCCTAAAGGCTGAATTAGAAGCAAAAACCAAAGACTTTAGGAGACTTCAAGAAGATTATATCAACAAATGTGAAAATTATGACTATGTTAAGAGACAACTTGTTGAGTTAACTGTTGAGCTTGACCCATTAAAAAGCAAATTTGAAACTGCAGATTTTGATTTTAGAAAATTTGATGTGTCAAGCGAAGTAGTTGCGAACATGATAGACCATTGTTTGCAATTTAAAAATAACCAGCAAAAAGGTCTAGGGTATGATAGTGTTCCTGCACCTTTCAATCATAACTACACATCCATCCCTATGACACATGAAGAAATTGACAAGGAGACACATCTTCATTATGGCAAACCATCTAGATTTGTGTCAGAAGGTATTCAGGTTGAAAATACTAATGCTTCTACTTCATGTGCATGTAAAGTAGCAGAGGATGATGTCACACCCCCAAACCAGAATGGCGGAAACATTCGGGGGTGGATGACTTCACGTAGTATCACAACCATTGAATATTGTAAAGAAAGTAACACAACCATCACATATATAATGAAAACGTATGTTGTTGCGTTATACACATTAGCAAAAGAATATTACAATGAGATGATAAATGTTTAATAAATAAAACATCCTTGGTGTTCCTTTCTCCAAAAGCTGGTGATTACCTGTATTACTGATTCCCTGAGAAATACAAGTGGTTTCGAAAAAGTGTCAACAATTAAGTTGGTGAGTTCATAAGTGTTTTGCATTGAAAAGTATGTCCTTTTTGATAGTAAATCGATGAACGAGGTTTTTCAGAAAATCCAATATTTTCTATAAATGATTTGAAAAGTTTCCCGTATTGGAGTGCATTAGTGTTTTCCATGCTTGAATAATAGTGATAAAATTTGTGTTAACAATAAAATGGAAAACTGAAATGCATGTATGAATCTCGTAAATCTAACTTGTTTTTATACTTTTATGTGAGTTTTATAACCATGCTAATGACATTGTTGGCCTGTAACAACGTTCTTCAGGCGTTGGAACTGTTATGACATTTGTCACCCCAGGCCTGCCGGCCTAGCTGTAGCTAACAGCTTAGGTGTGGGATTGTCAATCCCGTATAGATCTATACACAAGTATCACGCTCCCCCTACAAGGGATTATTGTATATAATACAGGACTTAATAATGCATACTCGAACGTACGTGAAGCTGTCTCACATTACTAGGTATAAACAGATTTACGATGATAAAAGACTGTACTTCTTTTGAAAGAATTTCATTTGTCGAGATGTATATGTAAAATGTATGAATCACTTGAATACTATGCTCATTATAGTTTGTCAAAAGTATGTTCCCATTTGGTAATAACAACTTGGTGATATAATATCCCTTTAAAACATAAAGTTATTTTTGTATCAACACTCTATAAGAACGATATTATAAAAATGATACTTTGATTTGTAATGTACTTGTATTCCCCCCCTAAAACGTGAAAAGAATTGAAAAGTAGGGGTATGAACTCACTCGTTAAGTTTGAAGAGTGAGGCTAGGGTTGAGTAGAACTTCGACCGCGGATGGTTGCGTCGTCGGCTCTTCGGGGATTCCTGCAGCGTAAATCTTTCGTCGGGGGCTCGAGTGCGGAAACCGAGGTGATGGAATGGTCTCTGGAGCTTTAGAAGAGTGTGAGAGTATCTGGAGGTTTGTGAATGTGTGCTTAAACTCGAAGCTTATGCCTTCTATTTATAGGGCTGGAAACCCCCGTACGCGGCGCGTACTTCCGGAGTACGCGGGGCGTAAGATGGCGTCATGGCTTACGACTCGGGTCTAGCTAGCGTAGCTTGGGCGGGTCGATGGGACTACTGGGTCTAGCCGAGCGTAGCTTGGGCGGGTCGATGAGACTCGACTCTGGGTCTAGTACGCGGGGCGTACTCCCAGAGTACGCGGGGCGTAATCCCTGCTTCCGACTTCTAAATTCCGTAACTTTCGCGTACGAGCTCCGTTTTTCGCGTTCTTTATATCCACGCGTAGGTGAGATTATGCTCTACAACTTTCCTTTAGACTCCGTCGGCTAGTTTTGACTTTATTTTTAATGATATATTTTTAATAGGCCGGGCCTCCTAAAGTTTGTTAAAAATTCATAGGTTCTTTATTCGACGTCGGTTTTCGTTTGTCTTTTTATTGTTTTATTACTACTGAGGAGATCTTCAACTTCCGTTTAGGTGGCGATAGCTAAATAACACTCGATCTTCAATCCGAGTTTTTAGCCCTCTACTACTGTTACGAAACTTTGAAAATTCGTAACTTCTTCATACGAGGTCCAATTTGGGCGATCTTTTTATGTACGCTCACCTTTCAACGAGATCTACGACTTCGGTTTAGATACTTAAGGCTAAAATGCATTTTATTGAGATTCTACTTTTTACGTCAAATAATGTTTTAACGTCGTGTCGTAAATATACGAGTGGTTATAATTTCTTCAATATAACCCGGTTTTGAGCGTTCTTTATGTTCTTTGAAACCTTGGCATGATATCTAATATTTGATGTATCCCAACTTAGATACTTGAACATTTTATTTTCGAGGTTAATTTCGTTGCTTTTTAGCTTTCAAGTGTTTACAATGCTTTTTGGGAAAAATAGGGTTGTCACAGATGAGAACAAGGAGAACACCATTGAACAAACCAACATCTCCTTGAACTCTGAATCTGTTGCTTCGAACTCAGCTGCTTCTGATCAACCTGCTGTTGAAAATACAGGCCACCAATTCCAGTGAAACAGAGTGCCTATTGTAATTGTGCTTGTAGGAACAATAAGAGACAAGGCAAGGATACGCCATCAGGGGAAGGAAGAAACAACTTCACAGTGAAGAAAAAGACTTGTTTTCACTGTGGAACACCTGGACACATTGCCAAAAATTGTCCTATTCGCGCATACGTTTCCTACTATGCACAAGGGTGGTAGAACGCGCCAAGAGGGAGATACTACAACAAAAACCCCTCAAGGTCACGTTCAGATAATTGTGACTGGAATGCATAGATGGCCAAAAATCAAACCCACAAGGCCAAGAATCTAAATCCCAAGGGAAAGAAGGAAATGTCAGCCAAGAAGCCCAATCCAAGAGATGCTCTAGCGAAACAAATACCGGTTAGGTCAAAGTCATCTCAACGGCCGACATCAAGTTCAAAAGCAAGTACTGAGCCACCCATCAGATCAAAAAAGAAATGGGTTAAATCCGATTACCAATGGGTACCAAAGGCTCAATCTCCTAAATCTCCTAATGATTCTAATATTTCAACATCTTCTATTTCTGATAAACAAGACATGTCATGGGAGAAAGTATTGTGTGTTGATGACAAAGGTCGACCCAGTTTCAAAATTGACTGGGTTCCAAAGACCAACTAATCTCGCTCTGTGTCGGAGCAGCTATGGAGGCATATCATTAGACTTCGGTTTGTTGGTAGTGGTTGTTCCATACACAAAATAGGAGACATCTCTCAACTGTACAACACTCATAACATTGTTTGAGAGTATGTGTCCTTGCGAGAAGGGAAGAAAGGAAGTGATCACTAATAGGGTTAGTGCTTAATGAAATGAAGAATTTTCGGATATGTTCTGAGATTATGTGTGCTGTTCTCAGACCTTCTGGATGCAAATTCAATCGGTTAATTATGATTTGCGTTTTCTTCTCTATACTCCTGAGTTTATCTTAATCTGATTCATTTTGAAGCTTATTTTTTATTTTCTCATAGCTTTTCGTTAGTATTGTTTGGGAAGTAGTATCAAGAATGTGATAACGGGCAGTCTAAAACATGTGTAAAGGACTGAATCTAAAATGTCTAGACTTTGTGTTTAATGTACTGGTAGGCACGAAGGATTTGAAAGTGTGGATTTAAATATGATTGTTTGGACTGACCATACGATGCTCGGGTAGATTGAGCAGTGAGATAAACACGGGAACCCACGAGATACACTAAATTAATACGCATCTAGAATAATGGTTCAACTTTTCCTTGATGTACGAACTTATGTCCTTAATTCTGGTTCTAATAGGGCGACCGGGGGGTTTTGATAAAGTAGGTCTGTAGGAAATTATTTTCTTGCTTTGTATCTGTCAGTCATAAGTTGCTTCCTCTACGTGATTGGAAGAGATCCGACCTGGAATGCAACATATGCAACTCTATTTCTACACACCTCCTTATCTATGAAATTCTTTCTATCTGTTAGCCATATGTTGTCCCCTCTGCGTGATCGGAAGATCCGACCTGGGACACAACATATGCAACATTCTACCTCTTAATCCCTCTATCTCTGTTAGTCATATGTTGTCCCCTCTGCGTGATTGAAATATATCCGACCTGGGACACAACATACGCATCTATATCTAAATCTGACTTCATCCCTAATAATTGTTTACTCACCTAAAGTAAGGAGTCATTAGGAAGTTCTTGGTAACCAGGGTATATTGGGAAGTGGGGAACATGTTCTAGTGCAACTAAAATTGAATCATTTAGAGGCTGTCTGTAGATCTCGCTGCTTAATTTAACTGGACAACAATACCCATGGTCGTTGTCACACCACCAAACAAAGGATGGCGGAAACGTCTGGGGGTGGAGGACTTCATGTATAGTATCATAACAACAATGGCAATAGTGATGAAAGTAAACGCAACCAACATATATATAATTGAAAGAGTTACACCATTGTATGAATTACATGTTTCAAAATCAATTACAATATGTTGCCAAAATATGAAATGTTTGACGCCTTAACGTCCCATCCTCAAAATGCACTTGATTTCCTGTTTAGTGATTTCCTGAGAATACAAGTTGTTTGAAAAAGTGTCAACACAAAGGTTGGTGAGCTCATAAGCATTTGTAGACGGTTTATGAAAAGCTTTTTCTTGTAAAAGTAGTGTTTGTTCCAGAAAAATCTAATATTTTCCTTTATAAAGTTATGTGGTCCTAAATCCCAGAACCAAGAATGAACAAGTATTTTCTATACTTAATGATATAACCATGGTTTTAAATCGATATAAAACCCTTTTTAATTATAAAAATTCCCATAAACTTTATGAGTTGTTAACTTCCTAAGTGAGTCGCTATAACCATACTATGACTGAATGAACCAACCACGACGTTTCTCAGGCGTCACGAAACTGATATGACATTTGTCACCACAGACCTGCCGGTCTAGCTGTTGCATGCAGCTCAGGTGTGGAGTGTCTAACCCAATATAGATCTATACACAACTATCACCTTCTCCCTACAAGAGACTCTGGATATAGCTACCAGGAATTTAAATCCTGCACTCGGACGTACGGAAGGAGAATGTCTCATAATTTAAGTTAACAAGTTTACGTGTGGTGTGCATGAATGTAAAACCTTTTTGTATGAATGTACCCTTTTTGTATGAGTGTGTTATGTGATGAATCATAAACTATACCTATTATAGTTTATCAAAACAAGGGTAAAAGTGGTAATATACATAAACTATACTTAACATAGTTTATTCAAATGTTTGTATGTAATAGGTGTACTTTGACTTCAACAAATTGTTATTTCTATACTTTGTCTAGAAAAATCCCTTTGTTAACTGATGTATGTCCACAAACTAAGACAATACTGTCATATATTGCAATAACATATAACCACATAAAGATATACACCTTGCTCAACATGTTACAAGGTGAAATGAAATTGATAGCATTTTTCTGTTATTAATATTTTCATTTACTGTTCTTATAAAATTTATAGAAAAATCATCAAAGGTCCAAATCAGAATCCGTAAATTCTGAGAGTTTGGGAAATGATTCTAGTTTGCTCATAATTTTTATTATGAATTTTAATGACCTCTAACTTGTGTGAACAAGTCCATAATCACAGACTGGTCCGGATTGATGTTTGAAATAATAGGCAGTTTTGTAAAAATCACCATAAATTGTAGAAAAATCGTATGGAAATGTGAAAATAGTCATTTTAAAGCTAAGAACTGGAACTACTTACACTTAAAACAGTTTTGAAAACAAAAATGTTTAACTTGTCCAAAACAATCCGTGAATGGAGCCCAACTTTTCTGATGAAAGTTGTTAGAAAAATTTAGTTGTGTTCTTGGTGTTTTAACTTGTATTCTCCCCCCCCTTAAAACTTGAGAAAACATGAAAATGTAGGGGTATGAACTCACCTTGAGTGATGTAAGTGGGTGGATGTTGAAGGAGAGAAGTGTTCAACTCAAGAACACTTGAAGATGTCTAGAAGATTTTCAAGAATCAAACACCAAAGTGATGGAATTTGTGTAAGCATTCTATGATATGAGTAAAAGGGAGTGTAATAATCATAGAGAGGATGAATTATACTTACTAAGAGTGTGAGAAAGCTTGATAATCAGCCTTGAATCTCGAAATATGAGTGAGAGGGTTTGAGAGAAAGGTGATTTTTGATACTTGGAGAAAATGGGGAAAATGTGTGAAGTGAAGAGTGAAAGAGGGTTTTCCAGCTCTTTTTGGACGTGAGTTTGCTGGGAAAATGAGTGGGGTATGGCCTTGAGGTGACTAGGAGTAGGGAGGAGTACAAGGATTGGTCAAAAGAATGGGTATGGGGTGGTGGTTTGTGTGAAATATTATAACAAGATCCACACTCCACCTCAAGATCTCAATTAAAAGATTTTATTCTCAAATAAATATCTTCATGAAAATATGCCCAAATTATGATTATTTAGGGTCTTATATGTTAAAATATGATTTCTGGAGAAAATCCCGCGTTAAAATAATTAAAAACGGACTTAAAATGGAGAATTAGTCAAAAACCGGGTGAAAAATATAAAATCCGAAGTCTAGGGCCGGAGTTTTGGTCATCAGCAGCCAAAACCGGAGTGGCTTAGTCGCCTGGTGCGGTCCGAGGAGAAGGAGCTGTGGATGCGGAGGTCGAAGAAGGAAGGCGCTGCGGTCGGGGGTCCTGACGCAGGCGTGGCTGCGACTCGCTTGGCTGCGGTCGGCCTGTGGCTCGCTGTTGCGGCTGCACCCCATTGTGGTCCGAAGACTGTGGCTGCTCAAGGGGCCTCGGATCCAAGAGGACTTGACCCTTAAAGAGAGGCTTCGGTCCTAAGGGTAATTTTCCAAGATTTTTCCCTTCTTTGAGTGGTTCCTTATCAAGCTAAGTACCAGGATGCCCCAATTGATTATAAAAGTTTCAAGAGAGGTTTTCGGGAGAGATTTTGGAGAGATTTTACAATATTGGAGAGATTTAAGAATAAAGAGAGATAGAGTGAAAACGATTGTGAGAGGTTTCGTGTGTGACATTTGTGAGTGTCCGGCTTCGCAACGCAAGGTCTGTAAGCCCCATTAAGCCATGTTTAAGGATCTTTGACACTCCCGATGAGTATGCAACATTGTTTATCGGTTTAGTTCATTGTTTAGTACTACGGCTAAGGAAAATTAAACACACGAATTTTCCAAGTGATGTTTTCTCATTAAAACAGTGAGTTATATAGTAATTACATAACGTAAACCCTAATATACAAGGTTTAATTGACTTGACTGGTTTGTCTCGTTGACTTTTTTTGATTTTCACTTGACCCGAAATTGACTATTGTCACATCATCCCCCCGTTAGAGGGAATTTCGTCCCGAAATTTACATTCTGATAGGGACTTCAAGGGTTTGTTAAGAGATGCGGGTATTTTTGTTTCATTTGATCTTCGCGTTCTCAGGTGAACTCTGGTCCTCGTTTCGCATTCCAACGAACCTTCACTATGGGAATGCGACTTTGTTTCATTCTTTTGACCTCCCGATCCATAATCTCAACTGGTTCTTCCACGAAATGGAGACTCTCTTTAACTTCAATTTCATCGAGAGGTATCACGAGAGTTTCGTCGGACAGACACTTTTTCAAGTTAGATACGTGGAAGGTAGGGTGTATGTTATTAAGTTCTTATGGTAACCGGAGTTTGTACGCTACGGGACCAATCCTGGCAAGGATTTCAAACGGTCCGATGTACCTTGGGTTTAGTTTCCCACGTTTACCAAAACGTATCATTCCTTTCCAAGGGGAAACTTTCAGTAGTACTCGATCTCCGACTTAGAATTCTAAGGGTTTGCGTCGCTCGTCCGCGTAACTCTTTTGTCGATCACGAGACGCCTTCAGTCTTTCCCGAATTTGAACAATCTTTTCTGTGGTCTCCCTTATGATTTCAGGACCAATAAGGGTGCTATTAGGGACTTGCCCCTAGCTAGCTGGGTATCCCCCACTTCGGCCCAGCACAAGGGTGATTTGCACTTGCGACCGTAGAGAGCTTCGAATGGAGCGACTTTAATGCTAGTGTGATAGCTGTTGTTGTAGGAGAATTCAATCAGCGACAAATGAGTATCCCATGCCTTACCAAAATCTATCACACAGGCTCTCAACATGTCTTCTAATGTTTGTATGGTGCGCTCGCTTTGCCCGTCGGTTTGTGGATGGTAGGTCGTACTCATGTCTAGCCTAGTTCCTAAGGATTTCTGTAGGGACTGCCAAAATCGCGAAGTGAATCTACTATCTCGGTCGGAGATAATGGATATTGGTACACCATGTAGTCGCACAATCTCCTTGATGTACGTCCTGGTTAACTTCTCCATCTTGTCGGTTTCCTTTATCGGCAGGAAGTGCGCAGACTTGGTCAATCTGTCTACGATTACCCATATGGTATCAAGCCCTCCTGACGTCTTAGGCAACTTAGTTATGAAGTCCATGGTTATCCGTTCCCACTTCCACTCAGGTATATCAGGCTGTTGTAGTAGTCCTGAGGGTTTCTGGCATTCCAACTTGACCTTGGCGCAAGTTAGACACTTGCCCACATAAGTCGCAATCTCGGCTTTCATGTTCGGCCACCAGTATAACTTTTTGAGGTCCAGATACATCTTATCCGAACCTAGATGGATGGAATATCGATTCTTGTGTGCTTCATTCATGACGACGTCTCGGAACCCACCGAACTTCGGCGTCCAGATTCGGTTCATGAGATAACGAGTTCCATCATCCTTGACATCTAAGTTCTTATCCATTCCCCTTAATGCCTCACCTGTCACATTCTCTGGTTTCAAGGCTTCTAGTTGAGCTTCCTTGATTTGCGTGGCCAGGTGGGAATGGATGGTCATGGTTAGGGATCTTACTCGGCGACCCGAATATTCCTTTATGCTCAGAGCATCGGCCACTACATTGGCCTTGCCCGGATGATAGCAAATTTCGCACTTGTAGTCATTCAGCAGCTCTACCCATCTTCTTTGTCGCATGTTGAGCTCTTTTTGATTGAGAATATGCTGAAGACTTTTGTGATCGGTGAAGATGGTGCATTTTGTGCCGTAGAGGTAGTGCCTCTAGATCTTTAAGGTGAACACTACCGCTCCTAGTTCAAGGTCATGGGTAGTGTAATTAACTTCGTGCGTCTTAAGTTGTCTTGACGCGTAGGCGATGAATTTCCCTCTCTGCATAAGCACGCATCCGAGGCCTTGATTTGAAGCATCGTAATATACTACGAAGTCATCAGTTCCTTCCGGGAGAGACAAGATTGGTGCGCTGCATAGAGCTTACTTTAGTGTCTGGAAGGTGGCTTCCTGTTTACCTTCCCATTTGAACATCACGCCTTTCTGAGTCAGGGTGGTGAGGGGCTTAGCAATCTTGAAGAAGTTTTGTATGAATCTTCGGTAGTAGCCCGCGAGTCCCAAAAATTGTCGGATTTTCGTTGGCGTTGTAGGTGCTGACCAATTTTCAATTGCCTTGATCTTTGAGGGATCCACGTGTATTACTTTCTTGCTTACCACGTGGCCAAGGAATCCCACTTCTCGGAGCCAGAATTCACACTTTCAGAACTTAGCATAAAGCTTCTTTGCTCTTAGAGTCTCCAGTATTAGTCGTAGGTGTTACTTGTGCTCTTCTTCGCTCCTTGAATAGACCAAGATATCATCGATGAACACGATCACGTATTTATCTAAGAAGGGTCGACACACTCGGTTCATCAGATCCATGAACACCGCAAGCGCGTTTGTTAACCCGAATGACATTACTACAAATTCGTAGTGTCCATAGCGAGTTCTGAATGCCGTCTTGGGGATATCCTCTTCTTGAACTCGCAATTGATGGTAACCCGACCTCAAGCCGATTTTTGAAAAGTAGCTCGCTCCCTGAAGTTGGTCGAAAAGGTTGTCGATTCGGGGAAGGGGATATCGATTCTTGATGGTAAGTTTGTTCAACTCTCTGTAATCGATGCACATGCGAAAGGATCCATCCTTCTTTTTTACAAATAGAACTGGTGCTCCCCAGGGTGAAAAGCTCGGTCTGATGAATCCCTTGCTTAATAGCTCGCTCAGTTGACTAGACAGCTCTTGCATTTCTGCCGGTGCGAGGCGATATGGTTCTTTGGATACGGGGGTAGCACCGGGAACCAAGTCGATTCGGAATTCGACTTGTCGTGCGAGCGGTACACCTGGCAGATCTTCTGGGAATACGTCGGGGAAGTTGCACACTTCTGGTATGTCTTTGATGTCCCTTACCCCTTGATTCTTATCTACAACGTGGGCTAAGAAAGCATGGTATTCCTTTAGGAGATACTTTCGGCTTTGACATAAGAGATGATTTGTAGGTTCGCACTAGGTTTGTCGCCATAAACGAAGAGAGTGTTGCCATTCGACAGATTGAGGCGGACGACCCTTTCGTAACACAAAATGTCAGCACGATTAGAACTTAACCAATCCATACCAATGATGATGTCGAAACTTTTTATTTTGACTGGCATTAGATCGATTTTGAACGAATGGTTGTCTAGAGTGAGAGTACACCCTATGTAAATATCATTAGTGCGCTCAACCTTTCCGTTTGCCATTTCTACGATGTATGAATCTTTTAATGACTGGGGATTTTTCCTAAGTATATGTTTGAATTGGTGGCTCACGAAACTCCTTTCTGCCCCACAATTGAAAAGTACGCATGCATAAGAGTTATTGAGGAGGAACATACTGGTAACCACTGTAGGATCCTTGACTGCTTCCCCGTGTCCCATTGTCAGGACTCTCCCTATACCACCAAAATTAGGAGCTTGTGCTTTGGGGCAGTTTCTCCTGAAGTGTCCTGCTTCACCACATCCATAGCAGGTTTGGCTTGCCCCCGCATTGGCAACTTGGTTGTTCGGTTGTGCTGGCGCTTTATAGAAATGAGCGGTATGCCCTTTCTTGTTGGAGTTTTTGCAGTGCATTTCCCGACAAGCATCGTTATGGTGGTAGTTGCACTTGTTGCACTTGGGGAGATTTCCAGCATATTGCTTCGGTGGTGCTGGAGTGGTAGCAGTAGTGGCAGCACGGATAACAACGGTCTGTTGCTTCTTTTTATGGTTCTAGAACTTCTTCTTGTTGTTTCCTCCCTTTGCTTGGTCGGTGGTGGCGATCACGGTACCACGGCTGGCCTTGTGATCGATAAGTTGCTGTGCCAATTCCTTGGCACTCTCAAAGGTAGTAGGTTTCGAGGCCAATACATTATCATGAATTTGGGATGATAGCCCCCAAAGGTATCGTTCTACCTTGTTCTCCTATGGAGTGACCATTATGGGACAGAGGAGTGCTAGGTCATTGAATCGGGTGGTATAAGCTTCGAGATCCGTCGCCGACATCTTGAGGTTCCAGAGTTCCTCTTCCAGTTTCTGCACTTCACCTCTTGGGCAATATTCCTTCAGCATCAAAGCTTTTAAATCCTCCCAGCTTATAGAGTTAGCCACTGTAGGACTAAGCGACTTAACTCTGCCGTTCCACCAAGTGAGAGCTCTTCCGATGAAAGTGAATGTCGCGTATTTGACTTTGCTTGCTTTGGGGCAAGCAAAAATTTCGAAGACTGCTTCGGTTCTCTCGAACCATTGCATCAGTGCGATGACGCCCCCGCTTCCATTGAAAGAATCGGGTTTGCCATTTGTGAAGTCCTTGTAAGTGCATTCCTTTGTGTGCCCCGAACTGTCACCCTGATTAGAGGGTGTAGCACCAGATCCGGATCCACCATTACCGTTAGGGCTGATTTGTGACATAGCTGCCGCCACAGCTGCTGTTACTGCAGCCTGGAACATTGCTGGATCAAATTGTGGCGGCGGCGGCGGAGGAGGTGGTGTTGTGCTACCGGAAGGTCTTGGTCTTTTCCTTGGTGACATAGTTCTGTCATAATTTTAAAATGACAAGTCGGTAAGGCTTCAATAGTAATAATGAGTAGAGTGTTACTGGTTTCCTCTGAATTGTATTTTATCCCGAGTTTATTACTTTAGTAGGTAATTCATCGAAAAGTTTATGCAATTAAACTTATGAATTAAATAGTGTTGACCCAAGCAGAGTCATGTGTTTGGTTCATATCAGCATCCAAGGAAGTAAAATACATGCCGAATTCATTGATAACTAGTTAGTACATATTGTTTTGAGAAATTTGACCTCACAAGGGGCTACATTACATCATAATAAAAGATAAAGTTTTGGCAGTACAAAAGCCCCTTTGACTAGTGTGATCACTTAGTCACGGGGCCAACCTATTCACAATAAAGAGTAGCACCAACGCATACTCGAAATCCTAGATTTATAACAAAACATGAGCAGTGCGAACACTACTCGCGGTGGGTGGCATCTGGTCCATGGTGGCTCTGAGATGAGGTCGAGGCTCCCTGAAGCTCCGCAATCCGGTGTTCGGCCGCGATCACTCTCTCCTCGAGATCTGCGTGCCTCTCTTGGTACTCCCTTACCTCCGCTCGAGCAGTGGTAAGGTCCTCAATGAGTTGGTCCACTGGATAGAAGTCCCTCTCCAAATCCCGGGTGTGTGCATCGGTGGCTGTCGTAATAGCGCTGATATTTCGAACCTGGTCTGCCATTTCCCTACTCTGGTTCCCCAAGTCCGTGATGTGTTGGACCATAACAGGGAGGGCTCTGTCAGCCGGTCCCCCGTGACTGAGGTCATAGTAACCTCGTTGGTCGCCATATGGTGACCGCTGGCGTTGTTGCCGGCTCCATCTCTCGATCATGGTTGCCCAACGGGGCTCAGGCCCGTTGTGGCCAAAGCGGTTCGTAGGCACCATGGCGATGTAAGGAGGGTTGAAGACTTCCTCCTCTAGTTCTTCTTCACTTTCGTCCTCATCCATGTCTACCTCGTCGTCTTCCTCTTCTTCTTCTTCTTCTTCTTCTTCGTCGTCTACCTCTTCTTCTTCTTCTTCGGGTTCTTCTTCGGGATCCTCTTTGATCAGCTCGTCGGGCTCTTCTTCGATCCAGCCGGCATTTCCCTGATTGGGAAAGTATGGGTCTCATGGTAAGTGGAATCCTGCCATGTCGTCTGTGCGAGAATAGAGGTGTAAGAAGCAGATAGCGGTTAATAATAATAACATTGCAATATAGCAACATACACATACTCCTATAGTATTTTAAATGTTTAGATTTGGTTCTTAGAGCATTCTTTGTAGGGTGAAGTTAGTTTATTAGAATTGTTGCCCCCTACGACTATCTCCCGGTATGAGTAAGTCACTTCTCGGACAAATATAGTTGATCAAGCTATATCCCTCCCAGAACTGATTACTCATACCAAGGCATACTCGTAGCGTTCAACTCCTCTTATTTTAGTTTATGTTCTTCTAGTTATGACACTACGCGAGTATCTAATGCATGTATGTATACTTTCAAACGAGAAAACTATTTATTTTCTAAAAGTACAACCCGTTAAAATGTTATAAAATCAGAGACTCTTAGACCCAAAGGTGTTTATAGTTTGTATATCCTATGTTGTTTGATATACTTAATTCACTATAAACCATGCTCTGATACCAATCTGTCACACCCCCAAACCAAGGATGGCGGAAACGTCTGGGGGTGGAGGACTTCATGTATAGTATCATAACAACAATGACAATAGTGATGAAAGTAAACGCAACAAACATATATATAATTGAAAGAGTTACACCATTGTATGAATTACATGTTTCAAAATCAATTACAATATGTTGCCAAAATATGAAATGTTTGACGCCTTAACGTCCCATCCTCAAAATGCACTTGATTTTCTGTTTAGTGATTTCCTGAGAATACAAGTTGTTTGAAAAAGTGTCAACACAAAGGTTGGTGAGCTCATAAGCATTTGTAGACGGTTTATGAAAAGCTTTTTCTTGTAAAAGTAGTGTTTGTTCCAGAAAAATCTAATATTTTCCTTTATAAAGTTATGTGGTCCTAAATCCCAGAACCAAGAATGAACAAGTATTTTCTATACTTAATGATATAACCATGGTTTTAAATCGATATAAAACCCTTTTTAATTATAAAAATTCCCATAAACTTTATGAGTTGTTAACTTCCTAAGTGAGTCGCTATAACCATACTATGACTGAATGAACCAGCCACGACGTTTCTCAGGCGTCGCGAAACTGATATGACATTTGTCACCACAGACCTGCCGGTCTAGCTGTTGCATGCAGCTCAGGTGTGGAGTGTCTAACCCAATATAGATCTATCCACAACTATCACCTTCTCCCTACAAGAGACTCTGGATATAGCTACCAGGAATTTAAATCCCGCACTCGGACGTACGGAAGGAGAATGTCTCACAATTTAAGTTAACAAGTTTACGTGTGGTGTGCGTGAATGTAAAACCTTTTTGTATGAATGTACCCTTTTTGTATGAGTGTGTTATGTGATGAATCATAAACTATACCTATTATAGTTTATCAAAACAAGGGTAAAAGTGGTAATGTACATAAACTATACTTAACATAGTTTATTCAAATGTTTGTATGTAATAGGTGTACTTTGACTTCAACAAATTGTTATATCTATACTTTGTCTAGAAAAATCCCTTTGTTAATTGATGTATGTCCACAAACTAAGACAATAATGTCATATATTGCAATAACATATAACCACATAAAGATATACACCTTGCTCAACATGTTACAAGGTGAAATGAAATTGATAGCATTTTTCTGTTATTAATATTTTCATTTACTATTCTTAGAAAATTTATAGAAAAATCATCAAAGGTCCAAATCAGAATCCGTAAATTCTGAGAGTTTGGGAAATGATTCTAGTTTGCTCATAATTTTTATTATGAATTTTAATGACCTCTAACTTGTGTGAACAAGTCCATAATCACAGACTGGTCCGGATTGATGTTTGAAATAATAGGCAGTTTTGTAAAAATCACCATAAATTGTAGAAAAATCGTATGGAGATGTGCAAATAGTCATTTTAAAGCTAAGAACTGGAACTACTTACACTTAAAACAGTTTTGAAAACAAAAATGTTTAACTTGTCCAAAACAATCCGTGAATGGAGCCCAACTTTTCTGATGAAAGCTGTTAGAAAAATTTAGTTGTGTTCTTGGTGTTTTAACTTGTATTCTCCCCCCCCCCTAAAACTTGAGAAAACATGAAAATGTAGGGGTATGAACTCACCTTAAGTGATGTAAGTGGGTGGATGTTGAAGGAGAGAAGTGTTCAACTCAAGAACACTTGAAGATGTCTAGAAGATTTTCAAGAATCAAACACCAAAGTGATGGAATTTGTGTAAGCATTCTATGATATGAGTAAAGGGGAGTGTAATAATCATAGAGAGGATGAATTATACTTACTAAGAGTGTGAGAAAGCTTGATAATCAGCCTTGAATCTCGAAATATGAGTGAGAGGGTTTGAGAGAAAGGTGATTTTTGATACTTGGAGAAAATGGGGAAAATGTGTGAAGTGAAGAGTGAAAGAGGGTTCTCCAGCTCTTTTTGGACGTGAGTTTGCTGGGAAAATGAGTGGGGTAAGGCCTTGAGGTGACTAGGAGTAGGGAGGAGTACAAGGATTGGTCAAAAGAATGGGTATGGGGTGGTGGTTTGTGTGAAATATTATAACAAGATCCACACTCCACCTCAAGATCTCAATTAAAAGATTTTATTCTCAAATAAATATCTTCATGAAAATATGCCCAAATTATGATTATTTAGGGTCTTATATGTTAAAATATGATTTCTGGAGAAAATCCCGCGTTAAAATAATTAAAAACGGACTTAAAATGGAGAATTAGTCAAAAACCGGGTGAAAAATATAAAATCCGAAGTCTTGGGCCGGAGTCTTGGTCATCAGCAGCCAAAACCGGAGTGGCTTAGTCGCCTGGTGCGGTCCGAGGAGAAGGAACTGCGGATGCGGAGGTCGAAGAAGGAAGGCGCTGCGGTCGGGGGTCCTGACGCGGGTGTGGCTGCGACTCGCTTGGTTGCGGTCGGGCTGTGGCTCGCTGATGCGGCTGCACCCCATTGCGGTCCGAAGACTGTGGCTGCTCAAGGGGCCTCGGATCCAAGAGGACTTGACCCTTAAAGAGAGGCTTCGGTCCTAAGGGTAATTTTCCAAGATTTTTCCCTTCTTTGAGTGGTTCCTTATCAAGCCAAGTATCGGGATGCCCTAATTGATTATAAAAGTTTCAAGAGAGGTTTTCGGGAGAGATTTTGGAGAGATTTTACAATCTTGGAGAGATTTAACAATAAAGAGAGATAGAGTGAAAACGATTGTGAGAGGTTTCGTGTGTGACATTTGTGAGTGTCCGGCTTCGTAACGCAAGGTCCGTAAGCCCCATTAAGCCATGTTTAAGGATCTTTGACACTCCCGATGAGTATGCAACATTGTTTATCGGTTTAGTTCATTGTTTAGCACTACGGCTAAGGAAAATTAAACACACGAATTTCCCAAGTGATGTTTTCTCATTAAAACAGTGAGTTATACAGTAATTACATAACGTAAACCTTAATATACAAGGTTTAATTGACTTGACTGGTTTGTCTTGTTGACTTTGTTTGACTTTGACTTGACCTGAAATTGACTATTGTCACAGTCGTTGTCAGCTAAATGGTATATTTGGAAAATTTTGTCAATATCCTTCGTGTTTAAGTGGACCACAATACTGGCAATTGACCAAATCTATTCATGAAAGTGAAGGTACTGATAAACAAATTCAGGCTGTCTCACAACTTTGATCCCAAATATTTTTTTTTGTTAAATTTGTTCATAGTTTTCCTCTATGCACAAATTTAGGGGGAGAATTAAAAAAAAAAAGAAATTCAAAAATCAAACAAAAATTAGAAAAATAGTGTTATTTCTGTTTTACATTTGTTCAGAAAATTTCAAAATTCCAAAAATATTTTTGTTTCTGTTATAATTTAAAAAAAATCCAAAAATATTTTTTTGTGTGCTAAGTTTTCCTTTAGTTTTGTATTGTTTTGAAAAGTGATTTCAGGTATATATAAGACTCATGGAGACTGAATCGAAGATTTTCTGAGCCAAGGCTTCATCCGTGATTATCGAAGAATTCTCATTCGAAGGAGCAAGAAATGAAGATTATTTTTTCAGCATTCAATTTTTCTACCCCAGAAGCAAGGTGAAGCAAAAATTGAAGATTATATGACGGATTGCATTGAAGCCTCCTCAATCAGTCTGCTGCTATCGTTGTACCTGCTAAAGTGATCCAGAAGATTTGTTCTCTATGATGTTCTCTTTGAAGATTCTCAAGCTGAAAGCGCTATCTTTCAAGAATCAGTACATCAAGCATCCTCACCCAATATGCGTTCAATGTCAAATTCTAAAGAAAAGCCCAATTGCTCAAGATGAGGTCATTCATTGAAGATTCATCAAGTTCATCTTGAAGTTGTGAAGAATTTGAAGATTAATGCTGAAGCCAAGCTTTCGATGAAGATTGACAAGAAAAGCCAGCTACTTTTTAGGGGGGGGGGCTTGTTGGGTCAATTAAGAAAAGAAAGATATAAACCAAGGGGGAGATTGTTGGGTCAAAATATGGTTAATACTTTACTTTTCCAGGCAAATGTATTTTTCTGTAATATTTTATGAGTTTAAGGTCAAGTTTACGGTTAGTGGGTGTTTACGGTCGTAAACAGGTTTACAACCGTAAACCCATTTACGACCCATGTTCACCAAGCCTATATATATAGGTGTTAGGGGTGAGGAGTAGAGTGATGAACAAAAGAAAATAGAGGAGCTTAAGTGTGTTCATTTGAAGGTGTTCTAGAGAGAAAGAGAAAAGAGAGTGTGTGTTAGTGTGTGAATCTTGTATCCGGATCTTCATTCATATCAATACATACAAGATTCATCATCATCATCATCTTCTTCTCTTCTATTTGATATGACATCATCCATTTGATTGGGATTCCGAACCATCAAACGGATCTGATTGATACACAAACATTTTGGGGACTTACAGATTTCACAATCATAATCCTTCACCACATCTAGCCACATGCGCTGCCTCATGTTCAAATTTGGATGATCCATCAGATACCTCAAACTCTTGTGATATGTGTAAATGATACATTGAACCTCGTACAAGTAGTGTCGCCAAATCTTAAGGAAAAAAACCATTGCCCCCAGCTCCAAATCATGGGTGGGATAATTCCTCTAATGAGGCTTCAGCTTCCTCGAAGTGTAAGCTGTCACACGACCCCTCTGCATCAAAACTGCACCCAATCCCGAAATCGTTGCATCATAATACACCATTAAATCATCAATACCCTTTGTCAGGGTCAAGATCGGAACTACGCATAACTTCTGCCTCAAAGTCTCAAATGCCACCTGCTGCTCAGGCCCCTAACAGAAGGTAGCAGACTTCTTCGTCAACCTAGACAACAGGACTAAGATCCTGGAGAAATTCTTGATAAACCTCCGATAATACCCTGCTAAAAAAGAAAACTTCAAATATCGGATGGAGACCTCAGAACCTCCCACTGCATCAGGACCTCGATCTTGGTCGAATCAACCAAGATACCCTTTTGATTGACAAGGTGCACCAGAAAACTACACCTCACGTAACCAGGATCGCACTTAGAGAACTTGGTATACAACCTCTCCCCCCTCAAAGTCTCCAAAACCTCTACCAGATGATCCTCATGTTGCTCCTTGGTCTCAGAGTAGACCAAGATATCATCAATGAACACGATGACTGACCAATCTAACATCGGTCTACAAACCCGGTTCATGAGATCCATGAACGTTGCTGGTACATTGGTGAGCCCAAAAGGCATCGCCATAAACTCGTAATGACCATAACGAGTCCTAAAGGTTATCTTTTGAACATACTCATCTCGAACCCTCATATGATAATAGCCAGAACGTAGAACAATCTTGGAGAACCATGACACACCCTGAAGTTGGTCGAAAAAATCATAAATCCTCAGAAGCGGATAACGGTTCTTCACCGTCAACTTGTTCAGCTCCCGATAATTAATGCACATCATGTGGGAGCCATCATTCTTCTTCACAAATAATATTGGTGCTCCCCAGTGTGAACTACTCATTCTGATAAATCCCTTATCTAACAGTTCCTGCAGCTGTGTTGACAACTTATGCATCTCCGATGTTGCTAATCAATAAGGTGCCTTGGCTATCAGAGTCGTACCTGGGATCAGATCTATATTGAACTCACCTGCCTCTCCAGAGGCACTCCTGTCAAGTCCTTCGGGAACATATTTGCATACTCATGAACAATCGACATGTCATCAATTGTCCTCTTTTTCTCCTCTGTGGAGTCTGCCACATAATCCACAAAACCTGAACAAACCTGTTGCAGATATCTCCTAGCTCTCACAGCCGAACAGAGAGTCGTCCGGGTTGGGCATCCTTACCATCGATACCTAGTTCTCCTCGAATTAGGGTTCGAACCCGAACTAACTGGTGCACACAATCAATCATTGCCCCATTAGGGCTCAACCAATCCATCCCCATGATCACCTTGATCCCGCGCAAAGGAATAGGAACCAAATCAAACAGATACCACTTGCTGAATAGCTCCAGAAGACAACCTTAATGTACCATCGATACCCGTACTGAACGATCATTAGTAATATCCACCTCTAATGGATAATCAAGCTCCCCAAGAACATCATCGAACCTCTTCCTAAGCGCAAGAAACACAAAGGATCGGGTGGCGCCCGAATCAAACAGAACTAAAGTTGCACCACCAATCACTAAGAATGTCCCTATATAATATCAATCATATGATAAGCATAAACATCAAAAAATAAATGAAATAGAGGGAAAATACATACCCATAACCACATCTGGTGTTACACGAGACTCCTCGACTTACAGCTGGAAAGCTTGACTCTTCACAATGGGCATGTCCGCCTTACCTTGGTGGCCATCGGTGATCCACAATATAGCTGGAGCAGGTGCTGCAAAAGCTCCTATAGTCAAACTCGGGCAATTGGCCTTCTTGTGGCCCCTTTAGTTAAAATGGAACCAAATTAGATCAGATACCTGGATGGTGGGGAAATCTCTGCTAAAGTGACCAGTCTTGCTGCACTTGTAGCAGCCAGACCTACCCATCCTACAAACCCTGTTGTGTGCCTTCCCGTACTTAATTGCCACAGCGACTCCGACCCTGATGGCCTCTTGACCATGAATCAAAAACCTTGGGCTCCTTTCCTGAGCCCTCTGATACTTGAGCATGAATCGACTTCCTCTTTCTCACGGTCTCTAAATCAATCTGCCGCACGCGAGCCCGAGCTATCATATCCTCCAATGTCTTGCAACTAGACATACTCACAAACTCTCATATCTCATCCTTCAATTTATCATGATACCAGGCCCTCTTCATCTCTGCCACCAACTCAATAGTTTAGCGAAGGTCTTGGAACTCCCTCGCCAGCTGCTGCACCTTGATCACTGGTGAAAACTCTGCCATGAACCTCGAAACAAAATCATCCCAAGTCATCACCTCGAAAGTCTCGCCTCCCAAGGCATGATCTACCTCCTCCCACCAGTCACGAGCTCTGTCTTTCAGAAGACAAGATGCAAGTATGACCTTCGCCTCCTCGGGACATATGCTAGATCGAAAAGTTGTTCCCGATGTCCGCCAACCACCGTCCGCTAGCAATAGCCCCTTTCTTCCCTAAGAACTCATGAGCCCCACAGGCACGAAACTCTCGAAAGGTCAAAGAGCATGCATCCCTGATAGCCACCATCTCAATACGGAATGCGATTAAACACTTATCCATCAACTCCATGATGCCCTCCTTGATAGAACCAAAGATCACATGAGTATACTCCAGAATGTTCTGGGTGATTTCGGATGAAATGAACTCCTGTATCCGATCATCCAAGGATGCGGCTCCAGAGCCCAAACCCGATCCCTCACCAGAACCTGAACCACCTTGAGTGACCACCATATTGAAAATAAACAAAGCAAACCATCAGAAAACACTCGAAGGATCTCACACTCAACAGGTCCCTTAGTATCCTCGTGACTCCCTTGACTCGAGTAGGGATCCTATGCTTCCAGTAGTATGGGCCCAATATTACCTTCCACACCTATTCGTACTTTCCTCAAGAGTCATCCCGATTCTCCTATGTGACCCCAACATTCCATAACCCCACTTACCCATACATCATGCTTCCTAGGTTCTCCTAAGATTCCCTTCCCACCACTCTCCGCCATCAGCTGCAGAAGAAACCACGATTAACACCCACTAACTACCTTACGAATATAATTACATGCCACATACACTAGATAATTCTTCCATTGCAAGGTTTCACATTACAACGGTTGGACTTAAACAAGAGCTGCATAATAGAGTTAACCAAACCTTCTAAAATTATCTAATTTCTGCAACATGTAACCTAGCATATTCGCTTTAGGCTCCCGACACGAAAACTTCCCAGCTGATGTGTAACATCCCCCATTAACACCCGCTAACTACCTTACGAATATAATTACATGCCATAGATATTAGATAATTCTTCCTTTGCCATAATCTAGCATGATATTCACATACAAAATCAATAAACATGTATCGATATTTTGGGAACAATTACTTGAGCTCGACCAATTACATGCATCACACCCCTTCTTTCTAGTAGTAACCCCTTTTTAAAATCATTTCTTTATGAAAAACGTATCAAATCCCCAGTTTGAGTTCAGACACTCCTGAAGATGTGTCCAAATTCCTTAAACCAAGGCTTTGATACCAACTTGAAACACCCCAAAAATCATAATTCATCAAATATCTCAAACAACCATTACAGTATGTCAGTTTAAAAATAGTTATCAGAGTACAAATCCCAAAATCATAAAAATTATGGAAACCTGGGTGCATACGCTGCGATCAGGTCGGACCCTTCCCTTTCAAACCAGAAGTACCTGAAACATAAACTTAAATTGTCAGCATAAAGCTTAGTGAGTTCCCCAAATACCACATATCGTGCATCATACATACATATCATACATAGCATACAACGAGTCTTTTTCACCCCCAAATCCTTTCCAACTCTCTGATTCCGACTCACTGAGTCCCTTCTGACTTGTTGAGTCCCTTCCGACTCCTTCACTATTGTTCAACCGGTACGAGTCTATTTCACCCCTACAGCTAAGCATACATTCATACAAGCAAGAGAAGCAAAGACAACAAGCACATACATGCATATCAATAAGTGTTACGAAGATCACTACCATTCTACAACATAACCCAATGGGCCGACATTGGTGCTTTCGACCAACAAATACAGTGATGAAACTCACCTCAATCTGAAGATGCACAAATCACACTCTCTGGCTGCTGCTACCACGACTCGTCACACTGAACACAATCAAACCAACCCTTATCATTATTTAGGGTAATAAATGGAAGTCCAAATCATAATCCCTATCACAAAAGGTAAAAGACCCCTTTACCCTTCCTACTCTAGGCCTAACAAGCCATGGCCCAAGGCCCACTAATGACCCAAAAGACCTAAGGCCCAAGAACAGCCCAAAAGACCTAAGGCCCAAAAGGCCTTTTGGTGACTATGCCCGACGTACCACCATGTTACGTCCATCGTACAAGTTCTCGCAACAAACGAAACGGGACCGCAACACGTTATGCTGAGCGTACGCTTATATATTCCCAACGTATCCCCTGATTGTGAAAACTTCATTAAGCACTTAATGCATTAAGTCCAAATATTCAAATCACATATCTATTTTTGGGAAACGTCTTAAATGATAAAGTCATCAACTTGATGCCTTTGCATTCAAAGAGGCCCCACATGCATTTATAACACTCTAACTTCATATTAAGACCATCAACTCATGCATGGTTAAGCTTAACCCATCAAGATGCTATTTTTATGAACAAGAGACGTCAAGAAAATCAAGATCTATTATTCTAAGCTTTTGGAGTAACTTATACTCACATAAATCAATTCAAAGGACCAAAATATGCCAAAAACCCTAATTAGCCTAAATCTAAACACATAATCACCAAGATTGTGACTTTATACTTTCTGGAAGATGATGAAGGTGAATAGATTCTGGATCCACAAGCTTCAAATCAACAAGAGCTTCTCCAAAGGGTTCTTTTTTCTTCAAGATGCACCAAACACACACCAAAACATATACAAGGCCCAATTGTAACAACGTAAAATTTCAAACAAATTTTTCATTTCAAAATATAGTATTTTCATTCAAAACAAAGCATAAACATCTCAAGTGTCATGTCAAAATACAAATTGTCTAAATCCCAAGATCACAAAACATCCTTCAGTGTGTACAGATCACGCCGGCGCCTTCCCACGGTCCTCGCTAGTACCCGAAACACATACATAACAACTGTAAGCATAAATGCTTAGTGAGTTCCCCAATATACAACTTACGCACATACGCCTTTCCAGGCCCTGACCTTTCGGTCCATGTGTCTCAGGGGACTTCCGTCCCTGCTGGGTAAACCTTCCGGTCCTACCCACGCCGACCTTCCGGTCCATAACACAACGCCTTCCGGCCCATAACGTAATCGCCTTCCGGCCCACAACATAATGCCTTCCGGCCCATAATATAATCGCCTTCCGGCCCATAACATACATAGCACGTGTAACAAATAACTTACCACATATAGCACATATATCACATATCATATCTGACCTTCCGGTCATACAGTCAAACCCTTCCGGGTACAGTATAGTGAGAAGACTCACCTCGTGAATATCGAAAGCTAGCAAATCCCGAAATCACTCGTGCTCGATCCGCCGAGCTACAATCTCCCTATAACATCATATATCTCTTATTAACACTTTTATCTTCTAAGTTTAACTATCCCTAAGAAGTCAGACATAGGTCAACTCTGGTCAACGATCAACAGTCAACGGTCAACTTGACCGGACTCGGCGAGTGCTAGGGCGACTCGGCGAGTCTAGACGTCCTCACCAATTCTCTAAGATTCCCTTTCTACTCGTCGAGTATCCTCCTTGACTCGACGAGTTCCTCCTGGAAGAATCGCGGGGCCACCCCGACTCAACTCGCCGAGTCTGAAGAACAACTCGACGAGTCCCAGTTAATCTTCAAGCTACTCGCCGAGTCTGTTCATCGGACTCGGCGAGTCCATGCCATGCAACCACTCAAACTGCTTTCTAAGGTCAGAACTGTTTCGACCATTCATAGGTCTGGCCTTCCTAGGCTGATTCATCACGTAAGGTCCTCATTTCGGTGCTCATAATACACCCCATGAATCATAATTTACATTTTGACCTAAGGCATAAGGATTCCAATCCAAAACCTCCATTGATTCCCGAAATGCTCAGGCATGGGACATTCTGGACTTCCAAAGGTCCCAATACAGGGTCCCAATCGCTTGGGGGACTAAGGTAACACTCAATCTAGCCACAAAAGGGTTCAATAAACCCTAAATCCATATACACATCAACATAGAAGAATGTAACTCGAATTATTACCTGAATAATGTGCTCTCTGTGTCCCCAATCCTCAGAACGTGACTTCTCTTGTTGTTCCCTTAACCAAGCCTTCTCTTCCTTGCGCAACAACTCTTCCAAAATCAACAATGGTCTTCAACCTTGCTCCAGATGCTCACAATCGAATTAGGGTTTCTCTCAGAAGGCTAGGGTGAACAATGACGGCCATAAAGTCCCTCATATACGTCCCAAACCTGAACGGTTAGGGTTTTTGCTAAACAGCGCAGACTCGCCGAGTCCATATCCGGACTCGTCGAGTCCAGTCGCGAACCCGCGACCAGATCCGCGATCCTACTCGGCGAGTCTAGGCTCCAACTCGTCGAGTCCTCTCTAAAAATACTCAAAATCATAAATATAACAATACCTGAATTTCCGGGCTGTTACAACTCTCCCCCACTAGGACTAGACTTCGCCCTCGAAGTCTCACTCTGAAAATAGCTCCGGATGCTGCTCCCGCATCTCACGCTCCGGCTCCCAAGTCATTTCCGATCCCTTTCGGTGTTGCCACTGAACCAACACCAGAGGTACCTTCTTGTTCCTCAAAACCTTGATCTTCCGATCCCTGATGGCCACTGGTCTCTCGGCATAATTCAGGCTCGCATCCACCTGAATATCCTCTAATGGAACCACTTTTGACTCATCGGCTATACACTTCCTTAGTTGCGACACATGAAAAGTGTCGTGGATCTGCCCCAACTCTGCTGGCAACTCCAAACGATAGGCTACCCGGCCTATCCTTGAAATCACACGAAATGGCCCAATATACCGGGGTCCCAACTTGCCCCTCTTCCTGAATCGAATCACTCCTTTCCAAGGAGAGACCTTCAGGAGAACGAAGTCGCCGACTTGAAACTCAAGTTCGGATCGGCGTCTGTCTGCATAACTCTTCTGTCGGCTCTGGGCGGTCAATAACCTCTGTCTAACCTGCTGAATCTGCTCTGTCGTCTGAAGCACGATCTCTGTACTGCCCATCACCCTCTGCCCTACCTCTCCCCAGCAAATGGGGGTTCGACACCTCCTATCATACAACAGCTCAAAGGGCGCCATACCACTGCTCGAATGATGGCTGTTGTTGTAGGAAAACTCTGCCAAGGGTAAATACGCATCCCAGCTACCCCCGAAATCTAATACGCACGCTCGAAGCATGTCCTCCAGCGTCTGAATCGTTCGCTCACTCTGGCCGTCTGTCTGGGGATGGTATGCGGTACTAAAATGCAATTTAGTACCCAGCTCCTCATGGAATTTCTTCCAGAATCTGGAAGTGAAGCGCACATCACGATCTGAAACAATCGAGATCGGCACCCCATGCCGAGATACCACTTCTCTCACATATATCTCCGCCAACGAACCATGCGACGTTCCTCTTCATACAGGGCCACCAATACTCTTTCCTCAAATCCAAATACATCTTCGTAGCCCCGGGATGGATCGAGAATTTCGATCGATGAGCCTCTTCCATCAAAGTAATACGCGTACCACCCACGAACGGTACCCAAATCCGACCCTGAAACGTCATAAGCCCTCGTCCATCCGTAACGAACTCTGAAACCAAACCAACAACCCGCTCTCTCTTCTGCATCTCTGGTTGCACAGCCTCGGCCTGTGCCCCACGAATAGCATCCAGTACTAGGGCTATCACAGTCAATCTCAAACATACATCTCGCAGTGGAGTGCTCTCCGCCCTGCGGCTCAATGCATCGGCTACCACATTAGCCTTGCCTGGGTGGTACAGGATCTCACAATCATAATCCTTGACCACATCCAACCACCTCCTCTGACG
Source organism: Lactuca serriola (assembly GCF_051521515.1). Lineage (NCBI taxonomy): Eukaryota > Viridiplantae > Streptophyta > Magnoliopsida > Asterales > Asteraceae > Lactuca > Lactuca serriola. The sequence continues at coordinate 18,075,749 of NC_136413.1, read as the reverse complement.
CATATTTAGGTTGGGCTGATCCATCAAATACTTCAAGCTCTTATGGTCCGTGTATATCGTACATCGAACCCCATACAAGTAGTGACGCCAAATCTTGAGAGCGAACACTACTGCCCCCAACTCTAAATCATGCGTGGGATATCTCGCCTCATGAGGCTTCAGCTGCCTCGACGCATAAGCTATCACATGACCCCTCTGCATCAATACTGCACCCAGCCCCGAAATCGATGCATCGCAATATACTACAAAATCCTCCATCCCTTCCGGGAGAGCTAATACCGGGGTTTCGCACAACTTTTGGCGAAGTGTCTCAAAGGAGGTCTGCTGCTCGGGTCCCCATGAGAATGCAACCCCCTTTCGGGTCAATCTGGTGAGTGGCACTGCAACTTTGGAGAAGTCCTTAATGAATCTCCGATAATACCCTGCCAACCCAAGGAAGCTCCTGATCTCAGAGGGTGACTTCGGCACCTCCCAACTCATCACCGCCTCAACCTTGGCCGGATCGACCAATATCCCTTCCTGATTAACAACATGTCCTAAGAATTGGACCTCCCACAACCAGAAGTCACATTTGGAGAATTTTGCATAAAGCTTCTCCGATCTCAGTACCTCAAGAACTTCCCTCAAATGCTCCTCATGCTGCTCTCTAGATCTTGAATACACTAGAATATCGTCGATAAACACAATCACTGACCGATCCAACATCGGCCTGCATACCCTGTTCATGAGATCCATGAACACAGCCGGGGCATTGGTGAGCCCGAAAGGCATCACCACAAACTCATAATGCCCATATCGCGTCCTAAACGTTGTCTTCTGGACGTCCTCATGCCGTACTCTCACCTGATGGTACCCTGACCTCAAATCGATCTTGGAAAACCAAGATGCTCCCTGCAACTGATCGAATAAATCATCGATCCTCGGTAACGGGTAACGGTTCTTGACCGTCAACTTGTACAACTCCCGGTAATCAATGCACATCCGGTGTGAACCATCCTTCTTCTTGACGAACAGAATAGGCGCTCCCCACGGCGAGCTGCTCGGCCGAATGAATCCCTTCCCCAGCAACTCCTGAAGCTGCGAGGACAACTCTTGCATCTCGGGAGGTGCAAGACGATAAGGCACCTTAGCAATAGGCGCGGCCCCCGGAACCAGATCGATACCAAACTCTACTTGCCTCACAGGAGGTACTCCCGGTCGCTCCTCGGGGAAAACATCTGGAAACTCACGCACCACTGGGACCTCCTCAATTGATCCCGGTCTCTCGGAAACCTCCCGCGTATCCATCACATACGCCACAAAACCCTTACAGCCCTGCTGTAGACACTGCCTCGCCCTAGCGGCCGAACAAAAAGCTGATCCCGAACGGGTACCCTCGCCGTACACCGAAAGAACTCCCCCACTAGGGTCTCGTATAGTCACCAACTGACGCTCACAGTCGATGACGGCGCCGAATCGGCTCAACCAGTCCATGCCCACAATGACACAGACATCACCCATCGCAATAGGAATCATGTCAATCGGAAACTCAACCCCAAAAATGTCTAGCACGCATCCCCGGAGAACTTCCGTGGCACAAATCGCTCTCTCGTCAGCTATAGAAACTCTCAGAGGCCGACTCAACGACTCACGACTAACGCTGATATGCTGACTAAAAGCTAAAGATACAAAGGACCTACTCGCACCCGAGTCAAATAACACTAAAGCAGGCACAGAGTTCACCAGGAAAGTACCTACGCATATCATAATATAAGCATAACATCTCGACATCAAAATAAATACATGAAATACAGCATACCTGCCACAACATCGGGCGCAGCGTGGTCCTCCTCCGCAGTCAGCTGAAAGGCTCTCCCACGAGCCCTCGGGGCCTCGGCCTTCACCGGTCGAGTCGCAGTAGCTCTGGCAGTAGGTGCAGATCCCTGAAGAAGCTGAGGGCACTCGGCCTTCCGATGGCCTGTCTGGTTGCAATGAAAACAAACCGTAAACCCCTTGGGGCAATCCCTAGCAATGTGCCCCTCCTTGCCACACTTGTAGCAAGCACCAGATCGACATGCCCCATCATGATTCTTGCCGCACTTCCCGCAAGTGCGGCCCTTCGAACCTCCCGTCCTCAAATCGGCGGACTTTGTCCGCTTGGCTGCCAGCTGAGACTGAGCCGGCCGCCGGTCCACCCGCTGAGACTCGGCCTCCTCCCTGGCCTGGGTCTCCAACTCGATCTCGCGCTTCCTGGCATTCGCCTGAAGCTCAACAAAGGTATGATAGGTGGAGTTTGACACAAACTCCCGGATATCCCTCCTCAAAACACCCAAGTACCGGCTCATCCGAGCCTGCTCTGTGGACACCAGCTCGGAGCAGAACATCGCCCTCTCATGAAACTTCCGCGTGATCACCGCAACCGAATCAGTACCCTGCTTGAGGGTCAAGAACTCCTGAACCAATCGTTCCCTCTCCACCGGGGGAACGTACTCGTCTCTGAACATAGAAGTAAACCCCTCCCATGTCACTGCTGAAATCTCTGCCAAAGTGAAGTTCGCCGTCACGAACTTCCACCAATCCTTCGCTCCCAGACGGAGCTGGTTCAAAGCGAACCGTACCCTCAGATGCTTCGGACATGAACAAGTGTAGAAGCACCCCTCAATATCAGCGATCCACCTCATCGCAGCAATCGGATCCTGCGTCCCATCAAACTTAGGTGGCTTCGTGTTGCTGAACTCCCGAAACAGCAACGAGTCACCCCCCTGTGGCCTGGCAGCGGCCACGGCTGCGGTAGCTGCAGCGGCTGCAGCCTCAGTCAATGCGGCGTACCGCTCCTCAAAAGTCTCCATCAAGGTGGTCTTAATAGACCCAAACATCTCCGGAATCTCAGCCCGGATCGCTGCAGCTACCTCCTCATGAATCATCTGACGAATCTCCTCGTCACTCACACCGCTCGAACTCGCTCCGTGGCGTGGTCTAACCATGATGTTTCTGAAATACAACATAAAACTATCAGAGACTCCATCGAGTATAATCGCACTCGATAACGCAACCCTACTCAGTCTCCGATATCCAGGGATTCTTACTTGGGTCTCCCACTGACCCGGTGTCTTCGGTAGTACGTGCCCAATACTACCGACCACACCGCATCAGCATTCATCCCAAATCTTCCTCCCCAAACCCCGGATAGTGAGTACTCTACTTTTGATATGCACCATCTACCTGCACGCTATCAAGCATCTCATATCGGCAAGCTTCCCTAGACTAAGGCATCACAAATCAGGCCACCCTAGTCCTATCATGAATACCTAGTCTTCTAGCATGCATAACAATTCATATCATAATTTATCTCATAACATAACATTGTAAGGTATTTTGGGGATCTTTACCGTTCGGGCGCTGACTGATCGTACACACTGCTTCTTTCTTGTTTACCACAAAATCATTTATAAAAGTTTATGCCTTTATTTTTAAAAGTTTTCCTCAAATCCTCGGTTTGAGTTCAGTTACGCCCGAAGGTGCACCCGAATCCCTCAAACCAAGGCTCTGATACCAATTGTAACAACGTAAATTTTCAAACAAAATTTTCATTTCAAAATATAGTATTTTCATTCAAAACAAAGCATAAACATCTCAAGTGTCATGTCAAAATACAAATTGTCTAAATCCCAAGATCACAAAACATCCTTCAGTGTGTACAGATCACGCCGGCACCTTCCCACGGTCCTCGCTAGTACCTGAAACACATACATAACAACTGTAAGCATAAATGCTTAGTGAGTTCCCAAATATACAACTTACGCATATACGCCTTTCCAGGCCCTGACCTTCCGGTCCATGTGTCTCAGGGGACTTCCGTCCCTGCTGGGTAAACCTTCCGGTCCTACCCACGCCGACCTTCCGGTCCATAACACAACGCCTTCCGGCCCATAACGTAATCGCCTTCCGGCCCACAACATAATGCCTTCCGGTCCATAATATAATCGCCTTCCGGCCCATAACATACATAGCACGTGTAACAAATAACTTACCACATATAGCACATATATCTGACCTTCCGGTCATACAGTCAAACCCTTCCGGGTACAGTATAGTGAGAAGACTCACCTCGTGAATATCGAAAGCTAGCAAATCCCGAAATCACTCGTGCTCGATCCGCCGAGCTACAATCTCCCTATAACATCATATATCTCTTATTAACACTTTTATCTTCTAAGTTTGACTATCCCTAAGAAGTCAGACATAGGTCAACTCTGGTCAACGGTCAACGGTCAACGGTCAACTTGACCGGACTCGGCGAGTGCTAGGGCGACTCGGCGAGTCTAGACGTCCTCACCAATTCTCTAAGATTCCCTTTCTACTCATCGAGTATCCTCCTTGACTCGACGAGTTCCTCCTGGAAGAATCGCGGGGCCACCCCGACTCAACTCGCCGAGTCTGAAGAACAACTCGACGAGTCCCAGTTAATCTTCAAGCTACTCGCCGAGTCTGTTCATCGGACTCGGCGAGTCCATGCCATGCAACCGCTCAAACTGCTTTCTAAGGTCAGAACTGTTTCGACCATTCATAGGTCTGGCCTTCCTAGGCTGATTCATCACGTAAGGTCCTCATTTCGGTGCTCATAATACACCCCATGAGTCATAATTTACATTTTGACCTAAGGCATAAGGATTCCAATCCAAAACCTCCATTGATTCCCGAAATGCTCAGGCATGGGACATTCTGGACTTCCAAAGGTCCCCATACAGGGTCCCAATCGCTTGGGGGACTAAGGTAACACTCAATCTAGCCACAAAAGGGTTCAATAAACCCTAAATCCATATACACATCAACATAGAAGAATGTAACTCGAATTATTACCTGAATAATGTGCTCTCTGTGTCCCCAATCCTCAGAACGTGACTTCTCTTGTTGTTCCCTTAACCAAGCCTTCTCTTCCTTGCACAACAACTCTTCCAAAATCAACAATGGTCTTCAACCTTGCTCCAGATGCTCACAATCGAATTAGGGTTTCTCTCAGAAGGCTAGGGTGAACAATGACGGCCATAAAGTCCCTCATATACGTCCCAAACCTGAACGGTTAGGGTTTTCGCTAAACAGCGCAGACTCGCCGAGTCCATATCCGGACTCGTCGAGTCCAGTCGCGAACCCGCGACCAGATCCGCGATCCTACTCGGCGAGTCTAGGCTCCAACTCGCCGAGTCCTCTCTAAAAATACTCAAAATCATAAATATAACAATACCTGAATTTCCGGGCTGTTACACCAATATTCTCTAAAAGGGATTAGGGTTTCGTGGAAGCTGCTTTGGATGAAGGGGGCTGATAATAGAATGGGCCTTGAGGTTATAAGGTGCTTAAATAAGGTTCAAACCATAAATTTTAGGGTTTTCCCTTGACTCGAGTACGCCCAATGTACTAGGGGGAAATTCCCGTGTCCAAAATTCATCGAGGTACACCCAACGTACTAGGTTACCATGCAAAAATAAATAACACTTATAAATTTAAGAAATTTACTTGGAAACCGGACATTGCACTTTAGATTTAGTAAGAGCCAAATGATACTACAAATTTGACAAAATAGTATAGAAATCTTGAATACTCATATCATTTTGTTGAAAGACATGAATATCATATTCTAATTGATAATGTTTAGCAAAATTGGACTAAGTATATAGTCTCTCCAAATGATTCCAAGCTTCCTTTGGAGTGTCATACTAATCCAGTTGCATACCAGTAGATCGTTTAACATAACTATTAATCCAAGTAATAACTTTGGAGTTATTAGTCTCTCAAGTATCAACCAACAAATCGAACTTCTGAGCTTCATGCACTGAATGATTAGCTTTAACCCGAGTTACATAAACCCACATATTCTTCTCACGAAGAAAGTTTTTCATAACATAGCTCCAATACGTGTAATTTTTTCCATCTAATCGAGTACTGATTGACTGAAGATAATTATTCTTTCCAGTCATGTTTGTAACAGATAGACGACAACAACAACAATAGACAAGCAAATAGAGAACATGCAACAACAAATCAGCGGAAACAACAAATCAAACAACAAACGAACAACAATAGCAGACGAACAACAACATCAAACGAACAACAACAATAATGGATTGATCCGCGCAACAGATGACTGTTATAAAACCAAACCTTCAGCCAATATCTCAAAAGTCATGGATTGATTCAGCTCTCATACCATGATAGATGAACAACATTTATAATTCTAGAGAGAAAATGCTACTATCATTCATTGAAAGTGTTAAGGCTACAAACAGACAGAAGAAGATTAAATAGCCAGCTAAGGAGCCAAACCCTAATGAGCTAGAGACAAAAGAGCTCATAAGCATGTGGGCTACTAACATACGGGCTAACACTCAAATACAATCTTATTATATTCAGTCTAACAAAAAAAACAAAGTTTTATTGCTATATAATCACATGAAACATCAACATATGACATAAAACTTACAATTATATATCACCATCAAACATTTACAATCTACCATCGAATATATCGATACTTTCATTCAACACCTTATTCGCACCACGTCGGTAATTAGAGAGATAACTTTCTCTCCTAAGAAGTGGCGCAACATCAAACTCTTCTCCAACTTTCCGATCTTCACTTAACGGATTACATCTTCGAAGAATCTCAAGTACTTCTTTCATTGTTGGTCGACTTGAAGGCAATGTGCTTGTGCAAATGAGCCCTAGTTTGAACACTAGGCAGATTTCTTCCATGAAACTATTAGCCTGCTTGATTTCTGGGTCCAAAGCTTCAACCATGGAATTCTCTTCGCTGAAATACCTCCATGCCCATTCTGCTAGATTCATATCCCCATCTCCTTCATGTGGTTCTTTACCTGTGACCAGCTCTAGTAGCACTACACCAAAGCTGTATACGTCAACCCTCTCATTTACAATTGTTGAGTAAGCATACTCTGCAATCAATTAGTAAAAACTGTTCAGGATATAATTTATCTATCTCTTGTTTAAATTTAAATAATAGGTTGAATCTTTGAAGTCAAAGTGTTGTTAGTTCTTACCTGGTGGAATGTAACCAAACGAGCCAGCTATAGCAGACAAGGTGTTGGCTTGACCTGGCTTCGGCTTGGTCAAAATCTTTGCCAATCCAAAATCCGCTATTCTTGCTTTGAACTGGGAGTCTAACAAAATATTGCTTGACTTCACATCTCTGTGTATGATCGCCGGAGAACAGTCGTGGTGCATATAGCAGAGCCCTTGAGCAGCTCCGATGGCGATCTGCAACCTCATCGGCCAGTCCAAGATCGTGGGGTGAACCAGCCCACGCTGTGGTTTCTTCTTCTTCCCATGTAACCACTTATCAAGACTTAGATTCTCCATATACTCATAAACAAGAAGCTTAGAATCCTCGCTGGAAATACAACATAGCAATTTGACTATGTTGGAATGACGAATTGAACCTAATATATGAACCTCCGATAAGAACTCTTTCTCGAGAGTCTGGTCGAGTTTTCTAGTATTCCAAATCCTCTTCACTGCAACATATTCGCCACGCCTACCTATTTCAATCTGGTACACTTTTCCGGACCCACCACTTCCGATTAGGTTGTTCTCGGTCATGCAACACAAAATATTTGCTTCTGTGAAGTCCAATTTATGGAATGAGGTGAGTTTCCATGTTGTCAGATCTCGAATGTGTTTCTTCTTGAGGTATCGTCTGAACACGAACAACGTGCAAAGAATGACAACGAGTATGGCGACTGCTGACAAGACAACAATCATGGCGATGATTTTGGGGGGAAATTTCTGGGAGTGTGAGGTTTTGGTGTAACAGCTATGGAGGTTTGAGATTGGGGATGATGCACAAAGATCGGGGTTGTTCAAGAAACTGTTCTCGTAAGCTAGGTTATCGAATGCAAATGGGATTCTTCCAGTGAGTTTGTTGGAAGAAAGATTCAAAGTGGTAAGTCTCAAACTGCTGAATTGTGATGGAATTTGGCCGGAAAATTGGTTTTCTGATAAATCAAGATCGAGAAGACCTTTCAAATAACCGATAGCTGGTGGAATCGGGCCAGAAAGGTTGTTTCTAGCTAGATGCAAAGTGATTAGTGAATTCCATGACTTGATCTCTGATGGAAGTTGGCCGGAAAGTGAATTCCCATCAAGAAGAAGAACAGACAACTGGGAGAGATTAGTGAATGCCATCGGGATTTCACCGGAAAACAAGTTGTTACTAGCCTTGAACACATTCAGTTTTGTCCAAGACGAAATACCTTCCGGAATTCGGCCTGAAAACCTGTTGTCACTGATCTCCAATCTTGATAAATTCCATGGTACTCTACTCGGTAGTTCGCCGGAAAGAAAGTTCCCAGTGAGCCTCAAGCTTGAAAGATTAGATAATGTCCAAATTCCTGGAGGAAATTCACCGGTGAAACTGTTGTGGTAGAGTTGGATTGTATGAAGCTTCTCACAGCTCTGGAGTGATCTCGGGATTTCTCCGGTGAGATTGTTGGAGAAAGCAACCACCACAAACAAAGTACCTCCACCGCACAAATTCTCAGGTAGCTCTCCGGTGAGTTTGTTCTCAGATACCTCAAATGCTTCGAGCTTTGAGTGAAGCCCGATTTCCTGAGGTAACTCCCCACCGAGAATGTTTCTGAACAATCGGAAGATCTTCAGTGCCGGAATTTGAGAAATACCTGTGGGAATGTTGCCTGATAACTGATTTGAGAACAAATTTAACACCTCCAGCTGCTGTAATTTGCCAAAATCTTCAGGAATTGAGCCGTTCAACATGTTCATGGAGACATCGACTTCAGTCAAATTTAACGACTCGATTACCTCCGGAATTTTGCCGGATAATTTGTTCTTGTACAAATACAACTTACTCAAATTCTTTAGCAGAAACAACACAGAAGGGATTTCACCTTCCAAATTGTTGGAACTCAGATCCAACCATTCGAGACTGGTCATATTACCCAAACTTTCTGGTATTCTTCCGACCAGATTAGTTAACGGCATCCATAAATACGTCAAATTCCTCAACTTCCCAAACTCCGGTGGTATTTCCGCCGATGCAAATCCGTTATACGCCAAACCTAGAGTTAGCAGATTAGATAAGTTTCCAATTTCCGACGGGATTGAACCGTTGAAAAGGTTCTGATACAAATGCAAGGACGTTAACGCGGACAAATTGCCGATCGCTGGAGGTATATCGCCGGTGAAGTTATTAGCTCCGAGATCAATGACTTTAACTCCAGATAACCGGTCAATGTCATCCGGCAATCTACCAACAAATGCATTCTGCGCAATTTCAATTTCAGTTAGCTTCGAACAGTTATACAAAACTCTAGGGAACTCTCCGGTGAGGAGATTATCAGCGAGAGCCAAAATTTCCAGGTTCCGTAGGTCACATATGAACGGGGGGATAGTTCCGGTCAACCCCTTGCTCTGAAGATTAAGAACAAAAACAGAACCGTCGGGGTTGCAGGAAACTTCTGGCCATTTACACGGCGAAGAAGAAGCATTCCAGTTAGTCAGTGACGGCGGATTCCCCCACCGTTGCTTGAGGTCAAGCAATGTCGTTCGCTCAGAAGTCAAGAACTGTTGTGAACTAGCACCAAAAAACTCGATCACTGTGATGAACAGGAAGAAGAAGAGAGTATGTATGGGTTTCGGAGGTGATAGTAACGATGGCCGTCTCGTCATATTCCGATGAGGCGCCGCCGGCGGTTTTGGTCTGGGTTGCCGGGAAAATTTTACAACGTTTGTTTCATTTTTTAAAATCCCAAGCCGACGTTTTAGACATATATGTGAGGCGGCGGATTTGTTGTCGTATGATTGAAAAAAGGCACTTGAAGTTAAATGTTATATATACGGCTGTGCCACTGAATTTTACTTCTTTCCAGAAAAACAAAAGATGAATCCAGAGTGGTAGCTTAATAAAATCTTGTACAGTTTTAAATGAAACATGTAACTTTATTGGATTTATTATTTATAATAATTGAAGCTAACTATGTTTCCTCTAGAAGACTGGGTGGGGTAGGGTGGCGCAGCGCCATAAGTCAACTGGTGGTGTTCTGGTCTTACACGGCTGGCTTGTAAGAGTCAAAGGGATTTGGCCATGCGTCCTCATGTAATGAATATAATTAGATTTGGTTTTTATTAAAATTAAAAAGATTATTTTATCTTTTTATGTTTGTATTTTTTAATTTTCTTTCATTTAGTTGTTCTTTCTATTCTTTTTATTATTATTAAGAGCATTTTCAACTCATTTTTATTTTCTATTGTTTCTTTCATTTTTTTTCCTATTTTTCTCCAAATCTATCTCATTCATTCATCCATTTTGATATTATATTATTTATTTCTTTAAAAATAAGGATGAACTTGTTCTAGTGATTTTTTTTATATATATTTATATATTTCTAATTTGTTTAATATACTAATTATAATTTAAATATAATATTTAATACTTATAATATTTTGTTATATATTAAATTATATTAATTAATTATAATTATAAAGTTTATTTTTTGTTTATTAAATTCATATAAAAACTTAAATACATATTAAAATTTTAAAACACGATAAAATATTTTACAAAAACTTATAATTAAGTGTTATAAATATAATATTATTTATTTAATATTATTGTAAAGAAAAAATATAGATTACATATTTGTTAAAACAAAATTAGTACAATGCGGTGTGTTTGACAATTTATATATGTTGAATAACATAATATACTAGAAATATATATTTTAGGGGTAAAATGAGGCAAAAAATAAAGTATGATCGAAGATAAAACATTATGTCCTATATTTTTTTAAAGAAAAATAGAAATAGGTTAAAGATGGTCTAAATAATTTTGGTCATACAACATCTCACCCTAACCCCATGTCCGCCCCGCTCTTCTTTCAAAACTACAACTAACCACTTTAAAACCTCCGCCACCAGCTTAGAAAACCCGTCTACAACTTCTCTTTTTCTTTCTTGATAATAGTGTGTGTTAAAGAACATGGGAAAAAACAAAGTATAAAGATTCACTTTGGGGTTTGAAAAGCTTTGATTATATTCCACACCTATTACTAATTTAATACATGTCTAAAAACACAACACAAACAAAATAATAAAGTTCAAGAATCAAAGGGCTGACAAATTGATCTTAGATTTAATCTAACATTTATCTCTAACCCAACATAAAAAAATCATTTGTAACTTATAATGAAAAAATATATTAGATTGAGAGATTCGAAATAGAAAAAATGAACATGGCTTTCAATATTCAAACAAAATCACAATATAATCATATGAACCAAGTATAGATCAGATTAATCATTCAACATCAAGAAGAAGGAGATTTGATATGAGAAATACAACTACTACTTGCGATTTTACGGCTTTAACGATCTTAAACCCCATGAAATCAGATTAGAAAAACCAGGTGCCCGTGATAGTGACTAGGCTTTGTCATATAAGTTTGGTGTTGCATTTGGAGAGGATGGTGAGGTAGCGAGGCCATGACGGTCAGTCGAAGGGGGGTTCGATGATGGGGAGTGTAGGTCATAGGTGTGGTTGATGAAGAAAACAAAAGGGGTCGGAGTAATGAGGAGGGACAAACTGGAATAGGGGACTCGGGTAGGGGTAGGGGTGAGAGGGGGGGGGAGGGTACTTGACGAGTAAGGTTTTAATTTTTTTTAAATAGATTATACAGTTTTAATTTTTTATGTGGTTGATTTCTAACCCATATAAAATATTTTTTTATACATTTTAATTATCTTTCATCTTTCATTTTTTTAATTTAATAAAAAATTATTTAATATTAACTTTAAAGGCACCACCCACTAACCCTCACATCCTCATTTAACTCTAAATGTGTCCTAAGATTAGTGTTGTAAAATTCGATCAACGAGTAGTAGGTCGATCGACTAAAGATTAGCGATTACTCGGTCTAGCTGGGAAGTACTTGAGAAGTACTTAGACTAAGTAATTATATAGAATATGATTTTTGGAAAATTATTTAGGAAAAAACCACAAAAAACACTACCTATTATATAACAATGTTAAAAAAACCATTATATAATTTTTTAGTACATAATAACCATTATTCTTCTAGAAACCACCTAAATTTTGTATTTTATCCTGTAAGCCTAGGTTAACCGTTCTCATTACCCAACGTATCTTACACCTGAATCTATCTACCCCACTTTTAATAGATCATTATGTAATTATGTTAAGACCCACTAGAAACAATAAGGTCATCAAGGATTGCAAACGAATGAGTGTCCCAAATAAGATAATCTAAAAACTTATCACCCAACCCGTAAGACTCGGATCCTTCCTCACAATTACCACAAAGTAAAAGCCTTTTTTTTTTGCTTAAATCCTCAATCCCTAACATCGTTAGCATATCAGTAACAAAAGGACAACTGATAAACCCTTCAAGAGGTCTTCGGTCGTGTGTCACCGACGAACTCGATTCGAATTAGAGTTCGACTTGTTATACATCTCTCAGTTGTAATTCTGGCAGTGAGCAACATCATCGGTAGAGCAGAAAATCAAAGCAACGCAAAGAATCACAAACATCACAAAGCAACGAGCGTGTGTGCTTAGTGAAAAGCTAATTAGTCGAATGAACTTCTCGATCACTGCAATCGAGACAGAGCTTGGCGGTATCAACTCTACAATACACAAGCGTCGTCGATTTATTACAGAAATTACAAGGGTGACAACTCAGTAGACTTCCATAGGAGTGTTCCCCAGTAGGAGGAGGTGAATCAAGCATGATTTTTAAAAAAAAAATCTCTTTAAAATTAATTAAAAGAATTGAAATTGAATAGATTAAAAAATCAGGTATGGACAGATATGAACTTAGTTTGAAGTTCGTGCATCAAAATTGAAGTAGTTGGTAGGAAATATCCATGTTCTCCGAGCAATGGAATATGATTATCTATTTAGATGTCATCATTTATGTATGTTATAGACATTAAAACAATAAAGCTCTAAAATAATAAAGGTTAAATCATACAAAAAGAAAAAAATTAATATAAAGGTTTCTTTAAGCACTGACATATAATAGGCACAATTTTTCTATGATTTTCCCAAGTATATATTATTTCAAATATCATAAGTTAATTAAAATTTGTAACAAAGTGTATAAATATCAAGAAAAAAGATACAAATTTAAATGTTAAAATGTTAAACTTTCAAAAACTCATGTTTATTATTTGATATTAGAGTAATCATTTAATCCTTAGTTTTCATTGTTTCGTTATTTTCCATTAAATTTACATTAAGCTAAACAACTTTAAAATTAAAGAACAAAAAGTTAAATAAATAAATTTTTTTTGAAAAACAAATACTCATAGACATCCTTTAAATCTACTCTTAATTCTACACATTTTTCAACAGCAGGACTGAAACCATCAACGACTTAGGGAAAAAAAATTTCTTACACACTTTGATACCGCCAGAAGAAAGTGGTGTTTAATAAATAACGACATATATATATATATATATATATATATATATATATATATATATACATACATACATACATACATATATATATATATATATATATATATATATATATATATATATTGTAACAACCCAAATTCTCAAAATAAATTTTTCATTTTTAATTAATCAAACATATTTTCATAAACCATAAAATCCCAAAACAATTGTTTTCAAATCCACATCCATTACAGCTTTATTTAAAAACATCAGAGTGTCCCATAAAACATCGGTGAGAGAGTGGATGCCGTGCCATCAAGCCTTGCCTTTGCCCTTGGGCTCAGATGTACCTGAAAGCAATCAACAAACTGTAAGCTAATGTTTAGTGAGTTCCCCAGAGCATACCGCACATACAATCCACATATCACATATCATATTAGCCATAAAGCTACATATACCACATAAGCCATGCATACAACATATATGGATGCCCTGGAAACCCTCCATGGTCTTACTTCGGGTGCCTCGGAAACCCCCCGAGGTCTTAGCCCAAGGATGCCCTGGAAACCCTCCACGGTCTTACTCCGGGTGCCTCGGGCACCCCCCGAGGTCTTATCCCACGTGCCTCGGGAACCCCACGAGGTCTTTACCGAGGATGCCTCGGAAACCCTCCAAGGTCTTACACCTAGGTACCTCGGGAACCCCCTCGAGGTCTCTCATGAAAATGTCACAAATAACAAGCATATCACATATTTATAACCCACTATCACATCACATAACAATTAATGGGCCGACCTTGGTGCCTTAGACCCATTGGTATGGTGGGGAGACTCACCTCTGTGTGTAGAATCCGAAGGCTACTCTCCAAACAGTCCGTAGACACTCATGCTGAATAATAACAACATTACTCAATGTTAGGATTAAACATTATCTAAGTAGGGAACCCAAATCCCCAAGTCCTTTCATAAAAGCCCAAAAGGTCTTCATTAGTTAATGGGCCCAAAGTCCATATCCAAAGTCATTAATGGGCCTTGTGGCCCAATAAAGCCCAATCATAACATCCATGGTCCAAAACAAATAAACTGTCCCACTAACCTAAAACATGACCAGGCCCAATGACTAATTGAGGCCCAAAAGCTCAAAGGCCCAAAACAAATCCAAGTCCAACTATTGTACATATGCTTAGCGTACCATCCTGGTACACGCAACGTACTGAGTCCCTGGCCCTTACGCGCTGCGTACGCTAGGTTACGCCCTGCGTATTAACAGATTAAGAACTTTCTCCATTAAGTGCTTAATACTCGATTTTCTCACGTTCAAAAGTCAAATCTAAGCTTATTAAGACGACCTAGGGCATAAAGTTGGCAACTTTCTGCCTTTGCATGTCTCATATGTTCCCAACAACCCCATTAAGACCTTTTTAAGGATATTAATCCATGCATGAGGTCAAAACACCCATCAAGACTTCATTTTTATGTTATGAATGGACCAATGGACCCCAAATCTAACATTTCCCGCCTCTGGAGTTGCTCAACTCACAAGAGGAGGTGCAAAACCATCCAAAAGGGACAAAACTAGAAAACCTTAACTAGATCTAATGAATAATATGGAAAGATCAAAGATTTATACTTCCAGAAGCTCCTCAAGGTGAACTAGGTGCAGATTCTTGAAGCCCAATGTCACTCCAAGATTGCTTGACAACTTCTCCTTCTTGAATGGACACTAAAATGGCCACATATACACTCTCTAAGCTCAAAAATGATCTCACAAACTCTTTCTAGAGTAGAAGGACGAAATAAGGCTATTGTAACGCCCCATTTCTGGTATGTGATTTAAACAAAGATATTTTCAATTATAGAGGGGTACTCGACGAGTCTGTAGCCTAACTCGTCGAGTAGAGACAGGTTCTACACGCGTTTTAAGTTGGCTACTCGACGAGTCCATATTCTTGGACTCGGTGAGTCTGCCAGTCCGGATGAAACCCTAATTTCAAGGGTTTTCACCCTATTTAAACATCATTATGCGCCTCAAACCAGCCTCCATTACCCTCAGAACGTCCCTTACTAAACCCTAGCCTCCCTTTAAGCATTCTTGGAGTATTTCTCATTTTTTGAAGGATTTTGGTGCATTTTGAAGTTAGAAGAATAAGATAGAAGAGGGTTTCTCAAGAGGAGAAAAGAAGATCTGAGTTTAGTGTGTCTTTCCAGCTTCCATCAAGGTATAAATCTTGAATCTTTGCTTGTCATCATGTAGATCTCCTTAAAAGCTTGCTAGTGTTGCTTTTGAGCCTTTTCTAGACTTTGAGGTCGATTTTTGGGTAGTTAAGATGAATGGGTTTCAGATCTAAGCACTTCAGGACTCCTTAAGCTCAAGGTTGCCACCTTTATTGAGCTACGCACCCATTCCAAACCTAGATCTCCTCTTTTAGCTCCTTATTCAGCATTTTAGCTTATTATGAGCATGCATGAACGTAAAGTTAGAAACTTTACGTGTGAAGTCAGTCCTAGGAACCCATATCTATGAATTGGATGCATTGGAATCGAGAAAAATCGACTGTATAGTAATGGCATGCTTGGGACTCGGCGAGTTGTTCTTCAGACTCGGCGAGTCGAGTCGTGAGTCCTTGGTTTTTCCCCGATTTGTGAGTTTAGGGTGAATCAGTGAGTAGAGTAATGACTCAGTGAGTTAAGACTTGGATCTGGAAGCAGTCGGACTCTACGAGTTGTTCATACGACTCGACAAGTCAAAGACTGGGTGTGTTCTTCTGTTGAAAGGGAACTCGACGAGTTGTTCATACAACTCAGCGAGTCGGATGAAGAGTAGACTCGATGTTAGTATCGAAGAAGAACCCGTCGACTCTTTGTCAAACTCGACGAGTAGAAGCAAGTAGAGGATTAGAATGGATGATGGGGACTCGGCGAGTTGGCGGTCCAACTCGGCGAGTCTGGTCAACTGAAAGTTGACTTTGACCTGGAAGTTGACTTGGACAGGGGTAAATAGTCATTTTACCCTGAGATTTGTTTTCAGTATTTGATTTAGTGTTTATGGGATTTGTAGCCGGGGAGTTTCGGAGCAGTAGTCAGACAGTTTCAAATCTAGCATCTCCGCACCCAGCGTTGCGAGGTGAGTTTTCCTTCAAGTATGAACGGGTCTGCGGCCACAATTCCGGCTCGTTTAGTTAGCAGTAGTTCCGGACCTCGGTCCGATGCAGTAGTTAGAGTGCTTGATGTCTTTGTGATTCAAGCATGTTTTGTGTTATGTGTTCCGGACTCTGGTCTGATGTAGTATGCATTATATGTATTCATGTTAGTTGGTATGTTTATGCTATGCTATGTTCAGTCAGTCCCGGACTTCGGTCCGATGCAGGGGACGGGGTTCCAGTCAGTTCCAGACTTTGTTCCAATTCAGTCAGTTCCGGACTTCGGTCCGATGCAGGGGACGGGGTCCCAGTCAGTTCCGGACTTCGGTCCGATGCAGTTAGTTCCGGACTTCGGTCTGATGCAGGGGACGGGGTCCCAGTCAGTTCCAGACTTCAGTCTGATGCAGGGGACGGGGTCCCAGTCAGTTTCGGACTTTGGTACAATGCAGTTTCCGGACTTCGGCCCGATGCAGTGGGCAAGGCCTAATAGTTGTTTATATGTTATTGCATGGTATGTGGTAGTTTGGGGGAGCTCACTAAGCTTCGTGCTTATAGTTTTGGTTTTGGTTTTAGGTACTTCCGCTAGTAAAGGGAAGAGCTCGGGTTGATGACATCACACACACCACAACTTTAGTTTTATCGTGGGAATTTTATTCAGATATTTTGATATGATTGATACAGTTTTGTTTTGACACAGTTACTATGACTTTTGAGTTACTCATTCCATGGTTCTTATTATATATGACATTCGATGATGTGATTTGTAGTAATATTAAAACAAAAATTTTGGGGTCGTATTTCTGGGATGTTTCAGCTATGGAGGCTGTCTACGGTTAGGTCCAAGAGGCTTAAGGACGTTTAAATAGGCCTCAAGTCCGAAAATTAGGGTTTGGTCATCTGGCACGTACGCCCAGCGTACGTGCTACCGCTCCGCGATCCTCCTTGCAAAGTACGCTAAGCGTACCCATAAGTACGCCCAACGTACTTAAGGGACTTATTATGCTATATTTAAAATTCTTCAATGGCTTCAAGGTAATACCTGATTTGGGAGTGTTACACACATGATGCAACCTGGTCCTATGGTTCTTTGATGTGGTGGTTCTAATTACTCTGGGAAGACCAGCGAGGTCATAACAAGGGAAAACCGCCAGCCGTTCTCTAAGAGGAGGTCCAGGAAAACGCTCTAACGGACAGGTCAACAACTAAACTGAGAGTTTAGGGTTTGAAATGAGAGGGAAAGACGTACTCTTAAAGGTGGAGGAGGAGGCCTTTTATATTGAGACCTCCTGCCAGTTCGTGTGTGAGAAGAGGTCGTCAGGTCTGACAGGATCCGACGCCCTGATTGGCTAATCGTGCTCATCATTGTGCAAGAGCTAGCTATTGGTTCATGTGGTAATGCTATGATTATACTCCTTGCTGTTTGGATCCATTAGGTTTGTCGCGTGGTGGAAGGAGCCCGTTGCAGGGCTAGGCCTTCTATACAGATGTCCGACTCTAAGGGGACGCCCGCGGGTGCAAGACTTCGTCGCGACGGCTATGATGGGAGTAGCTTGGTCTAGCGATCTACCTTGAAGAAGCTTCAACGCGACCGAATGCAACTCCTGTCCCATGCTAGGGGCACGTTATCAAGTCCCCTTGTCCAGTAGCTATAGAGTTTGCTAGGCTACCTATGATGTTCTGTACTTAACTACATGTACATGCGTCAAGCTGGGGTTCGAGTGATGCTTCGATTTTTCCGGCGATGTAACTGCCCATTATGCCAGTGAGTTACATCATCTGTCATTGATTTTGAATATCTCGCCTTTCCATATTCCATATAAGCGAAAATCTTTTCCTTATTTTGCTTACACCTTTTATCTTGTTCCTTCTTCCTCTCCTATTTAACCTTCCTTTTCTTCTTTCTTTTTCTACTTTCATGGGAAACCAACCTGACACCGCTCCATCTTCTACAGATTTTGAACTTTTGCGAGATACTTATGGCTTTTCTATGACGGATGAAGTGGAGTTTCCTGTTGTAGATTCGATGATTTTGTAACCTCCTCCTGGGAAAGTTGGCATTTATCTGAAAACGTTCGATGCAGGATTTCGTCTCCCCTTAACTGATTTTTCAGGAAAAGCTGCTTAAGAAAAATAGTTGGAGAATTCAAATGTTCACCCCAAACACCAACATCAAGATGGTGGCATTTGAGATGATTTGTCAGGCTAATGATATCCTTCTTTATTTCTTTGTCTTCAAGTTCTTCTTCCGATTCAGTGCCATTGGTGACAACTTTACATTCTCCGGCTATCGCGGTGGTCACATCCTGGTTCCTGATGGTAAAACTCCCAAGAACTGGCAAGAAAAATGGTTGTGGGTTAACCAGGTACGAGTTGGTCAAGAGAACTATCGGCGAATAACTTCTCGGATGTTCCTCCTAAGCTATTTCCGCACAACCAGGCTATTGCCGACTCTCTGAAGACGATCTAGGCCGATTATTCGGAGGTCCTACTTGCTGGTTTGGAATAAGTCATGTCTGGCTTGTATCGGGGAATATGCATATCTTCTATACCTTTGTTGACGGTAAGTACTTTTGATCTTGTTCTCTTCTCTTTCTCCTTCTTTTTATTTACAGACTAACCAACTAGCAAGTCTTTTATTGTTTTGGCAGGTGTCGAGTCTCTATTTTTGATGGACTATGTTCTGTGGAAACGATATCGGGGGAAGTTAGAGCACTATGAGGTTGATCTCTATGATTCTCTCCCAGCATCACATCGTGCTAACTGTTTGGCTGTGTTTCTGGCTCCAATGGCTATGCCATTGGAAGGCTCATCCATGACCGGTGGCGAGAGACTTTTGGATGTTCAAATGATCATCATGGTTGCACTGCCTTCATCAGCTGAAATGGTGGAGGATTTCTATGATGTTGGCGTTGCCAACGTCGAATGTTGTATTTAGTAGAGGCGAGGTCTCTCTTGCTTGTTGACTTCGATCTCCTCTGGTCCATAGGGAGTTGTAGTGATCCATGATGACGACATACACCCATGTGAATGGCATCAAGAGGCATTCAAGCAACCCATAGTTCCGGTGAAAGTTATCTCAAGACCTACCCCATCCCTTCCTCTTCAGGGGGTTGGGCGGGGGGTGCATGCCATGAAACTCCTTGGAAGGAGGTTCTATAGGGCCTTATTGGTCCTGGTGCGGCCCCTTTCGTTTCAGGTTGGAATCTTTGTAATGACTCCAGGTTGTCCGTTCATACGAATGCTCTAGAGTTTGCCTGCTATGCTTTTACGCCGACTATTGTTGCTAACATGGATGCTATGGGTAGTCTCGTCTTTCTCATGTGGAATATGTTGTTGCTCAAGCCATGTCTTACTTAGAGGCTGGCTCCCAACACATTGAACGACTTAGTGAGATGGAGCATGCTCATGTCAGTTTTGTTGCAAGTGAGGCGGAATACAAGCATCAGATCACAGAGCTTGAGAAAGAAACCCACATTTTTTGGCCAAAAGTATGACCTCCTGAATTCGGAGAAAATCGCTATGGAGGAGACGCGATCGGCCTTGGAAGAGAAGATGGATTCTCTCATTCATTATAATGAAGGTTGGATGATACAAAATGAAAGCTTGGAGCACGATGTCGTTGGTCACGACATTCTTGTTGAAAAGGCCCGGGCTGATGCTGAGGCATTATGCCAGGACCGGGGTTGGCTTCTTCAGGTCGGGGTTGTGCACATTATGGATAAGTTGATTGAGCACCCATAGTTTACTAGCAGGGTTAGCCAGATTCACTTTGCCGCCTTCGTGGTTGGGAAGGAATCTAGTCATGCAGGATTGAAGGCAGAGATTGACTCTAGGACCTATGACCCTAAAGCGAGTGATTCCCGGTCTAGCCATACCATAGGGTCGGATGATGCGATGGTTAGCTTTGCGACCCTTGATTACGCCACTCTGGTTGGTTTAGGACAACTTGATATAGTTGAGATAAGGAAACAATGTGTGTTTAAGGATGTTGACGAGCCCATAGGTGATGCTGCAAGTGGGGATGATGTTAGTGGTACTGGGGCGGGTGTGTTGAGTTTTAGTTCAAAAATGGTTTCATAAACTACAAAAAATATAGCAATAGAAGAATTTAATTTTGAAATAACATAAACATTTTATACCCACCAAGGATCTTCTTGCAAGTTATAGAAATATTAAAACACCAACCAAAGAATAGGTGAAGAAATAACAACCTTTGTAGTTCTTTGGGTCCTCATGGGAGGCTTAGAAGTTGATGAAGAATGTTGAACCTTTGAGACACCAACAATCACTCAACTTGATGTAGATTCTAGTCCAAAACTCTTAAACCCTTAAGCTTTAAGTTCATAACCAATATGAACAATGTCAAAGATGAGTTTGATTTAAAACAAGTTTAAGTCAAAAGTTCTTGCATATAGAACTTAAATTTATTTATAAAATTTTGATATTTACTTCATAATTCTATTAGGAGATCTAGTCTCATAAATAGAAGTTAATCTTTTAAGAATATGAATATTATCGTTATGAAAAGCGATTAAGTAAATGATCAAACATTTGAATAAAATAACTGAGACATAAATCTAGACATGCTAAATTAAAAAATATTTTGTTCCAAAACAAATATTGTTTTAAATTACAAGTAATTTATGTTCTAAGCATAAATAATAAACTAAACTCCGAGGGTGTAGTTCCAACTTGATTGTGCTCATCTTGGTTACTCTTCAATAAATATTTCCAAGCCATTTACAAATATTAGATTAACATTTAAGTACCAAGTACCTAAGTGTTATATGAAAAGTATGAGTTCTATCTAGTAGATACAAGAATTACTAGTCTCTTCCAGACTTTCTTTCCTAATAAGAGGAGTAAATGCTCTTCCAGTGTCCAGTTTCTTCACAAAAGAAACAAGATCCATTTATGTGGGCTTTAATGAATTTCTTGGGCTTAAAGGTCTTCAATCCATAAAACATGGGCCTCCTTGATCACACAAGGTGATTCTCTTAGCTTTGCATTATTCCAATGCTTAAACTAGCTTTAAATAAAATATCATTGTATTTATTGGAATATTGCTTGACCTGTTATTGTTGGATTAGTGTTAAGTCCATAACTATTTTGGTATGTATTTGACCCGATTATGAGCATGGTCCTTTTGGGTTGCCTTCACCATAGAAACTTGTAGGATGAATTAAGGAGAGAAAGGATTAATTATGATTTATTAATATATTATAAGAATAATATATTAAAGGAGAAATCTTAATGTTTAATTAATATTAGTCAAGAATTAATTAAAAATTAATTTTGTGGCTAAAAGAGATTAATTAAACTTAGGGGACTGGAATTGTAATTATAAGATAATTGCAATTGGGCTATGGATCACCTTGCACTACAAGAAAAATAGCCTTTAATGACGCGCAAACAATGACACTCGCTGATTCACGTTACGCATTTTTGGGCGTCCTTAAAAATAATGTCAGACTTCCAAAATTTGAAGCATAGTGGACACGCATTTTTACGTGCCCTTAAATTAGTGTCTCAAGAAGAAAAATTAAAAACACAGAGGGCGCCTTGTCTTAAACGTGCGTCTTCTGTAGGTGTCACTTTATAATTTTAAGGAAACGCGCCTTGAGAAGATAACGGGGGGAAACGAAACCCTAAAATTTTGAAAACCCGCCTTTCTTTTCTACCTTCTTTTCTTAATCTTCACAATTGACTCTCCCCTTTTGTTTCTCTATTTCGATGGTTGTTTCCCTCTTGCCCTAATCACGTCGCCGCCGCGAATCACACACCGCCAGGCAGTGGAAGAAGAAGATGATGAAGATTGACGAGACTTGTGAGAATTCTGAGATCGTTCCATGCTCCCTGTGTGACTGTGTGAGGATACAGAGATTAATGGTTGTGACAGGGGTTCGCAAAGCTCCTTATTTCTTCTCTACCAGGTATAATAAATGTTGGGTCAAGTCTCTTCATCCTTTCACATATCTTCTTTAAAGGAGTATTCTTTATGTGCGTACTTCGATTGTTCCTTGTTTTTTAATTGAAATGAGCTGAATCATTAATTGAAATTTTGTAGAAAAACATGGATCTAAATCAGAAGCGAACCAAAACAGTTGACCGAGTCGATCCGGTTGACCGCAGGTCCGTGTCTCTCATATGTAAAGACTGGTAAAACGCTGAGCGGTGGAGCAGATGTCATGTGTTTATCGGAAATTGCTACTCGGTGTCGCCATAGACTGTAGCCGGGAGGCTTCCTCAGATTCAGAGCGTGACCTTGAAGGGGAAACCGAGGTTTTCGGATTTCAATTTAGTACCGAAGGATTGGGGAGCTGATGTTCATCCATGTTTGAGTGTTCTCGCCAAAGCGTATCCATTCTTGGAGGAGCTGGGACTGAAGAGAATGGCAGTTTGCTACTCATCACAGGTAAAATTTCTACTTTTCTTCTCGATGTTAGAGCTAAATATGTTCTCTAAGGTGCATCAATCACTTTATCTGTTTAACATCTGCCGTCCTAATTCATATGAATTTGTCAAATTAGGTTTTGTTTGCTGTAAGAGACATAAATCTGATCACTTTACTCTTGTGTTTGATCTTGATGTTATCAGATCACACAAATTTTGTTGTTATTGTTTGAAAATTTTGAAGATCTGGAAGCTTTACACATTCATATCCATTTTTTTGAAGATCTTATACCCCTCTTATCTACAGAGAAGTTCCCAGCTGGTACCCTATTTTTCCTTATCTCCTGTGCAAGTTTAAACTGTTCTTTCATTGTCCTTCAAATCTTTTTTTTTTTTTACCATTGCCCTTCAAATCTGTATTTTTACCTTAGTTACACATCATGGTTTATTTCCCGAACTCTTTAGGTTCTCTATATTCAAACTATGAATCATCCTTGACCTTTGTTTCTTTTTTGTGAAAACTAGTATAGGTGGCTTCCTCAAAATCAGGTAGCTCTACAAAGTCACCATTTGAAGATAAATTTCTATCACAACAACCTCAAGCTCCAGCTGGATGGCCAAATTTTCTGTGTGTATGTTCTGTTTTCTCATACGGATCTATTCAGCTCCATTTAAATAAAAATTACCTGTACTTCTTGTTCTTTCTCAGTATGTATCAATGGAGATCATGAAGCCAACCCAAGTGAGAGAATATAAACATACGTTTTATATTTTATATAACTTATATTATATTTATATGAATTTTTATCTTATTTCTTGTTTTGGCAATGCAGGTATAGCAAGGAGTATCCTTTTAAAGGAATGGACATTGTCATAGGAGCATGGCTATTTCTCAGCTTGTTTCATCACCTGAAGTACTTGGTGAGTATAATAATAAAATATATGAGAACATAAGTAGAAGATGCTTGTAAGTGAAAGCATAATAAGGACAGTAAGAAATTAAATTCATCATATGAGCATATGGTTTTCACTTTTGAACATGTTTGCTCTGTTTCCTGTGTTTTTCAAATAAGAGATATCAAGACAAAAAATTAGAGCAACTGATCAATGGTTTTTAATTATTAAGTATGTGTTAACAAAAGTAAAATGAAAGGATCCGTGTTTTCTGATATGATTTATGTATTGTTAAACGATTTGGTGATGGACTTGCAAAAATGCTTAGAACGACTAGATTATATATTACATTTAGAAAGGTTTCATGTTTGTTTTGATATCAAATACTATGAAAGCTTTTGATTCAATTTCTTTCTTTCAAGTTTCATAACAAGGGACAAACCGGATTGGCAAAAAGGAAATTCACGAAGGGCAAGGGCAGTGGTGCAAAGGAACAAAGGATGGACGGATACAGCCAAACAAGCCTATGCTCATGACTTCATTTCTTCTCTACCTGAAGGCTATAACTGGGCCATTAGCAGTCAGTAGTCTACTTAATGAGTCAATGAAATCTCATTCTTTAAAATTGCCTATAACATTGTCATTCCAGGTTTGTAGCCTTCTGTTAAATGTTTTTTTTTAAATTAAGTAAAGTGTCCACTTTTAATGATGTTGCACAAAATTACAGGAATACCCTCCTGAAGTAAAAGGGACATGGCCATGACAAGGAACATTGTGTAGAGCTTGTGAAATATAAGTTGTGATTTTTTACCAGAAATTCACTATGGTGACGATTATTTACCAAAAATACCCCTGAATATGGCCAAGCTTTCCTTTTAACCTTCCTTCTATATATCCAGAAAAAAAAATCATTTAACAGGTTGAAGATTGTAGAACTTGTGAAATATAAGTTACTAATTAATCATGAATCACTGCTAACATCAATTACTTATTTAGGAGATGAAATTTGGGGATCCCAGTACGTTTACCCTAATTATAAAAGGCGATTTCTCGTAAAAGTTCTATGAAAATCCGTACTCGCAACTCAGGTCAGTCGATCTTTTCTTCCATTGATTCATAGTACAATTACAGGCATCAGATTTCATCGACTTGCAATGATTTACCAATTTGTAATTTGTACAATCAGAGTCGACTTATGATTGCTAAGTATACTGTTTTTTTTTTCCGTCAAATTCCTGGATTGAGGTTGAGACGGGATGTTTGGAGGTGGTTGTCCCATGAATGGGCCTGACACAATATTACAATAGATCACATTTAACAGATCAATAATAATAGTAATTTAACAAGTTCGGTTCTATATCTTTTTCTTCATTTTTTTATTAAAAGACCAAAATACCCATGTTTTATATATACCGAAACAAAAGAAAAAGGAGTGTACCAGAAGGCATTGATGATCCATATGGTGGCATTACTAAAGGATGAGAAGGTTGAGGGGGCATCCATGCTTGCTGTATGCCTGATGGAGGAGGTCCCATGTTTGGTAACGCATTTTGCAATGGAGCCATTGACGGGAACATCTACCAAATAGGATTATAAATTAGTTGTGTCATTAATAAATGGAATGGAATGATGGTTTTTCATTTCTAAATTATAAAGGGTAAAACAACAGAATAATGACATATGCTTACTAGCTAACAAATAATAGAAAAATATAGCATGTGTTCAGGAGATGGATGCCTTGCAGTCAAATACAAATCACTCATTGCAAGCTGAACTTAGAGAACGCAATGAACAATACAATCAACTTTGGGTTAGTTTCCAAAGACAGGTTGCTTTTCAGTCAATGCATGGAATGCCAGCTTTCTTTTCACCTGGACGACTGGAGGACGTGTTGTTGCTGTTACTTGAGATGGAACAAATGATGCCCCTACTTTACATGAGGTAATAATTAAAGATTTTTTTTTTTTATGATCATTTAGTTATTTTTACTATAATTTATTTATATGTTTTTTATTTTGAGATTGAAACTGTAGGCTGATATATGTCTTGTTATGGGCATCTAAGGAACTAAAGTTGCAAAAGAAAGTAGTGACATCTAAGGAACAAATGATGCCAACTTTCACTCAGTTTGTATTGTCCCCCTTGATGCATTCTAGGTCTCTCTCTCTTTCTTTCTTTCTCTCTCTCTCTCTCTCTCTCTCTCTCTCTCTCTCTCTCTCTTTCTACTTAATTAAATATAATTATATCTTATCTTGTTACTATAATATGTTTTTCCATTGACATGGTAGCTATTAAGAGACCTCGAATAACTGTTGATGAACATCAAGCTTCAGTTCATGTCATTTATATATCTTTTAAAAGGTATAAAGGAAAAACACAATATTGTTTAATGCTTCATAATTACATGTTTATATTCTCAAATTATGATAAATCTGATGTTTTTGGTGCTCTTTATTTTACTGCAGCGGGCAGATGAAATCTGAACAGGAGACCATTTTATTCACTTCAGGGTTTTTTGAGGGTAGTGAGAGTAATTATTCTTGTCCAGATTGTGTTTGTGTTCTAATGAAATCGGGCAGGCTGAATCTCAACGGGTAGATTTGTTTGAGTATCAAAACTTTTTTGTAAGTGATTAATTAATCTTTCCTTTTTTATTTAATCAAAAACGGGTTGTGATGATGAAAGTAATTGACAACCCTTTTTCTGTAAATGATGTTGTGATTGTGGGAGAGGTGTTGTGTTTTTCTCTGTTGCTAGGTAACCTTTTCAACAACAGCATTCTACTTAAGCAGGTGAGTAATCAAGATTAAGGGAGACTTGTAATCATGTTTAGCATTCCTTTCCAGTAAGAAACAGAGTTGTATGATTATTTGTTAGTTTTATAGGAATGTATAACACATGTTAGCAATGTATTATTTTTGTTTAACATTTGAATGATTCTTTGTATAACATTATAATTTGTGCAATTTATTTTATTTTTTGAGTATGAAATTTTATTTTATATTATGCAATGGGTTGTATTTTTTGTATATGGTATTTTATTTCTATTATAATAAATTAAATGAAAATTTAATTTAAAAATTAATTAATATATAAATTTATTTTTTTAAACATTTAAATTTACGATACGCAAAAATGTGTGTCATCTTCATTTATGACATGGCCTTTCTTGACAGGGGCTTTCTTGATACGCATTGCATGTCATTAACACGCGCGTCGTAAGGTTACAACACGCGAATGCGTGTCGTCTTCCTTTATGACAGGGCCTTCCTTGATACGCATTGCGTGTCATAAACGCGCGTCGTAAATGTGCGTCGTCTATAGACGATGCGCAAAAGCGCGTCGTCTCTCTTTATGACAGGGCCTTCCTTGACGCGCATTTGCGCGTCGTCTGAGCCTTTTACGACGCACAATGAGCATCGTAAAAGGCTGTTTTTCTAGTAGTGTTGGAATATAGGTTGGACGTAATCTATGGGAAGCCCATATGATTTTCGTCCAAGGCATGCTCCAGATGGGGTCCATGAGCTGCTTAGCGCTTAAGCAGTCAAATTAGGGTTTCCTTGTTAGATAACCCTAATTGCCTACCTATTTAAAGAACCCTTGAGACCCAAAAACGTGGCTAACACTAGGATTAGGGTTTCCATCCGTTTTTGGTGCCTCCCTTCTCTTTTCTCCTTCATCCAATTGCTTAGTGGTGTTTGTGACTCCATTAGAGGTGCAACACTTGAGGCACTAAGCTTTCTGAAGCCAATCAAAGCAAGGATTTGATTGTTATTGCTACATAATAATCAAAGGTAAGATCTAAACCCTAATTTCAGTTATAGTTTATTAGATCTAGGGTTTATAGCTTTGGATATTCAATTGCATGTTCATTAGACAAACTAGATCCAAAAGCTATTAGGGTTTGCAAGTACACAATAGGAATGATGTAGTGCTCATAACCCATCAGCGGTATCAGAGCCTAGGGTGTTTTTCTAATGTATTTGATGCAAAGGTTAAATTTTTGAAGCTATAAAAAATTCGTTTTTTGGACTCTGACCAGGCTCGCGACGTGAACACAGTGCTCACGACGTGAGCACAGCTGTTTGCTGGATTTCGAATTTTTTGCCTTATTTTGTTTAGGATAATTGCCATAAATTGTTTTTTTTTTCAAATTAAAAATCAGATTTCTCTGTTATGGTAATTGTTATCCTAATCAAATAAATGGATAATTGTCAATTTAAGATAATTATTTGATTTTTAAGATAAATATTAATTATTTGTGAATTGATTTGAATTATCTTCTAAGAAAATAAATTAGGTAAAATTTTGGGATAAATATTATTTATATGATAATTAATTATTTTTCAAATTTAATCTAAAAGATATTTTAAAAAGTTTCAAAACTTGCCCTCAAGTTTTGGAATTTAAAAGTTGATTAAAAGTTTAATTTTGAAATATTAAATTCTAAAACCCTAGTATTTTGAAAGGTTCAAATTACATCGTTATGGTTTTGTTAATTAATTAAAGTGTATAATTAAAACAGAGTTAATAAATCCGTAAAGTTTTGGTTTACATTTAATTAAATTAAAAGTATAATTAATTAAATTAGACCACGTAGTATTTTAAAAGTTTAAAATACACCCTATACTATATATATATATATATATATATATATATATATATGACATTAAAAGTCTAATATTATGTATGTATAAGTAAACAATCAGTCTTACCGTTAGTAGGCCTCATTCACGAAGCTGGTCTATAAGGGGTGTTTAAGGAAATTTCCTATAAAATGGCAATTGAATGGGTGCCCACTCTTACCCACCACACTCTTGACTGGTGGAGGGTCGTTAGCCAAACGGGTAGGATAGGACGAGAACTTCCATTATAAGTATTATGATGTACAAAGTAACTAAATGGTTTTACAAATTCCCAAATCATAGTTACTTTAGGCAAAATGTGAAATTGTATGCTAATCCATGGAATTACACTTCGTACCCTTGTCACACGTTAGTGGAGCGTGCGTGGTTAATCAGCACACTAATTTGGGGTTGACATTGGTAGCGAAGGGTGGCTCAATGTTTATCATAGATCAATGGAGTATGTGTGGCTAATCGACACATTGATTAGGTGATTTTAGCATTGAGTGCACCATGTTGATTTGCATGGTTATTCACACCTTGTTTGTGATCCTCGGCATCCTAGTCGCAAAATTGAAGTGCATAATCGAGATTAAACATGCCATTGAAAATTTCAATGAATCTTAAAAGATCTAGGAGTTTCAATTCATTTAAAACTTAAACCTCATTTTTGTTTTTCATGGTGGAAACTGGTGAATCGTAATTCATCTACCTTCAAATATTCTACAACTAGATTACGGCATCCCTCTTCTAGGTTGTAGAGTATTGTGTTGGATCCTAGCCTTGATGTTTCATTTGGGTGTTACATCAAGGATTCTTATCAACTATCTTGAATTTTCTCCCGTTTTGTAGATGTCTGAATCTAACAATGGTCTTCCCAAATCCCATGGAACAAGCTTTCCAAATGAAGATGATATTCCACGATATGATCGAGGAAACAGAGATCATGCTTCACTTCCTCCACCTCCTCCAATTATTCTCCCTGAACCACAAGTTCGAAGGCTTGAAAAGTTCAAGCTAACTCAAGCCCTTTTGGCAAGTAAACAAGAAGATGGGAAACCTGTGTGTGCACACGTCTTAGAGATAAAGTCACACATTGACATGTTAAGAATGTTGGGTATCGATATTTCAGGTGAGCTGGCTGTTGACTGGGTTCTTCAGTCGCTTGCTGAATCATATAGTGAGTTCATTAGAGAGTACTATATGATGGACCACGACGTGACCCTCATTGATTTGACCTATTTGCTTATAGCTGCTGAATCAGAAATGATTTGGCGTGATGATCAAGCAAATTTGTCTTGTGAATCAAACTCCAAAACTTCAATGGACATTGGAAATCTAGAAAAGGTAAATTCTGAGATAGTTCCTTGTGCTATTCCAAAAGAGTCCATTTGCTTCTATTTCCAAGAGAAGGGGCATTGGAGACGAAGCTGCTGTATTTACCCGAGAGATCTAAGAGATGGGAGAGTCAAGACGTATGGCTCTACTTCAGGTAAAATCCATCATCTAACTCTTTTAACTTCTTATTTTTTTGATTCTTAATACATGATGTGATAAGATTGCATTTTGATGTTTTGTAGGATCGAAGAAAAAAGAGGAAGCTTAAGGGAAGAAGTGACCAGAATCTAATTGTGAAGAAATGGATTTCGATCGCATTGGTTGAAAATTGAATTCTTGAGCTACTAATTGGAGTTAGAATAGATTGCTTAGAAATATGTAATAACATAGTTTTCATTTGAATTGTATTGTAAGGACAAGTTTTTACGCAATAAAATAAATTTTGAGTTTTATTTATTTATTTATCCTTGCAATGACATGTGTGAAAATGGATGTTTGTGTATTTCTAAATTTAGCAATGTTGAATTGGATATGATTCTTAGTTTTTGCTATTTGTGGTAGTGTCAAAAGTTTACCAAATAGGGAGAGTTTCTCATCGCCCAAGTTTCAATCGGACAGAAACTTGGAATCATGCAACTTGTATTGTATGATGAATGAAAACTTTCATATTTGGAAATAGAAACTAATTCCTTGACAAAAATGTCAAGTGAAGGACTAGGAGATCGAGTACACTAGGTTGTGCGTTGATCAAGTCCACCACAAGAGTGATAAAGATATTCGTCATGATTTACTAAAGTTTAGTAAATATGGTTATGCTTATAAGATTAAGTGTAATTCTGAGTTGATTAAAAGAGTTTCAATCAATAGCAGAACGAATAAGAAGAATCAAATAGGCAGAAAGATAAAAGTTTCTCCATTCTAAAAAGAAGGGAGAGTATCTTTTATTGTGTTTTATGATAAGTCTTAATGATGAAGAACCATATCTCAATTGATCCTCTAAGTGAGCCTTAGTGCATTTGTATGGCTAAGAAGAGGAATCGAGAATTGTGGAAATGGTTAAAATCAAGAAGTGAATCATATTTCGTTCCAACATCGAGTCTTAGAGTTATACTCCAAGATTGTGAATTCAGTGACAAGTCTTTAGTAGGTTTGTAACACTCATCAAATGTGGAATTTGGAAAAGTTCTCTTATTCTTGTACATTTGAAATTGGTAAGTTGTGAAGTCTTGGATAAGACAAAGACCATCTAGGACCAATTTTGTGAAGTGTTTTGTCTTGATAAAAGCTACACTAACTCTTGAATATTTGTTTGTCAAGAAATGTTTCTTGACAAGAGAATCTTATGTGTCATGGAGTCAGTGGGAGCCTTAATAATATTGAAAAGTTTCAAGAAAAAATCAAGAATAAACCTAGTTGATCATCACTAGCACACGACTTGAGGTTTGTAACCTATCGTGGTTGACATAATTTTGTTTCTATGCCATTCCAGTTAGTTAATTATGCATATAAGTTCTACGAGTTCTCATTTGAATGCATAAAGACAAAGCACCTTGATCAAAGTACATTGATATGTAGGGGTGAGTTGCTTGGAAGACATGGTGGGGATTTGTGCTACCATGAGGCAAGTAATCAAAATAAACAACTTTAGTCCATATAAGCTTGGATTTGTCGCAAACCTTGGTTTGGACAAATTTACATGGATAGGAACACATACACCATAAAATCTAAGTGTCATAAGGCTTCCCTCCTTCATGAAAATGATTGTGAGGAAATGCTTTCACTAAGAAAGATTTTAGAAGATAGCCATTGTGAAAATTATATTCTCAAATTCGATTGTGATTACGGTATCCCTTTTCATAGTTCGAATTGTGAGATTTGGCAATTGATTTGAATAATTAAGACTTATTGCTATAAGTTCTGAATTAGTTTAGACACACATGTAAGCTATCTAAGGAAAGGTGTATAAGGTTGAGAAGCTTTGATAAAGGATTATCAAAGATCAAGTATTAGAAATATGAACTTAGAGAATTCAATTAGCATTGTTTTCTTGAAGTTCACCTATTTTCTGAATACATGTCAAAGCTAGTGGGAGCATAAGTGTTATGCTTGTAAGGAAATAATCATCATGTTAATGGGAGCATGATTATTATGGTAAGTATTGCAAGTTAGCCATATTAATTATAGAAAAACAAAGATTCAATTTGCAAAGTCGCAAGGGTTGAAAAGTTGTTTTGCTATAATTAAGGGAGAGAATATTATACTTCGTTTCAATATCTAAAGCTTAGATCGAGAAATTTTAATAAATTTAGTCAAGGATACATAGTGCATTCTCAAAATTCAATTATGATTACGGTATCCCTCTTCATAGTTCGAATTGTGAGAACATGGCACATAAAATATTATGGCAGAAAGATGATAAAGTATCATGCCTTTATGTGAAACATTATGCATCGTGTCCCACACGCTTTAGGTATAGGATCGACTGCATATGCTATAATATTTGACCATTCTAAAATTTTCCAAATGCCCAGTGCATTAAGAGGGAAAAGGGATTAAAATCAGTTTTGACTAAAATAATTAAACAACTATCAAAGGATGATCCAAAGTTCGCTGAGGATTTGTTGCTTGTGAGTAGTTAGAAATATAGTATTGGATGGACCATATTGACATTAATTTGAATAAATAAGATTCTATTTAGAATGAGTTGTCATATGGCAAGTATGGAAATGCTTCCATATTGGGAGTTGGATATTGAGAGTCTATGCCTAGATTAGAAACTTTTATGCAAGAAGGATGTTCAAAGAAATGTACTTTGAATGTGAAACTTCGCGTCTATGGAATTGTCTTGTAACAATTTCCAAGAGAATACCTTGTAATTTCATTAGCCAGGTCTTGGTGACTTTTGTGCTATGACATTAGGAAATGATCATTACATAAAATGTTAGAATTTAACATATTCTGTTAGCGGCAAGAATGTTGTGTTCTTACACTAATGATAAGGGTTGGGAATTGTGAAAGGAGTTTCATTGGAAAGGTTTTAATTAATCTATTTCACAAAGTTAGGATCATAGGAAACATAGTGTGCATGCTCGGAGCATGGGACAACTATTGTTGTAATTCAAGTAATAAGTTGGTTAGCTGAAACATTAAACAATTAATAATGAGTAATCAATATGGTGTTTAAATGAAAGTGTTTTATTTACACTCAAAAGTTTTGGGGCCATATAGGATTACGCATTATTATTGTGTTTCAATTTTGCATGTTTTGACTTCCAAAATAACTGGGTTATTCAAACCTCCACAAAGGTCATACGTTGGAAGTAGGTATGAAGGAAGACTGTCATGAATCTGTCTGTAGATCGTCTAAAGTGTTTAGACATAGCACAAGTTTGCTACAGAGTTCATGAGTACTTTGATAATATTAGAGTATTGGATTAAACCCACGCTCACTTGAATCACTTTATGGATTTTATCACGAGTGATTGTGAGACGATAATATTGTATATTCTTGAAACCGAGACGTGTGAGTTGCTATTTGCTGGTCGGTTGCACATTGATAATAAGTAAACGCACTAGTAACTTGGTGTTATAAAACTTATTATTGTGTGTGATTTGACGAGTAAATGCAAGCGAACATTTGAGTCGAAGTTTATCCATTCCTTTTACCCAAAGTGGGATAAAAGTGATATCTGTCGGCCCCTCGATGATTTAGTGATGACACCCTAAGCGCTTGGCTAAGTCGGGACTAAGTTGATGTGTTCAATTGTAGTCTCTTGTCAGTCGTCATAAATCGGAAGTCTGGAAATAGTATAGAGAGAATGATCAAAATTCATGTCTTGTGTCTATACGATATCTTGAGAATGGAGGAATTTATGATCCCTTATCTAAAGGACACGCTATCTGATAAGATCAAAGTTGACAGCGGCTTTTGAAAGCTATGATTGCTGATCAGGTTCTGAGGTTATGCAAAATAGTTATTAGACTTATCCAAGTGGGAGACTGTTGGATTAGTGTCTATGTCCATAACTATTTTGGTATGTACTTGACCCGATTATGAGCATGGTCCTTTTGGGTTTCCTTCACCATAGCAACTTGTAGGATGAATTAAGGAGAGAAATGATTAATTATGATTTATTAATATATTATAAGAATAATATATTAAAGGATAAATCATAATGTTTAATTAATATTAGTCAATAATTAATTAAGAATTAATTTTGTGACTAAAAAAGATTAATTAAACTTAGGGGACTGGAACTGTAATTATAAGATAATTGCAATTGGGCTATGGATTACCTTGGAATATAGGTTGGATGTAATCTATGGGAAGCCCATATGATTTTCGTCCAAGGCATGTTCCAGAAGGGGTTCATGGGTTGCTTAGGCTTAAGCAGTCAAATTAGGGTTTCCTTGTTAGATAACCCTAATTGCCTACCTATTTAAGGAACCCTTGAGACCCAAAAACGTGGCTAACACTAGGATTAGGGTTTCCAGCCATTTTTGGTGCCTCCCCTCTCTTCTCTCCTTCATCCAATTGCTTAGTGGTTTTTGTGACTCCATTAGAGGTGCAACACTTGAGGCACTAAGATTTCTGAAGCCAATCAAAGCAAGGAATTGATTGTTATTGCTACATAACAATCAAAAGTAAGATCTAAACCCTAATTTTATTTGTAGTTTATTAGATCTAGGGTTTATAGCTTTGGATATTCAATTGCATGTTCATTAGACAAACTAGATCCAAAAGCTATTAGGGTTTGCAAGTACACCATAGGAATGATGTAGTGCTCATAACCCATCAGTTATATCATCAGATATATGTTTAAATTATCTAATACTCCCTAGAAGTCATGAATAACTATTCCTAGCTTGATGTTAGAAACATCAAACATCTTAAGCATCACGGTGATGCCTTTACTAGGTACCATGTTCATGTTCATTGCTCAAAGCAAATAGTTTAGGACTAGGACCTTTAAGTGTATACAATTTCATATCTCTTACGAGATTGTCTCTTAAGACATGAACTCATTCATTAAAGTTGTATATATTGAATGTTATTGTTTCATTAAGTCATTACAGAAAATGACAATTCATGATAATGAGAATGGATTATATAAATACCAAATTTTAACAAAATTCATATAGTATTTTCAATATTTAATCATTAATAATTAATACCCTTTAGTTTCCAAAAAAACATTAATTATCAAAGTCTAGGATCCAAGTTGCAAGAAAAATAAATGGTTAGGTATCGTTTATCCCATTCATTTGAATTCAACCCGGTAGATATCGATTATCAATTATATCTTACCATATAATTCATAGATTTATGGGATCTCTAATAACAAATTTAAGTAGACATGTTTGATCTCATCTATACCTGCAAACTCTCTTGCTTAGGTATCCATTATCATAAAAGATTTCCGATCAAATCGTCAAATTTGAAAAAACTTGTGTAATCGACCTATAACTTGGTTATAAAAATCGTGAAGACACCCCGCCCATCATAAAATAACCCTAAGTGATTAGGTATCCTTTATCCCACTAGTACATACAAGAGATATGCGATGTTTTTCAAAAGGATTGTATAGATTTGAGGTTTGTAAAAAGAGTATTTATATGTTTTATAATTATAGTTTAAAAAACATATGATATCATGGTTATTACATGCATATAATAAACCATGGTATCAATTTTTGAAAGAAAATTACTTTTAAAGGTTCTCTATAAAAAACTAGTTTTTATATAATCAGACACAATTCAATTTTAATAACCGGTATTAAGTTTGAAGACATTTGAGCCTTTTATATCCTTAATAAAACTTCATTTGATTAGTTATTCATTTGGAGTTTGTATAAGTTACGAAAATCACAATTTTAAAACTTATAATTGAGTATTTCAAAAATGGCCGTTATTAATAATTTTATAAAGCTGGGTTTATTTTGAAATTAATAACTTGTTATATCTTATGTCTAATTTTGAAAACTCAAACTCCATATTATGTTTATTTTGTCCAAAATTATTTTAGCATGTGAAAAACTAATTTATCAACCACAAAAAATAATACATAAATAAACAACAGAAACATGGATAAAAAGATATGGCATAAACATAACCAACTAATGATATTTTTGTGAGCCAACACAAAAATGTCAAGTCCATTCCTAAAGGGACATTTACGGGGACCAAAATCTTCTTGTAATGTTATTAAAGAATCTCCCACTTGAATAAACATCCATTGCTTGCAAAATATTGGAAAAACTTCTTTAAGGCTAGATTCAGCAAC
Organism: Lactuca serriola; assembly: GCF_051521515.1. NCBI lineage: Eukaryota > Viridiplantae > Streptophyta > Magnoliopsida > Asterales > Asteraceae > Lactuca > Lactuca serriola. The sequence continues at coordinate 18,039,646 of NC_136413.1, read as the reverse complement.
TGTCGCTAAAAGCCAACAACCCTCTGTGAACAACATTAGTGACACTTTTCAGAAAATGTCACTAAATATCCTGCAAACATTTTAGACTTGAAAATTGCTCTTTTGTCTTCAGAAATAGTTGCAACTTGATTTCTTCTTATATTTTTTTGTACAAATAAATTAATTCTAAAAACTAATCTATTACTTTACAAAAATAACCAAGAAAAGCTAATCTATTTAATTATTACATACCATATGAATAAATAAATTATTACAACCATTTTATAACAAAAATAACCAACACAACAACATAACAACACATTGGTCATTGGCTAGTGTATGCACATCATATACATCAAACAACCTTTGTTTTTTTAAGACGACTTTAAATGACAAAAGATGCATGAAGCTTTTGTCACATAACAAAAAAAATGTCATACAAAATATGTATGAACTTGTTTTTATACTAAAACAAGTTATCCATATTCTCCAAAAACTAAGATTTCCAAAAATCAAAAAATCTAACCAAACTTGCAAGGTGGCTCTGATACCAATTGTTGGGTTTTAATTCAAAAATGGTTTCATAAACTAGAAAAAATATAACAACGGAAGACTTTAATTTTGAAATAACATAAACATTTTATTCCCACCAAGGATCTTCTTGCAAGTTATAGAAAGATTAAAACACCAACCAAAAAATAGGTGAAGAAATAACAACCTTTGTAGTTCTTTGGGTCCTCATGGGAGGCTTGGAAGTTGATGAAGAATGTTGAACCTTTGAGACACCAAGAATCACTCAACTTGATGTAGATGCTAGTCCAAAACTCTTAAACCCTTAAGCTTTAAGTTCATAACCAATATGAAGTTAAAGAAGTCTTGAAGATGCAAGTAACTTCAAGTGTTCTTAACTAATTAAGAGAGAATGAGAGGGGGAGGAGGAACTTTCAGCCATTGTTACAAAGGAAGAAAAATTTTTTACTAGCCAAATTGCAAGCCTCATATTTATTTGCAAAAAGTGAAGTTATTAACCATTAGTCCTTAGTACTTTAAGCAAACTTGTCCCCATTATCATAAGCATGTCTCCCGTGCCTTTAAAGCATGATTAAACAAGTCATACACTTCTTCTTTTTATGCAAATCTCAAAAATTGCATAAAGAAAAGGAAATTTAGTTATAATTTTATCAACTCAAGGCTTATAAAATAAAAACTTTGTCTTTTGAGTAAAACACAAAAGGTTTCAACTAGTCCAAAAAGTTGTGCATGACTTATTAATTCATACCAAATGAAATAATATAATTTTACTTGCTAATGAAAATTATTTTTTCCATGAAACAAATAATTTCCAATTTAATTATAAGAGTTTTTGAAACATTCCAAAAATACAGTCTGAAAATTTCGTTTTGAATTAGTAATAAAACCATATTCATCAAACGTCACATAAGAATCATAAACAATGTATCTCAAAATATCAGAACAAATGTCAAATATATCAGAGTATAAACATCCCAGGCTGAACAATGGTGTTTGCACTGCAATCTTCCCGAGCTCCTCTTCCTAAAAACTGAGTACCTGAAACCAAAACTGAAAACCGTTAACACAAAGCTTAGTGAGCTCTCCTAAACTACCACATACCATACAATAACATATAAAGCAACTACTTGGCCTTGCCCACTGCATCGGACCGAAGTCCGGAACTAACCAGGGCCTTGCCTTTTCATCGAACCGAAGTCGGAAACTAACCAGGGCCTTGCCCTCTGCATCAGACCGAAGTTTGGAAGCTGCATCGGACCGAAGTCTGGAACTAACTAGGGCCTTGCCCTCTTCATCGGACCGAAGTCCGGAACTAACCAGGGCCTTGCCCTCTACATCGGACCGAAGTCCGGAACTGACTGAACATAGCATAGCATAATCATAACTACTAGCATAAACACATATACTGCATACTACATCAGAACGAAGTCCGGAACACATAACACAAAGACATGCTTGAATCACAAAGACGTCAAGCACACTGAACTACTGCATCAGACCGAAGTCCGGAACTACTGCTAACTAAACGGGCCGACATTGTGGCCGTAGACCCGTTCCTACTGGAAGGAAACTCACTTGTGACTATTGAAGTCCTGTAGACACAATCTCATACTGCTGAAGTCCTGCAGACTCAACCCTAGCTGCTGGATGACAGATTCCCGAACTGTCAACACCAAAATGACACCCAATTAATAATTGGGTTCTAACACATAACTATAAATACATACTGTAGATAATTACTACATTACCCCTAGCTTGGCTTACCCAAGCCCAAGGCCCAATCCATAGGCCTAAAGTCAACTAGGGATTAAAGCCCAACATATGGCCCAATTTTCCAAATTGGGCCCAAGCCTCTACATGGACTTCCCTTAAGGCCCAATTGTTCAGTCTAGTCCAACATGTCTCATTCTAAGGGCCCAATATCATACAACCATCTAGGCCCAAACTATGGCCCATCTATGGCCCAATTTTCCAAATTGAGCCCAATCCTTCATATGGGCCTTACCCTAAAACCCAACTAATTACTCTAGTCCATTTAATTATTCTTGGATGGCCCAACATAAAGCCCAAGTGAAATTAGGGTTTCACATGAAATGACAATTAGGGTTAAGTGTTTCTTACTTAACTCATTAAGGACTTAACCCACTAAGGACTTAATCCATTAAGTCCATTATTGCTTAGATTAATTTATGCCAATGATTATTATTTAATATTTCATTTATTAAATAATTCTCGTGTGTCCTGATAATTTCTCAAATATTAGGATTTTCTCAATTAGCCCATTAAGGATTTAGTCCGTTAAGTCCTTTACTCTACTAGGTAAATGGCATGGAATAGTTTGGGCTTAATTCACAATCTAATCTCAATGGCCCAAAAGTGGGTCCAAATAGGTCCAACGCCCAAATGCTAACAATTAGGGTCTTACACCCAAACATGGCCCAATGGGAACAACACCAATCTCTAAGCCCATTAGGGTTTGCTAGTGGGGCACCATCCACTACCACCTCGGGTAGTGGTGGTCTATGGCCGCTTACGATGGCGGCCACCACCTCACGGTGGTGGTTTGGTTCTTTTTTTCATTACTATTCTTGCTGATTACAGTTACAATGCTTTGAACCAAAATAAACACACACACACTAACTAAATAATACACATACACACATAGCCACCCTAGTGGCGGCCGACGGTGGCTGGTGGCGGCGGTGACTTTTTCCGGCCAAATAAACTACCCACACAACACAACTAAAAATTAAATAAACACACCTAAACACCATTTGGCACACACGGTGGCAACATCAACTGTTGATAGCGGTGTTGACGGCAATAACCACCATGGCCGGCTGCCATGGTTGTTCTTCACGACATTCCTTAGCAGAAGGTCTGCTATTGCGAACACAACAGCCCCCTTGGGGTGGTAAAAGATAATCAGAGCAGCAACGGGAGTATACCGGCGACAGTCTCGGAGCAGCGACGGTACTCTTCAACCGCTCACGGTGGCAGCGATGGCAGCTGAATGGCAGAAAGGATGGAGGCGAGGGATGCGCGCAATTCTCCGACCGGGAAACGACGACGACGACGTCTTGATTCTTTCTTCATCCTCTTCCGTCCCGACACCCAACAACCGAATCTTCGGACCTTCAATCGACGGCGTCTCCGGTATCGACATTGTGGCTCTTCGATGGTGAAGGACGGCAGTAGCATCCTCGACACGCAACTGCGACTAGGTGGCTTCCATTCCTCGGTGGCGCTAATGGTCGGAGCTGATAGCGGCGGTTGAGAGGGGTAGAGAAAGGAAGTGGCGGCTGAATGAAGTGTAGGGTTAGGGTTTGCATTAGATTAAATATGAAGGCTGCACACTAGGGTGACGGGTTCACCCGTACCCTTCAAACTTCTTCCATATTTTACAAGTTCAGCCCCTCCTTCATTAAATCTTTTCAGTTTTAATCAATAGTTACCCTTTTAACCCCCCCGATTCCATAATTTCTTTCATAAAAGATCCCTAAATCACCAATAAACCCTTAAGCCTTCAAATCATTTCAATTTAAGTCTTGAACGTACACTTTTAACCCTCGACTTTCAAAATTCTTCACAAATTAGTCCGCGACTTACTTTTCTTAATTTATTTACATAAACGGGGTGTTACAACTCTCCCCCACTTAAAGTAGATTTCGTCCTTGAAATCAATCCTTACCATATCTTACACGCCCAACCACTCTAGTAACATGGTCACCATCCTGGGCGCACCCTAACCTTCTCAGGGTAGCTGTGACCATCCTTCGCAAGGCCCCAAATTCTGCAGGTGAACGAATTCCTGGCAGCAAGATTACATCTACTTCATCTGAATTCTAATGTCTCGAGATGATCTGACCCTCTAACTGACCGCCCATACTGAATCATTACTGCTAACTCCAATCTACTTGTCTCTCAGCAGCCTACTCATCTTCTGATAACCCAAGGCTCTCACTAAAAGAACAGAATCACAGATTCACTTATACTTGGTCAATGCTCCGCTATTTTCACTGTGAGTGACTTGTCACTATCCATTTCAACCAGCTATTCTGTCCGAACTTGCAACCTAAACACAATTACTAGCATTGCCCGAACATTGAAACTGTCTGAACATTGAACTGCCTGAAGCAGTTGTTGGGTTTTGAGCATTCTAACACTCCTAAGTGTACATGCAACCCTAAATACCTTGGATCTATGTTTTCTCTATTATACATACAAATATGAACATCCAAGGTATTATCCTAATCTAGCATACAAAATAATGAATATAACAAGATAGAATACATACCTCTTTGATGTAGAATGTCTTCATGAAGCTTGAGTGCCTAGTGCCTCAAGTGTGACACCTCAAATGGTTCACACAACACCAAATACACTTGGAATGACTTGAGAGAATTCTACACTTCATGAAAATCGGCTAGCCCTTCTTTTTCACACACTAGTGGCCGATTTTGGTGAATAATATGATGCTTATATAGTGTGATACAATTGTAAACCCTAATTGGCATGACCTTTCATTTCCATGACCCATGGGTTATGTAACCTCCATTGAGCATCCATGGAGCATCCTATGGGTTTAACCCAACTTGATTATCGATGGAGCTTTGGCCCACTATATAAGTTATGGATGATTTGCACAATCAACCCATATATTTAATTAGTCTTCTTTTGATCACATAATTAATTCTAAATTAATTCTTGATCAATACTAATTAAATATAATTATTCTTATTATTAATATACTAGAACTTATAATATATTAATAACCATAAGTGTCTTATTTCTCTCATTTAGTCTATCCAAGTGCATGATGCCATGCAACCCAAATGGACCATGCCGGGTCGGGTCAAGTCTTACCAATTATAGTTATGGACTTAGACATTAATCGAACAGTAGTATGTTGCCACATGACTGCTTCCCGAAATCTATCTAGGCCTTCTTGGTCTCAACTTATTTGCCAATCATCTGAAGTGTTGGGTTCCAGCCTTATTGCGGAGCCAAAGGACTAACTACTTAGTCGCCTCACACGACTTATGAACGAAATCCTTCTCTGGAACTAGTTGCTACTAGCTATCTTGTCACTGTGGCCCTAACGACCTTTTGATCTGAACTGATTGGCTCCATGCGTCGAATCCTGACGTCTCCAAACGACGGATATACGCGATTGCTACATGACCAATTGTAGCCTCATGTCATAAATGACCTTAAGCAGTCCACTGCTTCCTTGCTCTCATCTCTGTAGCGGTGATTCAACGGTCTCATCACTGGCTCAAACAAGTCCAATTCATCTGGAGAAATCTATAACCAATCTATGGATTTGCCACGCCCTCACTGCTGCACCCGAACTGGGGGGTACTACTATTCCTTCTGCGTCCTAACAATGTGCTCATGGTATTTACCATCCTAGTGAAGGCTGCGGCTACACCCACAGACTTACATCACTCTAGCACTATCTGCTAATCTTGTGAATGCTACGGCTACACCTGCAGACTTACAACATTCTATCACTATCTGGTTGCTAGTGAACGCTACAGCTACACCCGCAGACTGACAACACTTTGATACTATCTGACTGCTAGTGAATGCTACGACTACACCCACAGACTTACATCACTCTGATACTATTTGACTGCTAGTGAATGCTACGGCTACACCCGCAGACTTACATCACTTCCCTCACTAACTCGCTGCTGGGGAATGATGCGGCTATTCCGCAGTCCTGCTACACTCTCCATTCTGACTCTACACCGCCTACTAATCTGAAAGCATCCCATGCCGGACCTTCACTCAATCTGGATCGTGACTCACTCGAGTCCTGTCGGCGATCCTCCAACCTGGTTTTTCTGAACCAGCTATCGTCTAACGTGATTACTATGGTCATCCTGTAGCCTCACTACACTTCCCGTACTGTCTACCTGCTGGTGAATGCTACGGCTATACCGTAGTCTTACATCCTAACTAATATCGCGTCTTGCCGAAAAATCTTCAACCTGGTTTCCCAAACCAATCATCTACTGATCGCTATTACATGCACTCAATACCGGGGAGTTTCCTAACTCCCAAATCACGCGTTTCTCAATCCGATCAGCCACTCGGACTACTATCCTGCTCAACAAAGTTGCGAACTCATCCCAGCTTCGTACTTTCTTCCGTTCCTGACTATATGAGGGTTCCTCCCCCACTTTGATTCAACTAGCTCCTTACAGTTCACTGTCTGGAAAGGATTCTCGATCCTTCTTACCACCCATGACTAATCTGCTAGAACCACACTTACCCTTTCTAGTGTTTGCAAAAACAGCTAATCCAAAGATCACACAACTCCTAAAAATCCAAATACATCTCTGGTAATAACCCGCTAAACTCAAAAAGCTCCGAATCTCAATTGGGGACCTCAGAATCTCCCACTGCATCATAACCTCTATCTTGGCCGGATTGACTAGAATATCCTTCTGATTGACAAGGTGCCCAAGAAATTGCACCCCACATAACCAGAACTCACAACTGGAGAACCTTGTGAAAATTCTCTCCCTGCTCAAAGTGTCTAGCACCTCCCTCAGGTGCTGCTCGTGCTGCTCCATAGTCTTGGAATAAACCAAGAAGACGCTGTACTTTCCCAATCCCGTAATCTGGAGAATTGCTCTATCACAGTTCGCTAATGCTTCTCGGCATGCAATTGCCATATGACATCTCTTGAAAATATAATTCAGACACAAACCGAGGATAACTCAGGGTTACACTCACTCAACCCTTGGAACAAAAGGCTCTCTTGTGCAGTTTCCCGCAAGTGTTGCACCGAATCTGACCCTGCTGGCCTCTTAGAAGCCGATCTGAAATCTACGCTCTCCTCCCGAGACCCTTCACTATACGCAACTGATCTGGTTCCCTCTTACCAATGTGCTCCAAGTCCATATCTCGTTCTCAAGCTCAAGAAGTCATATCATTCAGGGTCTTGCACCCCAAGATACTCATGATCTCTCTGCTATCATTCTACAGTATGTTCTGATAACTTAGCTTCTTCATTTCCTCATCTGCTACATACCGTGGTACCATATAAGCTCTTTCCCGAGACTTGGCAGTGGTCTCTGACACAATCTCAGTCATCTGGTGGAGATCTAACAGCTCTTGCGCCAGCTGCTGCACCTCAATCGCCTGGGCACGCTCTGCCCAGAATCTAGTCTAAAAGTCATCCCATGACATAGCATTAACCGCATCATCACACAACTCACTACTAACCTCTTCCTATCAATCTCATGCTCTATCCCTCAGGAGACAGTAAGTAAGTCAGATCTTGTCTCCTTTCGAGACAATGTCTAGTACGAAAAGTGTTGGCAACATCTGCCCACCATCTACTGCTAACCATAGGGTCCCTAACCCCATGACAATTTGAAGCCTCACAAACTCTGAATTCTTGAAACGTCAACGTACAGGTCTCTATCATGACTGCTATCTCAGTGCTAAAGCACTCGACCTCTCATCACAAATCTCTATAATTGCCTCCTTGATCGCACTGAGGATCACAAGAGTCTGGTCGATGATACTGCGCATCATTCTCGGATGGAATGAACTCCCTCATCTATTCATCAATCTGCTCGGCTACAGAGTCCGAGCCTGATCCCTTGTCGACACCAGAACTACCATCTGGTCTACCGCATAGCATCACTATACTCGGTAATATACCACCACTAACATCACAATTCTCATCAAAACTCTAGGGATCTCACACACTACAAGTTTCTGGATTCATCTCAGCCTTCCTTGATTCGAGTACGGATCCTCTGCTTTTAGTAGTTCTGGCCCATGCTACCTTCCACATCTATCTGTACTTTCCTTAAGTACTACCTCGACTCCACCAAGTCACTTCTACTACTACTGATCTCTACTACTCTCATCCTAGGCTTGCCCTAGGGAAATCTCTGACTCTACCCAATCCACTCCTCAGCTGCTGAAGGCCTCATTGTAATGCCAATTAGCTATCACCTGAATATCATCACATGTGGCGAGGCTCAGATAATCCTTCGAGTAAAAGACTCATCCCTACAACGGTTAGACTCAAACGAGAGCTGCGTACTAGGGCCAAATCTAGCACTCTGAGATTATTCAACCCTGATCACATGTGATGTGACGTATTCACCTAATGGCTAACTCCCATCACTCCGAGTCCCACAAAGCACAAAGCAAGTAACATTCAGACACAGGAGACTACTCAAGCAATTCTATCCTCATAACAAGAAACTGTACTAGCATACAATGCTAAGCTCATACTATCAGGCATAACCTAAACAGCCTATCCTACTGCTGTCTACTCAATACTAGCATGCGATTCTCATAAAGCTGAAACACATATAGCAGGTATATAAGGCATCCTCCTAGATCCTTAGTCCTATTCTAGCATGTTGTTCTACTAAAACTGAAACTGATAATCATAACATAAACTTGTATGGGTAATTTGGGGATACTTACTTGAGCTCGGCTGATTGCATGCACCACACCCTTTTCTCTTTTCAAAGTTCTTTTCTTTCTAAAAATTCTTTTCGCTTTTCTAAAACTCTTTTCTTTTTAAGTTCCTTTTTGCTTTTCTAAAACTCTTTTCTTTTGAAAACTTTATACCACTTCCTTAGTTTGAGTTCAGACACACTCGAGAGTGCGCCCGAATCCCTCAAACCAAGGCTCTGATACCAACTTGAAACATTCCAAAAATACAGTCTGAAAATTTCGTTTTGAATTAGTAATAAAACCATATTCATCAAACGTCACATAACAATCATAAACAATATATCTCAAAATATCAGAACAAATGTCAAATATATCAGAGTATAAACATCCCAGGCTGAACAATGGTGTGTGCACTGCAATCTTCCCGAGCTCCTCTTCCTAAAAACTGAGTACCTGAAACCAAAACCGAAAACCGTTAGCACGAAGCTTAGTGAGCTCCCCCAAACTACCACATACCATACAATAACATATAAAGCAACTACTGGGCCTTGCCCACTGCATCAGACCGAAGTCCGGAACTAACCACGACCTTGCCTCTTCATCGAACCGAAGTCTGGAACTAACCAGGGCTTTGCCCTCTGCATCAGACCGAAGTTCGGAAGCTGCATCGGACCGAAGTCTGGAACTAACCAGGGCCTTGCCCTCTGCATCGGACCAAAGTCCGGAAACTGCATCGGACCGAAGTCCGGAACTAACCAGGGCCTTGCCCTCTACATCGGACCGAAGTCCAGAACTGACTGAACATAGCATAGCATAATCATAACTACTAGCATAAACACATTTACTGCATACTACATCGGAACGAAGTCCGGAACACATAACACAAAGACATGCTTGAATCACAAAGACATCAAGCACACTGAACTACTGCATCAGACCGAAGTCCGAAACTACTGCTAACTAAACGGGACGACATTGTGGCCGTAGACCCGTTCCTACTGGAAGGAAACTCACTTCACACTGCTGAAGTCCTATAGACACAATCTCATACTGCTGAAGTCCCGCAGAGTCAACCCTAGCTGCTGGATGACAGATTCCCGAACTGTCAACACCAAAATGACACCTAATTAATAATTGGGTTCTAACACATAACTATAAATACATACTTTGGATAATTACTACATTACCCCTAGCTTGGCTTACCCAAGCCCAAGGCCCAATCCATAGGCCTAAAGTCAACTAGGGATCAAAGCCCAACATATGGCCCAATTTTCCAAATTGGGCCCAAGCCTCTACATGGACTTCCCTTAAGGCCCAATTGTTCAGTCAAGCCCAACATGTCTCATTCTAAGGTCCCAATATCATACAACCATCTAGGCCCAAACTATGGCCCATCTATGGCCCAATTTTCCAAATTGGGCCCAATCCTTCATATGGGCCTTACCCTAAAACCCAACTAATTACTCTAGTCCATTTAATTCTTCTTGGATGGCCCAACACAAAGCCCAAGTGAAATTAGGGTTTTACATGAAATGACAATTAGGGTTAAGTGTTTCTTACTTAACTCATAAGGACTTAACCCACTTAGGACTTAATCCATTAAGTCCATTATTGCTTAGATTAATTTATGCCAATGATTATTATTTAATATTTCACTTATTAAATAATTCTCGTGTGTGTCCTGATAATTTCTCAAATATTAGGATTTTCTCAATTAGCCCATTAAGGACTTAGTCCGTTAAGTCCTTTACTCTACTATGTAAATGGCATGGAATAGTTTGGGCTTAATTCACAATCCAATCTCAATGGCCCAAAAGTGGGTCCAAATAGGTCCAAAGCCCAAATGCTAACAATTAGGGTCTTACACCCAAACATGGCCCAATAGGCCCAACACCAATCTCTAAGCCCATTAGGGTTTGTTAGTGGGGCACCATCCACCACCACCTCGGGTAGTGGTGGTCTATGGCGGCTTACGGCGGCGGCCACCACCTCACGGTGGTGGTTTGGTTCTTTTTTTGATTATTATTCTTGTTGATTACAGTTACAATGCTTTGAACCAAAATAAACACACACACACACACACACTAACTAATACACATACACACACACAACCACCCTAGTGGCGGCCGACGGTGGCTGGTGGCGGCAGTGACTTTTTCCGGCCAAATAAACTACCTACACAACACAACTAAAAATTAAATAAACACACCTAAACACCATTTGGCACACACGGTGGCAACATCAACTGTTGATAGCGGTGTTGACGACAAAAACCACCATGGCCGGCTGCCATGGTTGTTCTTCATGACATTCCTTGGCAGAAGGCCTGCTATTGCGAACACAACAGCCCCCTTGGGGTGGTAAACGATAATCAAAGCAGCAAGGGGAGTATACTGGGGACAGTTTCGGAGCAGCGACGGTACTCTTCAACCGCTCATGGTGGCAGCGACGGCAGCTGAATGGCAGCAAGGATGGAGGCAAGGGATGCACGCGATTCTCCGACCGGGAAACGACGACGACGTCGTGATTCTTTCTTCATCCTCTTTTGTCCCGACACCCAACAACCGGATCTTTGGACCTTCAATCGTCGGCGTCTCCGGTATCGACATTGTGGCTCTTCAATGGTGAAGGACGGCGGTAGCATCCTCGACACGCAACTGCGACTAGGTGGCTTCCATTCCTCGGTGGCGCTAATGGTCGGAGCTGATAGTGGCGGTTGAGAGGGGTAGAGAAAGGAAGTGGCGGCTGAATGAAGTGTAGGGTTAGGGTTTGCATTAGATTAAATATGAAGGCTGCACATTAGGGTGACGGGTTCACCCGTACCCTTCAAACTTCTTCCATATTTTACAAGTTCAGCCCCTCCTTCATTAAATCTTTTTAGTTTTAATCAATAGTTACCCTTTTAACCCCCCTGATTCCATAATTTCTTTCATAAAAGATCCCTAAATCACCAATAAACCCTTAAGCCTTCAAATCATTTCAATTTAAGTCTTGAACGTACACTTTTAACCCTCGACTTTCAAAATTCTTCACAAATTAGTCCGAGACTTACTTTTCTTAATTTATTTAAATAAACAGGGCGTTACATTTTTATTGAATATTTATTAAAATCAATTTCTAGAAAATAATCAACTGTATCAAGTTGTTGTTAGTGTGACTGTTGTGACATGTTCTACAGGGGTTTGGATGCCTGATGATGGAATTGTCCTAGAAGCTTTTCTGAGAACACAAGACATAAGAATCGTTAAAGGACGTCTGGGTGTTCTCCCAGGACGTCACTCTGGCGATCAAGGTAGTTTTATGATAGAGAATTTTAGGGTAAAATTAGTGAGGGAGAAGATGGAGGTGGAAGAGATCCTTTTATACCTGTTACTAACGGATGGTGGGGACCTCGTCCAATGAGTGTGAGACGTGGCCTCCTCTGACTGGGAGAATCATGCCCACACTAACTAACTACCTGGTGACATTAGTTCTGGGTGTCACTTAAGCTTCTTGTCACGTCCTAATTGGTCGAGAGTAAATGAGAAGATCACGGAGAATATTCTTTCCTCGTGAAGGGGAACGAACTGCCACCCTAGTGATGGATTACTTAGGCTAAGGTCGGGCCTTGGCCAAGGTTCTGGCGAGATAACATCTCGTTCGTTCTTTCTGTTACATTTAACGTGGCCGTTCATGATAACATTAACAAGTTCCTTAGACCAGTAGGCTTATGCGTTCATGACATAGCAGAGTTGTTTTGGTCTACTCACAGACATGTGGCAGGCTGCTACTGATAGCTTATGCAGTTGGCATGGCGAAATTGTCGTTCTTCGGCGATTTCATCATGAAAACGGTTTGATGCCCCTTTAGTGGTATTTAAACCTTTGTTCCTCCTAGCGTTTCCTCCTTACTTTCTATTTTTCTCTCTTTGCCTTCTTGCCCTAAAGAAACCCTTTCGACCTTTTCTTCATATTTTTCCATGGCTACCACTCGTTCCTTGGGAAGAGATCTTACCGGCGAAGAATGGGAATATTTTGAGTTCCGATTTGGGTTTGTGCCCGAACACGGAGTGCAAATCCCCATTCTTGATGCATTGCTTTACAGTCCTCCCAAGGGCAAAGTCGACATTCCAATCGCCTTGTTCGAAGCGGGTCTGCGTTTGCCTACTACAGACCTCTTCAACCTGATTATCCGGGAATATGGGTTTTCCGTGAGAGAGTTGAACCCTATTGCTATAAACAAGATAGCGGGTTTTGAGCTCCTCTTACGTGCCCTAGGCTGCCTGCCAACTGTTCCGACATTCAAGTACTTCTTCAATGCCTCTAATCAGTTGGGGACTCGAACCCTTTCTCGTCGGTGGGGAGTCCCTACTCTTATCCGCGATAAAAAGTCCAAGAAGAACTGGCAAGAGAAGTTTTTATGGGTGCAAAACGACCTCGTGGTGCTCAGTTACCCAAGGGCTAAGATGTATGTCGACCGCGCTCTAACACTTTTTGGTGCTGACAAGGAACTGGCTGATGTCGTAGAAAAGGTCAGCATCAATGATGAAGATTGGCTTGACTGCTTCTTGGCCGTAGGAGGAATGAGCGCCGCTTGGAGGGCTCGCGAGAAGATGCCCAAGTTTTTCGTCGAGAAAGAGGGTATTGTTCTTTTAAGACTGTTTTCTCTTGCCCCCTTCCCCCTTTTTTAATCGACAAATCACGTCTAAATCGACATTTTGGTTAACCGCCGTTGTTTTTTTTGTTGCCAGGTGTGGAAGAGGTTGTTTCTTTAGAGAAAGCTCTTCATAGTCTATTCAACGGTGAACTTCAGTGTCGTGACGTCGATCTTGTGGAGGCTCTTCCACCCCTTGTTTCTGGTCGAGGGATCGAAGCTGTCATCGGTTCTGACAGTGCTACCGGCGTCGACGAGGATCTAGATCTACAGGACATTGTTGTCACTGGTGATTCTTAGAAGGATCCTACACCTTCCGGGACCCCGAGGAGTCTTCGCTGTGTCAAGAGGCGTTTTGCTTTCTTAGAAGCCTCTTCCGGTAGTCGAACTGAGACGGCTAGCATCGACCCCCTATTCGTAAGAAACGTAATATGAGTTTCTTACTAGGGAATACCAAGAGTTCAAATCGTGACCCCCCCCCCCCCCCCAATGAAAGTCCTCTGAAATTGCTGGAGGGGGCATAAATCACGGCGATTAAGCCACCTAGTCATACAGAAGAAGAAAGCACCGACAAGACTAGCCCTGTTCCCACTGTTGGAGGAGCTAAGGCGAAGACTGGGTCTTCACCTTCCCGCGGTCTCGCACCATTTCTTCTGGTAAAACCACAACCATCCCCCTTTTTGTAGGTTCTCATCCGGGTGCCTACAAGCTAGCTTGGAGGCTAACTTCCCAAGACCTTGTCTCCGATCACGACACCGCTCTGGAGTGGTGTTGGCACGCTTTTTCTCATACTAAAACTAAGGCCTTAACTGTCCTATCAGATGAGCACATGGATGACGGCTTGCGATATGCTGCCGCCCAAGTGTCATCTTACTTTGTCGCAGCTGCTGAATGTATCTCCGATATGGAGACCATCCGGTCTGACTCTGACAGGAAGAGCATTGAATGTGAAGAGCTGAAAGCCAATGTGGAAAAGAAAGAAGTCGACACGTAAATGGAGTGAAATTCTTTCAGATGTCAATTTCACTATACAAATATTATTAATTTTTTCATTAATCCACATTTCATTATATATTACTTTTTTCATTAATTTACAAATAAAAACTATCTCATATATTTTGAAAAATAATTTCACATACTTATTTGAAACAACGTTTATAATTTTACATAAATCAAAAAAATACATATCTTAATTAGTAACTTATTGAGAATAACTGATTAAAGGTTATAAGTTTTTACTATAAAAATTTAATTATTTTCGTACCATATAATTTTCGTCACTTTTTTTTATCCAAAAAATAATAAAATAAAAATAATTACCGTTTTTTAGAAATATATGTGAAATATTCTAAGAGAATATTAGAATATTTTATATATCTGACAAATCTACTAGAATACTAGAATAATTCTAACATTTTAAAAATCACATTGGAAATTTTTCAGTGTAATATGTTATTAGAATATTTCATGTAATTTAAAAAAAAATGGCAATTATTTTTATTTT
Organism: Lactuca serriola; assembly: GCF_051521515.1. Classification (NCBI taxonomy): domain Eukaryota; kingdom Viridiplantae; phylum Streptophyta; class Magnoliopsida; order Asterales; family Asteraceae; genus Lactuca; species Lactuca serriola. Next base: position 18,024,558 of record NC_136413.1, on the reverse strand, counting down.
TTATTTTATTTTTTTAGGTAAGGAAATGATGAAAATAATAATTAAAAAAAGAATTTTCGGACTTTTCATTTTATTTTGCATTTTAAAATTATTTTTAAATTGCGTCTCACGGTCTTACAAAATTCACATGGTCTCAAATGAACCTAAACACACACACACACACACACACATATATATATATATATATATATATTTAGAGAGAGAGAGAGAGAGCTATGTTCAAGTATTATAACTAATTATTGTGTGGATGTAGGAATCAATGTGAGCCAACCATTTCAAAACCTAAATAAGGTAAATTTTTAATGTTATATATTAATTAATTTTAGTAATTAAATAAATAATTAATTAATCCCTTTAATTTAGGCAATATAGTTTAATAATTAATTAAATAAGATAAATTTTTAATGTTATCTATTAATTAATTCTAATAATCAAATCTATTTGTTCAATAATTATATATTTAAGGATGTTTTTTAGACTATTATTCTGTAATTCTATATATGAATATGTGTTTGCATTACAATGTTTGAATAAATAAGGAACATGTTATATTTTCACTGAAGGTTCAATAATGTTGTTTTTTCTACAAGAAGTTACTTCAATACAAATATGTACTTTATCAGAATATATTCTGACATTTTCATAGAATATCATTCTAACATAATTGCATTCTAAAATAATAAAATCGAGTAAAATTAAAAATTATGTTAGAATTAAAAATGGATTAATTAAAAAAGAATCACAATTCAAAATTAAAAGAATCAATATCCCCTAAAATACAAAATTTTCATTAATTAAACATGTGTTTTCTAATTTAAACACGAGTCTTCTAATTTAAAGATAGGTAAATGATTACTTAAAATAACTAAAATCATTGGTGTACATTAATCCCTATATGCACACAATAATTAATTAGAATACAATAACCTAAGCTATATATATATATATATATATATATATATATATATATATATATATATATATATATATATATATATATATATAGGTTTAGGTTATATAGAAAACAAAAAACCCTAAAAAAATAAAAAAATACTTAGAGATTACAAATTTTTTTTTTGAATTTTTTTATGAAAAATCGTATGTTTTTAAATAAATTCGCTGATTTTTTTTTGAAATTTTAAATATTTTTTTTAAAAAATAAATTGATTTTTTAGTTTTTTTTCAGCAAATTTATTAAAAAACCTGCGATTTTTTTATAAAAAGAATTCAAAAAAAGTTTTGTAATCTCTAAGTATTTTTTTATGCATTTTTATGACTTTAGGGGTTTTTTTGTTTTCCAAATAACCTTCCCTATATATATATATATATATATAGGCATAGGTTATTCTATTATAACTAATTATTGTGCGGATATCGTATTCTATGAGAATGATAAAGAAAATATATTGTTTGATAATATAAATACTTTCAATTTTACATAACTATTGTCATTAACACACATTCTCACTAATTAAATCGTTTATAAGATTATTATACACTTATTATTATTATTCTCATTTCTGTCAGAATGTTTATTAGGTCGTATTCTGTTAGAATGAAAATGGGTAAAAAACGACGTGTGAGTACAAAAATAAATAATAATTAACGAGAATGCATGAAAATGACGATATTTTGGTAAGGTTGAACGTATTCGCATTGCTAAACAACTTATTCTCTTAGTACTTCTCATAGCATACGGTATCCTTACAATAATTAGGTAGAATACTTGAACCTAGCTCTCTCTCTCTCTCTCTTTCTCTCTCTCTCTCTCTCTCTATATATATATATATATATATATATATATATATATATATATATATATATATATATATATATATATATATATATATATATATATATATATATATATATATATATAAAAGCTTTACGCATTTATACCGAGTAACCTATTTTACAATATGTTATATTATATTGATTAAAGTAGCATATTCCTGAAGCGAAAATCTGCATGCTATTAAACAATTAATTTGGAACTTACATAAAAGTTGTTAGGTTAAACTTATTATATTTCCAATTTTTTATTGCATAAACACCAAAACCCAATAATGTTTTGCTGTATAATTTACAACTCATTTGTGAAATAAATTATATATAAGTAGATAAATTATTAAATCAGTTTTTCAAAAGTAGTATACAACCATTACAATTTTGTTATGTAATGGCCATTTTAACATAAATATTATTATCATTTTGAACAATTAATACTTTTCAATTAAATTATTATCAATTATTTGTTCCCCACAAGCACACATGGAGAATAAAAAGGGTAAAAGATTTTTTCATATAAATAAAAATTATTACACGATAAAAATCATATAGCTGCAAGTTGGTAATGCCCACCATTTTAAATGATTTTTTTTCCAGGAAAAGACACATTAAATGTCTATATACTTTTTGTTCATGACGCCCCATTTTAAGTGACATTTTTTTTTGTGTTAGACTCAAATTCACAATTTTGGTAACAAAAACACATTAAATTAGGAATTGAATCAATTTTAAGTTTAACCAATATTAAAACAACTAGTTGGCTCCGGTTTCAATAAATTAAAGATGATGAGTCAAAAACTCTTAAGAACGATTAGATTCAAACAAGTATGAACAATCAAACACGAAATATGAATCAAGAATGTGTCGAATGATTATAAATCACAACCTCAGAAGAGCTTGATAAAGAACTGCTACTATAGAGGCGTGTAGGGTTTACAAAGACACGATTAACTTTACATACGATGCATGCATGCACCTTAAATAGTAAAACGGTAATCATTAATCACGAGTGGACATGCCCAACTCGGATATACAAAAGACTAAATACAAAGGCCCAAAAGACGCAACACTTAATACTTAACAATCTCCCCCTTTGCGTCGATTGAGGTGAGAGTCCTTCATGGCTGAGTTCGCTATAGCACTTCAAAAACTTTCGGAATGACGCTCAACAGAACCTTGCGAACTTGGATATACCATTGAATCATATCCGAAAAGCACTTCTTGTCACCTTTGTTGTTACCCCTATGCTTGTTGACAAAGTCCAATACATACTCCAGGCAAGAAGTGGAGAACAAATGCTTATCAGTAAGAAAGAAGCAAGCCTTATGAAAGTCTACATCGTTTCGTTCTTTCATCTGAAAGGCCACATACCATCCTTCCTTTTGTATCTTCCCAGGCTCCGAAGCTCCCCTTGCCTCTGATCTGAAGGAGGCTAGTTGCTTTTACTGCCATGACAAGGGGCATTGGAAGAGAAGCTGCCCCAAGTACTTGCAATACATAAAGGATGGCAAGGTTAAGCCAACTTCAACAGGTATTTACACTATTCTATCTAAAAACTCATCACATTCGAATTCTTTGGTTCTTGATACAAGGTGTGGTTTTCACATTTGCTCTGACTTGCAAGGACTAAATAGAAGTGAAGATGTGGAGCATGGGAAGATGAACCTGATTATGGCCATAGGAGATCGTTGCTTGTTACCAAGATTGGTGATTAATCTTTAGTGCTTAGTAGTAGGTTATGTTTAGATTTAAATAATTGTTGCTATGCGTCAGGAATGATGAGAAATATTATTTAATTTCATGGTTTATATAGACAAGGTTTTAGATATTCTTTTAATAACGAGAATGGTTCTATTCATGCTTATTATAATGGTGTATTTTATTTTGAAGCATTACCTTATGATGGCGTGTATGAAACTATGATGGTTGTAGACAATTTAGGAAATAGTGTGCTGCAAATTGATTCGTCTAATGGTTTAGACAAAGCATGCTTGTGACATTGTCATCTTGGACATGTCAATAAGAAACGCATTTCCCAACTCCAAAAAGATGGAGTGTTATAATCATTTAATTTAAGGTCAGATGATACATGCGAGTCTTGTTTACTTGGAAAGATGACTAAATCACCTTTCACAAGTTCTTGTGAAAGAGGTGAGAGATTGTTGGATCTCATACACACGGATGTATGTGGGCCCTTTAGATCCACCACAAGGGATGAAAATCGATTTTATGTGACTTTTACTGATGATTATAGCAGATATGAACATATCTACTTAAATCAATCATAAGTTAGAAACCTTTGAAAAGTTCAATGAGTTCAAACATGAAGTCGAGAATCAATTAGGCAGGAAGATCAAGATGCTCAGATCGGATAGAGGTGGTGAGTATGTTAGTATCGAGTTCCACGACTACCTCATAGAATGTGGAATTGTTTCACAATTGACACCTCCTTGGACACCACAACTTAATGGCATGGCTGATAGGTGTAATCGAACCTTGTTGGACATGGTATGTTCCATGATGATTCGAGCCTCACTTCCAATCTCATTCTAGGGGTATGCCTTAGAGATTGCCGCCCACATTATTAATCTTGTTCCAACAAAGAAGGTTGCCAAAACACCTCATGAGATGTGGAAAGGGAAGGTTCCCTCGTTGGTACATATCAAGGTTTTGGGGTTGTGAAGATTTCGTTAGACGAGAGACTCATGATAAGCTTGAACCTCAAAGTGAGCGATGTATTTTCATCGGCTATCCACAAAAGTCCTTTGGATACTTGTTTTATAGACCTATTGAGAACATGGTTTTCGTAGCACAAAGGGGAGTCTTGAGAGAGAGAGAGAGAGAGAGAGAAATCATATGCAAAAAGGACAATGGGAGTGAAATTGATCTTGAAGAAATTCAAGAGCCAAGAGATGAAGGAACCTCTAACACTAACAGTCAAGTTTGGAACTTGGTTGACAATGTTCCAAGTCGTATGACAGTTGGGTGCAAATGGATCTTCAAGAGGAAGACCAATATGGATGGAAAGGTACACACCTTCAAGGCTCGACTGGTTGCGAAGGGCTTTACTCAAACCCTAGGGGTTGACTATGATGAGACCTTCTCACCAGCTGCCAAGATTAAATCTATTAGGGTTATGTTAACCATAGATGCGTTTCATGACTATGAAATTTGGCAAATGGATGTCAAAACTGTTTTTCTTAATGGAAAGCTGGTTGAAGATGTTTATATGAGTCAGCCAGAGGGTTTTGTGGATGCTATATACCCAAATAGAGTGTGTAAGCTTGAGAAATCAATCTATAGATTGAAACAAGCTTATCGCAGATGGAATCTTTTTTTTATGAGAAAGTCAAAGAGTTTGGTTTCTCTAAAAGTGAGGATGAATCATGCATATATGTCAAAGCTAGTGGGAGTATAGTCACCTTCCTGGTATTGTATGTTGATGACATACTACTTATAGGAAACGACATTCTAAACTTGCAGGAAGTTAAGTCCTGGCTTGAAAAGCGTTTCGCTATGAAGGATATGGGAGAGGTTGCTTATATTCTAAGAATAAGGATTTTGAGAAATAGGAGTAGAAGAGTAATTGGACTTAGTCAAAGTACGTATTTGGATAAGGTGTTAAAGCGTTCTAGCATGGAGAATTCAAAGAAAGAGGAGTTACTTATCCAAAGTAATAGCAAGCTGAGTAAGACTCAGATTTCGAGTACTGATGTAGAGATAGCAAAAATGTGTTGAGTTCCATATGCTTCCACTGTTGGATCGATCATGTATGCTATGACATGTACTCGCCTTAGCGTGGCTTTTGCTTTGAGCATGGTTAGTCGATATCTGGGAAATCCGGGTAAAGCTCATTGGATAACAGTTAATAACATCCTTAAGTATGGTTAGTCGATATCTGGGAAATCTGGTTAAAGCTCATTGGATAACAGTTAATAACATCCTTAAGTGTGGTTAGTCGATATCTGGGAAATCCGGGTAAAGCTCATTGGATAGCAGTTAAGAACATCCTTAAGTATCTGCGAAGGACTAATGACTGAGTCCTTATGCTTAGTGGTAATGATGACTTAAGAGTTACCGGGTATATTGACGCCAACTTTCAGAAAGACAGAGACAACTTCCGTTCTCAGTCAAGCTGGGTCTTTACCCTTAATGGAGGAGCAGTGACTTGGAAAAATTCCAAGTAGGAGACCATGGCTAATTCTACTTGTGAATCAGAGTACATTTCTGCGAGCGAAGCATCGAAGGAGGCTATTGTTGGATTAGTGTCTAAGTCCATAACTATTTTGGTATGTACTTGACTCGATTGTGCATGGTCCTTTTGGGTTACCTTCACACTGGTGACTAGACAGGATGATTGTTGAGGAGAAAGGCTGGTTTATTGTTAAGAATAATAAATTAGGGTATAAATATGATTTATTAATATATTATATGAATAATATATTAATTTGGAATCATATTATTAATTAGTACTTAATCAGAAATTAATTTAGAATTAATTTTAGGATTAAAGGAACTGACTGAAAGTGCATGGGCTATTTTGTAATTATTCAATAGTTGAGGCTTTGGGCCATTGGATCTCCTTTATTAAGGCTTGAACGAAAATCCTAGAAGGATCTAATAGTTTTTGTCCAAGGGCTTAAGGAAAGGAGTCCATGGACTTGCTTAGGCCCTAAGCTAAGGGATTAGGGTTTACACCTTGAAACCCTAGTTAGCCTTAAGTATAAATAGCACCCTAAGGCACTAAGATTTCGTTCAAGCCTTGGGAAACCCTAAAAGGGACGAAATCTAGGGCAAGATACCCTTCTCTCCTCTCTCCCATATTCATCCTTTCATCTAGTGTGTTTGTGAGCCATTATAGGTACTACACTTATGGTACTTGCTTTCAACAGCTAAGGAAATTCAAGGAACTAGTTGTTATTAATATATAACAACAAAAGGTATGTATTCTATTCTTCTATGTGGATTTCGAAAATAGTACTAGCATGCCAGGTTTCTTTTTGTGTTCATAAAGTTGTATAACTAATAGTGAAAACATAGATCCAACTCTAGGGTTGCGTACGTACATATGATTGTTTGTATCAAAACCATCAGTGGTATTAGAGCCATTGGTTTTTGTTTTCAATTAGCTTTATTCAAATGTATGAACTTGACATATTAGGGTTTATGGCTAATAAACCCTGGAGGCTTGATTTTCGAAATTAGGGTTTCCAAACCCTAGATTTCGAAATTTTTGGTAAGATTTCTTAAACCTTTTTCTTTGGCCCCAAGATTTCGATTTTAGGGTTGTCTAACCCTAGAATTTCGAAATTCCCTCTTTCCCCATGATTAGATCCTAAATTTTAGGAATTTGGATATTGCCATATCTTGTAATTATCCTTTAAATGTTTAAATTTGGTAATTAAAGATTTTGAATATCCCATACCATAATTTCGAATTCTAGGGGATTTAAGGGATTAGGTTAAATTAATTGTTTAATTTAAAACATATCCTTACCAAAGTAAAAGATAATTGTCAAATTAATTAGATAATCATTTCCTTATGTGATAAACTTGATTTATTTGAATTATTTGATAGATTATCTTGTAAGAAATTGAATTAGGTCATATTTAGATAATTACTAATTTATTGGTTAATTATTATTATTTGTAATTTGATCTAGAATGTTCTTGGTTATGTTTTGAAAAGTTTCAAAACTTTCCCTCAAGTTTTGGAATTTAAATTGTTTGATTAAAGGTTTAATTTTTGAAAAAGTCTAAATTCTAAAACCCTAATTTTGAAAAGTTCAAATTACACCCTTATGGTTTTATTAAATTAATTAAGTGTATAATTAAAAGAGAGTTAATAAATCCATAATGATATGGTTTATATTTAATTAAATTAAAAGTGTAGTTTATAAAATTAAAACCACCTAGTATTTTAAAAATGTAAAATACACCCTTATACTATGTATAACATTAAAAGTCTAATATTATATATGTATAACTTAAATGCTAGTCTTACCATTAGTAGGCCTCATTCACGAAGCCAATCTATAAGGGGGGTATAAGGTTATGGCCTATAACATGGCCGTTTAATGGGTGTCCACTCTCACCCACCGCTTCCTTGATTGGTGGAGGGTCGTTAGCCGGACGGGTAGGATAAGGCAAACCCTTTCCATTAAAAGTATAATGAAGTATAAAGTAACTAAATGTTTTTTTACAAAATTCCCAATCTTAGTTACTTTAGACAAAACTGAATTGATACAATTCCATGAAATTACACTTTGTGCCCTTGCGAAGACGTTAGTGGAGCGCGTGTGGTTAACCGACACACTAAATGGTTCTAAGCAAAGGTAGGAAAGGGTGACTCAATATTTGTCATAGTTCGGTGGAGCATGTGTGGTTAACCAACACATTGAATAGGTGACTGTAACATTGGGGGGCACCATGTAAGTTTACATGGTTATTCACACCTTGTTTTGTGATCCTCGGCATCCCAGTCACAAATCGAGGGGCATATCGAGATTTAAACATGCCATTGAAAAGTTCAATGAATCTCAAAAGATCTAGGAATTTTCAATAGATTTAAAACTTAAATTTCTTTTTCATTTTTCATGGTGGAAATTGGTAAGTCGTCATTTACCTACCTTCAAATATTCTGCAAACTAGATTACGGCATCCCTCTTCTAGGTTGTAGAGTATTGTGTTGGATCCTTGCCTCGATGTTTCATTTGGGTGTCACATCAAGGATTCTAATCAACTTAACTTGAATTTTCTCCCGTTTTGTAGATGTCAAAGTATGATAACTATGGTCTTACCAAATCCCGTGGAACAAGCTTTCCACATGAAGATGATATTCCACGATTTGATCGAGGAACAAGAGATCATGCTTCACTTCCTCCACCTCCTCCAATTGTTCTCCTTAACCCAAAAGTTAAAAGGCTTGAAAAGTACAAGCTCACTCAAGCCCTATTGGAAATTAAGCACGAAGATGAGAAACTTGTGTGTGCACACGTCTTAGAGATTAAGTCACACATTGATAGGTTAAGGATGTTGGGTTTCGAGATTTTAGGTGAGTTGGCTGTTGACTGGGTTCTTCAGTCGCTTCCTGAATCATATAGTGAGTTCGTTAAAGAGTACTATATGATGGATCACGACGTGACCCTCATTGATCTCACCTATTTGCTTATAGCTGCTGAATCAACAATGATTTAGCGTGCTGGTCAAGCAAATTTGTATGGTGAATCAAACTCCCAAACTGTAATGGACACTAGCAACATCGGAAGTCTAGAAAAAACTAAGTCTATGATTGTCTAATGTGTTGTGCCAAAGGAGTCCATTTGCTTTGATTGCCAAGAGAAGGGGCATTGGAGACGAAGCTGCACTAACTACCTGAGAGATCTAAGAGATGGGAGAGTCAAGACGTATGGATCTATATAAGGTAAAATCCATTAACTAACTCTTTTAAGTTCCTATTCTAGATTCTTAATAATTGATGTGATAAGATTACATTTTTATGTTTTGTAGGATCAAAGAAAAGAGAGGAAGCTTAAGGGAAGAAGTGAGCTGAATCTAATCGTGAAGAAATGGATTTCAATTGCGTTGCTTGAAGATTAGATTCTTGAGCTACTACTTGGAGTTAGTATAGATTGCTAAGAAATATGTAATAACATAGTTTTTCATTACATTGTAAGGACAAATTTTTCCGCAATAAAATAAATTTTGATTTTATATTATTTATTTATCCTTGCAATGGCGTGTATGAGAAATTGATGTTTGCAGGTTTCTAATATTAGCAATGACAGATTTGATTCTAGGTTATTTGTGGAAATGTCAAGAATTTACCAAATAGAGAGAGTTTCTCATCGCCCAAGTTTCAATTAGACAGAGACTTGGAATCATGCAATTTGGTTGCATGATGAATGAGAAATTTTATATTTGGAAATTAGACTAATTCGTTGACAAAATGTCAAGTGAAGGACTAGGAGATCGAGTACACAAAGTTGTGTGTTGATCATGTCCACCACAAGAGTGAAAAAGATATTCGTCATGATTTACTAACGGTTTAGTAAATATTATTATACTTATAAGATTAAGTGTAATTATGAGTTGATTGAAAGAGTTTCAATCAATAGTAGAACGGATAAGAAGAATCAAGTAGGCAGAAAGATAAAAGTTTCTCTATTCTAAGAAGAAGGGAGAGTACCTTTTACTATGTTTTATGATAGGTCTTAATGATTAAGAACCATATCTCAATTGATCCTCTAAATTAGTCTTAGTAGAATTGTATGTCTGAGAAGAGGAATCAAGAATTGAAGAAATGGTTAAATCAAGAAGTCAATCATACTTCGTTCCAAAACAAGTCTTAGAGTTATACTCCAAGATTGTGAATTGAGTGACAAATCTTAAGAAGGTTTATAACACTCAACAAATGTGGAATTTGGAAAAAATTTATTATTCTTGCACATTTGAAATTGGTAAGTTGTGTTGTCTAGGATAAGACAAAGACCAACTAGGACCAATTATGTGAAGTGTTTTGTCTTGATAAGAACTACACTAACTCTTGAATATTTGTTTTGTCAAGGAATGTTTCTTAACAAGAGAATCTTATATGTCAAGGAGTCAGTGGGAGTCTTAATGTTCTTGAAAGGTTTCAAGAACAAATCAAGAATAAACCTTATCGATCATCACTAGCACACGACTTGAGGTTCACAACCTATCGTGTTGACACTATCTTGTTTATGTGCCGTTCCAATTGAGTTAATTATGCATGTGAGTTCTATGAGTTCTCATTTGAACGCATAAAAGGCAAGCACCTTGATCAATGAAAAGTACATTGATAGGAAAGGATGAGCTGCTTAACTACTTGGAAGACATGGTGGGCACTCATGTTACCATAAGGCAAGAAATCAAGATTGAGAAAGTTCGGTCCATATGAGTTTGGATTTGTCGTAAACTTTGGTTTTGACAAATTCGCATGGATAGGAACACATACACCCTTAAAATCTAAGTGTCATAAGATTCCCTCCTTCATGAAAATGACTGTGAGAAAATGCTTTCACTAAGAGATAGTGATTGTGAAATTGTATTCTCGAATTCGATTGTGGTTACGGTATCTCTTTCTATAATTCGAATTGTGAGATTTGGCAATTAGTCTGAATTGTTTAGACACACATATGAGCTATCTAAGGCAAAGGTGTATAAGTTTAAGAAGCTTAGATAAAGGATTATCAAAGCATTAGGTATTAGAAATATGAACTTCAAAAATTCAATAAGTATTGTTTTCTAAAACATGTCAAAGCTAGTGGGAGCATAAGTGGTATGCTTATATGATACTAATCATCATGATAGTGGGAGCATAAATGTTGTGCTTGTATGATTATTAAGGAAAGTATTGCAAGTTAGCAATATTAATTATAGAAAACAAGAGTTATACTTCACAAAGTCGTAAGGGTTAAAAAATTGTTTTGCTATAATTAAGGGAGAGAATATTGTACTTTGTTTCAAAATCTAAAGCTTAGATTGAGAAATTTTAATAAATTTAGTCAAAGGATACATAGTGTGTTCTTAAATTTCGATTATGATTACGGTATCCCTCTTCATAGTTCGAATTGTAAGAACAAGACACATAAAATATTATGGCAGAAGATGGATAAAGTATCATATCTTTATGTAAGACATTATGCATCGTGTCCCATACGCTTTGGGTATAGGATTGATTGCCAGTGCTATTATATTTGACCATTCTAAAATTTTCCAAATGTATAGCGCATTAAGATGGAAAAAGGACAAGAATTGGTTTTGACTAAGATAATTACACAACTATCAAAGGACGATCCAAAGCTCGCTGAGGATTGGTCGCTTGTGAATAGTTGGAAGTATGGTATGTTGGATATAGTGTCTAATTCCATAACTATATTTGGTATGTACTTGACCCGACCCGACATGGTCCATTTGGGTTGCACTTCACCCGAACAATTTATGGATAATATTTGAGAATAGTACAAGTTATGATTTATTAATATATTATAAGTTCTAATATATTAATATAAGATCATATTATTTAATTAGTAGTGATCTATAATTAATCTAGGATTAATTTAGTGATCAAAGATATTACTAATTAAATATGGGCTTCTATATTTATATAGTGTGGGCTTATGCTTGTTTGGAATGGGCTAGGCTTGGATGGAGAAGTCCATGGATACTCCATGGGGCTTTAACCCATGGATCTCATGGAAATGAAGAGACATGGGTATTAGGGTTTACATGGATGTTACCCTAATCCACTACACTATATAAAGGAGGTCTTGGTTCTTGAAATCACACTAGTTGACACATGTTGAGGCGAGGGCCGATTTCAAGAGAAGTGGTGACTATTCTCTCAAAGTTCCAAGTTTGTGGTGATTTGTGACTTTCATTTGAGGCATCCACACTATTGGTGCTAGACTCTAAAACTCCAAGCAATCAACTACAACTACACGGTAAGTGTTTCTACTAGATTTATTTGATTCAAGTTCCCCATGCCATGCTAGTTAGGATATAAGCCTTGGAAAAATAATTATTTGCATGTATCTTAGACAAACATAGATCCAAGGTTTATTAGGGTTGCATGTACACTTAGGAAGTGTTAGAATGCTCAAAACCCATCAGTGGTATCAGAGCCTAGGCTTGTTTGTTTGATACTTGTTGCAATATGCTTGAAAAAGTCGAAATCTTGCTGTCTGACTGCTGAACTCGTCGAGTCCATGGGGGGACTCGCCAAGTTCACTTGTATCTTCAACCTACTCGCCGAGTAGGTTCATGCACTCGGCGAGTAGGGTCGACAGAGTGTAGTTTTTCGACTTTAGTTGCTAGAAATGGATTAGAAACATTACCCTAAACTGTTTTGGTACTTGAAAACTTGTTTTAGAAGGTGTAATGTCTTTTCTAACTCATTTACAACAACTAGTTATCAAAATTACAAAGATTAAGTGTGATTTTGATATATGAAAGTGTTCATGTTCATGATCTTGTTCTTATGATGTTTAGATGATCATAGGCATTATTTGTAACCTATGTGGTAGATTAATTCATGATCATAATGTGATTTAATGGAGTCCATAACTTGTCATCAAGTTATGGAAAACCAAAAGTCTCTTGGATTGAAAACCATTAAAAGAACACAAGAGTTAGAAAAGTGAAGAGTCTTCATTTTATTACTCTATTAAACTCATAAGTTACAAGATATGAAAAGTTTTGAAAGTTTACAAAACTTGCCCTCAAGTTTTGGAACAAGTAAAGTCAAGTTAAAACTTTAGTTCCAACCCTTAGAATTTTAAAAGTTAAAATTCAACCCTTATACTTATATTATTATGATTTAATAATTATATATATGTATAAGAACAAAGTCGTCTTACCGCTAGTACGTCTCATTCACGAAGCCGGTCTATAAGGTGGGTATAAGGTTGTTGCCTATAAAATGGTGACTTAATGGTTGTCCACTCTCACCCACCGCTTGCTTAACTGGTGGAGGGTCGTTAGCCGAACGGGTAAGACAAGGACTTATAAATTCTCATTTAAAGTATGATGAATATTATAAAGTAACTAAATGTTTTATTAAATTCCCAATCTTAGTTACTTTAGGAAAAATGTGAATAAGGTGCTAATCCATGAAATTACACTTTACACTTTGTTTAAGTCGTTGGTGGAGCGTGTGTGGTTAACCGGCACACTAACTTGGACTTAACAAGGTAGGTAAAGGGTGACTTAAGGTTTATTATAGTATCGATGGAGCGTGTGTGGTTTACCGACACATCGATTGAGTGATAAACTTTAAGGGTACCAAGTGATTTGCATGGTTACTTCACACCTCGTTTTGTGATCCTCGGCATCCTAGTCACAAAACTTGGAGGGCACACTCGAGATTGAAACATGCCTTTGAATAGTTCATTGAATCTCAAAGAATCTAGGAATTTCTAAGAACCAATCAAAAACCTAATATTTAAACATTTCGGTTTTCGTGGTGGAAATTGGTGAATCGTGATTCACCTACCTTTCAAATATGGTATAGCTTAGATTACGGCATACCTCTTCTAAGTTATATTATATTGTGATTGGATCCTAGCCTTAATATTACATTTGGGTGTTTTATTAAGGACTCTCTTATATCTAAACTAATCTTGTTCTCTTCTTTTCAGATGTCTTCAAACAATGCTGCTTCTGGCTCTAATCCTAACGACTCCTTTACCCTTATGAACTTGTGTGGGAAAGTCACCTTTGATGGATCCAACTTCAATGAGTGGATCAGAAACATCAGGATGATTACCCGCTACGAGGACAAAGAATATGTCCTTGACAAGGAGCTAAAGGAGATTGATGATACCACTGCAACTCCTCAGGAGATCGCTGACTTTCGGGCACATGAAAGGGATGCTACGAAAGTGGCTTGCATCATGATGGCCACGATGACAGTGGAACTCCAAAAGTCTTATGAGGATTTCTACCCTTATGAAATGCACCAAGATTTGATGGAAAGATACCATCAAAGTGCAAGGCAAGAAAGGTATGAAATCATCTGCTCCATGATAACAACCATGATGAAGGACGGGGAATCCGTCACGAGCCACATGCAGAAAATGCAAAGGTATGTGGATCGTTTGCTGAAGCTTAATGTGAACTTCCCTGAGGATCTTGCAATAGATATCATTTTGCACTCCTTACCATCGTGCTATGATAAATTCCGCATGACATATCACATGAATAAGGAAGAGGTCTTAAGGGGAAGTCAGTTGCTATCACTCCTACTCCAAACTCAACTCCGGTTTTGGCAATTGGGAAAAGTCGATGGAGGAAGAGAAAGAGATCCTCGAAGGGTACCAAGGCTCGGACCCTTGATGGCTCTTCTTCAAGTGGAACCAAGAAAGGTTTTGTCACTCCTTCTTCTGACCCAAAAGAGGCTGAATGCTTCTATTGCCATGAAAAGTCTCATTGGAAGCGGAACTGCCCAAAGTACCAGCAGGATGTGAAGGATGGGAAAGTCAAACCCAACCATGCAGGTATTTACACTATCATTTCTAATAACTCACCCCATTCTAAATCTTGGGTCCTTGATACCGGTTGTGGTATTCATATTTATTGTGACTTGCATGGACTAAGAAGAAGTGAGAATGTGGAGCAAGGAAGAATAAACTTGATCATGGGGAATAGGAAAGCGTCACCTGTCACCAAGATTGGAGTTTATACTTTATCGCTAAGTAGTGGGTTTAATTTAGAATTGAATAAATGTTGTTATTCGCCAGGAATGACAAGAAATATTATTTCCTTTCATGCTTTGTACAAACAAGGGTTTACCTTTTCATTTAATAATGAAGTTGGTTCTATTGATGTTTTCTATAATAATGTCTTTTATTTTAAAGCATTACCTTGTGATGGTGTGTATGAAGCTGTATCTGTTGTAGATAACTTAGGAAATAATGTTTTGTGTATTGATTCTACTAATCATAATAACTTGGATAAAGCATCATTATGGCATTGTCGTCTTGGACATATAAGCAAGAAACGCAAAGGCCAACTCCAAAAGGATGGAGTCTTGGAGTCATTTGACCTAAAGTCAGATGATAGTTGCGAATCATGTTTACTTGGAAAAATGACAAAGTCACCCTTCACAGGCTCGTGTGAGAGGGGTGAAGGTTTGTTGGACCTTGTACACAAGGATGTGTGTGGACCATTCAAACATGCCACAAGGGATGCTAATTGTTATTATTTGACTTTTACTGATGATTACAGTAGATATGGATATGTCTACTTAATCAAGCATAAGTCAGAGACTTTCGAGAGGTTTAAGGAATTTAAATAGGAAGTCGAGAATCAATTGGGCAGGAACATTAAGATGCTTTGATCCGATCGAGGAGGTGAGTATCTTAGTTCAGAGTTCCTCGACTATCTTAGGGAATGTGGGATTGTCTCACAATTGACACCTCCCAGGACACCTCAGTTGAATGGTGTGGCTGAGAGGCGTAATCAAACCTTGTTGGACATGGTTCGTTCCATGATGAGTCGAGCTACGCTACCAATCTCATTCTGGGGGTATGCCTTAGAGACTGCCGCCCATATTCTTAATCTTGTCCCTACAAAGAAAGTTGCCAAAACTCCTCACGAGATGTGGACTGGTAAAGTACCTAAGCTAGACCACATCAAGATTTGGGGTTGTGAGGCTTTCGTGAGACGCGAAACTCATGATAAGCTCGAACCTCGAAGCGAGAGGTGTATTTTCATCGGCTACCCACAACAATCCTTTGGTTAGCTCTTCTACAGACCTAGTGATAATGTGGTCTTTGTAGCAAGAAGAGGAGTTTTTCGAGAGAGAGAATTTATAAGCCAAGGAGACAGTGGGAGGCAAATTGATCTTGAAGAAATTCAAGAGTCAAGCGGTGAAGGAACTTCAAACACTAGCCCTCAACTTGAGGAGGAAACTCCTGTTGAGCCAGTTGATGTGCCTGTACCTCTTAGGCGTTCCACGAGAGTTAGGAATGCACATGAGCATTATTATGGCTTTCATATTACTGCGGAAGGTGAGACACTTATTAGTGATGAGACACTAGTAGGTCTGGATGAACCTAACAGCTACACGGAAGCCATGGCAGGCTTTGAGGCTGCTAAATGGAAAGAGGCCATGGATAGCGAGATCCAATCCATGTATGACAATCAAGTTTGGAACTTGGTTGAGAATGTACCTGGTCGTAAGACTGTAGGGTGCAAATGGGTCTTCAAGAAGAAGACCGACATGGATGGTAATGTACACACTTATAAGGCTAGACTGGTTGCAAAGGGCTTCTCTCAAATTCCTGGAGTGGACTATGATGAGACCTTTTCTCCAGTAGCCAAGATTAAGTCTATTCGGGTTCTGTTGGCCATAGCTGCATTTCATGATTATGAAATATGGCAAATGGATGTCAAAACCGCTTTCCTTAATGGAAAGTTGGCTGAAGATGTTTACATGAGTCAGCTAGAGGGTTTTGTCAGCAACGAGTACCCTAATAGAGTGTGTAAGCTCGAGAAATCGATTTATGGATTGAAGCAGGCACCCCGCAGGTGGAATCTTTGCTTTGATGAGACAGTCAAGGAATTTGGCTTTTCAAGGAGTAAAGATGAATCTTGCATCTATATCAAGGCTAGTGGGAGCATAGTCAGTTTTTTGGTACTGTATGTGGATGACATACTACTCATAGGAAATGACATCCCAACCCTGCAGGAAGTTAAGTCCTGGCTTGGGAAGTGTTTCGCTATGAAGGACCTTGGTGAAGCTGCCTATATCCTAGGGATAAAGATTTTGAGAAACAGGAGTAAAAGGCTAATTGGACTTAGTCAAAGTACCTACTTGGACAAAGTGTTGAAAAGATTCAACATGCATAACTCCAAGAAAGGTGAGTTACCCATTCAGTGTAACGCCAGATTGATTAGGACACAAAGCCCTAGTACTGAGGCTGAGATAGCAGAAATGAGTCGACTTCCTTATGCTTCAGCTGTAGGATCGATCATGTATGCCATGACGTGTACTCGACCTGATGTAGCCTTTGCTTTGAGCATGGTTAGCAGGTATCAGGCCAACCCTGGCAAGGAACACTGGACCGCGGTAAAGAATATCCTCAAGTACCTGCGAAGGACTAAGGACTGGGTCCTTACCTTCGGTGGGAGTGATGACTTGAGAGTTGTAGGGTATAGTGATGCTAGCTTCCAGACTGATAGGGATAATTTCCGCTCTCAGTCGGGCTGGGTCTTTACCCTAAACGGAGGAGCAATTTCTTGGAAGAGTTCCAAGCAGGAGACAGTGGCTGATTCCACTTGTGAATCAGAGTATATAGCAGCAAGCGAGGCAACAAAGGAGGCGATATGGCTAAAGAACTTCATCGGAGACCTTGGAGTTGTACCAGCTATAAAAGAGCCAATGGAGATTTTCTGTGACAGCAATAGTGCGGTTGCCTTAGTCAAGGAACCAAGGGATCACGGGAGATCCAGACACATCGAAAGAAAATACCATTTTATCAGACATCGAATCGAAGAAGGACTCCTCATGGCGAAGAGGGTATCATCGGATGAGAACCCAACAGATCCCCTCACGAAGGGACTGAGTAGGGTTAAGCATCTCCAGCATGCTTGGAGCATAGGGCTAAAGGATGATATAAGTTTTAGTAGTTAGATAAATTATGAAATTTGTAAAGTGTAATTGACATTGGATGATGAATAAAAGGTGTTTTATTTATGAGTAAAGTGTTGCTATCTCTTGTCGATCCTTTACTATATTTCTTTTGCATGTTTTGACTTCCAGAATAATTATGTTTTGTATATCATATTATTCAAATCTCCACAGTCGGTCATATGTCGGAAGTAGGTATGAATCAAGACTGTCATGATTGGTTGCAGAGGTCTAAGGTGTTGGACATGGCTACAACAATCATGAGTGCTCATAAGTTCTGAGCATTGGACTCAACCCACGCTCACTGGAATCACTTCATGGAATTTTATCTCGAGTGATCGTGAGACGGTAATATCATATAAGTCTTCAAACCTAGAGATATGATTTGTTACTTACGAGTTGGTTATGCATTGATTGTACGTAAACGCATTGGTAACTCGATGTTATAAAACGTGCCTTTGTGTGTAATTCAATGAGTGGTAGAACAAACATATGAGTCGAAGTTTATCTGTTCCTTCTTGGATTAGAAGCTGATATCTGGGCCCCTCGATGATTTTGTTTTGACCTATGTACCGGGCCCGGTCAGAACTAAATTGATGTGTTCAGTTGAGTTCTATGTCAAACAAATCGGAAATCGGGAAACAAATGCTGGACAATAAGTAAGACAATGTTCCATGTATTTGTCCGGCTGATATCTAGAATAGAGGATTATATGATCACTTATCTAAATGGCGCGTTCTAGTTCAACAGAGTTTAAAGAGCTACGATTGTTGATCGGTTCCTGAAGTTATACTTGCAAATATAGTTACTAGACTTATCCAAGTGGGAGACTGTTGGATATAGTGTCTAAGTCCATAATTATATTTGGTATGTACTTGACCCGACCCGGCATGGTCCATTTGGGTTGCACTTCACCCGAACAATTTATGGATAATATTTGAGAATAGTACAAGTTATGATTTATTAATATATTATAAGTTCTAATATATTAATATAAGATCATATTATTTAATTAGTAGTGATCTATAATTAATCTAGGATTAATTTAGTGATCAAAGATATTACTAATTAAATATGGGCTTCTATATTTATATAGTGTGGGCTTATGCTTGTTTGGAATGGGCTAGGCTTGGATGGAGAAGTCCATGGATACTCCATGGAGCTTTAACCCATGGATCTCATGGAAATGAAGAGACATGGGTATTAGGGTTTACATGGATGTAACCCTAATCGACTACACTATATAAAGGAGGTCTTGGTTCTTGAAATCACACTAGTTGACACATGTTGAGGTGAGGGCCGATTTCAAGAGAAGTGGTGACTATTCTCTCAAAGTTCCAAGTTTGTGGTGATTTGTGACTTTCATTTGAGGCATCCACACTATTGGTGCTAGACTCTAAAACTCCAAGCAATCAACTACAACTACAAGGTAAGTGTTTCTACTAGCTTTATTTGATTCAAGTTCCCCATGCCATGCTAGTTAGGATATAAGCCTTGGAAAAATAATTATTTGCATGTATCTTAGACAAACATAGATCCAAGGTTTATTAGGGTTGCATGTACACTTAGGAAGTGTTAGAATGCTCAAAACCCATCATGGTATTGGATGGACTATATCGAAATTATTATGAATAGATAAGATTCTATTAAGAATGAGTTGTCATATGGAAAATATGGAAATGTTTCCATATTAGGAGATGATTATTGAGAATCTATGTCTAGATTAGAAACTTTTATGCAAGAAGGATGTTTAAAGGAATGTACTTTGAGCGAGAGACATCATATCTATAGAATTGTTTCTGGTAGATATTGGCCAAGTCTTGATGATTTTGAGCTATGACTTTACGAAAGGATCATTGCATAAAATGTTAGAATCTAGCATATTTTATAAATGACAAGAATTTGATATTCTTATACTTATGATAAAGATTGGGAGTTGTGAAATGAGTATGATTGGAAATGTGTTCATTTGATCTAGTACACAAAGTAAGGACCATAAGTAAACATTGTGTGCATGCTAAGAGCATGGGACAATTATAGTAATAATTCAAGTAATAAGTTAATTAGCCGAAACTACAAATACTGAGTAATCTATATGGTGATAAATAAAATGTGTTTTATTTATACTCAAAGGTTTGGGACCATATAGGATTAGTATTATTCTAGTGTTTCACTTTGCATGTTTTGACTTCCTGAATAATTAAATTGGTTCAGAACAATCAAATTATTTGAACGGTCCACAGTCGTTCATATGTTGGAAGTAGGTATGAATGAAGACTGTCATGAATTGGTTTGTAGATTGTCTAAAGTGTATTAGACATAGCAAAGGTTTGCTGCAACGTTCATGAGTGCTTATGAATATGATTTTGAGCAGTGGATTAAACCCATGCTCACTTGGATCACTTCATGGATTTTATCACGAGTGATTGGTGAGACGATAATATCTTATATTCTTGAAACCGAGATATGTGAGTTGTGTCTTGCGAGTCGGTTACACATTGATAATATGTAAACGCACCAGTAACTTGGTGTCATAAAACATATTGTTGTGTGTGATTCGGTGAGTGAGTGCAAGCAAGCATTGAATCAAAGTTTATCCGTTCCTTTTATCCAGAGTAGGATGAAAGCGATATATGTGGGCCCCTCGATGATTTAGTGATGACACCCTAAGCGCTTGGCCAAGTCGGGACTAATTTGATGTGTTCAATTGTAGTCTATTGTAAGTCGTCATAAATCGGAAATCGGGAAACAACACATAGACCGAGAGAATGATTTCAATCCATGTCTCAAGTCTATACGATATGAAGAATGGAGGAATATATGACCCCTTATCTAAAGGACATGCTTCTGATAAGATCAGAGTTGACATCGGCTTTGGAAAGCTATGATTGCTAATCAGGATTTGAGGTTATACGCAGAATAGTTATTAGACTTATCCAAGTGGGAGACTGTTGGATTAGTGTCTAAGTCCATAACTATTTTGGTATGTACTTGACTCGATTGTGCATGGTCCTTTTGGGTTGCCTTCACACTGGTGACTAGACAGGATGATTGTTGAGGAGAGAGGCTGGTTTATTGTTAAGAATAATAAATTAGGGTATAAATATGATTTATTAATATATTATATGAATAATATATTAATTTGGAATCATATTATTAATTAGTATTTAATCAGAAATTAATTTAGAATTAATTTTGGGATTAAAAGAACTGACTGAAAGTGCAGGGGCTATTTTTTAATTATTCAATAGTTGAGGCTTTGGGCCATTGGATCACCTTTATTAAGGCTTGAACGAAAATCCTAGAAGGATCTAAGAGTTTTCATCCAAGGGCTTAAGGAAAGGAGTCCATGGACTTTCTTAGGCCCTAAGCTAAGGGATTAGGGTTTACACCTTGAAACCCTAGTTAGCCTTAAGTATAAATAACACACTAAGGCACTAAGATTTCGTCCAAGCCTTGGGAAACCCTAAAAGGGACGAAATCTAGGGCAAGATACCCTTCTCTCCTCTCTCCCATATTCATCCTTTCATCTAGTGTGTTTGTGAGCCATTAGAGGTACTACACTTGTGGTACTTGCTTTCAAGAGCTAAGGAAATTCAAGGAACTAGTTGTTATTAATATATAACAACAAAAGCTATGTATTCTATTCTTCTATGTGGGTTCGAAAATAGTACTAGCACGCCAGGTTTCTTTTTGTGATCATAAAGTTGTATAACTAATAGTGAAAACATAGATCCAACTCTAGGGTTGCATGCGCACATAGGATTGTTTGTATCAAAACCATCAGCTATATGGTTGAAGAACTTTGTTGGAGATCTTGGAGTAATACCTACCATTAAAGAACCGTTGGAAAATTTTTCCTTTACCAAGGAACCAAGAGATCATGGTAGATCAAGACATATCGACAAGTATCACTTTATCAGACATCGTGTACAAGAAAAAAGCCTCGTTATTAAGAAGGTATCATCAGAAGAGAATCCTGTCGATCCCCTCACAAAGGGTCTGATTAGGATTAAGCACATTCAACTTGAAAGGAGCATTAGTATGAAGGATGATATTAGTTTTAGTGATTAAATAGATATTTAGAAAATTTTAACAAATAAATGTAATTGAGATTTGATGATTAAATAATGGAGATTTATTTGAGTATCGTTTACTATCTTTTGTCAATTGGTTATCATTGTGTTTCTTTTACATGTTTTATTTCCCAAATTATTAGATTAATCAAATATCCACAGTAGATCATACTTTGGAAGTAAGTAATAAATTAAGGTTGTCATAAATTGGATTGTAGATTGTCTAAGTGTTTAGACATAGCAATGGTTTGTTGCAACATTCACAAGTACTTTTTGAAATGGGGATTTAAGTATTGGATTAAACCCATGTTAAGTGAATTACTTCATAGAATTTATCATGAGTAATTTTGAGATGATAATATCATGCAAATTGTCACAACAAGCAAATTGTATCATGCAAATTCTATCAGGCATCATATAAACAGGCAATTCTATCATGCAAATTGTCACAACTAGCAAATTGAGGGTTGAGTTGGTGTTTCATGTACAAAAATTTTCTTTATGTAACTTTATAACATCAAATTAGTGAAATTCAAACTACAATGCTATTGGAATACATACGAGCATACATTGTGAACCAAGTTGAAATAGCCTCTTGCAAGCCCAAAAACTTGATCCAATAGCTAAGCCCAATCAAATTTTGGGCCTTGGTACAAGAATTCTCGGCCCAACACCTTATTGGGCCAAAAACTCTTCCTTGGGCCTTATAGGGCTGAAAACTCTTCCTTGGGCCTTATTGGGCTGAAAACCCTCTTATTGGGCCCAATTAAACCCAAAAAGTCGATTCCTACCCCCAAAACGAACACCCTTCTACCTTTGGGCTTTAATGGACCGAAAACCCCTTAATGGGCCAAGCCAAAACCGAAAACCCATTTAAGAAGCCAGGAAGGCCGAAAACCCTATAGGGTTTCAGCTAGGGCATGTGTAAAACTAAAAAAAGGAAACAGAAAACCTAAAAATGACTTGCCACCTCATTTTTATCCCACAAATAACTAAGCTGTAGACCATCATACGTCCAAGCAAGCTTCACATCAAACATCAACAAAGTCAACCCATCCTTTTTCCCCCTTATTACCTTTAGACGACCCTTCTCCCACACACACACCACAAAAATCTTGCATTTCATTCTCTAGAACTTCCTCCCATTCCTCTCTAAAAAATTTGTGTGGGTGTGCTATCTTCAAGGGATTTTCTTCAAAAACTCATAAACTTGGTAAGTGTTCTTGTAAACCTCAAGTATTCTTACATCTGTTCAAGCTAAAACTCATGTTCACACACCATTTTCATGTGTATGATTCTTAGAACATCGTCCATTTTCGAGTGGTCTTCAAGCTACACAAAGCTAGGCTCAACGACTTCTTTCTTCTTCTTCCTACCACACGAAATCAAGGTGAGCTTCATCCCCCATCTTTTTGTGTTTTTCATACTTTTCTGGGGGAGAATACAAGTCAAGTATCGTTTACCCTTTGGTTATCTGCATGCATCATGGTTATGGGTTAAAAATGGAACAAGTACTTGAATAAAAAGGTTCTTAACATGTGTTAAAAACATAAAGTAAATGTTGATGACATCTTTGTGTTATAAAGTTTTGTGGTCATGTTTTTACCCTTAAAATGGCAAAAATATGGGTTTGTGCCCAAATATGTTTAACCCTTGGAAATATGCATTTTTAACTCTTATAGTTTACACAAATATTTGGATATAATAGATCTCAAGGTTATTATATGTGTTTTGAGAAATCCATGACTCATTAAAGTCAAAACAAAATAATATAGTTTGTGTTACAAGACTTTCAAACTAGATATGGTGTGTTAAACAAATTACAAAACTTGATTATTTTGCTAAAAATAATTTTTATTAGTAAAATAGTCGTAACTATGTTGTCACTATTTTAATGGCTTAAAACCTAAGGTATTATGCTATTTTCACAACATATATTACAAAAAAACATAACCATTAATGATTATTTATAAAAAGCGCTATAAATAATTTAACCAAAATGGTATACAACACAGAATTTATGACAAAAAAATTTGCTTGTCATATTCTGCCTATCATAAAGCTTTTAAATCATGATTAATAAACTGCATGTCATAACCGCTGTAAAACGCATGTCATAAAACTTCAGTTATAAATTCACACTAGTAATGTTATTTTCACGATTCAATAATGGGATTCAAAGTTCGCGTAAATTCGTTAAGGCTCTAGTGAGACACTGTCTTCACCGTACCTACCTAGCGTACACCTTTAGTCATGCTTTATAACCAGAGTCTTCTGGAGGGAGAGCGAGACCGTTGTGTATACATCTATACAGGATTGACAACCTCACACCTTAGTTGTTTGCTACAATTAGACCGACAAGTCTAGGGTGATGAAATTCTAGCAATTCTAACGCCCGAAGAATGTCATTCAGGCATAAGAGTCATATCAAGCATGGTTATAAGAAATCACTTAGAGAATTAACAATACTATCTTGATTAACGGGAAGCTTACACTTCACTAGTTTTATAAAAATATAAAACTGCATATCATTTTTCAATATACAGTCACTTACACTTTTGGTCTTAGGGTTATGACTATAGTTTAGTTATAAGAAAATATTGTATTTTTTGGGAACATACGCTTTACATTACAAACAAAAGAAAACAAAGGACACGCATGCATATATTCGCAGCTTTGGAACGATACTAACAAATCATTTTCATAGAAAATATCGGATTTTTTGGAGTCATTCAAACTATTACAAACAAGGGTGTTACAAATCTTTTCATACAAATATGCTTATGAACACCAATATTCAATGTTGACGATTTTCCAAATGACTTGTACTCTCAGGGAACCAGTAAGCAGGTACCTAAGAACTGGATTTGCTGCATTTTGGAATTTCATACTTTATGTTACTTTTGTGTAATTGATGAACAAATACAATATGTAAACAATGTATGTTGGTATCTTTTAATATATGTTGTTTGGTTGCTATGTTTCATTCATACATGCATATTAGAAAATAATAAGAAGAGTTGGACATCTCGACTAAACCTAGACAGTTATGTAATCATATCTAGGGTAAATATAGCCTGATCAACTATATTTATTCGAGATATGACTAACATGTGTCAAGGAGTGGTCAAGGTGGACAA
Source organism: Lactuca serriola (assembly GCF_051521515.1). Taxonomy (NCBI): domain Eukaryota; kingdom Viridiplantae; phylum Streptophyta; class Magnoliopsida; order Asterales; family Asteraceae; genus Lactuca; species Lactuca serriola. The sequence goes on along the minus strand of NC_136413.1, from coordinate 17,999,399 downwards.
CAAACCTAAAACTTATCGACTTTAAACCAAAAGGGTCTAAGACACAAAACTAAAAGAAATAAAATAATATAGGAGTATTTGTGGTATTCTATCTATTTTATCATACTTATATATTCTCGTGTAGATGCCATGGCAGACTTCCATCACCCAGGAGACCTATACTTCCCCAACCAGGGGAACAGAGGATGGATAGAGGAGGATCTGAAAGAGGTCATGGAGGAGTTCGAAGAAGAGGAGATCAATGAGGAGGAGGAGGAGGACGGTGATTCAGATGTTGAGTCTAAAGTCATCGACCCTCCCTACATGGCGAGGGAACCAACACATCGATTAGGCTACAATGGCACTACGCCCCTGGGCATACGATCTAGAGCGATGGAGCCGACACCAGGAACAACGTCCACCGTTTAGAATGGAGCAAGGGTTTTACGACCTTCACCATGGAGGGCCAGCAGACCAAGCACTTGTTGTTATGGTCCAGAGGATTACCAACATCGGAGACCAGGCTTAAACGATAACCCATCGATTCATGGAGACGAGGGCTACTCTAAAGGTCACTACCGCACGTACTTGAGATCTCCAGAGGGACTACTACCCCATGGAGCAGCTCATTGAGGACCGTACTACCACGCGAGCAGAAGTGAGGGAATACCAGGAGAGTCACGCTGCCCTGGAGGAGAGGGTGCGGGTAGCTGAGCACCGTTTGGCTGAGTTGCAGGGCGCCTCTACATTATCCCAGGAACCACAGGAGATGACTCGACGTGAGTAGGATCCATCCTACTCACCAGTTGATAGACTAGATTTTTGGGTATACGTTAGTACTACCCCTTTTCTTCTCTTTTATGTATGTAGGACCGACCCTATGTCTAAGTGATTACACTATTTGTAGGGTCCTTATGCTGTCAGATTATTACCATGATGTACTGTAGACCTTTTCAAAGGTCAATTTTCTCATACCATGTACTAAAATCTTATCATTAATGAAACAAATATATGTTTTATTTTTTGATGTTGTTATCTGCTATATCTTATATATTCATTTTTATGTGGTAAAATAAGATTTCAATTTTATGTACAAGATAACGTTCGATAACCACTGTACCTGACATATCTTAATGTAACATTCCATTATCCACATCATAAACTTATCAAATTCTACTTGTGGCAGTAGAATGCCGCCTAGGAGATTCATCCGATGAAATAACAACCAGACAGCAGCACCACCATGGCCACCTCCTCCACCAATGGATTCAGCCGCATTCCAGGCAGCGGTTTCAGCCGCAGTCACTGCGGCTTTGGCACATATTAACAACAATGATGCCAATGGAGGCAGAAGCAGGAATGGTGCAGGTAGCTCTAACCAGGGAGACAACAAAGGTCAACCAAAAGAATGCACATACAAAGATTTTGCCAACTGCAAGCCTAAACCTTTCAACAGAAGCAGAGGAGTTATCGTCCTAACACAGTGGTTTGAGAAAAATGAATCAGTGTTCGAGATATGCGCTTTCCCCGAAGAGAGCAAGGTGAAATTTGCATCTTGCACCTTTGCAGATAGGGCCCTTACATAGTGGAACGGCCATGTCAAAGCCCTGACTCTCTGATATGTGCATATTTAGCCATATATTTAGTATATATTTATATCAGTTATTAACTAATTATTTGCATTTATGGACAAAAGGTACTTAAAAATGTTTAAATTGTATTTTCAGTCCAGAAGTCATGCTCGGGAACAAAAAGGAGGAAGGAGAAGCAATTAGAAGCTGGAGAATGAAGAAAGAAGTACAAACCTGAAGCTACTCGGCGAGTCCAAGCGTCTACTCGACGAGTTTCCACGAATGTTCGCGAAGCAATACGTAGAGTCCTTGCCGTACATGGATTTTACAAAGAAACTCGGCGAGTTGGTTATTTACTCGACGAGTTACCCATGTTTTGAGGATCTTATAAATAGAAGTCAAATTCCGAATCCACTAATTTTTTCTGGCTTTTCTGGAAGATACTTTGTGAGTAAGTACACCCTTGGAGACCTGAAGAACGTGAGAAGAACCCTAATCTCTTATTCTTAGAAGATTCAAGGCAACTTAGATTTAATTTTCCACCTTATCTTTGATTTGAACAATGTTTGAGTTGATTGCTTTCGTTTTTAGCTTTTTGACTACTATAATCATGAGCTAATTTACTAGTTTCTGTTTAGGGAAGACAATTTTACTCCTACAGATTAATTTAATCGTTTGATTAATTGTTTATTGGTGATTTGTTAAATTAAGCTTTTTAAAGATCCTTATGCATTAACCACAACGTTCTCTCTTAATAGGAAGACAATTAGGCTGCATGAACATCTCTTAATTGTTTACCTCATATGATTTATGTGAGCACTTTGTTATGTGCTTAGGATTAGTGAATAGGAAACTATGATTAATTAGAGAATGGGTAAATTAATGTATGAGCTTGTTGATAAACCAACAACAAGAGGATAATTGAATTAGTAATTTGATTAACCAATTACAAGTCTTATTTAATCCGAATAACTGAACTAGGAAATTAATTAGCTTAAACACTTGATCACTGCTTAAATTAATTGAAATTCTAAGGATTGGTAATAGTGAATGCGAATCTAATCACTTTAGTTGGTAACCAATAATAATTAATCTATTGCTTTGCCATAAAATTAACCATAGGAGTTAATGAGTTGAACCTAAGCAGAAAAATTTTATTAAATTTGGTGAATTCTTACTTGGTTTTAGTTGATTAGTTAATTGCGTGTTAGTTAGTGTGTCCAAGTTTCTAGTCTTGTAAAACTAGAGAAAACCCTTTTACTTTTATTACTTGTTGGTTAAAATTAGTTATTAGGTTAATTTCCGTTCCTCGAGTTCGACACCCAACTTATTTCACTATACCACTAAAAGATAGGTTCACTGCCTTTGTGTGTTTAATTTATATTTTTTAAAGTAGGAATAAAACGAGTTGGTTTTACACACATCAAGTTTTTGGCGCCGTTACCGGGGAACGGTTCAAAAATTAATTCTAATTTCTAGTTTTATCGATCCTTTGTGTGAGTTTATCTTGCACAAAGTTATTTTTCAGTAATTCAGTAATTAGGTTAAGTTTTAGTATTTATTTGTTCTTATTTGTTTTTAGGTTTTTAAGCAGTGTACTCGCCGAGTGCAATCGAACCTACTTGGCGAGTTCAGTGCTGATTTCCAGTTTCGTTATTATTTTCTTCCTGTTTCGTTTTTGTTCTTTTTATGCGTTTTTCTTGCTTTAATTGCAGAGTGTTTATGACCAAAGGAGGCAATAAACCTTTAATTCCACCACTTGAAGTCCCGTAAGCTACTTTAAGGAAGAACAAAGGCAAAACTGTTGGAGAATCCGCATCTTCAAAGAACTCACCTTTGAAGAATCTAAAAGTTGTCTTTAGGAAGAAAAAGGGCAAGAAAGTAGGAGAATCCAACTTCTCTTCAGTGGTGGACGAAGACCCGAAAAAGGAGGATACCATGTACGAAACCGAAAGGGATGAATCTGAAACCGAGGAAGAAAGCGACTTTGAAGTTGAATTAGCTAACCCCATGGCTAACATCGATGAAGTCCCAATGGGAGAATGGAATAAGAGGATACGTGATGATACCGGACCAGGACTAGTGCAACCCGTGATTCCCACGACAGCCACTTTCGAACTTAAAGGCCACATCCTCGCCCAACTTAATGAAATTCCGTTCTACGGAAAAGATCACGAAGACACGTACAAGCACCTAAAAGAGTTCAATGACATAGCCGATTACTTTAACTTTCCTCATGTGGCCTTTTACACCATTTTTCTTTGTATGTTACCGGTCACGTTTAAAGGCGTTGCAAAAGATTTGATAAAATCACTCCCTCCAGGATCCATCACCACAGGGGCTAAAATGAAAGAAGAGTTTATTGATCAATTTTGCCCGCCATCAAAGATATCCAAGTTGAAGAAAGCTATAGCTAATTTTGAGCAACAAGCTGGAGAATCACTTTATGAGGCGTGGGAGAGGTACAAAGGCTTACTAAGGAATTGCCCACAACATGATCTTAATAGTCAGCAAGAAGTCTCCATTTTTTATGATGGAGTAAACGTGACAACAAGGCAATAACTTCACTCGCAAGGACCGATCACAAAGAAGGAACCTCCGCTGATAAAGCAACTAATTGAGGAATTCTCTAAGCATTCTAGAGAATGCCACAACCCAAGGAATGATGTGACAAAGGGACCAACTTATGCAGCTTCAGAAGATTTGTCGGCAGTTATGGCAATGTTGAAAAGCATGGATAGGAGGATGGATAAAATGGATCAACAATTCATGCTATTCGGGTAGGATGTGAGAATTGCAATGGACCTCATCTTACTAGAGATTGTGATTTGGACGAGAACGGGAATAAGAAAGTGCAAGTATGCTATTCTAGTGGTGATAGATTTGATGATGACTGCCGAAAACCTAAGAAAGAATGGCTTCCTTATGATGAGTACAAGAAGGCCACGGAGGAGAAGTATAGACAAAAGGCAAGGGTTTTTACCAAAAGGAGGAGCCGATACAAGAAAAGAAACCAAATTTGGTAGAAATGCTCACTAAATTTGTAGCTGCATCCGAGAAAAGACACAATGACCATGATGCTGCAATACAAGATACAAGAACAATGTTAATGAATTAGTAAGCATCTATTCACAACATTGAGAAGCAGTTGGGGCAACTTGCCCAACAAATAAATCAAAGAGCACTGGGAGAACTTCCTGGTAATACCGAAAACAATCCACGCGGCGCACATATAAATATTGTAACAACTAGGAGTGGGAAGATAATTAATCCTCTGGCCCCTATTCAGAACGAAGATCCGAAGCTGGTACAAGAGAAGGAGGCAGAAGAGCAGAACCAAAATCAGACCCAGCTGAACCTAGATACTACTCGCCGAGTCCAGGATCTGGACTCGATGAGTTCAACACCTGATCAGAAAATTAAGTCTCCTGTTAAGCCATATCAGCCTCCACTGCCATATCCAGATCGAGCTAGACAAGAAAAGAATGAAGAAGAATACCAGAAGTTTCTAGAACACATAAAGGCTCTTCAAATCAATATACCATTCATAGAAGCGGTTGCACAAATGCCAAAATATGCCAAATTTCTCAAGGAGCTTATAACTAATAGAAAGAATATGGAAGAAGTGAAGAAAGTGGTTCTAAATGAGAATTGTTCAGCTGCCATGTTGAAGAAACTACCGAAGAAGAAGGGTGATCCGGGAAGCGTAACCTTACCTTGTCAATTCGGAAATCTAGCTACCATCTATGCATTGGCTGATTCAGGGGCGAGTGTAAATCTCATGCCATACTCATTTTTCAAGAAATTAGATCTCCTGGAGCCGAGGCCAATTCGAATGGCAGTTCACCTAGCAAATAAAACGGTTACATTCCCAAGGGGAATATGCGAAGATCTATTGGTGAAGGTTGATAAGTTCGTATTTCCTAAGAACTTTATAGTTTTAGACATGAAAGTGGATCCTCGAGTCCCGATCATTCTTGGAAGACCTTTCCTTAACACCGCAAGCACTATAGTTGACATGCAAGATTCCAAACTTACTCTACGGGTGGGGGATGAATGAATCACCTTTAGGGTTGATCAAGCCATGAAGCACACAAGGAATAGTGATGACACAACATTTTTGATTGATATGTTGGAAGAATTAATGGAGGAATGGAATAATGAAGAACCAAACAAGTCCACCATCACCTTTGATGAAGAATTCGATGCTGAAAGAGACCTACTGGAAATAGAGAGACTGCTTGAGGAAGTTGATTATAATGAGCTGACCAAAAGTACTAAACAGTCTACTCGCCGAGTAGACTCGACGTACTCGACGAGTCCATCCAAGGAATCCTGATCAGTCGCGAAATTTGCCCAGGACTCGACGAGTCCCCTCATTGGACTCGACGTGTGCAACGTCCAGAACACGAAAACTATGATGAAAGCACTACCAGGTCACTTGGAGTATGCATTTCTTGAAGAGGGTCAACAAAAACCTGTAATTATAGCTGCTGATTTGGCCAAATATAAGAAAGAAAGTCTTGTGGGGGTACTAAAGAAGAGGCAAGGTGCTATAGCATGGAAGATAACCGACATCAAGGGAATTAGTCCAGCTTATTGCCCTCATAAAATTAACTTAGATGAAGGGGCTAAACCTATAGTTCAACACCGAAGAAGACTAAGCCCGAACATGCAAGAAGTTGTGAAAAAGGAGGTGGTGAAACTATTAGATGCCAGGATTATTTACTCAATTTTCGATAGCCCGTGGGTGAGTCCGGTGCAGGTGGTACCGAAGAAAGGAGGAATGACGGTGGTATTAAATAAAAATAACAAATTAATTCCAACAAGAACGGTTACCGGGAGGCGTGTTTGCATCGACTATAAGAAACTAAATGATGCCACATGCAAGGATCATTTTCCATTGCCATTTATTGATCAAATGCTCGAGAGGCTGTCCGGGCATCTATTTTATTGCTTTCTCGATGGTTTTTCGGGGGTATTTTCAAATTCCAATCGACCCACAAGATCAAGAGAACACTACTATTACATGCCCGAGCGGAACATTTGTATATAGACACATGCCTTTTAGGTTATGGAATGCACCGGCTACTTTCCAAAGGTGTATGATGGCCAGTTTCCATGATATGATCAAGAAGTTTATGGAGATTTTCATGGATGGCTTTTCTGTTTTCGGGTCCTCTTTTAAAAACTATTTGTCCAACTTAGATCTAATGTTAGCAAGTTGTGAGAAGACCAACCTTGTCCTTAATTGGGAAAAGTGTCATTTTATGGTGAAGGAAGGAATTATGCTAGGACACAAGGTCTCGAGGATAGGGATAGAGGTGGATAGAGCGAAGGTGGACACTATAGCCAAATTACCACCTCCAACAAATGTCAAGGGGGTAAGAAGATTTTTAGGCCATGCGGAGTTTTATAAGCGCTTTATTAAAGACTTTTCGAAGATCACAAGGCTCTTAACTCAACTTCTTTTGAAGGACGCCCCATTCAACTTTTCTAAAGAATGTCTTGATGCATTTCATTTCTTGAAGGAAAAGTTGACTACTACACCTATTATGGTAGCTCCAAACTGGAGTCTTCCTTTTGAGCTCATGTGTGATACTAGTGACTTTGCGGTGGGAGCTATTTTGGGACAAAGAATTGACAAGCATTTTCAGTCGATATAGTATGCAAGTAAGACCCTGGACCCAACACAAGAGAACTACACTACTATAGAAAAGGAGCTACTAGCAGTGGTTTTTGCATTTGATAAATTTTGCTCATATTTGGTTTTGTCAAAACCCATAGTTTTACCGACCATTCTGCCCTTAAGTAGCTTTTTGCTAAAGAAGATGCTAAGCCAAGGTTGATTCATTGGGTGTTGTTGCTACAAGAATTTGACATTAAAATACGGGATAAGAAGGGGATGGAAAACATGGCTACCGATCATCTATCGAGATTGGAAAACCCACACTTGGAAGAGTTAGAAGAAAAAAAGATTGGAGATTAATTTCGTGAAGAATTTTTGTTGGTTATAGCAGGAGAGATTCCATGGTTTGCAGACATAGCTAACTATTTACCTAGTGAACACATCCCAAAAGACTTGACCCGCCAACAAAGGAAGAAGTTCTTTTCAGAAATTAAGTATTACTTTTAGGATGAGCTATACCTCTTTCGTATTGTGCTGATGGTATGATAAGAAGATGTGTATCCGGGAAAGAAAGTCGGGAAATCTTAAAGCATTGTCATAGTGGGCCCACCGGAGGACATCATGGAGCGCAATATACGGCCAAGAAAGTTTTTGATTCGGTTTTTTATTGGCCTACTATCTTTAAAGATGCTACAAAATTTGTCAAAGAATATGATTCATGCCAAAGATCAGGAAACATTTCATCACGAAACAAGATGCCCAAAAATAGCATTCAAGTGTGTGAAATATTTGATGTTTGGGGTATTGACTTCATGGGACCTTTTCCAATGTCAAAGGGAAATAAATACATTTTGGTCGTAGCCGATTATGTATCCAAATGGGTGGAGGCACAAGCATTACCCACGAATGATGCTCGAGTAGTGGTACGTTTTCTCAAGAAATTATTTTCAAGGTTTGGAGTTCCAAAGGTTCTAATTAGTGATCGAGGCACCCACTTTGCCAATGATCAATTAGCTAAGGTGTTGCAAAAAGATGGTGTCCACCATAGATTTTCAATATCCTGTCATCCTCAAATGTGTGGGCAAACTAAAGTTACAAATAGGGCGTTGAAGAGAATATTAGAAAGATCGGTTGGAAGTAATAGAAAGGAGTGGTTGGAGAAGCTTGATGATGCACTTTGGGCGTTTAGAACAGCTTTCAAAACACCTATTGGTACTACACCATATAGGTTGGTTTATGGGAAGAGTTGCCACTTGCTAGTTGAGATTGAGCATAAAGCATTTTGGGCTTTAAAGATGTGCAATTTTGATTTGGCTGAACTTAGAAACAACCGATTGATGCAAATGAATGCCCTTGAAGAACTAAGGAATGAGGCATACACTAGTTCCTTGATTTACAAAGAAAAGCCCAAGAATTGGCATGACAAAAGACTCAAGGGTAATAAGGACTTTCATGAAGGACAAAAGGTGTTACTTTTTAATTCATGGCTCAAACTTTTTTCGGGCAAGCTAAAGACACAGTGGGATGGTCCATTTATAGTGAAGAAATTTTTTCCACATGGAACTCCTTTCAAGGTCAATGGTCATAGGGTGAAAAGATATGAAGAAGGAATTCCACATTGAGCTAATATCAAGAAATGGAACTCCTACTCGACGAGTCCTTTCTGAAATTTACGCAAAGTCGCAGATGCTCAAGTGTGGGGTGGTGGCTTAAAAAACGTACCTGAGGGCAAGCAATGCTCAAGTGCGGGGTGGTGGCTTAAAAATCAAGTTTTAGTTAAACTGATTGAGCAACTAGTTAAGTCTTTCACTCCTACTCGACGAGTCCAAGCGTCTACTCGATGAGTTTTCATGAATGTTCGCGAAGCAATACGTAGAGTCCTTGCCATACACGGATTTTACAAAGAAACTCAGCGAGTTGGGTATCTACTCGACGAGTTACCCCTGTTTTGAGGATCTTATAAATAGAAGTCAAATTCCGAATCCAAGAATTTTTTCTGGCTTTTCTGGAAGATACTTTGCGACTAAGGAGACCCTTGGATACTTGAAGAACGTGAGAAGAACCCTAATCTCTCATTCTTAGAAGATTCAAGGCGACTTAGGTTTAATTTTCCTCATTATCTTTGATTTGAACAATGTTTGAGTTGATTACTTTCGTTTTTAGCTTTTTGACTACTGTAATCATGAGCTAAATTTACTAGTTTCTGTTTAGGGAAGACAATTTTCCTCCTATGGATTAATTTTATGGTTTGATTAATTGTTTATTGGTGATTTTGTTAAATTAAGCTTGTTAAAGATCCTTATGCATTAACCAGAACTATTATCTGTTAATAGGAAGGCAATTAGGCTGCATGAACATCTCTTAAGTGTTTACCTCATATGATTTATGTGAACACTTTTTTATGTGCCTAGGATTAGTGAATATGAAACTAGGATTAATTAGAGAATGGTTAAATTAATGTGTGAGCTTGTTGATAAACCAACAACAAGAGGATAATTGAATTAGTAATTTGATTAACCAATTACAAGTCTTATTTGATCCGAATAATTGAACTAGGAAATTAATTAGCTTAAACATTTGATCACTACTTAAATCAATTGATCTTCTAAGGATTGGTAATAGCGAATGCGAATCTAATCACTTTAGTCGGTAACCAATAATAATTAATCTATTGGTTTGCCATAAAATTAACCATAGGAGTGAATGAGTTGAACCTAAGCAGAAACATTTTATTAAATTTGGTGAATTTTTACTTGGTTTTAGTTGATTAGTTAATTGCGTGTTAGTTAGTGTGTCCAAGTTTCTAGTCTTGTAAAACTAGAGAAAACCCTTTTACTTTTATTACTTGTTGGTTAAAATTAGTTATTAGGTTAATTTCCGTTCCTCGAGTTCGACACCCTACTTATTCCACTATACCACTAAAAGACAAGTTCACTGCCTTTGTGTGTTTAATTTATATTTTTTAGAGTAGGAAGAAAACGATGTGGTTTTACACACATCACTCTCCCAGTGGCAAATTCAATGAGTTGGGAGGACCTCAAGGTTCTGATGCTCGCAGAGTATTGCCTCCGGGGTGAAGTCCAGAAGTTAGAGCAGGAACTGTGGAATCTTACTGTCAAGGACTCTGACATCGAGGCTTACATTGCCAGGTACATTCCTTTGGAATGAACACCTCAGAAAGTAAGAAGGTGGAATGTTTCATTTGGGGGCTAACTCCCCCGATTCAAGGGAATGTGATTGCTGCAAACCCCATAATGTTCGAAAGCGCCAAATGTCTCGCGCAAAAGCTATATGACCATGGATCACAAAAGGGCACAACGACTTCCATCACTGAATCGAAGAAAGGGAATGATAACAAGAAAAATTTGGGAAAAAAGAGGTAAGGGAATCAAACCCAGGAACCCTCCAAAAAGCAACAAATAGTGGCGGTTCACGCCGCTACTACTCCTGCCATATCAGCTCCCACGAAGCAATATGTCGGTAATCTGCCAAAATGCGACAAATGCCCCTTCCACCACCACGAAGCTCGCAGGGAGATGCAATGTGAAACCTGCAACAAGAAAGGGCACACTGCATGGCACTGACACAACAGAACAACCAACCCAACAACGCTAAGGCAAGCCAAACATGTTATGGGCACGGAGAGTCTGGCCACTTAAAAAGAAACTGCCCCAAAGCCAACAATCGGAATGTAGGGGAATAAGCAGAGTCCTAGCAATAGGACATGAGGAGGCTATAAAGGATACGACGATAGTCACAGGTACATTCCTCCTCAACAACATCTACGCATGCATTTTGTTTGATAGCAAGGAAGAAAGAAGTTTCGTGAGTCATAAATTTATATGCTTACTCAGTCAAAATCCCCAAAAACCGAACGAAACTTTCACGGTGAAAATGGCTGATGGGAAAACTGAAACAACTAAAGACATATTCATAGGGTGCACGTTAACATTAAATATCCACTCATTTCAACTCAACTTAATGCCAATTACTATTAGAATATTTGATGTGATCATCGACATGGATTAGTTAAGCCTCCACCGTGCCGATATTATGTGTTACGAGAAGGCTGTCCGCCTTCACCTACCTAACGATGAAACCTTGATTATCTACGGTGAAAAACCCGATGCAAACCTCTGTCTCATCTCGTGCATCAAGGCACAAAAGTGCTTGCACAAAAAGAATCATGCCTTCCTAGCCCACGTGGTGGATAAAAAGAAAGAAGAAAGGGACATAGAGGACATCCTAGAAGTGCATGATTTTCCTAACGTGTTTCGTGATGACCTTCTAGGAATACCTCCCAATCAACAAGTCGAATTTCGGATCGACTTGATACCCAGAGCCACACCAATCGCCAAATCACCATACAGAATAGCCCCTGCCAAAATGCAAGAGCTTTCCAGTCAATTGAGAGAATTATTAGACAAGGGGTTCTTAAGACCAAACTTCTCTCCTCGAGGAGCTCCAGTCTTGTTTGTCAAAAAGAAGGATGGTTCGATCCGCATGTGTATCGATTACCGTGAGCTCAACAATCTCACCGTCAAGAATCGATACCCTCTTCCCTGGATTGATGATATGTTTGACCATCTGCAAGGAGCAAGTTACTTTTCCAAGATAGATCTAAGGTCCAGATATCACTAGCTACGGGTTTGCGAAGAAGACATTCCCTAAACCGCCTTCCGAAATCGTTACGGGCATTATGAATTAATGGTAATGCCCTTGGGCCTGACAAATGCACCCATGACATTTATGGACCCGATGAACCGAGTCTGCCGACCTTTCCTTGACAACTTTGTGATAGTATTTATCGATGACTTACTGCTTTATTCTCCAAGCAAGGAAGAGCACAACCAACATCTGCGGTAGGTTTTGGAAAAGCTCAGAGCGGAGAAACTGTACGTGAAATTCTCCAAGTGCAAGTTCTGGATTCGCAGAGTGGATTTTCTGGGATACAGTGTTAGTAAAGAGGGGATACATGTGGACCCTTCCAAGATCAAAGAAATTGAAGGTTGGGCAACCCCAAGAACCCCATCGGAGATCAGAAAATTCTTAGACCTCACAGGTTACTATCGGAGGTTCATACCAAATTTCTCCAAGATTGCCAAGCCACTCACCGCTTTAACCCAAAAGGGTGTACCCTTTATCTGGGAGAGGAAACAAGAAGCTGCCTTCCAAACTTTGAAACAAGCTTTATGCAGCGCCCCTATATTGTCTCTCCCAGAATGGACAGAAGACTTCGTGGTTTATTGCGACACATCTAATAAAGGATTAGGTTGTGTACTTATGCAATGCGGAAAGGTTATAGCCTATGCGTCAAGGCAACTAAAGACCCATGAGGTGAATTATACCACACATGACTTGGAGTTGGGAGCAGTCGTGTTTGCACTAAAGATTTGGAGGCACTACCTCTACGGTACAAAGTGCACCATCTACATGGATCACAAAAGCCTCCAACATATCTTGAGCCAGAAAGAGCTAAACATGATGAAGCATCAATGGGTTGAGCTACTGAATGATTATGAATGTGAGATCTGTTACCATCCGGGCAAAGCCAACGTGGTGGCTGGCGCCCTAAGCAGGAAAGAATACACGGGTCGTCGGGTAAGTACACTAACAATGATCATCCATTCCCACTTGTCTTCGCAAATCAAGGAAGCCCAGTTGGAAGCCTTGAAGCCAAAAAACATCGCAACCGAAGCCTTGCGTGGGATGGAAAAGAATCTTACATTCAAAGAGGACGGAGCTTACTATCTCATGGACCAGATTTGGACCCCAAAAATTGGTGGGTTCAGAGACGTGGTCATGAATGAAGCACACAAGAAAAAGTACTCCGTCCATCCGGGTTCCAAAAAAATGTATTTGGATCTCCAACAACAATATTGGTGGCTGAATATGAAGGCAGAAATGGCTACCTACGTGGGTAAGTGCCTGACTTGTGCCAAGGTGAAGATAGAGTATCAAAAGTCCTCGGGACTCCTACAACAACTGGAGATAACTAAGTAGAAATGCGAGCGAATAACAATGGATTTTATAACCAAATTGCCCAAGTCGTCAGACCGATTGGATGCCATCTGGGTGATTGTCAACCGGTTGACCAAATCCGCCCATTTCCTGCCAATAAAGGAGACGTATAAAATGGAAAAGCTAACCCGAATCTACATAAAGGAGGTGGTAAGACTGCATGGCGTGCCAAAATCTATTATCTCTGACAGAGATAGCAGATGTGCATCACCATTTTGGCAATCACTCTAGAGATCGTTGGGAACCCAGCTCGATTTGAGCATCGCCTACCATCCCCAGACAGATGGACAGAGTGAGATGGCCATCCAAACCATAGAAGATATGCTAAGGGCCTGTGTGATAGACTTCGGCAAGGCATGGGATGTCCACTTGCCACTGAATGAATTCTCGTACAACAATAGCTATCACACGAGCATCAAGGTCGCTCCCTTCGAGGCCCTTTATGGACAAAAATGCAGATCACCTCTTTGTTGGGTGGAGGTAGGAGACACACAATTAGAAAAGGGATTGGTACCCAATAGCACTTTAACCGGTCATGAAATCATCAGAGAAACCACTGAGAAGATCGTCCAAATTAGGGAACGACTAAAAGCGTCCAAGGACAGAAAAAAGAGCTATGCGGATAAAAGGCGAACTCCTTTGGAATTTCAAGTGGATGATTGCGTACTGCTAAAAGTCTCCACTTGGAAAGGGATGATACACTTTGGGAAGCAGGGAAAGTTGAACCCAAGATACATCGGACCATTCGAAATCCTTGCCAGGATTGGTCCGCTGGCTTACAAGCTACAGTTACCACCAGAACTCAATAATGTACACCCCGTCTTTCATGTATCAAACCTGAAGAAATGCTTATTTGACAAGAATCTCGTTGTCATGCTTGATGAAATTGGTCGTGAAACAACTATAAACAAACTTGAAGAAATGCTTCTTAGTGCGGATTCCGGGTCTTCCAAAGGAGGGACCAGAGGTGTATCAGATCCTCGGGTCATGAAACAACTGTAAACAAACAAAACAAAAGAAACAAAACGCGTAAAAAGAACAAAAACGAAATAATAAAATAAAGCTGAAAAAGCGTCGGACTCGCCGAGTCTGCTCGAATGCACTCGGCGAGTTCAAGGCAAAAACTAAAAAAAATTTCTAGTTATTCTAAAAACAGAATTTTATTGAACTAATTCTACCTACTGAATTACTTTGTAAATAACTTTGTGTAAGATAAATCCCACACAAAGGATCGATTAAACTAGAATTTAATATTAATTTTAGAACCGTTCCCTGGCAACGGCGCCAAAAACTTGATGTGTGCGAACTCACTTAGTTTTAAACCTACTTTTAATTATCAAATAACACACAAAAGGTAGTGAACCTATCAATTGTGGTATAACTAAATAAGCAGGGTATCGATCACAGGGAACGACAAATTAAAATTAAAAACTAATTTTATCTAAGTTAATTAATAAGTAGGGGTTTTCTCTAGTTTTACAAGACTAGAAACTTACTAACTATTATTAATTTAAGAACTAGAAAATAAAGACTTAACTAGATTCAATAATTGGAAAGGAACTTCTGTTTAGTTCAACTTGGTTGACTCTATGGTTGATCTCAAGGTAATGGTGCAATGGATTAATTCTTTCATTGGTTACCGATTCAAGTGATTAGATTCGTATTCACTACCCTAATCCTTAGCAAATAAACTAACTTAAACAGTGGCCAATTGTCTAATTTAATTAAATTCACTAGGTTAATTATTCGGGTTAAGGTAGACTTGCAATAGTTAACTAATTTATTCTTTTAATTAACTTCTTGTTTGATGGTCATATTACAAGCTTGCACATGAATTTACTCAATTTTCTTATGAATTCTAGTTTCATATTCATTAATCCTAGGCATATGGCATAGTGATCACATAATATATGAGGTTAATAATCAATAGATGTTCATGCTAATCAATTATCTTCCTATTAATAGAAAATTAATTATTATTCACACACAAGGTTCTTTAGCAAGCTAAAATAACAAAAATTCACCAACTTAGAATTAATCCTACCAATCAATCAAACCATATTGTCAACTTTGTTTCCCCAAACAGAAGTCTAAAGGTTTTAGCTCATAATTGAAGTAAATAACAGCAAACAAACAAAGTCAAATTGCTTAACCATAATGATAAAACAAAAGAATAAGTGGAATGATGAAATTTTGCCTCAATTGCTCTCCGGGATTGAATTCTAGCTTCTTTCGTAGTCTTCTAGGGTTTTTCCGCCTTCTCAATCGCAACTAAACTCTTCTGAATCGTTCCAGAACTCCCTTCTATCAATCTGTCGAGTTATCTTTATATATACGATTCGACTCGTCGAGTCAGGTGGCGACTCGTCGAGTCCATCTCTCAGTCTCCGTATTGTGATAAGTCTCTGGGATCCCGAGTCATTATCTTCTCGATTCCTCGATTGGACTCGCCGAGTAGTCGATCTGACTCGCCGAGTCAGTGCGATTTTTAGTGTTTTGCTTCTTTACTCCATTCTTGATCTCTCTACCGCTTCTCCTGCTTCCGAGCTTCATTTTTGGACTGAAAATATATTTCAAACACTTTTAAGTACCTTTTGTCCATAAAATGCAATAATTTAGCTAATAATTGAATAAAAATCTATACTTAATATGAACTAAATATGCACATCTCAAGGTGAATGAAAATCTCCATTTCGTTGAGGAACCAACTGAAATTATGGATAGAGAAGTGAAACGAACAAAGCAAAGTGGCATTCCCATTGTGAAGGTCCGATGGAGTGCCAAACGAGGACCAGAGTTCACCTGGGAACGCGAAGAACAAATGATGCAGAAGTACCCCCCATCTTTTCCCTAATTCTTGAAGGCTACTTTAGAATAAATTTTAGGACAAAATTCCCTCTAACGGGGGATGATGTCATAACTAGCAACTTGAGGGTCGAGATGGTGTTTAATGTATAAATATTTCCTCTATGTAACTCTATAACATCAATTTAGTGAAATTCAAACTACAATGTTATAGCAATACATACGAGCATACATTGTGAACCAAGTTGAAATAGCCTCTTGCAAGCCCAAAAACTTGATCCAATAGCTAAGCCCAATCAAAATTTGGGCCTTGGTCCAAGAATTCTCGGCCCAACACCTTATTGGGCCGAAAAATCTTCCTTGGGCCTTATTGGGCCCAATTAAACCAAAAAAGTCCATGCCTACCACCAAAAAGAACACCCTTCTATCTTGGGGCTTTAATGGACCGAAAACCCATTAATGGGCCAAGCGAAAATCGAAAACCCATTTAAGAAACCATGAATGTCGAAAACCCTATAGGGTTTCAACTATTGCATGTGTAAAAATAAAAAAAAGGGAAAAAGAAAACCCAAAAATGACTTGCCGCCTCATTTCTATCCCACAAATAACTAAGACATGGACTATCATACTTCCAAGCAAGCTTCACATCAAACATCAACAAAGTCAACCCATTGTTTTTCCCCCTTATTACCTTCGGCCGACCCTCCCCCTCCCCGCCCCCACACACACACCACAAAAAAAACTCATAAACTTGGTAAGTGTTTATGTAAACCTCAAGTATTATTACATCTCTTCAAGCTAAAACTCATGTTCACACACCAATTTCGTGTGTATGATTCTTAGAACATCATCCATTTTCGAGTGGTCTTCAAGCTACACAAAGATAGAACCAACAACTTCTTTCTTCTTCTTCCTACCACACGAAATCAAGGTGAGCTTCATACCCCCTTGATTTCGTGTTTTTCATACTTTTCGGGGGGGGGGGGGGGGGGGAATACAAGTCAAGTCTCATTTACCCTTTGGTTATTTGCATGCATCATGGTTATGGGTTAAAAATGGAACAAGTACTTGAATAGAAAGGTTTTTAACATGTGTTAAAAACATAAAGTAAATGTTGATGACATCTTTGTGTTATAAAGCTTTTGTGGTCATGTTTGTACACTCAAAATGGTGAAAATATGGGTTTGTGCCCAAATATGTTTAACCCTTGGACATATGCTTTTTTAACTTTTATACTTTACACAAATATTCGAATATAATAGATCTTAAGGTTATTATATGTGTTTTGAAAAATCCGTGACTTTTATTAGAGTCAAAACAAAATAATATAGTTTGTTTTACAAAACTTTCAAACTAGATATGGCGTGTTAAACAAATTAGAAAAATTGATTATTTTGCTAAAAATAATTTTTATTAGTCAAATAGTCGTAACTATGTTGTCACTATCTTGATGGCTTAAAACCTAAGGTATTATGCTATTTTCACAACATATATTACAAATAAACATAACCATTAACGATTATTTATAAAAAAGTGCGATAAACAATTTAACCAAAATGGTATACAAAACATAATTTATGACAGAAAAATTTGTGTGTCATAATCTTCCTTTCATAAAGCTTTTAAAGAATGATTAATGAGTTGTATGTCATAGAAGTTGTTGAACGTGTGTCATAAAACTTCAGTTATAAATTCACACTAGTAATGTTATTTTCACGATTCTATAATGGGAGTCAAAGTTCGCGTAAATTCGTTAAGGATCTAGTGAGACACTGTCTTCACCGTACCTACCTAGCGTACACCTTAAGTCATGCTTTATAACCAGATTCTCCTGGAGGGAGAGCGAGACCGTTGTGTATAGATCTATATGGGATTGACAACCCCACACCTCAGATGTTCGCTACAGTTAGACTGGCAATTCTAGGGTGACAAAAGTCTAACAACTCCAACGACTGAAGAACGTACTTCAGGCATAACAGTCATATCAAGCATGGTTATAAGAATTCACTTAGAGAATTATCAATACTATCTTGATTTATGGGAAGCTTACACTTCACTGTTTTTATTAATATATAAAACCGCATATCATTTTTCAATATACAGTCACTTACACTTTTGGTCTTAGGGTTAAGACTACAGTTTACTTATAAGAAAATATTGGATTTTCTAGGAACATACGCTTTACATTACAAACAAAAGAAAAATAAAGGACATGCATGCATATATTCACAGCTTTGGAACGATACTTACATATCATATTCATAGAAAATATCGGATTTTCTGGAGTGATTAAAACTATTACAAACAAGGATGTTACAAATCTTTTCATACAAATATGCATATGAACTCACCAACATTCAATGTTGACGATTTTCAAAATAACTTGTATTCTCAGGGAACCAGTATGCAGGTACCTAAGAACTGGATTCGATGCATTTTGGAATTTTATACTTTATGTCACTTTTGTGTAATTGATGAACAAATACAATATGTAAACAATGTATGTTGGTATCTTTTAATGTATGTTATTTGGTTGCTATGTTTCATTCATATTCAATCGTTATGATACTATACAATGACGTCATCCGCCCCCGGACGTTTCACCGTCCTGGTTCGGAGGTGTGACACAAATTCCTAAAGATCCCTAGCTTATCATTAGCATGTTGTTCTAACATATCATAATATCAAGTAATAGTGTGGTAATTCGGGGTCTACTTACTGGCTACGACTGATCATACACATCGCATCCTATTTGATTATTTGAAAAAACTTTTTCAATAGTTTGAGACTGGATTCACATGAATGTTCCTCCAATAAACACTAACTAAGGCGCTGATACCAAATTGTAACATCCATAAAAATAATGAAAAATTTAAACTTTTAAAACCAACCCAAAATCATAAATTTTTTAAATATAGATTTCAAAACATGTTCAATATTAGAGTTTCCCAAAAGCATAAGTCAAAACACGAGGATGTGTACGGTCATGCCTTCGCTTTCTCGCGATCATCTGGAATACCTGAAGCATAACCGAAAACTATAATCCCAAAGCTTAGTGAGATCTTACAAAGTACCTACACATAAACAAATAGAAGATACAATTAACAACATATTATGGGTCCAATCAACCATCGGGTTGGAATACCCCAGGCCCCTCAACCATAGCTGACTAAAATTTTTGGAAAATATCGGATTTCCAATAAGTTTATTCAGTCTGATCCAAACATGTATGTTGATTACATTCTTGAATATTGTAATATAAATAAGACCTAATTACATTAAAAAATATTATATTTTGGGCACTTTTGTCGTGTAACTACCATGAGCATTCATATTTGAATTTATATTCTAATATCTATATATCTCTAAATGTTACCAAGATTTATAACTTTTCGTTACTTACAATTTTACAAATTTCAAAAATATGTTTTCCAAGTTTTAGAATGGTTTCATTTATAAGTATTCATGTATGATGTTAAAGAAATGGAATCCAGAAGGTCTAATCCGAATTTTCTTTTGTATAAAACTTTATTGACTTATTTGAAGAATCCTGGAAAGGTTTTCTTTTTTGAAGCTAATGAGTTAATTAAAAGGATGTTGGATACAATGATTTTTTTGTTTTCATCTAAAAGTGAATATGAGTTTCCATGAACATGTTTTCAGTTTAAGGGAATTTATGTATTTCCGAGTCACCGTTGATATGATTTTCTTTTTTCCTTGAATTTCTAGCAGGCACAATGGAAGATAGAAGTGAATGACTGGATAGATAGAAGTGAATGAATGCAAGATAGAAGTGAATGACTGGAAGATAGAAGTCAGTGACATAGCATGGCAAGAGATCTGGAGCATGCCTACAAACGATCTAATATAACTTATACCCCATAATAGCATTATACTTGCACTTTTTTTACAGAAACTAGTGATGTATTATCCATGATAGAATTGTACTTACATTTGTTCGGACCTAACATAAATCGCTAATGATTGTGATATCCACTTCTACTTTACTTCGTTTTTAAGCATCGTACTTACAGAATCAATCAATTATAGCATCTTACTTTCGTAACACAATATACATCAACAAAAGTATCCGACCCATGCAACGCACATAACTCTTCACTAGTTGATATCTTAGCAAAACCAAACGAGCAGAGTGACAACATATTGTATGATTATTATCTTTTGAAATGAACAGAAATAATGGTATGATATATAGATATTATCCAAATTGAAACAGGCAAAAGAACGACATAATATATATAGATATTATTCAAACTGAAAAGGGCAGATTAATAGCATAATATATAGATATTATCTAAATTGAAATAGATATAATAACGGCAATATATAGATATTTTTGATAAAATTAGGCAGAGTAATGATATGGTGTAAATAAAACTAGCAATATTAGGATGATAAATTAATAATATATTAACACATATCCCCTCCCCTCCCCCTTAAATTTGAGAAAAAGCTTTGAAAAAGGAGTCGCGAACTCACTCTTGAAACGTGCTTCTAGACCCTGGGGCTACGACTGGAGGCGTTATGACTCAAGATTAATCAGACTTGAGGGGAAAAGGATTAATACAATAAATAAATAAAAGTTGGAAAATTCTAAAAGAAATATGGAAGGATTGAAGAAACGAAAATCGATTTTGTGAAACTAAATGCATGAAGGTGAATGCATTCACCGGAGGCAATTTATAGGCATGAAAATGGAGGGCGTGTCACGTCTAGCCTTGGGGCATGCTATGCCTTCAAGCGCTGGAACCAGAAATGAGTTGGCACGTGTCTAAAATTCGATGGTGCCTCGCTATACCTTCTAGAACATTTGTACACCTCGCTTTCCGTTGCGCAGTGCGCACACAAATGCAGATTTTGTAAAATTTGTATATTTTTCATATGAGCTTCATTTTCGCCATACTTTATATGCTAGTGTAGCTATCGATGAGTACTATAACTTTCCTTTGGGTTGCATTGGCTATTCCATACTATATTTTTATCCCAGATTTTTATAACGAACTAAATAATTTTATAAAAATTATAAATTCCTTATATGAATTCCGTTCTTGGTATTCTTTATGTCAACAATCTTAAATTGATGAATACTATGATTCTCCTTTTGGGTGTTTTAGCTAAAACTCAACCAATCTCATTTTTCCTAATTACAACGCTTCCTTCATGGTAAGGTTGAATTAGTAACTTAGAAAAATCATTATTTCTCCAAATGAAGTCAGATTTTTACAAAATTTATATTTTTGGAATCAGGGAGACGTGTACAATCGGAATATGTCAATTTTTATACAAAACAACATATCTTTTGTGCATTTATTTTTATAGTATTCAGGTGATTTGGCTTGTTTTCGTTATATAATGGTTTACGAAAACTTGTATTTTCCTCATAGATTCACAAATAATATA
Source organism: Lactuca serriola (assembly GCF_051521515.1). NCBI lineage: Eukaryota > Viridiplantae > Streptophyta > Magnoliopsida > Asterales > Asteraceae > Lactuca > Lactuca serriola. The sequence continues at coordinate 17,977,973 of NC_136413.1, read as the reverse complement.
TATTTAATCAATTATCTTTGATGTTAGTTACGTTTGTGGTTAACGATTGGTGACAATTTTTGCAATTGTCACATATAGGGTCATACCTTATAACAAGTTAATTATCATTAAAGTAAGTTGCTTATTAATAAATATAATCAACACTTGTTTTTAATTGGAAAATTATTGTTTTATGAAAATAATATTGTGACAACTAAGTGGGAAATTACTATTACTAGGAAATTATATTAAAAGAAAACAAAACTAGTTATATTCAAAAGGTATATATATATATATATATATATATATATATATATATATATATATAGACATTTAAGGTAATCATTTAGTTGGAATATAACTACCTAGTTTGTAAGAAAGAGTGCAACACACTCTATGGTCTTGACTTTTGTCTCAAACCCATCAACTCTAATGTGAGATGGACTTAGTGTGTTGTCTTTTTTCTTTTTCACACCATACATGTTATAGAAGACCATGCTTTGACTTGTTGAAAGTATAATGCTCTAATACATGTCTCTTGTTATTTAAAGGAGAGTAAGAGAACAAAAATAACTAGTTTTTCAACACTTTTTCATCTCAAAAGGGCTGCCAAATTCATGATTTGCTAGCCTCTTTTTCCCTCTCTTATTTCTTGCAATTTGGTGCATGAACTAAGTGCTTATAAGTTAGTTCTCCTTAAGGCTTATTCCGTATAAGTCTTAATGGATTAAGAACAAATTAACACAAGTGAAGACTAGAATCTTGAAGTGGTTTACTCTTGCTTGGTGGATACTTCTCGAGAAGCTCTCCTTTGAGTATTTTGCTACCTTCATCAACTTCCAACCTCCCGAAAGGAATCAATGTCTTCAAAGGTTGTATCACTTCTTTCTTTTATGGTTTTTGTTAATCTTTTCATTCTTTTCAAAATGATCCTTGGTGGGTTAAAAATAGTTTTTAAGTTTATTCAATATTTTAAAGCTTACGCTGTCGTTTTTAGTGTCTTTAGGAACAAATATTTGAATAAAACCCAACAAATCCGTAGAATACTAACATATACATCTCGACCCATTAACCCTCTCAATAAAAAAGATATTAAAAATGTATTTTGAGATCATCCGCGAGGGTAAGCACTATCCATGCAATACTGCCAGATAAATCTAAACCCATTAACCCTCTTAATAACAAATATATTCAAATTTTGATCGCATCTTCATCAGTAGTTTGTAAGAAGCTTAGGCTTAAAATGTATTTTTTGCATGAAAAGCCATAGAGATACATTTATCTAACGTGGGAACAATCGAACTACTAAAGCATAGTTGGTCAAGGAGTTCTTATTAACATCATAGAGATCATCATACGGACCAAATCAAAGTCCGATGACTAGAAAAAAAAATCGAGTTGCCCAAATAAGAACTTGTACCCATATATAACCGCTTTTGTTCGACTAGTTCTGATGTTGGTTACACCTCATGCAACACTATCATAGGAATAATTAACACCTCTACAAGAGGGGGGGGGGGGGGAATTTATAAGAAATAACTGAAGCATGTTCATCTAAAAACTTATTGATGTCTGACTACTGACAGGCATCTATGTATGGTCGATAAACATTTAGAAACAACTTTTGAAGTTAATTGCACTTTTATGGTACAATATTCCAATGCTATAAAAAAAAGTTATTTTAAACATAATTAATTAGCTGGAATTAGAGATCATGACAAGTAAAAAAATATTTAAATCAAGGTTGATCAAGACAAATACACCAAAAAAAATTAGGTTTGTACCGATGAAGAACAAATCTATGGTGATCAGGAACGAGTAAACAAAAGGCAGTCACATAAAACATAAAAGTTTAGTTGCATAGGATTCTAATTGTCGGCCATTTTGTAGAAACTTTGATCACATTTTTAAGGAAATTCTTAGAGAGCATTGTAACATAGTTTCCAAAACAGATCGGTTTAGGGCTTTAAGGTGTAAAAGGCATGGTTTTTGGGTAAAACCAGGTGTCACGACGTGACCATAGAGAGGTCAAGACGTGCCAAGTGATTAAATGAAAATGTTAATTTAACTGAACTCATGAACTGAGACACTCATGCTCACGATGTGAGATGCACTGCAGCCCAAGTCCATGATCTTTTAGCATTTCCTTCGTATTTAAACTCCATAAACTTCATTTTTAGGTTCATTTACAGCCTCCTTCGTCCTTAAACACAGAAAAACCCTAACCCTAGCCTCTCCCTATGATTTTTGATCTTTTGGTGGTGTTTTGGTTGCTTACAGAAGAAAGGATCACATATGGAGCATAGATGCAACTAGCAAGCTTTGGTTGCATCTGCTTGCAACATCTCTGGACCTTTGTGAGTAACCAAGATTCAAGCTTTATGGTTTCTTGTTGCTAGATTTAAGATTTTATGCATGATTACCCATGGTTAGATGAGTTAGAGTGTTGAGACTCCATAAAATTAGCAACTTTATGTTAGAACTTGAAAAGTTAGCCTTAAGCAATTCGAGGTGAAGCATTTATGAGGTGATAATTTCCAAAGTCAAGACAATTCCAAAGTTACAGTTCAGTATGAGAAGCATCCCAATGTTAAAGTGTTTTTGAGTACATAATGTGCATTAATTGATACAAGTACTTTTTTGTTCCATTCCCAATTATTTTATTGTATAGTACATAAGACAAGATCAACAAAAATGGTTGTGTTAGTCTGTTGATCTTTAGAAGTCTAGCAATCCACACTTACTTTTTGTCATTTGTCTTTTAGTTACTGTTAGTCTATTTAAGGAGTAGTCAGTTATGTATCATGTATGAAACAAGCACCTTTTTCACGTCCATCAAGAACTATTCAGTCAATCATTATGTCTTACATTCTTCTTGTTATTTAATCACTTTATGTTGTTCATACTTATTAATCATTTATGCTTTGAGCACTTTGTTGATTATCTTAATTGCGAGACAAGACTGGTTTACCAGACTTGACTGTATCTTTATTATTAGAATACATTGATCTTAAGTTAATTCAAGGTTTGAGTTGTCAAACCTTGTCCGCTCCCCCATTATTTATTTTATTAACAATTGGTATCAAAGCCTAAGTGGTTATCCTTTGAATCCATAAGAATAGATTATAGTTCGTTGCAGATTATCTTGATATCTCAATGATTTCTTTGTTCAGGATAATAGTTCTTCTATATACCATTTCAGCTCTAATATCTTAACTTCAATGGATGATTTTAATCAATCTCAACAAATGTATTCAATGTAAATAGAAAATAGAATGGATTGTTCAACGTGTGCTCCATTGCTAATTGTTGAAGAGTATGATCACTGGAAAGTTAGAATGGAGATATTTTTACGTGGTAAAAAAAAAGGTGAAGAAATTTGGAGGTCAGTGAAAGAATGTCCTCATGTTCCAGTAAGACAAGTAGTTAGAGATGTTTTTTCTACTTTCATGGGTCAAGAGGAGACTTGACCATCACCACTGACTGCAACCGACATTGAGAAGCTTCATGCAAATCAAATCGCCTTCTCTGAAGTGGTTTTTTGTGTACCTCAATCTTTCTTTGAGAACATTTAGTTATGAAAATATGCTAAGGAGATTTGGGATACACTACATGATTTGTTTGAAGGATCAGAGAACATAAAGGATAAGCATTTAGATATGTTGTAAACCACTTCGACACCTTCATTACAACTCCTGGTGAGTTTGTAGCCTCTGCATCAAATCGGTATAAGATCATGGTGAACAACATGATAGCACATGGAGTAGTCCGAACTCCACTCGAGTACAATGTCAAGTTCATCAATAGCCTTGGAAAAGGATGGGTAAATGTTAAGGTATGTCTTCAAAGTAATGGATCTCTAAAGAAACTACAACTCTATCAATTGTTTGATGAACTGCAAGGTTATGAATCCAACATTGCTCAAGCATTAAGAGAACTTTATGGAGGTCCTCTCGCTTTAGTTAGCTCAGTAAATCCACTAATTCTGAACGCATTTGTTGCGGATCCTTTTGGAGTCATCCCACCCATTCCACCTGTTCAACCTACACCACTTGTTATACCGGACTCTCCAGTTCCGAGCTATACGTTTGCAGAAAACCTTGATTTAGAATCTGTTGATTCCGAACTTTGTTTCCAACAAGAGTTTGCACTTCTGTCTATGAAGTACATATGTCCTTGGAATCTAAATCAAACACCTTCTCAAAAGAAATTTCAAGCTCCTCATTAAAGCAATCCTCAACCTTACCCAATACCCACTAAAAATCCTCTTGCGTATCAATCCAACATTAAGAATAGCTCTTCGGAACCTCAGGAAGTTCCAAACTCAGTCAAACCAAAGGTTATATGTCACAAGTGTGGTCTCGGAAACCACTATGCTAAGGACTATTTGGCTGAAATTCCTCAAAAACCAAAGGTGAAAGACTTTGTCCATTATGCTCGTCAAGCACAAGAAGTTGATGAAAGTGAAAATGCATTTGTTACCATGGTTTCAAGGAATTTTGATGGGTATTGGTCATCTAGGGATGAAAGTGAAGGAAAACCTGTAGCGAATTTATGTCTTATAGCTAGACAATAAATTAAATGTGATGAGGGTTACTGGTCATCTGGTTCGGAAGTTGATGATGATGATGATGATGATGAGACAAACCATTGCTACGTGTCAACAAATGATCCATTAGACTGAAGCATCGTCCAACACATAAAATCTATGATTACTGATAATAATTTTGATTTATCTATTTATGAACCTTATCTAACTCAAATTCTATCAGATATAACAGTTATCCATAAAGCCTATAAGTCTACCATGGAAGTTTGTGAAAAGTTTGAAAGTGAGCTTACTAGACTTAGATTAACTTTTGAAGACCCCAAGCTTAAGATTAAATCATTAGAAAGAGAAATCATAATGGTTAAGGATGAATGTATTATTTTGAATGACAAATGTGAAATATCAATTAGTGAAATGAATATCTTGGTTACTGATAATAAATGTCTTAATGCAAAAATTGATGTTTTGCATAATTCGGTCAATATTCTTGATGCTAATGAAAGAATGACACACAATTTTTTCATCCCTAGTCCAAAACACCTAGTCTTAAAAGAGAGTTTCTGAAGCCATTTGTTTGTCCCTTGAAGGAACTTCAAAACTTAACTTTTATAGGTGATATTCCGAAACTCACTTATTAAGATACCCCTATATCACCATGGTCGTCCCTTCATGAAACCTCGAACAAATACCAGTCATTGATCCCTGAGTTCAAACCGATCACTATTACATGTCCTGATTCCACACAATTTCTGCCTCTGATATCCCTGGACCTGAATTAGTCTTCGGAACCCTTTAATAACAAAGGCAATACTGCAGTTTGTGTTTAGAACTCTGGTCCCCCGAAAAATTATGTTATCGAGGAAATCATTCCTGAGACAAATGGACATGACTCGGACCAGTTCAATTCCTTTTGGGCGTAGTGCCAATTAAGCCTCATTTCAACAATTGTGTAGAACTCAAGAGTGATAATGACACCTCTTCCGATTCCTGTGTCTCCAACTCTAATGTGGTTTCAAAATCGACTATAGTGCCAATTAAGCCTCATTTCAATAATCCATCAGTTAGACAAACTTCCAAGACATCATCTGACTCTCGGAGAAAACCTTGGCTGAACAAGAAATAAATTATTCATCAAAAGACCGAAGCTAGGAATGATCTTGAAAAAGAACTAGTTGTAGGCAGTGCTCTAGGTTTCTTGAGAAATCCGAGAAGTAAACTCCTAAAACAATTAGTCTAGCTACTAGGAATCATAATACTTTCATGTATGTTAAGATCATTAATGTTGGGTCAAAATATGGTTTATACTTTGCTTTTCAAGGGAATTGTATTTTTCTATAATATTTTTGGAGTTTACGGTCATGTTTACGATTGAGTTTACGGCCGTAAACCCATTTACGACCCATGTCCACCAAGCCCATGTTCCCTTGTATAAATATAGGTGTTAGGGTGTGAGGAACATATTGATGAACCCTAAGGACTTTACGGCCCGAGAGCATTTTGTGTGAACCTTTTGTATCTGTAACTTCAATTCAAATCAATTCATACAAAGATTCATATTATTCTTCTTCTCCTTCTCTTCTATTTGATCTGACCTCATCCGTTTGATTGGGATTCCACACCATCAAACGGATCTGACTGATACACAGGCAAACCCATTTACGGTCATGTTTATGGTTTATACTTTGCTTTTCTGGGCAATTGTATTTTTCTATAATATTTTTGGAGTTTACGGTTATGTTTACGGTCGTAAACACCTTACGGCCGTAAACCCATTTATGGCCCATGTCCACCAAGCCCATGTTTCCTTGTATAAATATAGGTGTCAGGGTGTGAGGAACAGATTGATGAACACGAAGAGAGTTTACGGCCAAGAGAGAGAGGAACTTTAGTGTTTGTTAGTGTGTGTGAATCTTGTATCCGAATCATCATTCTATTCATTAATACACAGAGATTCATATTATTCTTCTCCTTCTCTTCTATTTGATCTGACATCATCATTTTGATTGGGATTCCGCACCATCAAACGGATCTGATTGATACACAGGCAAATTAGGGACTTACAATTGGTATCAGAGCCAAGTTGTATCAGTCAATTTTGTCAGATTTGGGGCATAATTTAATCTTATTTTCGACATATTCTTGCATTTTTGGATAGATCTCTGAAAAATAAGGGGGGTTTCTTCTTTGCATTTTCCATAAAAACGGGTTTTTGATCGAGTTTTAGAGCAAAAAGGGATGAAAAACGTCGTTTTTTGAAGTGCTTACGGCCATTGAAGGGTTCTCGGCCGTAAACAGTTTACGGCTAGGGTTTCTCGGCGGCGGCTAGGGCTTCGGAGTTTACGACCTCGAAATTCATGGCCCGAGGTTCTCGGTTCGAGATTACGGCCCTCCGAGTTTTCAGCTTCGCACGTGTATGGTCCTCGCCTCGGATTCGTGGTCACGCTCGCATAGGGTCCGAAATTCGCATCTGTGTTCATTAAAAAAGAGATAAGCGATTTTGCTGGTGCCAAGGATCGAACCGACGCCTCCACTATACTCTACGCCACGCCTTACCAACTCAGCTAGGCTACCTAATGATACAACTCTTCCGATTATAATTCAAATAGACTCCTTTTCGCACCAAATTTCGAAAATTGGCACTTTTAACCCCCAAAATCAATTTCTTTTATTTGTAAAACCTCATTTTCAATAATAAATATAATAATAATAATAATAATAATAATAATAATAATAATAATAATAATAATAATAATAAATAAATAAATAAATAAATAAATAAATAAATAAATAAATAAATAAATAAATAAATTAAAATTGATAAATAAAATTATATTTTAATTTTTGACTTTTATTTTTTAACTTTTGACCTTAAATTTTAACTTTGACTTCCAAGTTTGACCTTTGACTTTAAACTTTGACTTTTTCGTTTAATTTTTAAAATTTTAAAATTTAGTTTTTCGGTTTGACTTTTCAAGTTTGACTTTTGAGTTTAACTTTTTAAATTTGACTTTTAAGGTTGACTTTTGAGGTTTATAATCAAAGGGTTTGACTTTTAAGTTTGATTTTGGTTTTAGTTGTGCTTTTTAATTGATTTTAAGGTCTACGAGGGAGTTGAAAACATGAAAGAGAGTCGTCAGGATATGTTAAGACAAAATTTCAACATTTTCAATTATATCCCTGGAGAAACCCTTGAAACTCAGTTGCAACGATTTATTACACTTACTACTGAGATGAATATAGCTGAGATCTTCTTGTCTAAATCTGAGATAAACAAAAAGCTATTCAATTCACTTCCAAGATCGTGGGATATGAATGTAGCTATCATCAAGAAGACAAAAGATCTCAATCATCTTAGTCTTGCTGATATAATTATAGAACTTGATGCTTTGAAGTGTAGAAAAACAACGAGTTCTGAAAACATTCCGGTCACTGAAGTTACATGTACTCCAGCTTGTGAAGCTACAATTAAATTTCTTCAGGAACAAATTGATTTATTTAAAAGAGAAGTTGAGGACCTGAGATATGAAGGATATCAACTCAGGAAACGACAGAAACCCCTGAAGGCTGAATTAGAAGCTATAAACCAAGGGGGAGATTGTTGGGTCAAAATATGGTTTATACTTTGCTTTTCTGGGCAATTGTATTTTTCTATAATATTTTTGGAGTTTACGGTCATGTTTACGGTTGAGTTTACGGCCGTAAACCCATTTACGGCCCATGTCCACCAAGCCCATGTTCCCTTGTATAAATATATGTGTTAGGGTGTGAGGAACTGTAACGCCTGTGTTTCCGGGCTTGCCGTTTTTAGCAATGTAATAGTCTAGGTTAACCTCTGTAACCCGTTTTGAAATAATAAGATTGTATTATTTGAGTATTTTGTGTTTTGTGCTTAATTGCTTAATTATGTGGTTTGATTAATTAAGAATAAAAATAAGCGTCAAAATTTAAGTGTAAAATAAACTTAATATCTTTGGTTAATGTTGTAGTAATTGAAACGAGGTTTCCGAATATATATAGAACGCCCAAATCTGACTTCGTATGCGGAAGTTATGATTTATCGAAGTACCGGCTTAGCGGTATACAGCCTGTTTTACTCGATTTGAGATCGAGCGGTTGTTAGCCAAAGCAATCTAAATGAGAATCGAAGATCTCATTGTTGGTATTGAAACGATAAAAAGTTAGGCGAGAACGGACGTTAAACGAAGAAGTTATGAATTTATAACGAAAGTTTCTGTCCCAGCCTATTAAAAATAATTAATAAAAATAAAGTCAAAATTAGCCGACGGAGTCTAAACGAAAGTCGTAGAGCATGGTCTCACCTTTCCGTGGATATAAAGAACGTCGAAAACGGAGTTCGTATGAAGAAGTTATGAATTTCCGAAGTTTATTAATCATTTTGTATTTATTTTTAATTCAAAATTCGGAAGCATTATCCGAAGGAGTCACCGATCTGATCCGAGGTACGCCCCGCGTACTCGAGTACGCCCAGCGTACTCCGAGGGATGTCGACACTCGCACTCGAGCACTTCGGATACGTAAGCAATGACGTTTTGGGCAGTACGCCCCGCGTAACGCAGTACGCCCCGCGTACTCCGAGGCTCCAGCCTCCTATAAATAGGATGCGAGGGTTCCGGGTATTTTTGCCAATTCCCTCTCGTTTTCGTGTCGAAGCTCTGCGCAAAAACCCCCGAAGCTATCCCGAAGTCCCGATATCATACTTTATCCCCGAGGCAAGTCCCGAGATCCCGAAGATCCCGAAAAGTGCGGTTCCCGAGTCGAAGCTCTGCCCGCGAGAAGTTCGATTTTCGAGGAGATCTTCCAGATCTGCTGAGGAATACTACTTTTATAAGCCGTAGTGCTGTCCGATCATCTTCTGATCAAGTGAGTGTGTAGTTATTTTCTTTCCAAATACAATAATACGAAGTATTATATATAAAATACGTGCTATGTGAATATATTGGGTTGTGTTATGTGTGAATGAGTATTCACTCTCTTCTATCTTATAGATCTGCTTATTTCTTTATGAGATATGTGTTATGTGTGTGTGCCTCATCTGTTATGTGATATATGTGTTGATTAAAGCATGCTATACAGGTTTTCTTTAAACTATGTATACAAATGTATATTTTTATCTACTATTATGTTGGGTAGAACATGGGTAGACAGTTGGTGTGTAATAAACAGATGAGAGGCCTCGTTGTTGTTTGATTGAGTCATCTAGCGGAGTTTAGATGACGACCACTGACTATTCTAGACAGTCTTGTGGAAACATTAGCAGGTTCGCCACCTGTAAGTGTTAATGAACTTGGGTGTTCATTCGCTGTACTCCATCCCCCTCATGGTTGCCTTATTTGACTTATATTGCTGAGGTACCCCCGAAGCATGTGTTGTCGCCCCGATGAAATATTCTTAGACTAGGTCCCTTATGTTAGTTGTTTTAGGGACATTAAAGTGAGAATAACGGGAATGGGTAATTGGGTTATTGTTGGTTGGTGAAAATTAAATATGATATTTATTGTGGGTTGAAAACCCTATATGCTCACCAGGCTCCCAAGCCTGACCCACTCAGTTTTAAATTGTATTACAGGAAGTGGCGGAAGGGCATGAGATGGATGAACCATCAAGTTGTTTTGTTTACAAGTCTGCATATGTTTATATTTGTTATATGACTTGTAATGTATTCGTTTATGCTTATTGGTCTGTATCGGAACATGACACCCCGAGTTTTGATTATAATGAAAATACATTTCTTTTATGAAATGCTTCGGTAAACATTGTTTTATCATGTTTTGTTTTTGGGAACAAATTCCGCAACTCTTTCAAATCAAAAGGATTTACTCTGAAAATATTTAAAAGCATAAATGAAAATCGGTCTTTTCTGGCCGAGATTTTGGGGATTTCACAGTTGGTATCAGAGCATTAGTTTAAGCGAACTAGGAATTTGTAGGATTTCTAGACTTAAACTTAGAATGCTAAGTGAAGTTTTGAGATGTGTGTCTGTTGTGATTTAGACACGAGCACTAGTTTATTTTAGGAAAGTTGCCTAAAATGCTTTATGTGCTAAATGTTATATGTTGCCATATATGATATTATTTGTTCGGATCTATGGTCTGTTGCCGACCGGATCTAGAAACCTTATGTGTGTAGGATTCTAAGCGTACGTCTACGATATTAGAACTAGCATGTAAACGTTTCGGAGTGATAAGGATGATTTGAATATCTATCATGATTGAGGATCTAATTTCACCTTATTCGGTGTGTAGATCAAAATGGTGAGAACAAGAAGTGGAGTTGGAAATGCTGACGAAAACAGGAATCAACCACCAGTGATTGAGCCAATACCTGTCGTAGCAGCAGCACCTGAGCCAATAACCATGGCTGGTGTGCAATTGATGATTCAGACGATGTTGGATCGTCAGATGGATGAAACTAGACGGTTGCTTCAACAGAATCGTGAAGAACTGTCGATTCGTGTGGAAGAGCCTGAATTAAATGAAGGGCACTCGGAAGGTGGAAACTTCAGTGGGTCTGTTGGTCCAGCCAACCCACCGATAGTTAGGCAAGATAACCAAGATGGAAGGAATGATGGAATGGGATGCAAGTACAAGGACTTTTTGACTTGTAAACCATCGACCTTCAATGGAAAGGAGGATCCGATTGGGGTTATGGATTGGATCTCCGAAATGGAGTTAGCCTTTATGACATGTGGCTGTAGAGGCAAGTTGCAGACTATCTATGCCGTGCGACAATTCCGAGGTGGAGCCGTTCGTTGGTGGAACACTCTAGGGAAGACCTTAAGCCCTAACGAGCCACTGCAATTGTCATGGGCAGAGTTCTTGGTGCAGTTTTAGCGCAAGTTCTGCTCGGCTCAAAATCTGTTGGAGTTGGAGAACAAGTTTTTGACATTGACGAAGGGTAGCATGTCAGTGGATGAGTACACCAATAACTTCACCGATAAGATGGAGTTTGCCTTGCGTATCGTTCCAGACGAGCTCACAAAGGTGGATCGGTATGCGAAGGGACTTCCATGGGAGTACGAGGTGCCAGTACGTCAGGCACTTACTCTAGAGGCAGCTATCTGGGCTGCCAAGTCTGTGGAGAACATGATAAAAGGAAGAACCACCGACAAGGTTGAGGTTGGTGAGAAAAGAAAGTTTGAGGGAACATCTGGTTCCGGTAAAAGAAGCAAATTTTCGAAATCTGATTCGAAAAAGTTTGGAGGAAAAGGAGGCGAAGCGAAGTGGTGTGATAAGTGTAAGAAAAAGCACTTTGGGAAATGTAGCGAGGATGTGACCTGCTACAAGTGTGGAAGGGTCGGACATTTTGCCAATGAATGTCCGAACAACAAAAGGATGTGTTTTGGGTGTAATGAAGAGGGGCATATTTTGAAAGACTGTCCAAAGAAGAAGGAGGCAGCAAAGCCCAACATTCCACCAAAGCCAAAGGCGAGAGCATTCCAGATGACACTGGAAGCTGCGAAGGATGAAGCTGATGTCGCTTCAGGTACCTTTCTCGTAAACGAATTACCTGCTCATATATTGTTTGATTCTGGAGCCAACTACTCCTTTATTTCGCATGAGTTTGGTAGAAAGCTAGCTTTGCCTGTTGATAGACTAAATAATGCTTTATTAGTCGAAGTAGCTAGTGGCAAGTTTGTACCTGTTAGCCATCGTATGAAAAACGTCTTGATCGACCTTAATGGGAATAAGTTTCTCGAGGAATTATTGCCTATCGAACTAAATGGTTTCGACATCGTCTTGGGAATGGATTGGCTTAGCGCCAATGATGCCGAAATTTTGTGCAAGAAGAAGATAGTTAAAGTAAACCCGCCTGGGAAAGATTCGTTTATGGTGTATGGGGACAAACGCAGAGTGAATTCTGGAATCATTTCTCTAATGAAAGCCAGAAAGTGTTTGACCAAGGGATGTACATCATATTTAGCATTCGTGATTGATGCTAAGAAGGAAAAGAAGGTGATGCAGAGTATTCCAGTGGTGTGTGATTATCCGGAAGTATTTCCCGAAGATCTTCCTGGATTACCACCTGATAGACAAGTGGAGTTCAGAATAGACTTGTTACCAGGAACCACGCCAATAGCAAAAGCACCTTATCGATTAGCACCGACGGAGATGAAGGAGCTGATGATGCAACTTCAGGAGTTGTTGGACAAAGGTTTCATTAGACCTAGTTCATCGCCCTGGGGAGCTCCGGTGTTATTAGTAAAGAAGAAAGATGGAAGTATGAGAATGTGCATCGATTACAGAGAGCTGAACAAGGCAACAATAAAGAATAGATATCCGTTGCCGAGGATTGATGACCTGTTTGATCAATTGCAAGGTTCGAGCTATTTCTCGAAGATCGATCTTAGGTCAGGATATCATCAGCTGAAAGTAAGAGAGCAAGATATCGAGAAGACTGCATTCAGAACTAGATATGGACACTACGAGTTCTTGGTTATGTCGTTTGGACTAACCAATGCTCCAGCAGCGTTCATGGATTTGATGAATAGGGTTTGTAATCCTTTCCTTGATAAATCCGTGATAGTGTTCATAGACGACATTCTGATCTACTCGAAAAGCCAGGAGGAGCATGGCAGACACTTGCGAGAAGTGTTAGAAGTTTTGAAGAAGGAGAAGCTTTATGCGAAGTTCTCCAAATGTGATTTTTGGATTCGTGAGGTCCAATTCTTGGGTCACGTGGTCAACCAAGAAGGGATAATGGTTGATCCAGCGAAGATCGAAGCTGTGACGAAGTGGGAACAACCGAAAAGTCCCACGGAGATTCGAAGCTTTTTGGGATTAGCTGGATATTACCGCAGGTTTATCCAAGGCTTTTCTTCGATTGCTACTCCCTTGACAGCTTTGACCCACAAAGGAGCTACTTATGCTTGGAGTGATAAGCATAGAGAAGCATTCGAGAAGTTAAAGAAGAAGCTATGTGAAGCACCGATACTTTCTCTACCCGATGGAGTTGAAGACTTCGCTGTTTATAGCGATGCGTCTGGTGTTGGATTGGGTTGTGTTTTGACCCAAAGAGAAAAGGTGATAGCATATGCGTCTCGACAGCTGAAAGAGCATGAAAAGAATTACCCTACTCATGATTTGGAGTTGGCAGCGGTAGTTTTCGCTCTGAAAATATGGAGGCATTACCTCTATGGCACGAAGTGCAAACTTTTCACTGATCATAAGAGTCTCCAATACCTCTTTAATCAGAAAGAATTGAATATGAGGCAACGACGCTGGCTAGAATTACTTAAAGACTATGACTGCGAGATACTTTACCACCCTGGTAAAGCTAATGTTGTTGCTGATGCTCTCAGTCGGAAGGTCAATCATGAAAGGAAGAGGCCAAGAGCGTTGAGAATTGAAGTTGTCTCGACTATTGTGGAAAGAATAAAGAAAGCTCAAGAGGAAGCTTCTGAGAAAAATGACCGAAAGGAGGAACGTTTGGGTAAAACGTTGGTGTTTGGTACTAATGGTCATGGACTGAAGGTATTCCAAGATCGTATTTGGGTACCTAAGTCAGGAGGAATTAGGGATCTTCTGATGGAAGAAGCTCACAAGACCATGTACTCGATTCATCCGGGTAGCACTAAAATGTATAGGGACCTGAAACCCTACTACTGGTGGCCGACGATGAAGCTTGATGTTGCAAAGTATGTGGCCGAGTGTGTGACTTGTGCGAGAGTCAAGACACAACATCAGAAACCGTACGGGAGTTTAGAACCTTTGCCTGTGCCTATGGGTAAGTGGGAAGACATTGCTATGGATTTTGTCACTAAACTGCCCAGAACAAAGAATGGTCACGACATGATTTGGGTGGTCGTTGATCGATTCACTAAGAGTGCGCATTTCATAGCGGCCAGGGAGAAATGGTCTATGGAGAAGCTTGCGAATTCTTACGTGAAGGAAATTGTGAGGCTTCACGGTGTTCCGTTAACGATTGTATCGGATCGTGATAGCCGTTTCACCTCAAGGTTTTGGAAAAGTCTACAAGAGGAATTGGGTACCAAGTTATGTTTAAGCACAGCTTACCATCCGCAGACTGATGGTCAGAGTGAAAGAACAATACAAACACTTGAAGATATGCTGAGAGCATGTACCTTGGAATTCCTAGGTAATTGGGATGAACATTTACCGTTGGTAGAATTTTCCTATAATAATAGTTTTCACTCGAGCATTAAGATGGCACCTTATCAAGCTTTGTATGGACAGAAGTGTCGTACGCCGTCTTGTTGGCTTGAGGCTGGGGAAAAGCAGTTTATGGGACCGGAGATGGTTCATCAAACTGCTGAAAAGTTGAAAATAATTAGGGAAAGAATGTTAGCAGCTCAAGATCGTCAAAAGAGCTATGCTGACAAGAAGCGAAGACCGATGACTTTTGAGGTTGGCGATTCGGTTTTGCTTAAAGTCTCGCCGTGGAAGGGACTTATAAGATTTGGAAAAAGGGGAAAGTTGAGTCCAAGGTTTATTGGACCGTTTAAAGTCCTTCAGAGGATTGGGAATCAAGCTTACAAGCTCGAATTACCCGAAGAACTGAATGGAATTCACAACACCTTTCATGTGTGTTATTTGAGGAAGTTCACGGGAGAAGTTCCCGATATAATTCCAATTTCTGAATTGAGAATTGATGAGAACAAAAGGTTGATTGAAGAACCAGAGGCAATTGTTGACCGAAAGACTAAGAAGTTGCGACGCAAAATGGTTGGGTTAGTGCTTGTCCGATGGAAACACACGAATGGGCCGAATCTCACCTGGGAGACGGAGAGTGACATGTTGAGTCGCTACCCGCATTTGTTTGTTGATGTGTGATTCCGGGGACGGAATCATTCTAAGGTGGAGAGAATTGTAACGCCTGTGTTTCCGGGCTTGCCATTTTTAGCAATGTAATAGTCTAGGTTAACCTCTGTAACCCGTTTTGAAATAATAAGATTGTATTATTTGAGTATTTTGTGTTTTGTGCTTAATTGCTTAATTATGTGGTTTGATTAATTAAGAATAAAAATAAGCGTCAAAATTTAAGTGTAAAATAAACTTAATATCTTTGGTTAATGTTGTAGTAATTGAAACGAGGTTTCCGAATATATATAGAACGCCCAAATCTGACTTCGTATGCGGAAGTTATGATTTATCGAAGTTCCGGCTTAGCGGTATACAGCCTGTTTTACTCGATTTGAGATCGAGCGGTTGTTAGCCGAAGCAATCTAAATGAGAATCGAAGATCTCATTGTTGGTATTGAAACGATAAAAAGTTAGGCGAGAACGGACGTTAAACGAAGAAGTTATGAATTTATAACGAAAGTTTCTGTCCCAGCCTATTAAAAATAATTAATAAAAATAAAGTCAAAATTAGCCGACGGAGTCTAAACGAAAGTCGTAGAGCATGGTCTCACCTTTCCGTGGATATAAAGAACGTCGAAAACGGAGTTCGTATGAAGAAGTTATGAATTTCCGAAGTTTATTAATCATTTTGTATTTATTTTTAATTCAAAATTCGGAAGCATTATCCGAAGGAGTCACCGATCTGATCCGAGGTACGCCCCGCGTACTCGAGTACGCCCAGCGTACTCCGAGGGATGTCGACACTCGCACTCGAGCACTTCGGATACGTAAGCAATGACGTTTTGGGCAGTACGCCCCGCGTAACGCAGTACGCCCCGCGTACTCCGAGGCTCCAGCCTCCTATAAATAGGATGCGAGGGTTCCGGGTATTTTTGCCAATTCCCTCTCGTTTTCGTGTCGAAGCTCTGCGCAAAAACCCCCGAAGCTATCCCGAAGTCCCGATATCATACTTTATCCCCGAGGCAAGTCCCGAGATCCCGAAGATCCCGAAAAGTGCGGTTCCCGAGTCGAAGCTCTGCCCGCGAGAAGTTCGATTTTCGAGGAGATCTTCCAGATCTGCTGAGGAATACTACTTTTATAAGCCGTAGTGCTGTCCGATCATCTTCTGATCAAGTGAGTGTGTAGTTATTTTCTTTCCAAATACAATAATACGAAGTATTATATATAAAATACGTGCTATGTGAATATATTGGGTTGTGTTATGTGTGAATGAGTATTCACTCTCTTCTATCTTATAGATCTGCTTATTTCTTTATGAGATATGTGTTATGTGTGTGTGCCTCATCTGTTATGTGATATATGTGTTGATTAAAGCATGCTATACAGGTTTTCTTTAAACTATGTATACAAATGTATATTTTTATCTACTATTATGTTGGGTAGAACATGGGTAGACAGTTGGTGTGTAATAAACAGATGAGAGGCCTCGTTGTTGTTTGATTGAGTCATCTAGCGGAGTTTAGATGACGACCACTGACTATTCTAGACAGTCTTGTGGAAACATTAGCAGGTTCGCCACCTGTAAGTGTTAATGAACTTGGGTGTTCATTCGCTGTACTCCATCCCCCTCATGGTTGCCTTATTTGACTTATATTGCTGAGGTACCCCCGAAGCATGTGTTGTCGCCCCGATGAAATATTCTTAGACTAGGTCCCTTATGTTAGTTGTTTTAGGGACATTAAAGTGAGAATAACGGGAATGGGTAATTGGGTTATTGTTGGTTGGTGAAAATTAAATATGATATTTATTGTGGGTTGAAAACCCTATATGCTCACCAGGCTCCCAAGCCTGACCCACTCAGTTTTAAATTGTATTACAGGAAGTGGCGGAAGGGCATGAGATGGATGAACCATCAAGTTGTTTTGTTTACAAGTCTGCATATGTTTATATTTGTTATATGACTTGTAATGTATTCGTTTATGCTTATTGGTCTGTATCGGAACATGACACCCCGAGTTTTGATTATAATGAAAATACATTTCTTTTATGAAATGCTTCGGTAAACATTGTTTTATCATGTTTTGTTTTTGGGAACAAATTCCGCAACTCTTTCAAATCAAAAGGATTTACTCTGAAAATATTTAAAAGCATAAATGAAAATCGGTCTTTTCTGGCCGAGATTTTGGGGATGTCACAGGAACAGATTGATGAACATGAAGAGAATTTACGGCCAAGAGAGAGAGAGAGGAACTTTAGTGTGTGTTAGTGTGTGTGAAACTTGTATCCGGATCATCATTATATTCATTAATACATAGAGATTCATATTATTCTTCTTCTCCTTCTCTTCTATTTGATCTGAGATCATCAGTTTGATTGGGATTCCACACCATCAAACGGATCTGATTGATACACAGGCAAATTAGGGACTAACAATTAAGAGACCATCTGTTTCTATTAGCTCGAACATTCATAATACATGTGTTAATGGTGTAAAGAATGTTACTGATGAGACCTTATCTAATAAAATTGGCTCTCCTCAGAAAGCATATTCTTCTGTTTTTATTGCTACCTCGGATGACATGATTTTTAAACCAAAACAATTTCTAAAATCAAATGCACCTACGAATGCAGTGAACAAAGGAAAAGATGTTCGGAATACTGATGTTCAGAAACCTTATAGAGGTTCCAAACAAAAATTTGAATAGAAAGTTAAAAAATCTAAAAACTCGGTTGAAACATCTATGAATACTGTTCTTCCAGCAACATCTCAAAAAAATGTTCTTCCGAAGAAAGCAGTGCCCAACAACCAATGGTTGAATATGATTTTTGGATAATTGAAAGCACTCTTACATTCTGCATCTTTCCAAAGGAATATCGGAAAAAGCAGTCTGAGATAGCAGCTGTTCAAAAATTACAAACCAAGTTTAAAGCCTATGCTAAAGTTCCTAAATTTAACTAGGAGCCTAGAAACTCCAAAACTCATTGATTTTGCAGGCTTTTTGTGCTTCAGAACTTACTCCAAATGTTGGTTATGTCACTTATGGCAACAATTCGAACTCTCAAATTCGAGGTTATGGAATCTTGACCAACGACAATTTTTCTGTCTCCAATGTGGCTTACGTGTCCAATCTCAAGCATAATCTAATAAGTGTGGCTCAACTAACTGATGAAAATTGGAGGGTTTAACTCTGCAAGAATCATAGCTATGCATGACAGAAGACCGAAAAGAATGTCTCATCAAATCAGATCACATCAAGTATATGTATCCTTTTGGCATCAAAATGATTATTGGAAAGTCTCAACTCTGTCTTCTATCAAAAGCCATTCCCAACATAAGTTGGCTATGTCATCGACGGCTTGCTCATCTCAAATTCCGATACATGAATGATCTGGTTTCTGGTGAAATGGTCCAAGGTATGCCTCTCCTCAAATTTGAAAATAATAATGTCTACGTTGCGTGTGAATGTGGGAAGCAATCAAAGAAAGGACATCATGTTCTGATTGAAAATCCATTTCAGAACCACTTGAACTTCTTCATATGGATCTCTGTGGACCATCTGTCGTAGAAAGCCTACATCACAAAATGTACATCCTTATGATCGTAGATGACTACATAAGGTTCACGTGGGTATTCCTCTTAAGGCTCAAGTCCGAAACTGCCTTCGAGCTCATAAATTTAATCAAAGACATTAAAGTTTTGATTAAACTTCCTATTAGGAGAATATGTAGTGACAATGGATCCGAGTTCACAGATGCCACAACTGAAAAATTCCTTATCGACAATGGTATTGATCATAATTTCTCTGCACCCTACACTCCTCAGTTCCTACTCTTGTTACAACACATATTATGGAGTCCGACACTCCACCGCCTGGGTCTTCGAATCCTCAAATTATCAATGAAGTTGATTTTGAAAGCTTGTTCAGACCAATAGAAACTGCTCTTGATTCAGAATCTCAATCAAGACCATCCTCATTTTCCACTCCGGTTTCTCAAAATTTTCCTGGTCCGACCCCAACCTTTCCCCCATTTGATTCTGATGCATTTCAACCTTCTTAGGTTAAGGGGGGAGAATAGTATTCCAACCCTTGAATCAAATGTAGATGGATTTCAAGATGCAGAAGATCAATTCATTGAAATCGATCCAATTCCGAACAATAATGAAGATGATCTCAAGTCTTTGACTTTCCAAGCTCTAATGATGATGACATATCCGGTTCAGAAGTTCAGGGGGAGCGTCATCCTCAAATTCAAGTTGTTCAGGGGGAGCAACACAACCCTATTCTTGACATCAGATCATCTCCCGCTAAAGAACTTCCAAGATTGTGTATCTGGACAAAGGATCATCCTCTGAATCACGTAATTGGAAATCTCAATGTTGGATTTCAAACTTACTTTACTACTAACATTCAAAATGAGTTTCACTTCTCGACACTCATATCAATGGTTGAACCTAAATCCATCAAAAAAGCCTTAGAACATTCCGATTAGATTACAACCAAGAAAGAAGAGCTAGCAGAATTTGATAGAAATCAAGTATGGACTCTTCTCCCTCCTCCTCATGATCACCAAATTGTTGGTACGAGATGGGTCTTCCAAAACAAACTTTGTGAGGCTGGAGTTATAATTCGGAACAAAGCAAGATTGATAGCTAAAGGATTTACTCAGATCAAAGGACTTGACTACGACAAGACCTTTGCTCTTGTTTCCTGTCGTGAAGCTATCCGAATCTTTTTTTCTTATGTTGCTCAAAAAGGCTTTAAAGTTTACCAAATAGATGTCAAGAGTGCTTTTCTCAATGGTGAACCTGATAGTGAAGTATATCTTTAACAACCTCCTAGGTTTGTGAATCTTTCATATCCATACTACTGCTACAAACTTCAACTCATCACATGCTAGTTCTTGGGTCCTTGATATAGGATGTGGTTTTCACATTTGTTCTGATTTGTAGGGTCTAAGAAGAAGTAGGGATGTGGAGCACGGGTAGATGAACTTGATCATGGGGAATAGGAAAGCGTCACATGTCACCAAAATTAGAGTTTATTCTTTATTGCTTAGTAATGGGTTAGGGTTAGATTTGAACAATTGTTGCTACTCGCCAGATATGGCGACAAACACTATTTCTTTTCATGGTTTGTACAAAAAAGGTTTTTGATTTTCATTTAACAATGATATTGGTTCTATTAATGCTTTTTGTGATGGTAAATTTTATTTTGAAGCATTTCCTTGTAATGGTATATATGAAACTGTGATGGTTGTAGACAACTTAGGAAATAATGTATTGCATATTGATTCGTCCAATGGTTTGGATAAGGCATGCTTGTGGCATTGTTGTCTTGGACATGTCAACCAGAAGCGCATAGCCAAACTCCAAAACCGTGGAGTGTTGGAGTCATTTGACTTAAAGTCAGATGACACGTGCAAATCTTTTTTGCTTGGAAAGATGACCAAGTCACCTTTCGCTGGTATTTGTGAAAGAGGTGAGGGTTTGTTGGATCTCATACACACCGATGTGTGTGTGTACCATTCAGATCCGCCACAAGGGATGCTAACCGCTTCTATGTAACATTTATCGACAATTATAGCAGATATGTATATGTCTACTTAATTAAGCACAAGTCGGAAACCTTTGAAATGTTCAAAGAGTTTAAACAAGAAATGGAGAATCAATTGGGAAGGAAGTTAAAGATGCTCCGATCTAATCGTGGTGGTCGTATCTTAGTATCGAGTTCCACGACTATCTTAAAGAATGTGGAATTGTTTCACTATTGATGCCACCTTGGACACCGCAACTTAATGGTGTGGCTGAGAGCTGCAATTGAACCTTGTTGGACATGGTCCGTTCCATGATGATTCAAGCTTGGTTATCTATATCATTTTGGAGGTATGCCTTAGAGACTTCCACCCATATCCTTAATCTAGTCCAAACTAAGAAAGTTGCCAAAACACCTCACAAAATGTGGACAGGGAAGGTTCCCTCGTTAGCACATATCAAGGTTTGGGGTTGCAAGGCTTTCGTAAGACAAGAGACTCACGACAAGTTCGAACCTCGTAGTGAGCGTTGTATTTTCATTGGCTGCCCACAAAAATCCTTTTGATATTTGTTCTATAGACCTAGTGAGAACATGGTCTTCATAGCACGAAGGGGTATCTTTCGTGAAAGAGAACTCATATGCCAAGAGGATAGTGGGAGGTAAATTGAACTTGAAGAGATTCAAGAGTTAAGCGATGAAGGAACCTCTAACACTGGCAATTAACCTAAGGATGAGACTCATGTTGAACCAGTTGACGAGTCTGTACCTCTTAGATGTTGCAGTAGAGTTAGCGTTCCACCTGTGTTATACGGTTTTCATATAACAACTAAAGGTGATACGTTTATCTGTGTTAGTACATTGATAAATTTGGATGAACCTAACAACCACAAGGAAGCCATGGCGGGCCAAGAGTTTGCAAAGTGGAAAGAGGGGATGGACAGCGAGATTCAGTCCATGTATGACAATCAAGTTTGGAACTTGGTTGAAAATGTACCAGGTCGTAAGGCGGTCGGGTACAAGTGGATCTTCAAGAAGAAGACCAACATGGATGGGAAATTACACACATATAAAGCGTGATTGGTTGCAAAGGGCTTTACACAAACTCCTGGAGTTGACTATGACGAGAAGTTCTCATAAGTAGAGAAGATCAAATCTATAAGGGTTATGTTAACCATAGTTGCGTTTCATGATTATGAAATGTGGCAGATGGATGTCAAAACCTCTTTCCTTAATGGGAAATTGGCTGAAGATGTTTATATGAGTCAGCCATAGGGTTTTGTAGATACGAAGTACCCTAATAGAGTGTGTAAGCTTGAGAAATCCATTTATGGATTAAGGCAAGCATCTTACAGATGGAATCTTTGTTTCGATGAGAAAGTCAAAGAGTTTGGTTTGTCGAGAAGTGAGGATGACTCTTGCGTATATGCCAAAGCTAGTGGGAGTATAGTTAGCTTTGTGGTATTGTATGTGGATGACATACTACTCATAGGACACGACGTTCCAACCTTACAGGAATTTAAGTCCTGGCTTAGGAAATGTTTCGCTATGAAGGACGTCGGAGAAGCTGCTTACATTTTGGGGATAAGGAAATTGAGATATATGAGTAAAATACTAATAGGACTTAGTCAAAAGTACCTACTTGGACAAGGTGTTGAAATGTTTCAACATGGAGAATTCCAAGAAAGGAGAATTGCCTATCCAAAGCAATACCAAACTGAGTAAGAATGAGAGTCCGAGTACTGATGCTAAAATAGCAGAAATGAGTCGAGTACCATATGCTTCTGCCGTTGGCTCGATCGTGTATGCTATGACATGTACTCGCCTTAATGTGGCTTTTGCTTTGAGCATGGTTAGTCGATATCAAGGGAATCCTAGTAGAACGCACTGGATAGCAGTAAAGAACATTCTTAAGTACCTGCGAAGGACTAAGGACTGGGTCCTTACCCTCGGTAGGAGTGATGACTTGAGAGTGATAGGGTATATTGATGCCATCTTTCAGACCAACACAGATAATTTCCGCTCTAAGTCGAGCTCGGTATTTACCCTTAATAGAGGAGCAGTAACATGGAAAAGTTCAAAACAGGAGACTGTAGCAGATTCAACGTGTGAATCAGAGTACATAGCAGCAAGCAAAGCGTCGAAGGGAATAGGGCTAAAGAACTTCATCGGAGACCTTAGAGTTGTACCAACCGTAAAGGATCCTATGGAAATTTTCTGTGACAACGAGGGTGCGGTCGCCTAAACCAAGGAACCAAGGGATTTTGGCAGATCTAGGCACATCGACATAAAATATCACTTCATAACACATCGAATAGAAGAGGGAATCCTCGTAGTGAAGAGGTTATCGTCAGAGGATAACCCAACAGATCCCCTTAGGAAGGAACTGAGTATGGTTAAGGATGTGCAGCATGCTAAGAGCATTGGCCTAAGAGACGAGATTAGTTTTAGTGATTAGATAGGCAGTTAGAAACTTGTAATGAATAAATGTAATTGACATTTTATGATTAAATAATAAGGGTTTTATTTATACGAAAAGTTTACTATCTTTTGTCAATTGTTTATTTTATGTTTCACTTTTGCATGTTTTGAATTCCAGAATAATACGATTATTCAAACTATCCATAGTCAATCATATGTTGGAAGTAAGCTATGAGGTTAGACTGTCGTAAATTGGCTTGTAGAATGTTTAAGGTGTTTAGACATAGCAAAGGTTTGCTACAATGTTCATGAGTGCTCTTGAAATAAGATTTGAGTATTGGATTAAACCCACGCCCACATGAATTACTTCATGGAATTTATCACGAGTGATTGTGAGACGATAATATCAAAGAGTCTTGACACCAAGATATATAGGTTGTTGATTATGAGTTGGTTGTGCATTGATAGTATGAAAATGCATCTATAACTTGATGTTATAAAACGTGTTGTTGTGTATAATCTAACAAGTAATTAGTACAAGCATATAAGTCGAAGTTTATCTGTTCCTTTTATCCTAAGAGGATCAATAGCGATATCTTGGGCCCCTCGATGATTTTGTTTTGACTTCTGTGTCAGACCTGGTCAGGACTCAATTTATACGTTTAATTAAGTTATGTGTCAAAAAAATCAGAAATTAGGAAACAAAATTGTTGGATAATGAGTATGACCTTATTCCATGTATTTATCCACACGATATCTTGAAGAACAGAGGATTATATGATCCCTTATCGAAAAGACAACGAATTTTGGGAGCTACGATTGCTAATCGGATTTTGAAGTTACATTGGCAGTTATAGTAATTAGACTTATCCAAGTGAGAGACTGTTGGATTAGGTGTCTAAGCCCATAACTATAATTGGAATGTACTTGACCGGATATTAGCATGGTCCTTTTCGGTTGCCTTCATCGGAGCAATTTGATAGGATGGATAATTGAGAAAGAGGTTATTTGTGATTTATTAATACATTATATGAATAATATATTAATTGAGAAATCATATTATTTAATTAGTATTGATCAAGAATTAATTTGGAATTAATTTAGTGATCAAAAGAGACTGATTAAATTTACAAGGACTAATTAGGTAAATCAGTAATACTTATAGTTTGGGCTAATGATCCATATTGATTAGGGATGGGCTAAATCTATGTGAAAGTCTATGAAGAGTTAGTCCAAACGGCCTATCATATGGATCATTGGAATACTTAAAGGTTTAAGTAAATTAGGTTTTTATGTAAGTAACCCTAAGGATTCCACACTATTAATTAAACCCCTAGCCTTCCCAAAATTGGCCTATCTCTTCCAAGGTGAAACCCTAGCCGATTTTGGTGCTTCCTAACCTCTCTCTCATAAGCCTCCTCTTGCTTTTGCTGTTTGTAACTCATTTGAGGTATCACACTTGAGGTACTAAGCTCTTGGAAGACGAATTTCTACAAGCTACAACAAAGAGGTATTCATCTAACTTGTTTTATGTTGCAAATCTCTAAATTGTATGCTAGTTAGGGTTCATGCTTTGGGAAAATGAAAATTGCATGTATGACTTGAGAAAACTTAGATCTAAAGCGTTAGGGTTGTATGTGCACCATAGGATTGTTATAATGCTCAAAACCCATAAACATTTTGGCTTTCAAAGTTTATTGAAAGATTCTTTACAAACATAGTTTTAAGCATGGTTCACTAACAAAGAAAATACCTTTTAGACTTTTAAAAGTATTACTCCTATTAGCAGAAAACCTGTAACTCTCACCAACCTTGTGTTGACCCTCTAAACTACATGTATTCTCAGAATATCATCAAAGAAGCTTTCAGCCAGAAGGTTAGTCATGGATTTTCAGGCGACTTAATTATCTATTTTTATTTCGTTATATATGCCTACCTGTTTAAGGTAATTTATGTACTATACTATTATTTGTAAGAACCATGTATTAAAACATAAAGATGGAATATAAATGTTGTTTTGTTTGTTGTTGTACTTGTTCTATGTATCCAATTGTCTGGGATCCATAAACTTAGTCGCACAGCCCAACGTGCTCCGTCGCCTCGGCTAGGGGTGTGACAGATTGTATCAGAGCTAAATTGGCTATAGAGAATTCATATCCTTGAAAAAGGAAATACATTTATAGCACCAAGATCCTAATAAAAGTATTATTATTAATTACACTACTTCTTGGTTATGTATGGTACGGGGAATCTGGTTTGAAGGGCCGTATAGGGTTGCTGGATTTCAGAACAACTTAATTGGCAAAATGATCCTGCCCTCCGACGTTTCTTGTCTGGCCCTCGTCTGTACATAGTAATCTTGGAGTACAAAACAAAATTTGATATTACAACAAACCCCACAACAATAATATATATATATATATATATATTCCCTATCCCATATATATATATATATATATATATATATATGGGATAGGGAATATACATTACAACTCCACCTAAGCTTAGGTACTAAACCTCTAAAATATGTCGTTTTAACATGCTAAAAATACACGGTTTGGTTTCACTTGGTAGATATATCATTCTCCATAAGATTTCTTTCTTTCATTATTGTTTTATCATCTCCGTTTTCTTTCCTCAATTATCGTTTATTACTTATCCAAGTGAACATTACTAAACCCTAAACCTAAACCTAAACCCTAAATTTAAACCCTAAACACTAAAACTAAACCCTAAACCCTAAATCTAAACACTAAACCCTAAACCCTAACCCTAAACCCTAAACCCTAAACTCTAAACCCTAAACCCTATTGTGTCGATCTTGAATTTACATCTTGAAGTATTAATCGTGAATCCATTAACCGTAATCTTTATATAGTAAAACAATGTATTTTCAAGAGATTTAGTACCTAAGCTTAGGTGGGGCTATAATGTATATTCCCTTTTCCTATATATATATATATATATATATATATATATATATATATATATATATATATATATATATATATATATATATACTATGACCAACGATGAGAACACTTAATAAAATTTTAAACACCCATTCACCTAAAACTATCATCTCAACCCTTTAGGTCAAACGCCTCAATTACGGTTAGTACCGTACATAAGCCATACCATAAATAAAGCTGGAACGCATGGCTATGTTATTTACGGTCGGGCTGGTGTATAACCAACCTTAAGCAAGGAGTTTGATAGACTACAATGGTTAAAAGTTTTAGAGATTGAAGAATGTTCTCAAGATTCACTACAGAAGCTTAGTACTTTAGAAACCTTGTATCAACCCCCAAAAGAATGTATACATTTTAAGATATACTTAAAAAATATGGAATAACGTTCAACATTTCCTAGTTCGCCTAAAATCGAAGAACCAATAGCTCCACTCCCTTTCTAACAGAGAAACCCATAAGTTCCCAATCATTCAATTGGAAATTTGTAGGATTTCTATAATCAATCACTCTCTACAAATTAGAAATCTATAGGAACAAGTTATACTATTACACTATCATAAAATATACCTTTTTTTATGACTACATAGTGTAAAACAACTTAAAACGTTCATTCAAACGTATTAGGTCGATGGCCCCATGAAAGGAGCCACGAGTTTGTCCACCACCAACTCCTCGAGGCAATCAAAGAGATGCTCCAAAAGCAAACCAAACCTCGGGAGAAACTCCCAATTCCGAAGCAATTCCAGTTAGAAACAATGAAACCCTAACAATTATCAATACCTCTAACCCAATATACCAAATGAATCATACATTGATACAAAGCCTACTTGCACAAGGGATTGCTATGACCATAGCTGCATAAGAGGCTGCCCGAAATTGAAATGTTGGGAACAATAGAAATGGTAGTGGCACTCCAGTGGTTAACTAAAACAACCCCAGACACTGTTCATACAAAGAGTTCATGGACTGCAAACCCTAATCCTACTAGGATACTACGACATAGAATGAGTTGCCGGTCTATCTCGATGGATAGAGAAAATAGAGGCAATATTTTGCATCAGTTCTTGCCCCGACAACTACCAAGTCAAGTATGCTACCTCCACATTGATGGATTCCGCCCTGACTTGATGCAATAACCATGTTAAGTCCATGGGAATCAATAAATATTATGCCATGGGCTGAGAACCTCTAAAGCAAATGATAATCAAAGACTATTGCCCATGACAAGAAGTCTAGGCTCTAGAGTAGGAGCTTTCGAACCTCACCATGAAGGGATCGGAGGTGGCTACCTACACCTCTTGATTTAATGACCTAACAAACCTTTTCTTGGGAATGGTGACCCCAAAAAATAAGAAGATTGAAATATACATATGGGGGCTAGCTTCACCTATTCAAGGTCTGGTTACTGCATCCAAACCCTCCACTTTTGATAGTGCTAAGCAATTGGCCTATCATTTGGCTAAGCAGTGTATTCGTCAGGGTACTATGGCCCCACAAGCAGATAAGAACCATGATGGAAGTACCAAAAGGAAGTTCCACTTGAAATCAAAGGGGGACTCCAAGCATCACAAACCTAAACTAGAACTTGTAGCTATTTATGCTGTAGTTATCAACACTCCCACCCCCATCCAAGTCCTATACTGGGACTCTACCCCATTGTACTGAATGCAATTTCCACCATGTTGGAAATTGTAGGGAGATAATTTGCATCAACTATAACCTGAGAGGACATATCTTGAGGTATTGCAGAAAGACCCCAACCATGACAACATCAACCACAATGAAAGGAGGAATCTGTAACTGCTTCAAATGCAACCAACCAGAGCATTTTAGGAAGGACTGCCTGAAACTAAAAAATCAAGGTGGCAATAAGAGAGCATTTATGATCACTACTAGAGATGCTCTCCAGGAACCCACTATGGTTACCGGTACCTTTCATATTAACTTTTTTTAGGCTCTAATATCGTTTGATATTGGTTCCAATAGAAGCTTTATTTCCCAAAAGTCCTAAAACACAATAAAACCAAAATTCTGAAAACTTAATAAAACTAACACATTAGTGACGGAAAGCATCCAAATAAGAAAACACCTTATAAATAATCACCAATTTCCTTCTCACCCTGAATAACATCTTTCACGTCAAGCTAACAACCATCGGAGGTTTTGATGAGATCATCAGAACAGATTGGTAATCATCTCATTGAGCTGAAGTTCTATGTTATGAAAAGGTCGTTTGACTACCTATACCCAACAACGAAGCCCTTGTGATGTTCAAAGAAAAACCAGGGCATAACCTAAGAGTCATTTCTTGCATGAGGCAAGAAAGTACTTATAGAAGAGATGCTTCGCTTTCTTCGCCCAGGTGGTGGATATGCATGGAAAGGGTAAGGAAATTAAAGACAATCCACGAGTTTACGAGTACCCGAAAGTATTTCCAGAAGACCTACCTAGAATGCCTCCAGTTACACATGTAGAATTCCGAATCAACCTGATCCTAGGTGCA
This sequence comes from Lactuca serriola, assembly GCF_051521515.1. Taxonomy (NCBI): domain Eukaryota; kingdom Viridiplantae; phylum Streptophyta; class Magnoliopsida; order Asterales; family Asteraceae; genus Lactuca; species Lactuca serriola. The sequence goes on along the minus strand of NC_136413.1, from coordinate 17,949,237 downwards.
ACATTAGTGGAATATTCTCCTTATCATCTGGCTCCATCGAAAATGTAAGAACTCTCCAGTCAACTCCAAGAGCCTCTTGAAAAAGACTTTACCTGGCCAAGCTTTCTCTCCATGGGAAGCTCTGGTATTGTTTGTCAAAATGAACGATGAATCGTTCAGTATATGCATTGACTATTGAGAGTCAAACAAACTCACCATCAAAAACCGATGTGCACTCCTGAGGATCGATGACCTAATCAACCAGCTACAAGGATCTTACTACTACTAAAAAATTGAAGGAATTAACGAACCAACAACACCAACCAAAGTATATGCCGATTCCTAGGGCTTGCAGGTTATTCCAGATATTCATCAAGGAATTCTCCAAAATAGTCAAGCCTCTCTCTGATGAGAACCTTGTCATTCCTTTCAATGAGATTTGGGTCAACACAAAACCTCACTTTGTGAAGGAATCGATAGAGATCATGGATCGAGAAATCAAAAGCCTCAAACAAAGCCGCATACCTATAGTAAAAGTCCGATGGAACTCTCGTAGAGGGCCAGAGATTACTTAAGAACACGAGGATCAGAGGAAAAAACATTACCCAAAAATATTTGGAGGTGCTTCCTCCTCTAGTGGAACAAAATAATCTAGAACTTAATAATTCCAGTATGAAATTCCATTAATGAGGAGGTAAGGTGACATCCCAGAATTTGGGTCTAAAACTGTAGACAATCAGTTCACCTCGAACCTCTTTGTAATATGACCTATTGAGCTTTAATGCATATCTTGAATAATATATAGTGTTATTACAACTATTATAAGATACCAGATGGTATCTTACTTCCAATTGTAGGAAATCTGAAACGAATCAAACAGCTCAAACTACAACCCTAGTTAATACGTCTGAAAAACTGAAAATTCATATTAAGTAGTTGTTAGTGAAACAAACATTCTAGTATCATAGTACATGTTCCCCTATTTCCAAAAATATAAAGAATGTTCAAAACGGAGTTCGTATGCAAAAGATACGACCATTATAAGAAAAAAATCCAATACAACACTAATTTTCTTTAAACTGCTAAAACCATTTCTATCCATTGAGGCACTTACACAATTCATATGGAAATTCCAAGAGAGTTTTTGGACTCAGAATATGGTCTAATATGTAAAAATATTTGCAAAAATCGGATGTTTCAGGTCATTTAGACGTGAAACTTTAAACGCGATTTCCCGGAGTTCTACAACTCGAAAAATTAACACGTTCAAGTTTTTGGAACCTTTGAACTCTACTCCATAATACGATACTTTTGAAAAAGTATTAGGCATCAGGATCTTAGCATGAAAATCTAGGAAGTTTCTAGAGCATATTTGAGAAGATGACATCACTAGGCCCCACCATGCTTTCTTAGAAGAGTGAAAAATGAGACAATACTTCCCTCTTGGACCCTTACCCATGTTTTTTTACCACCCCTCTCCCTGGTTGAGTGCACACTTCTCCTTCTAGTATAATCATGGTATATGTTACGTGTTGTACTTTCTATGAAGGTATGGGTTCATGGTGCATGTGAGAGACCTCATACAATATAAAAGGAAGGATTTGCGTCTTTATTTCATAAAATAATTATTATCCACTTCCTCTCTATTCTTTATCTTTTCTTGGTTCAGAAGCCACTACCAAGAACGTACCACTACTCCACCACTGTAAACCACTGTAGCCACCTCCTTTTGTCCCTATTTTCGACGACCAACCACAACCACCTTGTGCCACCATTGTGTTGTTATCTTTTTTGTGGTGTTACTAGTTTAAGACTTAGTCTTGTTTGTGTTTTGTGGGTTTAAATCAAGTTCAAAACAACTTTGTTTTAGGTCGTTGCTAGTTTGTGTTTTCTCGAAGTGTTTCTCAAAGATAATCGCACTCTCGACTCTAGTTCACATATCATGCATCGAGGGTGAGTGTTTTTGACCCATTTTAATGTTGTTACATATCTTGGGGGAATACATGTCCTCACATATTTTGTTTATACAAAAACACTCTTGAAAACATACTACAAAATGTTATCAATTTATGTGAAAAATTATGGTCTGTTCAAGACCTATTTTACCCATCTTAAACCCTATAGTTTCCAAAACTGTTTTATATGCAAGTAGCTCAAATCGATACCTTTTCAAGGACTACTCGTACACATTCACATGGTTTTTATACAATTTATTATGTTTTTGAAAAACTTCCTATCATTGCAGTCCTTTTTTCGGACCAGTCTGTAAAAACGGTCACTTTTACTTTTGTTAGCGTTGATATTAGGTTAGGGAAAAAATTAAGGACATGGTAGAATCATTACGTTTTTGAAAAACCGCCTATCATTACAGTCCTTTTTCGGACCAGTCTGTAAAAACAGTAACTTTTACTTTAGTTAGGGTTGATATTATGTTAGGGAAAAAATTACGGACAAGGTAGACTCAATTTCTAAACATTGAGAGTTTACAGATCCTAATTCTAACTTTTGATAATGTTTCTAGAATTTTTATAAAACAGTGAAAAAATCAATATTCTAGATTAATTTTTTGTTTTGACTTACAACTCATATCAAGTAATATAAAATATTACTTCAACAAGTAAGAAGTTATTTGGATATAAACAAGTTATCATATGTCATATAGATATATTATATTTGTTATGATTATATTACAACCAATAAAAACGATTTATCTTTCTAGTACAAAGTGCTATGACATTTTATGTATAAGCTAGAATACATGTGCTATAATTTATTTGGTTTATGAAAACCACTTACAAATTTATAACTAGTTAATATATGTTATTTTTTTAAAATGACACCTAATAAACTAGTTATCCTATGTTATATAGATATATTATAGTTGTTATGATTATATTACAACTAATAAAAATGGTATATGTTTCGACTACAAAGTGCTATGACTTTCTATATATAAAAAGCTTGGCATCAAACACGTGTCGTAATCGGTTATCAATTCTATAGCTTTAAACATTATATTGTGCTTATATATACAGGTCTATATATGTATAAGCTGTAAAACTTGTATCCTAGATTCTTACATGTATTTGTGTACATTCCCATAAGATTTGTCACATATTTACACGAATATCTTACATTGTTATGCATATACTTATCAAACATACTCGACTTTTGTCTGTACAATTATATCCGTATACTTTAGTTAATGACCTTTATAGTCCAACTTTATTAAACAACTTTATCCGTATATCTGTTTATCGGTATCTGCGGTTGCTAACTACAACCACGGAAAATAACTTTATCTGTTTATCTGTATCTGCATTTGCTAACTACAACCTTGCCAGATAACTTTATATGTATATCTATACAACTTTATCTGTATCTACGGTTGCTAACTATAACCTTGGCATATGACTTTATCATTTATATGTGTATATTGATTTATCCGTATTACTTCAACCATACTACTTTATCAGTATAAATATCTTAAACCTTACCTATCACGTCTAATGAAGCGTTGTAAGGGTTACATCTCATCACATAGTTTGGTTATAGGATTCACTATAAACATTATCTAGAATCTCTCTCTCTTACTACAAAACCATGTTCTTGATTTCTTTCTAAACTATTTTAAGAATGAAATTACTTATGTAAAGATTTATTTTGGCATTTAACGTTTATTTATAGATTCTTTACAAACACAGTTTTAAGCATGGTTACACTTACTAAGAAAATACTTTTTAGACTTTTAAAAGTATTACTACTGTTAGAAGAAAACTTGTAACTCTCACCAACCTTGTGTTGAACCTCTAAACTACATCTATTCTCAGGATATCATCAAGCAATATTTCAAACAGAAGGTTAGTCATGGAATTTTAGGCGACTCAATTATCTAGTTTTATTTCGTTATATCTACCTACCCGTTTAAGGCAATTTATGCACTATACTATTATCTGTAAGAACCATGTATTCGAACATCAAGATGGAATATAAATGATGTTTTGTTTATTGGTGTAATTTTGCTATATATCCAATTGCCTATGACCCATGAACTTAGTTACATAGCCCGACGAGTTCGGCGACATTGGCCGGGGGTGTGACAAGCTCACTTCAAATGCTGGTAACATCGATTCTTTCGAGCATATCAAAAAAGAAATTTATTGATCATCTGAAATGGTACATCGATGTCCGAAGCTGGCTCCAGAGTGCTTACTTATTGGTGTTTGATGATGCTAGGTGATGAATTGGATGAATGTTAAGATCACCTAGTGGGAGATTGTTAGAACTTGAAAAGTGAGCCTTAAACAATCTGAGGTGAAGCATTTTTAAGGTGACGATTTCTAAAGTCAAGACAATTCCGAAGTTACAGTTCAGACCGAGAAGCATCCCAATGTTAAAGTGTTTTTGAGTCTGTAATGTGCATTAATTGATATAAGTACCATTATGTCCTGTTCCCAATTTTTTATTGTATAGTACATGAGACAAGATCAACATCAACAGTTGTGTCAGTATGTTAATCTTTAGAATTCTAGCAGTCCACACTTATTTTTTGTCATTTGTCTATACATTACTCCTAGTCTATTTAAGGAGTAGTCACTTATGTATCATGTGTGAAACAAGCACCTTTTTCGCATCCATCAAGAACTATTGAGTCGATCATTCTCTCTTACATTTTTCTTGTTCTTGAGTCACTTTACAGCGTTCATACTTATTAATAATTTATTCTTTGAGCACTTTGCCGATTATCTTAATTCCGAGACAAGATTGGTTTACCAGACTTGACAAGATCTTTATTATTAAAAGACATTTATCTTATGTTAATTCAAGGTTTGAGTTCTCAAACCTTGTCCGTGCACCTTAGTTATTTTATTAACACTATATGGGTCCTTAGAGTCCCTTAGTGATTATATGTAGTGGATCTGAAATATGGATGATGTTTAAGTTCATGCTTTAGTTTTGATCTCCTTTTTCTTCATGAATGCCTTAATTTGAGATCAAGTCTTGCATTGGACATGAAAGTCCTTAAAGCCTCGATTTTGATGGTCTTTGGGATGTTAGAAAGCCTTCTAGAGAAGATGGATTAGTGGCTTGATGGATTAAGGAGCTTCTTCATCAAAATACTATTCAAAAAGATTTTACAACATGAGACTATGTCTGTCATGTCATGAGGATCAATGAGTCTTGGTTATTTTATCTTTGAGTGGCTCGCGACGTGAGACTATGCTTGTCATGTCGTGAGTGATAGTTGACCTATTGACCGTTGAATTTTTTTGACCAATGACCGTAATGGGTTTTTCATATAATAATGTGGAAAATACCTTAAACTCTTAAGGGTACATGCAACCTAATTGGATTTATGTCATAAATATATTAAAGCAATATACTATTGAACAACTAAATTGTAAACTGTAATTGAAATAAAATTCACAAGGATAATAACATACCCTTGATTTGTTATTGTTAACAACCCCTATGATCAATCCAATAGTGTCTTGAAAACTAGGTTTAATAGTGTGCAAGCCTCTAATGGTTCACACATACAACACAAGAACCCTAGAAGATTTAGGAGAGAGGGGAGAGGTAGGAAATTTTTGGCTATGGTGTGTATAAATGCATTGGCCGAAAATTCCAAGACATAAGGCTCTATTTATAGCTGACTGGGAAAACACCTAGAAACCCTAATTTGTATATAAATAAATATTATTTCAAATAAGGTAATTATCTAGTTCCTTAATTATCTGTATGAAGGCTTCCAGAAGACTCAAAAAGAGCCTCCAAACCGTTCCACACAGGATGGTTCTAGAACATGTCATTTGCTCAACTTTTGAACATTTATAACTATTGTCCTTCAACTTTTAATTAATTCTAATTAACCCAGAATTTATTCTAAATTAATTCTAATTAATTCTAAATTAATTATAACTATTTGTAATTAATATATTACTCAAATAATACATTAATAAAACATTTATCTCTCTCTAAAATTAATCTGGACAATTTCTTGGTTATACGGGCAACCCAAAAAGAACTTTACTCTTATTCATCAATATTATACCAATTTTGTTAGGACTTTAGACATCGTAATCCAACAATCTCCCACTTGGATAAGTCGGTTACAATAATTGGTCGTATAACTCCGAGTAACCAGTAAAGAGTAATTTCAAGACACTACCTAACTCTGTTGTTCCTAAGATAAGTGATCACATATTTCTTCGTTCTTCTTAATATCGTATAAACATGAGACATGGAATAGAATCAATCTCTTCTCCAAGACTTTGTTTTCCGATAATCTCGTTTTGTGATGACGTCATAAAACTACCAATCGAGCACATAAATTTAGTCTTGGTTGGGCCCAACACTATAATGTCTACATCAAAACTCTGGCAGGCCCAATGATATCACTTTTCCTATTAAGGAAAAAGGAATGAATAAAGTTCAACTATATAATCATACAATTTCACTCATCGAGTCATACATGGAATTACACTTTATAACACTAAGTTACCAGATGCGTTGGAGTAAACCAATGTACAACCAATTCGTAATATATGACTTACATATATCTTTTTTAAGAATAGAGGATTTTATCATCTTAGAATTACTCATGATTAAATAGATGAAGTAATATATAAGCGTGTTTTAACAAATACTTAAAATCTCTATTTCTAAGTACTCATGAATTCTTCAACAATCCTAATGCAATGTCCAGTCTATATGGACAATCTACAAACAATTCATGACAATCTTAAATCAATACTTACTTCTAAAGTATGACCGAATGTGGTGCTTTGGATAACTTAATAATCAGGAAGTAAAACATACAAAGTGAAACACACTAATAAATTAATTGACAAATAGCATCATACATATTGAATATACAAAAATCTCTGTTTAGTTAATCATTATTCAATTACAACTTTTAATTGCTATATAGTTTTAAAATGATCCAGAATAAAAATCTTTAACCACATAGCCTCCTTTGTTTCCTCACTTGCTGTGATATACTCTGATTCACAAGTAAAGTTAGCCACCATTTGTTACATGGAAATTTTCCAAGTTACTGCTCCATAATTTAATAAGAAAACCCAACAAGATTGAGAATAAATGTTGTCTCAATCTGTTTGAAAATTGGCATCACTATATCTACTCACCTTATGCTCATCTTTGCCACCATAAACTAAGATTATATCTCTTGTTTTTCGCAGATACTTAATTAAGAATATTCTTCACTGCCGTCCAATGAGCTAAACCAAGATTTCCTTGATATCTGCTAACCATTCTCAAAGCATAAGCCACATCAGGTCGAGTACATGTAATAGCATACATGATCGATCCTATAGCCGAAGCATATGGAATCCGACTCTTAGTATCTATCTCCTTATCATTATTGGGACATTGAGCCTTGCTCAACTTAATAGTATGATGCATAGATAAGTCTCTTTTCTTGGAATTTTCCATATCAAATCTTTTCAATATTTTATCCAAGTATGTACTCTGACTTAATCCTAGTAATTGTTCATGTATGTTCCTATATATTTTTATACCAAGAATATATGTAGCTTCTCCTAGATCCTTCATAGCGAAACATTTCCCTAGCCAAGACTTAACTTCTTGCAAGTTTGGAACACTATTTCCACATACAAAACTAGAAAATTACAATGATCCTACTAGCTTTGACATACACGCAAGATTCATCTTCATTTCTTGGAAAATCCAAACTCTTTGTCCTTTTCATGAAAGCATAGATCCAGCTATGAGATGCTTGTTTCAATCCATAGATAGACTTCTTAAACTTTCACAACTCATTAGGGAGTCTGGTATGCACAAAACCCTCTAGTTGAGCCATATAAACATCCTTAGCCAGTTTCCCATTAAAGATAACAATTTTGACATCACTACTAGAAAAACAGCCTTTTACAACGTGCAATACGTGTCAAGGAAGGCCCTGTTATAACAAGAGGACATGCTTTTGCGCATCATCTATAGACGATGTGCATTTATGACACGCATTTACAACGCTCTTTTACGACGCACATTTACGACGCGCAATGCGTATCAAGGAAGCCCCTGTCATAAAGGAAGACAACATGCATTTACGTGTCATAACCATATGACGTACGTTTATGACACGCATTGCGTATCATTAAAGCCCCTATCATAAATAAAGATGACATATATTTGTGTGTCATAAACTTCAATAGCCATTTACGATATGCATTTACGACGTGCCTTTACGATATTCATTTACGCATAATACAAAAATATGGAAACAAATATATACCAAAATAATCAATTTGATCTAATAACATCATGTCAAACAAGTTATCAAAAATTAAAATACATTGATCTTAATCTGATAGGACATTGTTATTAAGGGGTTTTCCCTAACTATATAACCTAATACTACATCCCTAACTATATAACCTAATACTACATCCCTAACTATATAACCTGATCCTTCATGTCATTGGTTTTCCACTTGGTGTACCATGTAAAAATGTTGAACTTGGTGCATGGGCGGCTGACCACCAGGCGTGGCTGGAAAGTAATTACTTGCTGATAAGATAACAATGCTTTAATCCAAGATGAGTCAAGAATGCCTAAGAAAAAGAATCAACTAAACAAGCAAAATCTTGATTGGATTTTTGTTAGTGTAAGAAGTTAGAGGTACAACCCTTTAGATGGCAGCTAGTATCCCAAGTGTGAGGTGTGGAGGCCTGTGATCCATTATCACCTAAAACAAAAAAATATTGAGTTAGAAACAAACTTCACCTTTATTTATTAGTTTTCCCTCCACCACTGCATGCATGCTTCAAATTCGTTAGATCAATGTTGTCGAAACTGTTAGACGACAATGAGTTTCCAAGTAATCCTAAAAATCAAAGTAATGCTTCAATCTCTTTTCAGATTTGTTAGAAATAAACTTTCTGTGGAAGATCTTTATGCCAAATACATTGAATTCCTGGGGAGGGAAATATTCAAGCCCAAGTGTTAGAAGGAAAAAATGGCAGCCTCTCAAAAAGAAAGAAAATATGTCTAAGTTGATTTCAATCTATCCCAATTTTCATTGATCAAACATTCAACTTTCATATTTTCAATTCAAATCAGAAACACACCTCAGCAGCCAGATAACAAATAGATCCACCAGTGAAATTCCACCAAAAATATCCTTCACTATAACAAACAAACTCTTTTAATTGTGTTTTGATTGAGAATTAATGAAATACCTCAGAGCTTCATATGACCGATACCTCCTTTGAAGGACCCAGACAGAGGCCTTGATCTCTTGAAACTAAAAGCATCTTCAATATTTACAATTTTTCCCTCGCCTGCATCTCCTGTGTCCTTTGTAGCATGTGTGGTCGAGAAGACTTGCACAATTAAAGCCTTCTTTTATGGAGCATCCGCTTTTATATGTTCATCAAAAAATTGGATCATTTATGCCTTGCTTAACTGCTTCAATGCAGCCACCTGTCTCATTACATTGCCAACATTAAACTTCTATCTCTGTATAAATAATATTTTAAATAAAAGTATCAAGAAAATGACACAATGGGAAAATTTGTAAAAAGCTCCATACCTCGTGATATTTCCTATCAAATTTGAGGGTACCATCTTGGATTTCTCGCCAAAAGTATACAAATTCTTCTCTTAAGTTCTTGTGCTTCTCAATCTTCATCTCAATCAGTGCATTAACATTGCTCTACACCATTATAGTATTAGATATTCAGATCAATAAACAATATTCATATTTTCCGACGAAAATTCCAAATTGATACAGAAAAAACAACTCTTGTGACCTTGAATTCATCATCTGGCATCTCATAGAGTTTAGTCTCAAACATCTTGAGAAATGATTGAACCCTTGACTCAATATGTTTAGGGCCCTGTTAAATCCAAGAAACAGGATTAGTATCCATGAATGTGACTGTAAGAATTTGTCATGTACTGAATTTTATCTCTTGTTTTTTTTCGTATTGGAGTTTTCCACTTATATTTTTCTGTTCTTATTTCTTCATCATCTTTCATTGGGCAAACAGTTGGGAATCTTTGAGACCATTTTCCGAACATTAGTCAAGTCATACATCATACAAACAAATAAAAAAAAACATGAAAAAGTGCCCACCTTTACTGTAGATTGTATGATGAACTGCACTCCACGGATGCCAAAATCGTTCCTAATATTATTCAATTTCATAAATATTGATTCTCATTAAAAATTCAAAATGAGATTTGGGTCGTTTATATAAAAATATAGAACAAGTGCAAGTGTTTCATATACCTCTGCATAAGCACAGTGATGTAACTAAGTTGCTCAACTGATCTAAGTTGGTGAAAGGATGGTTGTTTAGCAATAAGAGCTAGCAGCTGAAGTTTGATATTCAACTTAAAATCATCCTGATGTACATGTATATATTATATACACCATACCACAATTAACAATTAACAATTTCATTCATCATTATATCTTATGATACTTGAAAAAAAATGCTTACCTGAATGTACTGAAGAAGAGCTGAATTTTCATCACTTGGATTCAGACCCTCTTTAGTATAGCAATATGTAACACCCTTTTCTAAGTTGACCACCCTATTTGTCAGATGCTGTGATGGGAATAGAGCTTGAGACAAAGGTTTTGTCCCCTTAAAAAGTACATCTTCAACATGTTGAAGCATGAATTCGTCTTCATTTGATTCAATATTCCCTGGTTGTTGTATAGCTTTAGATAACAAAAAAAAACACAACTAGAATATATAGTAATGGTATAAAAACATGCTGCATAGCACTATATGAAGATTCTTGACAAAATTTGAGGATAAAATCTTGAAAGATGGTCAGGTTCAAGAACAGAAAGAACTTCAAGCTCATCAGTACAAGGCCATGATCCATCTTTTACAAGTAATGAGCAGTGTTACATGGCCTGCTGATATGGCTGTTGAAACTTGTAATTGTCCTATTCTTTTATCAGCAGTTCCTATAAAAAAGACAAGTAATTACACATACATAAGTAACAATATAAATTCATCGACATAACATAAGTAACAATGCCTTTTTTTTACCTTGATCACATAGAACCTATCCTCTTTTACTTCAAAAGTTGTAATTTTTAGTATTACAGTGTCGAGTAAGATCTCCAACTTGTGACTATATCCAGTCAAAGTCACCTGAATTGTTAATAAAAACAAGTTCACATGTAAAGAGTAAGTGTCAAGAGATAAGATATTAATAGTGAGAATTTTTTTTACCTGAAAACCATTATCTGTGTGACAAATGACATAATACAGACCAACAACCTGAGCATCATAAGCTAAAATGTAGAAATAAGAAGAGTATTAATAATGTAATATGTAATACCACAATAGTAAACAAATAAATATGTGTGTGTAAGAGAGAGTTAAATATTATATCAGATAAAAAAGCATAAAATCAACCAAAAGTATATTTAAACTTCTTTTGTGACTAACTGTATTCGGTCAAGTAATCCATCAATAACCGAGTAGAAATATTAGTAAGAACATTTGCTTCAGGGGAACTGCTAGCAAATGGGCAGTAAAAATCCAACTTAACATATGCTTTTGGAGTAGAAAATGTTGTGTTAGTGTTATACCACAATCTTGAATATTGTGATTTCCACAATAAAAGTGGAATGTTCACCTGTTTAGAATTTAAAACACCAAAACAGAGTTAAATTCGAAGATAATAAGATAATGAGATATGATTAAAAATTATATCACTAGTTACAACTCACACTTTTCTTTCATGTTCTTAATTGAAAAATCAGTAGGTATGAATACATAAGGACAGGGAAAATGTAGGTCTTCTTTAGGAGCTCTTTTCATCCATTTCTGTAATTTATTTACACATGTGATATTATAAATAATTCTGATTACAAAGTCAAACACATGTAAAGAAAAGTCAAAAGTAATACCTAAATGGTGGAGCCAATGATTTTTTCAACAGAAAATGCAGTTCCATACCATGGCTCTGTCAGCTCAGTATATCCATCAAAGTTTGTTGACTCCCAAAAGATTCTGGAACCAGAAGGGCATAATTGAGAAATCATATAAATTTAGCCAACAATAACAAACTCATTGATAGATGATACGCTACCTGACATTGTTTGGTGTGAGCTCATTTAGTGCAGACTCGATAACTTTAGGGAAAAAGTGGAAGGTAAAGATGATCCAACTAGCCAATCTTTTGAAGGGTATAACTGCAGTGTTGTTCAAAATCAAAATGATTATTCAAATAAGTAATCTAAAGCAAAAATATGATAAAAAGTGCAAATACCTGCGTATTTGATGAAAATTTCACAACATAATCAATTGGAGGAATCTTGTCCTGATAATGGAAGGTCATCTCACGGATTGCAGAAAGCTATATGGATCATATAACGAAATAACATCATTATATTTTTTTTAAAAGAGTATGAACATGATATGATAATATTTGTTGGTATTTTCAGGTACCTCATCAAAGATCCACTTACAAACACCAGATTGTTGCAAGAGTGTAATGTATTTGAAAAGGAGCCCAATTATATGTACAACATTTGCTGGTCTTTTAATGAAGCATATATTACAAATGTTGCCAATATCTAAATAAACATGAAAGAAATGAACACACACACACACATAGAAAAAGAAAAATGGAAACATTGACCATGTCCAACATCAGTTAAATCAATAACCACTTTAAAGAAAGAGAACTCCACAGTTCAGTCTGATTCACCAGCAGATAAGCTTGTCCCCAACCCAATTTCTTCAAGAAATAGAAGAGAGATCCTTCTCCTGCATGACCAATTAAGTGTCCAAGATACCTACTTGTCCCTTCCATGTAATGATGAATGCCAGGTGTCATTGCCCATGTAATTCTCAGCTTGTGACCATGTTTTACAGGAACAATTTTCACAATAACCTAATAAATAAATGCAACATGACAATATGTATCCCAAAATCATACAAATGATACATAAAGCAAACGAAGCTTTAAGGACTCAGACCTGAAGATGTTTAGGGTGCATGGTTGACCAGGGAAACTGGGATGGATGCGGTCAAGCTAGGTGGAAGCAGACAAGCTAGGGAAGAGAAGAGTTGCACACGGTGGAGCAGCAGTGTAGGGCGCAAACCACATATTCGTGATTCTCTCTCCCAAAATTCTGAAACGATAAGTTGTTGGATAAACAACATAGTTTTCTAAATCTTGGGATGAATCGTAGTTGTAAAGGTCAAAGTGAGAAATCTAAAAACCTAGAACTACTGAATCGAATTAAGGTTACCTTCTAACTTCGATTTAAAAAATAGGAAATTAGAGTTACCTTCTAGCTTCAATTTGAAATTGGAGAAATTAGGGTTACCTTCGACATTCAATCAGTTACATCTGGAGCCAAATCTCCCACAAATATCGATAGATCTGAACCAGTTCTTTCTCCACACTTTTCTCCTCTGATAAAACTCACTCAGTTTAACCGGAAAGCTTGATTAATATTTGGCATCATGGTTCCATTGTAGGTCTGGAGGATTTTCTCAGCGGATGAATGAGAATGAAACTCGATGAATCCATAACGTTCTGATTGGCCAATCTGTTTATTTCGTATTAGTTTTATCGATTGAACCTGTAAATTTAATGAACAGAGTGTCATGAACACCAGTTTGCGAGAAGCATGACTGGAGATAAGTTTCCCCCTTATCTACTAAACGGATCGGAGAAGAGGGAGAGTGAAGGAGAGGGGAGAATCGATTGCTAAGATGAAAGATAGAAAGAAGGTAGAAAAGCGGGTTTTGAAAATTTTGGGGATTCCGATTTCCCCCTTATCTACTAAACGCGGGTTTCTTTAAAATTATAAAGCGACACTTACAGAGGACACGTATTTAACATACAGTGCCCTCCGTGGTTTTATTTTTTTTTCTTATGACACTAATTTAAGGGCGCGCAATAATGTGTGACCTAGATCCAATTTTTTTTTTGAAGAGATGACACTTTTTTAATGTAACTCTCTTTTGCGTAACATAAATCAACAAATGTCGTGGTTTGCGCATCATAAAAGGGTCTTTTCTTGTAGTGCATCCATTTGCCATACTTCATAGTCATAGTGAGTAGCTATGACAAGCATTACCCTAATTGAATTTATCTTGGCAACTAGTGAAAAAGTCTCATCATAGCCAATCCCTTGGGTTTGAGTAAAACCTTTTGCAACCAGTCTATCTTTGTAAGTCTGTACACTACCATCCATGTCAGTCTTCTTCTTGAAGATCTATTTACACCCTAATATCTTTTGAACAGGTACTTAATCAACTAGGGTCTACACATGGTTATCATGCATGGATTGGATCTCGCTATCTATTGCCTCTTTCCATTTAGCATCCTTAGGGCCTACCATTGCTTCCTTCTAGTTAGAAAGCTCATCCAAATTTACCAGTGCTGCATCATAATAGATGTATCACCTTTTGCAATTATACGGAAACCATAGAATGAAGGTGGCATGCTAACCCTACTGGACCGACAAAGAGGCAACAAAGAGTCAATAGGCTCAACAATTTCATTATCAGATTGAGAGCTAGTATCTTCAAAAGTTGCTTCATCGGATGACTCTTGAATATCTTCAAGATCACTCATGCTCCCACTGCCCTCTTTAGAAATGAGATCTCTCTCTCTCTCACTCTCTCTCTATCTCTCTCTCTCTCTCTCTCAAGACTCCTCTTTGAGCTATAAACACCACGTTATCACTGGGTCTGTAAAACAAGTATCCAAAGGATTTTTGTGGATAATCAATGCAAAAACATTTCTTAGCTCTAGGTTCAAGTTTGTCTAAGGTTTATCGCCTAACGAGAATCTCACAACCCTAGACCTTGATATGTGCAAGTGAGGGAGGTTTCCATGTCTACAGTTCATGAGGTGTATTGGCAACTTTCTTAGATGGAACAAGATTGAGGATATGGGTGGCTTTTTCTAAGGCCTACCCCCAAAGTGATATTAGAAGAGAAGCTCGACTCATCATGGAACGGACGAAACCAAGTAAGGTCTAATTACGCCTCTCAGCTACACCATTCAATTGTGGTGTCCTAGGAGGTGTTAATTGTGAAACAATTACACATTCCTTTAGATAGTCGTTAAACTCGATACTAAGATACTCACAACCTCTATCAGATCATAGCGTCTTTATCTTTTTTCCTAATTGGTTCTCTACTTCATTCTAAAACTCTTTGAACCTATCAAAAGTTTCTAGTTTATGTTTGATCAAGTAAATATAACCATACCTACTATAATTGTCAGTAAATATAATGTACTAGCAATTTGCATCCTTTGTGGCAGATTTGAATGGTCCACACACATCTGTATGGATTAGGGCCAAAAAATCTTCATCTCTTTCACATGTGCCAGTGAAAGGTGATTTAGTCATGTTTCTCAACAAACAAGATTCACATTCATCATCTGGATTTAGGTCAAACGATTCCAGCACTCCATCCTTTTGGAGTTGGGCAATGTGTTTCTTGTTGATGTGCCTAAAACGAGAACGCCATAGGCATAACTTGTCTAAAATATTAGAAGAACCAATATTATATACATTTTTGCCTAAATCATTCACATAAACAATAGTTTCATACACACAATCAAAACCATAATGTTATCCTTTTCTAAATAAAACATGAAAATAAATAATGTTTCAAGCCATTTATGGAGAGTATCAACAATTATCCAAATCAAACCTAATACTATCAAACATAATCTCATAAGTCCCAATCCTGGTAACAACCAATCTTCATTGTTCCCCATGGTTAGGTTTAGCTTCCCATGTTTGACCTCTTCACTTTCCTTTAGTCCCTACATATCAAAATAAATGTGGAAACCACATTGTGTATCAAGAACCCAAGAATTTGAAATATTAGTATTATTGACTTGAATAGAATATGTACCAGATGAAGATTCAACCACTTTGGCCTTATGATCTTTCACTTCTTGCAAGTACTTGGGGAAAATTCTTATCCAATGGCCCTTTTGTCTATAATGAAAGCACACAACTTCCTTTGGATTAGCAACAGGAGGGGTGCAAAGTAGGGCTTTTCTTTTGTTCCATTGGTCTCTCCATGATGGATCTTCCTTTTCCATTTGGATGGGGTATGGAACTTTATCTTGTTCCCTTTGCTTTGTTGGATATCCATGATAGGGACACTTGCATAACTATTGGAATGAGACTTTTAGATTCCTGCTTCAGCCATTTGCAACATATTGTGAAGCTTAATCAATGTGGTCTTTGTATTTCTTAAATGATAAGTCAATATGAACTGATCATAACTATTGGGTAGAGAGTTGAGTACCATGTCAATGGCAAGGTCCTTATAGAGTTTACATTAAGTTTTTCCAATCTTTCCACATGCCACTGCATTTCTACCCACGAGTATACATAGATCCCCCTTCTTTCAATTTGCCCATTGTTAAGGACTTGACCACTTCATAACTCTCTTTTCTTGCTTTCATGTGGAACATTTGAGACAAGGCCATGTTAAGATCATATGGCCAGTAATCCTCAAAATTCTTTTGGAGCTCATGTGTCATAGTTGTAATCATAATGCAAGAGACCTTTGTGGCAACATCCACATGTTGATCATAGTTAGAAATCTCCTTATGAGTGGTAGTTTCTTTGTTGATTTCTGGAATTAGAGTAGTGAGAACATACTTTTTTCTCATCAAGTCCATGTAGTTTGGATTGAAAAGCAGTCCTGAACAAGGACCAATAGTAGAGTGAAGTTATGGCTTGATGAAGGAGGATGAGGAGGAGGGAGTTCACCATTTGAAGATATTTCTTTGAAATAAAGACCAGATTTTAGGTAGTTGATTAAATCCTTGATATTTTAACCCAAATTAATATTCAAGACGAGGGTCCAATAATGCAATTCAAAATTAAGTAAAGGGATGTCGTAATCTAATCATGAATTCATTTAAGGTAGGTAATGAATTTTACTATTTTCAATCTATATGAAATTCCTAGATCATTAGAAATTCATTGAATCTTATCAATGACATGTTTAATCTCGATTATGCTCTTCAATTTATGATTGGGATGTCAAGGATCACAAAAAAGATGTGAATACCCATGAAAACCCTCTTCACAACCTTGATGTCTTTTATCAACTCAAATTAACATGTCGGTAAGCCACTCACGCTCCATTAATTCATGATAATTTTTGAGTTGTGTCATAATTTCAACTTTATAGAACCTAATTAGTTTTTGGTTAATCATACATGCTCCACTAATGAATCATAAAGATTGATGCGTGTCTTCATGGATTAGCATACACTTTCACATTTTCCCTTAAAGTAACTAGTGTAGGAAATTTTATAAAGGTTCTATTACTTTATAACATGATACTTTTGATGAGGTTATGTCATATTGAACCCATTTTGCTAACAACCCTCCACCACACATGAGAGCGGTGGGTGAGAATAGACACCCATTCAACGACCATTTTATAGTTCCCTTCATTATACCGACTTTATAGCATGGCTTCGTGAATAAGGCATACTATCGATTCAAATGACTCATGTTATACAAATAGTATTGAACTTATAATATACATAAGTATAAGGTTGTATTTTAAACATTTAAAATAAATTTCATAAATTTATATTAATGATTTCAAAATTAATCTTTTTGATTAATCAAATAATTAAATTTAATTAAATCATGAGGATAATTCAAAGAGTCTAGATATTAGGAGCTTAGATTAACAATTATAAATATTCATATTTTATCTAATTAAAACAATATCTATAAATGTACTTATCCTAATCAAAATCTTAATTATCTCAAAATTTTCACTGAACAAGAGGTACCCCACAACGTGGCAGATAAGCTCCACGTTGTGGCAGAAGAAGAAAATATGTGGATCAGACAGTGGCCACGACGTGGTAGAACAACTCATGACATGGCGACGAAACAGAATAACGATTCTGTTTTCCTTCATTTTTCAAGTTCAATTTATGCACATTCAATTGTTAGACAACCAAATGCTCTGATACCACTAATGGGTTTTTCATGTAATAATGTGGAAAATACCTTAAAATCTTAAGGGTAAATGCAATCTAAATGGATCTGTGTCATAACTCTATTGAAGCAACACACCATTGAACAACAAAATTCTAAATCCTAACTGATTTGTTATTATGAACAAACCATATGATCAATCCAATAGTCTCTTGAAAACTAGCTTTAATTATGTTCAACCCTCTAATGGTTCATACCCAAAACACAAGATTCCTGGAAGATTTAGGAGAGAAGGGAGAGGTAGGATATTTTTGGCTATGGTATGTCTAATTGCATTGGCCAAAAATTCCAAACCATAAGGATCTATTTATAGCAGATTAGGAAAACACCTAGAAACCCTAATTTGAACAAAAAATAATATTATTTTAAAGAAGGTAATTATCTATTTCCTTAATTATCTTTATGGAAGCTTCCAAAAGACTCCGAAAGAGCCTCCTAACTATCCCACATAGGATGGGTCTAGAACCTGTCCTCTGCTCAACTTTTAAACACTTACAACTATCGTCCTTCAACTTTTAGTTAATTCTAATTAACCTATAAATAATTCCAAATTAATTTTAAATTAACTATAACTATTTCTAATTAATATAGTGGTCATATAATATATTAATAAAACATTTATCTCTCTCTAAAATCAATCTAGACAATTTCTTGGTTATGAGGGAGACCCAAAAAGGACTTTATTCTTATTCATCGAGTATGATCATGGTTAAGCCGGTCTGAGGTTTTGGTGTTGCAGACATCAGTCGATGATGGTTCAAATCCTATGTGGGGGAGAACTGGGCATTATGCTTGGAAGATCATTGGTCAATTCGATTTCATGGTTTCATTGTGAGGGTTCGGAGGAATCTGCAGTTCAGGTGAGCTAGATTTTGGTTTGGTTTATAGATGTATGGGGAAGGGGTAAGAAAGTGGGTTACCATCAAAGTGCTCGTGATTTAGGAGTTTCTTGTGGAGAGGATCTATCGGAACCCTCCATGGATTCGGGTAATTTAAGGTTTGGACATATCGTGGGTGTAGAGCAAGTTGTTGTTAGGTGCATGTCTTTGAGGACGCATGAGTCGTTCTCACAATAGATAGCTGATAGGTAAGGAAATTCTTGGCTCCTTTTTGGGTAGCACCACGAATCAGGATTGATGAGATTTGAACCACTCGTTTGTGTATCAATTATAGGAAACATGGTTAGCTCGTGGTATGGTTTGTTTATAACTGGCAGACAATGGGTAGTCGTTAATGTGCGGGGCAGGATCTAAGTTTGCCAAGAGTATTCTCACAGGTATCTTGTTCGATATGTGTAGGGTCATCGGGTTTGGTTCCCGATCCATTTTCAATTGTTGGTTGTTCTGTTAACAGTAGCAGATGAGGTTATTTGAAGGATTCGATCTAAATCAACTAAGGGTGTGACTGATGAGCCGACCCTTAATTAAGTCTAGTAAACTCAAGTTTTGGTCTAGGTGTGGGTGACCTCTCAATTTTCTTGGTTGTGAAATTATTCATTCTTGTGATTTGAGATGACAGGTGGTCTTAGTTATTCGAAGATTCGATATTGAATCAACGATGTTCAATTTTCAGGAATGATCGTGGTTGTGCAAGTTGTCGTTTCGCTAGATCGCATCGGCTAGGTTGGTATTGGGATTGTTTCGAGCAGGATTTTGGCAGCATTTTTGACCGACTTTGGAATCCTTCCTGAAGTTAAAGGTTTTATTGATCTTTTTCCTATTGGTGGGATATGTTCATTTCATCAATGTATGGGATCTTAAATATGGTCAATGGAAGGACGTGTCTAATAGCGGTTGGGGATTTATCGTTTCCTTCAAATTGTTAGTACGTCACCTTGGGGGTAAGGTCATGTTTAAGAAGAAACACAGTTGGCATGAAGAGCATTGTGTTTTATCGTAGGGAGTGTGTCATGTTGTGTTTACAAGATGGAGCAGTCGTTCGACCATCTATTTTGTTTCCTAATTTTTTGTGGTCAGGTTTCATCTAACATAGTGTTAGAGGTAGTTGGACTGTAGAAGAGTGTGTGTTTTAGAATGGTAGGACTCCTGAGTTTTGATAGTGTTGAGTGGGTGAGATGTCGATTCGGTCGTTACTAGTCAGTGGGATGATGATAGTGTGTCTTTAGATCGTTATATTTTTGGTGGTATGTCAAGTCCACCAAGCAAATTACAACCTTTGTTTTCAAGTAAAATGTAATATAATTGTAACACCCAAGATTTTGAAAGCCAAGAAAGTAAAGGAAATCCTAAATTTAGGAGGGACTCGGCAAGTCCAAGGAGGAACTCGACGAGTCCGAGCGGGATCCGAGTCGAGGAATAAGTGACCAACTCGGCGAGTCGGCCAAGGTGACTCGGCGAGTAGGGTCCGTGCGAGGAAAACCCTAAATCTGGGGCTTGGAGCCTATTTAATCGCCTCATTCTTCTTCCTAGTGCTCCTTTACTGTCTCTCACACCCAGAACGCCGCACCCTTAGCCCCCATTGTGATCATTCATGCTTTTGGCCATTTTATAGTGACTTAGAAGAAGAAGAAGAAGTGGGAATCTTTGAAGCATCAAGGAGTGGCTTTGGATCCGAAGTTTGGGGATCATTTCAGAGCATTTGAAGGTATTAAGTCGTTTCTCTCCTCCAGATTTTCCTTGGTTATGAGTTTTGGGGCTTTTAAGCCATGTTTAAGATCAATCTCGAGTTTGAGGTCCAGATCTGAGGTTGCTACCTCAGATCCATGCTTGTTTTGGTTTAGAATCCCGTAAAGTATCAGTCATTGAGTGGATTATGGAGCCTCTTGGTCTTAAACCTTAGTTTATGGTGCATTTTGCCTAGATCTCCTTCTCTACACGTAAAGTTTGCAACTTTATGTGCGGAGTAGGCTTGGGAAGAGTAGATCTACGGTTTGGAGTCCCTGCATGACTCGAAAGTCCTCTGCATGTTGTGGAACCGAATAGACTCGGCGAGTCCTTCGATTGGACTCGGCGAGTAGCTTGAAGATGAGGAGGAACTCGACGAGTGGGATGAACAGCTCGTCGAGTCGGATGAAGATGAGCATGAACTCGGCGAGTTGGATGAACAACTCGGCGAGTTGGTTGGAGATTTCCTTGTGCTCGACGAGTCTGTTCTTGGACTCGACGAGTCAGGTCGCGTGGTCCCAAACCCTTCGAGTTAAGACTCGAGTCAGCGAGTCGAGCCAGGAATCAGTGAGTTGATCAGGTCAGGATTCGGGAATCAGTAGACTCGGCGAGTCAGGGGCTGACTCGGCGAGTCAATTCGCGATTAGAAGGACTTTGAGCATAAGAACTCAGCGAGTCAGTAGGTGGACTCGGCGAGTAGGGTTGACCTGGAAGGTTGACTTTGACTAGGACTTTGACTTGGACTAGAGTTGACTTGGTTGACTGCCGGGGGTCAGTTAGACTTAGTGTTTCATTGATATTGATAGCTCGGGAAGCTAGTAGAGCCGGAGTTCAGTAAGTGGTCAGGCAGCAGCTAGTGGGATCATCAGCAAGTTCAACCAGTGCAAGTGAGTTTTCCCTTTGTATGAATGGGTCTACGGCCACAATGTCGGCCCATGTAGTTATGAGTAGAAGACCTGGGGGTTAGACCTAGGCACAGTATGCTAGTATGATATTCGGACGAGGTCCAATGATAGAGGGCGGGTGCCCAAGAGATGGTTTATGTGATAGTTTATACTTGTTGTCTGTGTGATACTTGTATGTGCCTGGTAGGGAGGTGAGTGTGGGCGAGGTCCCGTATCTCATCAATAGCAGAGTGTGGATGGTGTTCCACATCTCAGTAGCAGCAGCCCAGGGGCGAGGCCCAAGTTAGGAAAGGAGTGAGAGTGGGCTGGGCCCGTATCTCACTATCAGCAGGAGTATGGACGAGGTTCCATGATTCATCAGTACCAGGACACGGGCGGGGCCCAGAGATAGGCGAGGCCTTAGAGCAAGAGCTTTTAGCATACGTTTAGCTTATGTGATGTTATGTGATATGTGTATGTGCTATTATATGTTAGTGGGCGGGGCCCTATGACAGGTGAGGCCTAAGTGAAACAGATCTGTATCCGAGCGGGGCTCGAAGCCAGGCAGGACCTGGAGCGGTGGGGCCCTGGTAGCGGGTGAGGCCCGAAGTAGGGGGCGAGGCCCCAGATGGCGGGCGTGGCCCAGTATGTGCAGTATGTGGTTATGCATGGTATGTGGTAAGGTGGGGAACTCACTAAGCTTCGTGTTTACGGTTTTCAGTTTTGTTTTCAGGTACTTCCGATAGTGGAGGGAGGAGCTCGGGGTGATCGCATGGCACACACCATAGATTAGTCAGCCTGGGAATGTTTACTCTGATAATGAACATGTTGTTTGAAAACTTATACTCAAATTATGTTTTGGAATGATGTCTTTGCTTAAAGTAATGTTTTATGAAAAGAAATTTTTGGTCTTGAATTTTGGGACATTACAAGTTGGTATCAGAGCCTTGGCTTGAGGGATTCGGGCATACTCTCGGGTGTACCTGAACTCAAGCCGAGGAGTCGGATAAAAGTTTTCAAAAATGAAAAGACAGTTTTGTAAAAAGGAATTTGAAAACGAAAAACAATTTTAGCAAAGCAAAAATGATTCAGAAAGAAAAGAACTTTGAAAAGAGAAAAAGGGGTGTGGTGCATGCAATCAGCCGAGCTCAAGTAAGTACCCCAAACTACCCATACGAGTCTTTGTTATGATTATCGGTTAGTAGAACAGTATGCTAGAATAGGACTAAGGATCTAGGGATGATGCCTTATGTGCCTGTTATTTGTGCTTTTGAGCTGCACGATAGTGCGGACTAGACAGTAGTAGGATAGCCTGTTTAGGTTATGCCTGAGTTTATGAGTTTGTGTTACATGCTAGTACAGATTTTGCTATATGTGTATGATTGCTTGAGTATGTGGTGGTTAGATTTTCCCCTTGTCTGAATGCTGCTTGCTTTGTGCAATGTGGGATTTTGAGTGATGGGAGTTAGCTGTTAAGTGGATACACCACGTCACATGTGATCAGGGTTGATTAATCTCAGAGTGATGGATTTGGCCCTATTGCACAGCTCTCGTTTGAGTCTAACCGTTGTAGGGACAAGTCTGTTACTCAAAGGATTATCTGAGCCTCGTCACATGTGATGGTATCCAGGTAATGGATAATTGGCATCGCGAGGAGGCCTTCAGCAGCTGAGGACTGGTTTGAGTTGAGTCAGAGGTTTCCCTAGGGTCAGCCTAGGATGAGATAGTGCTGGGAGCAGTAGTAGTGGTTCAGGGATCTGGTGGAGTCAAAGCAATTCCTGAGGAAAGTACGGATAGATGTGGAAGGTAGTATGGGCCCATACTACTAAAAGCAGAGGATCCATACTCGATTCGGGAAAGGCCGAGACAAGACCGGGAGCCCGGTAGGGTATGTTTGATCTCGCATCAGTGATGAGTATTCTGATAGTGGTTGTGGTATATTTTCAGTATGGTGACGTTGCGAGAGAGACCAGCGAGCGGATCAGGCACCGGAGAGGGATCGGGCTCGGGTTCAGGGGCCGAGCAGCTCGAGGAGCGAATGAGAGAGTTGATATCAGCTGAGGTTACGCACAGTATTCTAGCTCAGACTCCTGTGATCTTTGGCACGGTCAAGGAGGGTATACTGGAGATCTTGGATGAGAGGCTGGGAGCCTTCCGTACCGAGATGATGGCTTTGTTGGGGGCGCGTACCTTGACATTTCGAGAGTTCAGGGCCTGCGGGGCACCAGATTATCATGGGGCTCGGGACCCCATTGCTAGCAGCAGATGGTTGGCTGATGTTGCCAACGCTTTTCGTACAAGCAAGTGTCCCGAGGGGGACAAGGTTAGACTCGCCTCCTGTCTTCTGAAGGACAGAGCGAGGGATTGGTGGGAAGAGATTGGTCATGCCCTGGGAGATGATGTCGCGTTGGACGCGATGACTTGGAGTGATTTCTCGGCCAGGTTTAGAGCGGAGTTCTTACCGACTATTGAGGTGCAGCAGCTGGCGCGAGAGTTTCAGGACTTGACGAAGACTACTAAGACTGTGGCGGAGATTACCGCCAAGTTTAGGGAGAGGGCTCTTCTTGTACCACAGTATGTCTCGGATGAGGCGATGAAGAAGGCCCGATACCATCAGATGTTGAGAGCCGACATCAGGGAGTTCGTGAGCAGGTCCGGCTGTAAGACGCTGGAAAATATGATTTCTCGGGCTAGAGAGAGGGAAATTGATTTGGAGCAGATCCAGAAGAGGAAGTCGGACGAGGTTCAGGTAGCTACAGGTTCGGTCAAAAGGCCCAAGGGATCGGATTTGAGATCGAGGGACTATCAGGACCGCAGTCGGTGCGGGAAGTGTGGCAGGGCGCACGGGGGCGTGTGCAGGAGTGGTAGCGGTGGTGAGTTTGGCTGTTTCAAGTGCGATCGGACTGGTCATTTCAGTAGGGATTGTACTAATACCACTGCACAGGGATCCGATTTGTTATGTTTTCATTGTCATCAGCGGGGCCAAAAGAAGGCTCAATGTCCCAGTTTGTTTTCGGTAGGACGGGTGACGGCACCCGCCCCTGCAACCTTGAGGATCACGGATGGCCGTCAGGGCCGGATGGAGGCACCTGCAGCAGGGAGTAGGGCTTTTCAGATGACGACCTTGGAGACGCGAGCGACGCCAGACGTTGCAGGTATGCGATTTCCATTTTCAGTTCTTTTATATTGTGCATGATTATGTTGTTATGGTCCTACATTAGTTTCGGTATGAGTATTTTGTTTTGAGTGGTTGATTGTGATCGAGTTATATGCCATCTGCATACCATGGATATTTGTATGGTAGTAGGGGATGTGCTCTATTGAAGAAGGTTTCAAAGGAAGCAGTAGCTGTAGCATGCGTGGAAGGGATTTGGTGCATCTTGTTAGTTCGGAGTGGTACAGTGATAGAGATGGATTGGTGAAATCCCTAGATATGGTTGGCTTGGGTTCCTCATTAGATGGATTATGGAATGGTAGCGATGATCAGGATCTCTTTTGAGTATTGAGCAGCAAGGGGTAAGCAGGATCGAAGTGGGGGAGAATCCTCCGAGTGTGCCCAGGGAGGAGCACGCAGACCCAAATTGAGTACATGACCTCCGAGGAGGAAAAGAAGTAGTTCAGCGTTTGATGGATTGAGGATTCAGGATTGGGAGTTTGGGAAACTCTTCGGCATCTAGCGTGTGCGATGGTGATGGTTAGTGTGTGGATGGGAATTCAGGTCGAGGATCGCCCGAAGGACTCGCGGGAGTCGGAATAAAGATCTTGGGAAGCTAGTGGCACATGGGTGCCTTCGTATTAGCAGTCAGTAGTGGAAGTGTTGTAAGACTATAGGGCAGCTGTAGCATGCACTAGCGGTTAGCAATGGATGGTGATGTAAGCCTATGGGTAAGCCGTAGCATTCCTTAGTAGTTTCGTTAGTGGAGTTGGGGCGAGGCCCTTATCTCCTAGTGATCAGGTAGGGATCAGGATTGGGTAGTGGATGAGAATGATAGGGAGTTGCCTATATAGCCCTAGAGAGGTGAGACTTTGGGAGAGGCCGCTCCAGGATATAGTTGGGTGAGACCCGTGGGCGAGGCCCGTATGAGATTAGCAGTGTAGGTGAGACCTGAGGGCAAGGTTGCTCAGTAGTATGGTTGGGTGAGACCCGAGCGGGAGAGTGGTTAGACTAGTAGGACTGAGGAGTTAGAGGCGGGTGGGACCCGTGGGCGAGTCCCGAGAGTTTTGGCAGCATAGGTGGGACCTGGTAGGACCTTAGTGTTGAGGTAGGAGATCGAGGATCCCGGGATTGTGGCGCCGGAATGGCGCGATAGATTGAGCAGTGCTAGGTGGTTGAAATTCTTTCAGGAGTCGCTGAGAGCGACTAAGGGTTGTGTTGGGTCAACAATCGGTGGGAGCCGGTAAACCAGATATTGATAGGCTTGGTAAGGACCAGGGTTGTCTCAGTACATCCGGGAGTCAGATGAGGAACAGCAAAATTGCTAGTCAGTGTCAGTGCGAGTATGCAGCATATGGTGGGAATTCAGATGGTTGATCGCGAGGTGCTCGGCACCAAGTTTTGGCAGAGCGGAGTGTCAGTGGTTATTGGCAGTGATGACCCGTGTGGGCAGTAGCGGGACGGATGAAGTTGGCGAAGGTTAGGACCTTCTCAGCGGCAGAGGAAATAGTTAGTTTGGAGCGTTGCCTTGGGAAGGCAAGGAGCCGCGCAAGGAAAGAGGGGGTGAATCTCTATGGGTTCAGTGCAGTATTCATAGTGTGTCAGAAGGTTTGTCATTTGAGTAAGCAGAGCTTCCAGGATATTCAGGGTCGGGGTTGACCCAGGAATTATTATCCGTAGGGGGTGGTGTTAGTCGGAATGATCAAGTTGATGGCCAGCGAAAGTAGGCAGCGGGCGTTGGATTAATTGGTGGGATATTGGAGGTAGATCGCAGGCGGTGGGCCATGGTAAACTTCGAGGACGAAGTTTAGTTTAAGTGTGGGAGAGTTGTAACACCCAAGATTTTGAAAGCCAAGAAAGTAAAGGAAATCCTAAATTTAGGAGGGATCGGCGAGTCCAAGGAGGAACTCGACGAGTCCGAGCGGGATCTGAGTCGAGGAATAAGTGACCAACTCGGCGAGTCGGCCAAGGCGACTCGGCGAGTAGGGTCTGTGCAAGGAAAACCCTAAATCCGGGGCTTGGAGCCTATTTAATCGCCTCATTCTTCTTCCTAGTGCTCCTTTACTGTCTCTCACACCCAGAACGCCGCACCCTAAGCCCCCATTGTGATCATTCATGCTTTTGGCCATTTTAGAGTGATTTAGAAGAAGAAGAAGAAGTGGGAATATTTGAAGCATCAAGGAGTGGCTTTGGATCCGAAGTTTGGGGATCATTTCAGAGCATTTGAAGGTATTAAGTCGTTTCTCTCCTCCAGATTTTCCTTGGTTATGAGTTTTGGGGCTTTTAAGCCATGTTTAAGATCAATCTCGAGTTTGAGGTCCAGATCTGAGGTTGCTACCTCAGACCCATGCTTGTTTTGGTTTAGAATCCCGTAAAGTATCAGTCATTGAGTGGATTATGGAGCCTCTTGGTCTTAAACCTTAGTTTATGGTGCATTTTGCCTAGATCTCCTTCTCTACACGTAAAGTTTGCAACTTTATGTGCGGAGTAGGCTTGGGAAGAGTAGATCTACGGTTTGGAGTCCCTGCATGACTCGAAAGTCCTCTGCATGTTGTGGAACCGAATAAACTCGGCGAGTCCTTTGATTGGACTCGGCGAGTAGCTTGAAGATGAGGAGGAACTCGACGAGTGGGATGAACAGCTCGTCGAGTCGGATGAAGATGAGCATGAACTCGGCGAGTTGGATGAACAACTTGGCGAGTTGGTTGGAGATTTCCTTGTGCTCGGCGAGTCTGTTCTTGGACTCGACGAGTCAGGTCGCGTTGTCCCAAACCCTTCGAGTTAAGACTCGAGCCAGCGAGTCGAGCTAGGACTCAGTGAGTTGATTAGGTCAGGATTCGGGAATCAGTAGACTCGGCGAGTCAAGTCGCGATTAGAAGGACTTTGAGCATAAGAACTCGGCGAGTCAGTAGGTGGACTCGGCGAGTAGGGTTGACCTGGAAGGTTGACTTTGACCAGGACTTTGACTTGGACTAGAGTTGACTTGGTTGACTGCCGGGGGTCAGTTAGACTAAGTGTTTCATTGATATTGATAGCTCGGGAAGCTAGTAGAGCCGGAGTTCAATAAGTGGTCAGGCAGCAGCTAGTGGGATCATCAGCAAGTTCAGCCAGTGCAGATGAGTTTTCCCTTTGTATGAATGGGTCTACGGCCACAATGCCGGCCCATGTAGTTATGAGTAGAAGACCTAGGGGTTAGCCCTAGGCACAGTATGCTAGTATGATATTCGGACGAGGTCCAATGATAGAGGGCGAGTGCCCAAGAGATGGTTTATGTGATAGTTTATACTTGTTGTCTGTGTGATACTTATATGTGCCTGGTAGGGAGGTGAGTGTGGGCGAGGTCCCGTATCTCATCAATAGCAGAGTGTGGATGGTGTTCCACATCTCAGTAGCAGCAGCCCAGGGGCGAGGCCCAAGTTAAGAAAGGAGTGAGAGTGGGCTGGGCCCGTATCTCACTATCAGCAGGAGTATGGACGAGGTTCCATGACTCATCAGTAGAAGGACACGGGTGGGGCCTAAAGATAGGCAAGGCCTTAGAGCAAGAGTTGTTAGCATACGTTTAGCTTATGTGATGTTATGTGATATGTGTATGTGCTATTATATGTTAGTGGGCGGGGCCCTGTGACAGGCGAGGCCTAAGTGAAACAGATATGTATCCGAGCGGGGCTCGAAGCCAGGCGGGGCCGTTGTAGCGGGCGAGGCCAGAAGTAGGGGGCGAGGCCCCGGATGGCGGGCGTGGCCCAATATGTGCAGTATGTGGTTATGCATGGTATGTGGTAAGGTGGGGAACTCACTAAGCTTCGTGCTTACGGTTTTCAGTTTTGTTTTCAGGTACTTCCTATAGTGGAGGGAGGAGCTCGGGGTGATCGCATGGCACACACCATAGATTAGTCAGCCTGGGAATGTTTACTCTGATAATGAACATGTGTTTTGAAAACTTATACTCAGATTATGTTTTGGAATGATGTCTTTGCTTAAAGTAATGTTTTATTAAAAGAAATTTTTGGTCTTGAATTTTGGGACGTTACAATAATGGTAAAAAAAGGGGTATCGATCATCGTGGAAATGGTTGTATTCAATCACCAATGCAATCCAATAGAACTAGTGTAATAAAACTAACTAACTATAATTAAACTGAAGGGGGGGGGGGGGGTGTTGTGATTTCTTGAAAACTAAAAGACTTGAATAACTAAAAAGCTTGCAATTAAGCAAGAGGGTGAGATGCTCAAATATTAGGGAGAATTGGTTAACCAAGGCAATTCAACATAATGAACATTTGTGTGTTTATCATTAGGATTCAATATGAAGCTTATCATTCATCCAAAATTGGTTATAGCAATCATGAAGCATGATATGCCAAGATTCCTTATAGGTAGTATGGAGGTTGGGAAAGCCCACAACACACCTTCTTAATCAAAGCCAAGGATTCAATTAAAGCAATTGAGCCCAAGAAAGTTGATTAGCCTTAAGAATGAAGGAATATCCCCAATTTCTAGAGGATGTCAATGCTTACACATCCATAAAGGAGTCATGATTCATAAGCTAGAGATGATTTCTATCATCATAAAGCTCTTGTTCTAAATTCAATGATTCAATGCTAAACCAAAGAAATAAATCAACAATTGTTCATTCAAGTACTAAGCTCAGGATCAAAGTATTAAACAAGTATAAGAAATATGAACTAGAATCATAATGTAACGCCCCGGTTTTTCTCGGTACGTTTGGTTATTTTATTTTTATTATCCTTGTAACCTTGGGTTAATTTATTTAACCAATGTCTGATTTCTTATGTTTTTGGACTCTTTTTATCATCTTGTAAACTCCTTTTATTGAAGTCCATGGACTATGGGCCTATTTGCAAAGTCCATCTAGTAAATAGTACTTAATGTGTTAATTGAGTCATTTGGAACACACACAAGAAAAACACTCTAAACCCTCCCTCTCTCTCTCTCTCTAAAATCGTCCTCTATCTCTTTGGGATCAAGAGCAGCCAAGGGGCTATTGTTTGGAGCTTAATTCTTGTTCATTTCTAGCCTTGATTCATATTGGTATGAACCTTCTTATCATTAATTTCTTACAACTTGATTCATAACCTTGTTCTAGTTTTATGATTTCATCTTCACTTCTTCTCCT
This sequence comes from Lactuca serriola, assembly GCF_051521515.1. NCBI lineage: Eukaryota > Viridiplantae > Streptophyta > Magnoliopsida > Asterales > Asteraceae > Lactuca > Lactuca serriola. The sequence goes on along the minus strand of NC_136413.1, from coordinate 17,919,420 downwards.
TCTTATTTGATTTGTAATTGTATGTTATACATCATCTCAAGATCCTCTCTTCACCCCATATATGGTGGATGATGGATCTAGGGGATTACATGTGGCAAAAGATCATGGAAACCCTAAAAGGGAGAATGGTGATTTTATGAGCTTTATGTTCATTTTCATGTTGATTGTTATTACAATCTTGTGGCAAAATGAAATCCTAATGATACCTAACCCTTTTTAGTACGACCATGATCATGGGGACTAAATTGGGATGATGAACACATCTTAAAATGTGTTTCAAAGGGAGAAGGATGGATAAGCCAAAAAGGAATCACGGGTGGCTACGATTCTGTTTTCCATCAGATCTGTAGTCATTTTGTAAAACTCATATCTTGAGCTCTAGAACTAACACGGACCCCAAACCAGTTCCAAAAGTTCACAAATTGAGTTGGCTAACTTTCTTAAGCAGGACAACCTCACTTATAAGGATTTATCTATGGGAAAGAATGGCATCCTTGCTATTAGGTCTGATCCGGGTCTGTTCTGATATGTCATTTTGTTTTCATCATTTCTAAGGCTTGGAAAAAGATCCAGAGTGATTCCAAGTTTCTATATGTTCCTTATATTATGAATTTAAGATCTGGAGAAGATGGGGTGTTATTTCCAAATATAAATTGGTTAGAATGGATCCACACTCCAGATCAGTGGGCAGTCACCAGCTTTTGCTAGTGCTGTGATTGTCCACAATGTGAATTTTATATCTGGAGTTTGGGAGATTATTTTCATTCAATTCCAACTCTGAGACTTTCATTTGTATGTCCTTTACTTCTATTAATTTTGGTTTGGAATAATTCTACTCACAAGTTAGGTAGAATTGGCCAACATCACTTGACTGTATTGTTGGAGACAGAAGTGATACACCATTTTGAAAAATTCATATTTAATTCGTCTTTTGGAGTTAGAATGAGTTCTTTATAGTTGTGGAATGCTGAGAAATCATAGTTTCCTATAAAATTTAGTTAAAGCTATGTTTCTGTTTTAGATTTTGGAGTAAATCCGTTTTAAACAGCAGGTATGTTTTAGAGACCTTGTTGTGATTACTCTTTTCTCAACTCATAGCTTCATTACTTCTCCTTTCTAACCTTTAGTCCTTCTTAGGTGAGGTTTTGAAGTTTGATCAAGCTTGGTAGCGTTATTTGATTCTTAGCTATCCTTACTACTCACTCAAGGTGAGTTCTCTCACACCGTTGTATTGATGATTGTGTTTGCTAGTTAGCTCGTGTGTGATTATTTGAATTTATTATAAAAGCATGCTATATAAGTATTGTTTTAATTCGTACATGTGCATTGTATGTAACTAATCATGGATATGGGGACACCACCAAAGGATACGGATTTACCGGTGCGGTGGGTAGGTAAGATCACCAACGTAATACTCATCGTGAGGTGCGGTGATTAGGGCCAAGTGATACGGGATCTTCCCGGTGCGGCTCAAACCTACAAGTCCGTCTTGTATTATTGGCGTTGATTCGTTCTTTGCCCTTATTATAAAACTATAATTGGAAAATGGATTAGGGTTAGTAAATATGAATGTTAGTACAATGTCTGTGTTTGAATTCACTAAGCTTTGTGCTTACGGTTTCCCTTATAACTTTTCAGGTGTTAAGATTAAAGAGGCTAGGGCTTGACATGGAGCACCGGGACATCACTACTAGTTATTTTTGTTGGTACCTTATTATTATTATTACTTTCGCACTTATTTTATAAGATTATTAAGTAGATGGATTATGTTATGACTATTTCAGTTGTTTTAACTTAATGTAAGATGGGTTTTAAAAGTTTAAAATTTTTGCAAAAATTTGGGTGTAACACATAAACATAAGATAAATGACAATTAAGCATAAATCCTTCAAAACCCACAAATATCCAAGGGTTTAGCCAAAGTTAACCAAAATAGAGAAACTAGCCATTCATGGCAACAAAATAAACATCACAAAAGTATAGTTGCATCAAGAAACTACCAATTACTTAGAAAGATGAGAAAAATGAGTATCAAGCTCCAAAAATCGCCTCCAATGGTCTCTATTGGTGTCAAATCGAAGAATGAGCTGCTAGACCTAACCCCCCAAGTAAATGGTGAGCAAAATGACCAAAATGCCCAAAAGTGTGAAGTTACACGGGTACCCTCGCAAGTGTTGCACGACTGAGACTCCACCCTCTCAAATATTGTTGGAATGCTAGTGGCTCATTTTTCTCTACTACACACCCCACTACCCAAGATTCCCTTCGCCCCCTCCACACATCACATGATTCAAATTTGACCAATCGTCTTCAAGCTTTAAATATGGATAGTCCAAGCCCAAAACAAGAATCCATGACCCATCTTCACAAGCCCACTTCTTCCAAATCTTCAACTTTTTAAACCCAAATCTTCGTTGTTGGATCCGTAATGCCCAATAATGCATCGAGAAGCCCACCAAGCCCAACTCAAGTCAAACCACAACCGCAACGAGCTCCAAAACCCTTCAAAATATCTTATGAAAAATAGAAAGTACCCGACACAATCCATGATAAAGAAAATAAAGAATATACAATGCAATACCAATAAAAAGACCTAAGAAATATAAAATAAACTAATAAAAATAAGTAAATAAAATAAAGTGTATAGTAACGAAATAGGGTTTTGCAGCACGACCTCGGAGCAAACATCTGGCTTTAGGGGCTTCTCCCTTGTACTGTCCTTTACAGTCTACCATCTCATATTCATTGCCTTTTCTCACCACAATCAAAAATAAAATATTAATAAAAAAATCTACTTATCCTAAATCTAAACCTAACAACTTAAATATTCAATCTTGAACTTTTGTCTTCTTATTTCTCTCTCTCTCTCTCTCTCTCTCTCTCTCTCTCTTTGATTTTTTTTGGAGAGAAGTCTTGAACTTGGAGTCTTCTTCTTCTTTTTGTGTTACTCTTTTTCTTCATTGTCTCTTATTGTCTTCGCTTTTCGATTTTTTTTTGTTTTCTTCTTGGAAGGTGTAAGGAATTTCACCATGTAACATAGGACTCCAATAGTGAAAATGGAGTAATAAATAGAGGCTAACATAAACACCTAATGATCATTAACAATGTGTCAAGATCTACTAAAAAGGGTGGGCAATGACTCAAAAATGGGTGTTACCGAAAAAACTTAGTCCCAAAAGATGTGAATTGGGTGACCCACTTCAAAGTTCATCGAGCACCTCAATGCAAAGTGTGATAAACAAAATATATCAAACTATCTATTCTAGACGCCTAGAAAAATGATGACCTATCTTAAAAAGGTTGTGAGAATCTAACTAAGCAAGGCTCGGACAAGACTTGGGAGTACTAAGGGGTATTCCCCTAAAACCAAGATGCGAGTCTTCAATGTCTTCAAAATACCTTCTCGGGCTAATCTTTGCTCGCACACATCGGTTTGACCAACCAAATCCCTCCACACCTAGACCCAATCAATCTACCTGCATCTGACACCCACACAAGTGGTCTCAAATTGGTCTGTGAGGCTCAAAGCGAGTCCCATTTATCCAATATAAGGAATTCCATATCAAGACCCAGGACCAATCTATGATTCAGTACTTCTGACTCAACGCTATGGTACCCGTAGGGATGAGAAGACAAGAGAGAACAAAAATGCATGAAACTTAAACTAGAATGCATCTAAAAAGTACGAAAATTAGAAAAGAAAGAAACGAAATATGCAATATTTTAGAAATTTTTTTATGCAATTCTTATGAATGGTCTAAATGACTTACTCTAAATGTAACTATATACAACCTAAATGCAATAAAAAAAATAAAAGGTAAGAATACATCACCCAAGCTTAAAATTAAGCATTATCCCTAATGCTTAGGATGAGAGTATTGAAAGGTCATACAGGGATCAAGGTGGGGGAGGTAGGCGAGGACGGTACAGAAGCAACACATGGGTCATACAATGATGTGTGGGTGGAGTTCTTGGCCACCTAAATACACATGGGTGAAAGCTTGGCCGCGTAAAAGAAGCATATGAAATGGCTTAAAATTTTCTTACGAAGTGGCATATTTGCACAGGTGAGGGGGCAGTCTCGCAGATTGTTGCACGGGTGAGGGGGAAGTCTCGCAAACTTTGCGCAGGTGAATGATCATCCGTGCGCGAACATTACAATGCACATCGTGTTGGAGTAGTTTTTAGCTCAGATTTGCACGTGTATGGCCCGGGTCGCACAACTTATACGTGGGTAAGCAATCAAGCCGTGTAAATTGCATATTTTTGACACTTTTTGCAATTTTTTGCTCCCAGCTATGATTTTCTTCCATACTTTACCAAGATCATTTTTAAACCACAAGACGCTTATTTTTGACCAACTTCAAGCCTAGAAACATCCAAACTTCAAGCGGATATTGTTATTCGCAATGCATTTATTTAATGTCTTTGCCAAGATGTAGTCCCCCTTTCTTCAATCTTCATAAATCGGGGGTTCCAAGGTTATGTTGTCGAATTCTCCTGTGTCAAATCCTTTATAAAATGTTTTCAAATAGTACCCTTTCACTTTGAAGATTTGGTTCATTTCCAAACTCTTGATTTCAACCACACCATGATCAAACACTTTTATAACAATGAAAGGTCCGTGCCATCGAGATCACAATTTTCCCACGAATATATATAAGCGTGAATGATAAAGAAGAACTTCTTGACCCGAAATAAAGCTTTTTTGGGTTATATGATTGTCATGAAATGCCTTATTCTTCTCTTTGCGCCTTTTGAACCTTTTAATTATCTTCTTCTTGACCACTTCCATCATTAGAGGATTCAATCTTCTTTGAGCCTCTCTCCTAAGATTTCAATCATCTTACATGAGGATCTTGTGAGTGCATATATTAGGACTTATCCCCTTGATATCCACTATTTTCCACCCCATAGCCTATTTGTGATCTTTCAAAAGTTTAACCAATTGGTTTTCTTCATAATCTTTCAGTTGTGAGGAGATAATTACCGGAAGAGTCTTGTCCTTTCCTAGATAATCATACTTCAAGTTGCAAGGTAAGACATTCAATTCAAGTGTTGGTGGGTGGATAATAGAAGGGGGCATCTTGTTTGGAGAATAAGATAAGGAAACTTGAGAGACATCCTTCTTTGTTGAGTTGTTAAATTCTAAAGTCTTCACAATCTCTTCAACTTCGGAGTCTAATGTATACATTTCCAGTGTTTTCTTCAAAGTTTCACAATCAAGGTTTATGTTGAGTATCATCTCCAAAATGTCCCCATGAGACAAATCAAACAATTTTTAGGTTATTGGCTCAATTGCATCAACCCTGTACAATGGAGAAATGTTGCTAGGGCCTCATTTCTTCAAAGATGTTGAAGTGAATGGTTTCTCCATCAAAATCCATAGTTATCTTTCCTTTATGGACATCAATTATTGTGTGAGTGGTATTCATGAAAGGTCTTCCAAGGAGGACCATAGATGACTTGGAAGGAGTCTTCTCTTCAAGATCAATGACATAAAAATTAGCAATAAAGAAATGTTGATTAACTTGTACTAACACATCCTCCAACACTCCTCTTGGAGACACACTTGACTTGTCCGCTAATGGAATGATTACTCTGGTTTCTTCCAAAGTTCCGACATCGAGAGATTGAAAAACTAAATATGGCATCACATTAATCAAGGCTCCAAGATCTAACATGGCACTTCCAACATGCAAATCACCAATGGTACAAGGGATAGCAAATATTCCTGGATCCTTGCATGTGCGAGGTAACTTCTTTTGGATAATCGCAGACACGTTTTCATTGACTTGAATCTTTTCATTTGCCTTGAATTTCCACTTCTTAGTGCACAAATCCTTGAGGAATTTTTCATATCTTGGGATTTGATTAATAGACATTAATAGTGGAATGTTGATTTGGACCTTGCTGAAAGTTTCAAAGAATTCATTTTCTTCCTGTTTTTTCTTTAAAGTGGCTAATCGGGAAGGGAAGGGTGGTGGTATGACCAATGGCTTGATGGTCTTATTGGAAGATTTGGTTTGCTCAATATTTGTCACAATCAGTTCCTTTGGAGGAACTACCACCCTTGAAGGTGCAACAACAATAACCTCATCATCTTCATCTCTTGAAAATCTTTTGGGGTTTCTTTCTCCGAGTGTTTTCTGACATTTCAAGGTTATGGCGCTCACATTCAGATTCTTTGTTTCAGATGGAAGTTTACCCCTTTGTTCCATCTTGTTGAGAGCGGTGGCCAAGTCTCTAATTTTTGATTGAATGTTGGAGAAGGTGTTCTTTGTCTCTTGTTGAAATTGTGTTTGGCTTTGAGCAAGAGAAGTAACAAGTTCTTGAAGACTCATTTCATGGTTACCACTTGATTGGACTTGTTAATGAGGTTGTTGCTAATTAAGAGGGGTATAAGATATTTGTGGATATTGAAGTTTTTGGGAAGGATATTGTGGATGTTGGGGTCTCATTATAACATATGGTGGGTTTTTCTTTGGTGGGTATGGGTTGTTTGGGTTATTCCTCCAATTTGGGTTGTATGGGTCTTGGTTGATCTTGAAATCCTCCCATGGCATTAACATCCTGCGGTTCACTTCCAAGTGAGGGACACTTATCTGTATAATGTCCTATAATTGTACAAATACCACACACCATCAATTGTTGACCACTTCCCACCACCATTTGACTTAACACATTAGTAAAATCCAAGAGCTTTGATTCCAAGTGTTGGGCATTGCTAACTTCATCAACATTTTTGGGGAATTTCTCTTCATTTAACTTCGAGGCCTGAAGTTTCTTTGATTTTGATAAATGGTACCAAAAAGTTATCTTATCTCCTGAGGTGTCTTGTTTAAGATGTCACCACCACTTGGAGCATCAATCATCCTCCGATCTTTTTCATTCATACCCTCGTAAAATTGTTGGAAAAGTAGTTATTTGGGTACGTTCTGTTGAGGAAAACTTGTACACAAGTTGTTCAATTGCTCCCAAAAATCATGAAAAGTCTCATTCTCCCCTTGACGAATCCCCAAAATATCACTTTTTGACTTGATATTGGGAGGTGGGATAGAACTTACTATTGAAGGCTTTAAATAACTCTTCCCATGTGTGAATAAATCCCGGTGGTAAGTGGAATAACCACTCTCTAGCTTTATCTTCCAAGGTGAGTGGGAAGGTGGTTAGCTTGAAATCATCCAATGCCACATGTTCGGGCAACATGCTAACACATATCATATGAAAGGACTTCAAATGCCTTTTAGGACCTTATCTATCCAAACCATGGAACTTGGTGAGTTAATGTATGAAACTTGTCTTTAATTCAATCCCTCGGCGGTTTGTGGGATAAACACTACCAAGAGGTGTGTGAGTAACATTTGTCTCCATCATTTGTCGAAGTGTTAACTCTTAAGGGGGATTGGGTGGATTGTGGTTATTGGGATGTTGTTGCATGTAATTGGAAGGTTGTTGGTAAGGTAGGTATGGGTATTGTTGGTGATTGTACATTCGTGGTGGATAAGGTTGGTAGTTAGGATATTGGTTGTAGAGGGGATGTTGTTGGGGGTACATTGGGTATTGGTACATTGAAGGTAGTTGGTAATTAGGTTGATTTGGTTGATGTGCTTGTTATTGTTAAACTTGAAAAGCATTATTTTGAGGTTGGTTGTTTTGGTGGAAGTTTTGGTTTTATGGTTGTGGTTGTTGATAATTAGGTTGATTTGGGTGAGGATGAGGTTGATTCCAAGGTGGCATATCTATGATAGGTTCTTGGTGTTTGTTGTTGTCTTGGTTGTTGGGGTGGGGTATTGGCATCTTGATTGTTTGGGTTTGGGTTTGGGTTGGGATTGTGAGGTGGAGTGTGATTCATGGCTATGTAGTTTTCAAACGGAATGTCTTCAAAGGAATGACCAACAATTGGAGAACTCTGTTCGGTGTCGGTCTCACTTGAAGTATGAACTTGATCTTCTATGTTATTTAGTGGAGAAGAGGGAGAAGCTTGAACGAGTTGCTTTTGCTTTGCTTGTTTGGCTAACTTTTTCAACCTTTCTGCTTCATTTTCAATCTCTGAATTGTAGAGTAGCTCATCGATTCTTTTAGACCTAGGCATAAACAATCAAATAACAATAACCAATTTCACTGGCAACGACGCCAAAACTTGGTTGGATGTCAAGTCCACCAAGCAAATTACACCCTTTGTTTGCAAATAAAACGTAATATAATGGTAAAAAGGGGTATCGATCCTCGGGGAAATGGTTGTATTCAATCACCAATGCAATCCAATAAAACTAGTGTAACAAAACTAACTAAATACAAGGGCGGGGGGGGGGGGGGGTGTTGTGATTGCTTGAAAACTAAAAGACTTGAATAACTAAAAAGCTTGCAATTAAGCAAGATGGTGAGATGCTCAAATATTGGGGAGAATTGGTTAACCAAGGCAATTCAACACAATGAATATTTGTGTGTTTATCATTAGGATTCACTATGAAGCTCATCATTCATCCCAAATTGGTTATAATAATCATGAAGCATGATATGCTAAGATTCCTCATTGGTAGAATGGAGGTTGGGAAAGCCCACGACACACCTTCTTAATCAAAATGAAGGATTCAATTCAAGCAATTGAGCCCAAGAAAGTTGATTAGCATTAAGAATGAAGGAATATCCCTAATTTCTAGAGGATGTCAATGCTTACACGTCCACAAAGGAGTCATGATTCATAAGCTATAGATGATTTCTACCATCATAAAGCCCTTGTTCTAAGTAAATTCAATGATTCAATGCTCATTCAAGTACCAAGATCAGGATCAAAGTATTAAACAAGCATAAGAAATATGAACTAGAATCATAAACATAAGATAAATGACAATTAAGCATAAATCCTTCAAAACCCACAAATATCCACGGGTTTTAGCCAAAGTTAACCAAAATAGAGAAACTAGCCATTCATGGCAACAAAATAACAATCACAAAAGTATAATTGCATCAAGAAACTACCAATTACTTAGAAAGATGAGAAGAATGAGTATCAAGCTCCACAAATCGCCTCCAATGGTCTCTAATGGTGTCAAATCAAAGAATGAGCTGCTAGACCTAACCCCCCAAGTAAACGGTGAGTAAAATGACCAAAATGCCCAAAAGTGTGTAGTTACGTGGGTACCCTCGCAAGTGTTGCGCGACTGAGACCAGGGTGGAGCTTCAACATTTGATTCGGGGGGGGGGGGGGGGCAAATATATAATATATAAAAAAATTGGTAACCAGGGGGGGCAATGACAATATTTTATATTTTTGGGTATAAAATGTATAAAATGAAACTATAAGGGAAATTTAGGACCAAAAAATCACTGGGGGCCACAACCCCCCCGGGCCCTTATAATGCTCTGCCAATGATTGAAACTCCACCCTCACAAATATTGTTGGAATGCTATTGGCTCATTTTTCTACACTACACACCCCCACTGCCCAAGATTCCCTTGGTCCCCTCCACACATCACATGATTCAAATTTGACCAATCATCTTCAAGCTTTATATATGGATAGTCCAAGCCCAAAATAAGAATCCATGCCATCTTTACTAGCCCACTTCATCCAAATCTTCAACTATTTAGGCCCAAATCTCCGTCGATGGACCCGTAAAGCCCAATAATGCATCGAGAAGCCTACCAAGCCCAACTCCAGTCAAACCGCAACCGCAACAAGCTCCAAAACCCTGCAAAATATCTCATGTATAATAGAAAGTACCCGACACAATCCATGATAAAGAAAATAAAGAATATAAAATGCAATACCAATAAAAAGACTTAAAAATTATAAAATAAACTAATGCATAGAAGGAAATAAAATAAACTATGAATGTTGATCGGGAGTCCTCATGGTTGTGGTTGGGTGATGGAAGGGTCGGTGAGAAGTTGTGAGCTTCTCATGAAAATGACTACATGGAGTCATGATGTGTCGTGAGCCATCATGGATTTCACTTGTGTGAGTGGGTCTTCCAGTTGTATAGTAGAGACTCATGTGTTTGTTTGTTAGTTGTGTGGTATGGATGGGCATTGTGTAGTATACTGTTGTCGTTGGTGGATCGGTGACCGGTAAGTAGAGTCGGGCTGTTGTGGGGCGCTGGCTTGCAGGAGAAGTCATGGCGGTATATTAGTAGCTCATATTGGGATTCTTATTGGTGGGTTTTGTTTGTCTTATAATGAGTTTTCATGTGAGTCTTGTCACCGTATTGCCTATGTCATGGTGGTGTGCATATTAGACTAGCTGATTCTTAGTAATTGGTGGATGTATGAGTATTCTTAAACATGTTGATAACTCCAAGACTGCTGATAGTCCTCAGGACTACTGATAGACCTAGGGTTGTGGATAACCCATCCGTTTAGATTGACATAGGTGTTAGATAAGGTGTCTAAGTCCATAACTATTTCTGGTATGTACTTGACCCGACCCGGCAAGGTCCATTTGGGTTGCATGGCATCATGCATTTGAATAGACTAAATGAGAGAAATAACACTTGTGGTTTATTAATATATTATAAGTTCTAATATATTAATAGTATTATTTAATTAGCATTGATCAAGAATTAATTTGGAATTAATTAAATGATCAAAAGATAACTAATTAAATATATGGGCTGATTATGTAAATCATCCATAACTTGTATAGTGGGCTAAAAGGCTCCATGGATTATCAAGTTGGGTTAAACCCATAGGATGCTCCATGGATGCTCCATGGGATTTACAAACCCATGGGTCATGGAAGTGAAGAGTCATGACACATTAGGGTTTACATGGTGTAATCCTAGATGTGACACACTATATAAGCAACAAGTTACTCACAAAAATCGGCTACACTAAGATACAAGAGGGCTAGGTCGATATTAGAGTGTTACACATTCTCTAAAATTCATTCCAAAGCATTTGGTGTTGTGTGAAGCATTTGAGGCGTCACACTTGGGGTGCTAGGATCTCAAGGTTTCCAAGGAATCAAATAAACTACAAGGTATGTAATACTAGCCATCTTTTAGATTAAAAGTTCCCCATGTATGCAAGATAGGTTTATGAACCTTGGAAATCATATTTTGCATGTATTTTAGACAAACATGGATCCAAGGTTTTCTAGGGGTGCATATACACTTAGGGGTTTTAGAATGCTCAAAACCCATCAGTGGTATCAGAGCCTAGGCTTGTTTGTGAATACTTGATGCAAAATAGTGTTGAAAATCGATTTTTTACTGTCTGCACAGGGGACTCGATGAGTCCATGGGGAGGACTCGACGAGTCCAAGTGAAAATGCAACCAACTCGGCGAGTCAGTTCGTGCACTCGACGAGTTGGCCATGCAAAATGCAGAAATTCGATTTGTGTTGCTGGAAATGGACTAGAAACATTACCCTAAACTGTTTTGGTGTTATACAACTTATTCTAGGTGGTGTAATGGTTGTTCTAATGCATTGTCAATGGCTAATATCAAAATTACATGATTATATGTGTTCATATGTTCTTGAAATTTTGATATGAATGTTCATGTTCTTATGAGTTCTTGATAGATCATAGGAGTTACTTGTTTATATGATTAATTCATGATCTTTATGTGTTTTAATGGAGTCCATAACTTGTCCTCAAGTTGTGGATAACCAAAAGTCTATTTGTGTTAAAAGCCATTAAAAGAACACATAAGTTATAAAATGAAGAGTCTTCATTTTAATGACTCATAAGTTATGAATGTGAAAGGTTTTGTAAAGTTACAAAACTTGCCCTCAAGTTTTGGAACATGTAAAGTCACATAATAAAGTTTAGTTCCAACCCCTAGATTTTTAAAAGCTAAAAATCAACCCTTATACTTTATAATATTATAAGTTAAGAATATATATATATATATATATATATATATATATATATATATATATATATAAGAGCAAGTCGTCTTACCGTTAGTGGGCCTCATTCATGAAGCTGGTCTATAAGGGGGGGGGGGTATAATGTTGCTGCCTATAAAATGACAGCTTAATGGGTGTCCACTCTCACCCACCGCTTCCTTGATCTGTGGAGGGTCGTTAGCCGAACTGGTAGGACAAGGACTTCTAAATTCTTATTTAAAGGTATGATGAATATTTTCAAGTAACTAAATGTTTTATTAAATTCCCAATCTTAGTTACTTTAGGAAAATGTGAATAAGGTGCTAATCCATGAAATTATACTTTACACTTTGATTAAGTCGTTAGTGGAGCGTGTGTGGTTAACCGGCACACTAACCTGGACTTAACAAGGTAGGTAAAGGGTAACTTAAAGTTTATCATAGTATCGGTGGAGCGCGTGTGGTTAACCAGCACATCGATTGAGTGATAAACATTAAGGGTACCAAGTGATTTGCATGGTTACTTGACACCTCGTTTTATGATCCTTGGTATTCCAGTCACAAAAATTGAAGGGCACACTCGAGATTGAAACATGTATTTGAAAAGTTCATTGAATCTCAAAAGAATCTAGGAATTTCTAAGAACCAATTAAAAAAACCTAATAGTTTATATTTCGTTTTTTTTGTGGAAATTGGTGAATTGTCGTTCACCTACCTTTCAAATATGTTATAGCTTAGATTACGACATACCTCTTCTAATTTATAACATATTGTGATTGGATCCTAGCCTTAATATTACATTTGGGTGTTTTATTAAGGACTATCTTTATATCTAAACTAAACTCGTTCTCTTCTTTTCAGATGTCTTCCAACAACACTGCTTCTGGCTCAAACCCTACCGGCTCCTTTTCCCTCATGAACCTATGTAGGAGGGTCATCTTCGATGGTTCCAACTTTATGGATTGGATCCGGAACATCAGGATGGTGACTCGCTACGAGGACAAGGAATATATCCTCGATAAGGAGCTGAAGGAGATTGATGAGTCCACTGCTACTCCTCAGGAGATCGCTGACTTCCAGACTCATGAAAGAGATCCCACCAAAGTGACATGCATCATGATGGCCACCATGACAGCTAAACTCCAGAAGTCCTATGAGGACTACTACCCTTTTGAGATGCACCAAGATATGATGAAAATATACCATCTGAGTGCTCGTCAAGAGCGGTATGAAATTATCTCTTCCATGATAACAACCAGGATGAAGGACGGAGAATCCGTTATGGCCTACATGCAGAAAATGCAAAGGTATGTGGATCGTTTGCTGAAGCTTAATGTGAACTTCCCCGAGGAGCTTGTAATAGATATCACTTTGCACTCCTTACCCTCGTGTTATGATCAATTCCGCATGGCATACCACATGAATAAGGAAGAAGTCACACTCAGTAAACTTCAGGGACTCCTAAAGACCGCATAAATAGGTCTTAAAGGTAATTCAGTTGTAAACACTCCTACTCCTACTCCAAACTCTGCCCCTGTCTTGGCAATCGGGAATGGTAGAGGGAAGAAGAGGAAGAGATCTTTGAAGGGTACTAAGGCTAGGACCCTTGATGGCTCTTCTTCAAGTGGAACCAAGAAAGGTTCCGTCACTCCTTTTTCTGACCCAAAAAAGGCTGAATGCTTCTATTGTCATGAAAACTCACACTGGAAGCGGAACTACCTAAAGTACCAGCAAGATGTGAAGGATGGGAAAGTCAAACCCAAACATGCAATTATTTACACTATTCTATCTAATAACTCACCCTATTCTAACTCTTGGGTCCTTGATACCGATTGCGGTATTCATATCTATTCTGATTTGTAGGGACTAAGAAGAAGTGAGAATGTGGACCATGGAAAGATAAACTTGATCAAGGGGAATAGGAAAGCTTCACCTGTCACCAAGATTGGAGTTTATTCTTTGTTGCTAAGTAGTGGGTTTATTTTAGATTTGAATAAATGTTGTTATTTGCCTGAAATGGCAAGACATATTATTTCCTTTCATGCTTTCTACAAACAAAGGTTTACCTTTTCTTTGGATAATGAAAATGGTGGAATAAATGCTTTCTTTAATAATGTTATTTATTTTAAAGCATTACCTTGTGATGGTGTGTATGAAGTTGTATCTATTGTAGATAATCTAGGAAATAATGTGATGTGTATTGATTCTTCGAGTAATAATAACTTGGATAAAGCATCATTATGGCATTGTCGTCTTGGACATGTGAGCAAGAAACGCATAGGCCAACTCCAAAAGGATGGAGTCTTGGAGTCATTTGACCTAAAGTCAGATGATAGTTGTGAATCATGCTTACTTGGAAAAATGACAAAGTCACCCTTCACTGGTTCTTGTGAAAGAGGTGAAGGTTTGTTGGATCTTTTACACACGGATGTGTGTGGACCCTTCGAAACAACCACAAGGGATGCTAATCATTATTATTTGACTTTTACTGATGATTATAGTAGATATGGATATGTCTACTTAATCAAGCATAAGTCAGAGACTTTCGAGAGGTTTAAAGAGTTTAAACAGGAAGTCGAGAATCAATTGGGCAGGAACATTAAGATGCTTCGATCCAATCGTGGTGGTGAGTATCTTAGCACAGAGTTCCTCGACTATCTTAAGGAATGTGGGATTATCTCATAATTGACACCTCCCAGGACACCACAGTTGAATGGTGTGGCTGAGAGGCGTAATCGAACCTTGTTGGATATGGTTCGTTCCATGATGAGTCGAGCTTGGCTACCAATCTCATTTTGGGGGTATGCCTTAGAGACTGCCGCCCATATCCTTAATCTGGTCCCTACAAAGAAAGTTGCCAAAACTCCTCATGAGATGTGGACTAGTAAAGTTCCCAAACTAGACCACATCGAGATTTCGGGTTGCGAGGCTTTCGTGAGACGTGAGACTCACGATAAGCTCGAACCTCGAAGCAAGAGGTGTATTTTCATCGGCTACCCACAGAATTCCTATGGTTACCTCTTCTACAGACCTAGTGATAATGTGGTCTTTATAGCGAGGAAGGGGTCTCTTTCGAGAGAAAGAGAGTTCATAAGCCAAGGAAACAGTGGGAGGAAAATTGACCTTGAAGAAATTCAAGAGTCAAGTGGTGAAGGAACTTCAAACCCTAGCACTCAAACCGATGAGGAAACTCCTGTTGAGCCAATTGACAAGTCTGAACCTCTGATGCGTTCCACAAGGGTTAGGAATGCACCTGATCATTATTATGGTTTCCATATTACTGTAGAAGGTGAGACACTTATCGGTGATGAGACATTGGTAAGTCTAGATGAACCTAACAGTTACGCGGAAGCCATGGCAGGACCCGAGTCTGCCAAATGGAAAGAGGCAATGGACAGCAAGATACAGTCAATGTATGACAATCAGGTTTGGAACTTGGTTGACAATGTACCAGGTCGCAAGACAGTTGGGTGCAAGTGGATCTTCAAGAAGAAGACCGACATGGATGGTAATGTACACATATATAGGCGCAACTGGTTGCAAAGGGTTTTTCTCAAACTCCGGGAGTTGACTATGATGAGACCTTTTCACCAGTTGCAAAGATTAAGACTATTAGGGTTCTGTTAGCCATAGCTGCATTTCATGATTATGAAATATGAAAAATAGATGTCAAAACCGCCTTCCTTAATGGAATTTTAGCTGAAGATGTTTATATGAGTCAGCCAGAGGGTTTTGTTAGTATAGAATACCCTAATAGAGTGTGTAAGCTCGAGAAATCCATTTATGGATTGAAACAGGCACCTCGCAGATGGAATCTTTGCTTTGATGAGAAAGTCAAAGAATTTGGCTTTTCGAGGAGTGAAGATGAATCTTGTGTCTATGTCAAGGCTAGTGGGAGTATAGTCAGCTTTTTGGTACTGTATGTCGATGACATACTACTCATAGGAAATGACATCCCAACCTTGCAGGAAGTGAATTCCTGGCTTGGGAAGTGTTTTTCTATGAAAGACCTAGGAGAAGCTGCCTATATTCTAGGGATAAGGATTATGAGAGATCGGAGTAAAAGACTAATTGGACTTAGTCAGAGTACTTACTTGGAGAAGGTGCTAATGAGATTCAGCATGCAGGACTCCAAGAAAGGAGAGTTACCCATCCAGAGTAACGCCAGACTGAGTAAAACTCAGAGCTCAAGTACTCAGGCCGAGATAGCATAAATGAGTCAAGTACCTTATGCTTCTGCAGTAGGTTCGATCATGTATGCTATGACCTGCACTCGACCGAATGTAGCCTTTGCTTTGAGCATGGTTAGTAGATATCAGGGGAACCATGGCAAGGCACATTGGACTGATGTAAAGAATATCCTCAAGTACCTGCGGAGGACTAAGGACTGGGTCCTTACCCTCGATGGGAGTGATGACTTGAGAGTTGTAGGGTATAGTGATGCTAGCTTTCAGACTGATAGGGATAATTTCCGCTCTCAGTCAGGCTGGGTCTTTACCTTAAAAGGAGGAGCAATTTCTTGGAAGTGTTCCAAGAAAGAGACAGTGGCTGATTCAACTTGTGAATCAGAGTATATAGCAGCAAGTGAGGCCGCAAAGGAGGCGATATGGCTGAAGAACTTCATTGGAGACGTTGGAGTTGTACCAGCTATAAAGGAGCCAATGGAAATTTTCTGTGATAGTGAAAGTGTCGTTGCCTTATCCAAGGAATCAAGGGATCATGGGAGATCCAGACACATTGATAGAAAATACCATTTCATCAGACATCGAATAGAAGAACACTACTAGAAAAACAACCTTTTACGACGCTCATTGCACGTAGTAAAAGGCTCAGACGACGCGCAAATGCGCTTCAAGGAAGGCCCTGTCATAAAGAGAGACGACGTGCTTTTGCGCGTCGTCTATAGACGACGCGCATTTACGACGCTCATTTACGACGCACAATTACGTCGCGCATTTACGACACGCAATGCGTATCAAGGAAGGCCCTGTCATAAAGGAAGACGACACGTATTCGCGTGTCGTAACCTTACGATGCGCGTGTTAATGACACGCAATGCGTATCAAGAAAGCCCCTGTCAAGAAAGGCCATGTCATAAATGAAGATGACACACATTTTTGCGTATCATAATTTTAAATGTTTTAAAAAAAATATTATATTATTGATTTACTAATTTTCAAATTAAATAATACATTAAAAATCTCATAATACAAAATAAAATACCATAAGTAACAAAGATAATTCATTTCACTAATATGTCAAATACAAATAATTATTCCAATATTGAGTAATTGTAATAAAAGAAATGAACTCAAGAGAAGTAGAATTTATATACAATCGCATTATCTAGCTTACTATGTGCTAACAACTCTCTGTGTGTTTGCTTTTGCTTGAGTTTTGTTTCCTCCAAAGCTTCTAGCCATGCCAAAGTATGAGTCTTGCTTTTGCTTGAGTCTTATTCATGTCCAAATCAAGTAAAAGATTTCTAACTTATATTCATCAAGTCCTTGCTGTGAAGTCTTAGATAGATGCTTAACTGCAATATCCAATCCTTCTAGCAGGCCCTAGAGATCAACCTGCCAAAATAGTACACCAAATTAATCAGAAGCTGAGATGCTACCTATAGGACAATCCAAAAACATAGTAAATCCATGAACTTACTGCGGATCAATAATTACATACACCAAAGTAATGAAAACAGATGTTTGTTGGCCACACAACACACATAACAAATGTAGCATAAATGACACATACCTTCTTGGAACTGAATTGAAGTCACCACAGACGAACATTGGAATATCTGCACTTGCAATTATCTTTTCCAATCCTTTTAACAGTGTGTGAACCTTCAATTTTCACATTTATATAGTTTTTAAGTTATTAAACAAGAAGAAAAAGTGTATATATACAAACAACAAGAGACACTTATCTTCTTTGTTGTCATTTCTCTTCGACAAAATCTACACTAAAAGAAATGTGCGCATGTATGTTAATGTCAAAATTCCTATGAGGGAAAAATGGTCATAATAATTCGGAACAATCCGGAAGAGTATTTTTGTCAGAGTGGAAAGTGAATCTTGATATATATATATATATATATATATATATATATATATATATATATATATATATATATACATACACACACACAACACAACACAATATCAATGTATGTCAGTGTGTGTGCTAATAACCGAGAAGCTAAAGAGCTTCCTAACATGGAAGATAACATGAAAGTAGCAAAAATGAAACCATGTGGAATGTCTTCACCATTTGGGCTTAAAGCAGGTGTCCATAGAAACACAAAAGTGTACATTGAACCCTCGAATAAAGATTGTATTGCACCCAATAATGCTACTTTTCATCTGTTTTTACACAAAAAAAAAACTATTAGGTCCAAATTTAGAAGGCAGAATGATATGTATGCATAATTACAAGATTGCCACTTTGGATTCTTCATGCTTCTCCTGTATATGTATGAGAGAGAGAGAGAGAGACCTGATGCAATTGCAATAGTAGCACCCCTGAATTGGGTCATTAGATCTTTGTTTTTTGATGAGTCACCATAATTTTCAGTCCATGATGATATGATGATGGCCATTCCAATGGCAAGAAAGATTGAAGCTGCATCAAATGGAGCAACAGGTCCCATGGCCAATGAACCAACTAAAAGATTTCCAAATAAACCAGCTAAAATGGCAACCAGTCCATTCCTAAGAAATATTGCCTTAGAGAATGTAATTGATAGCCATTGTTGCTCAATACCTCTCTACAGATGCATCAAAACAAGAGCATTAGAACCATACACAATATAAAGGGTGTATTTAGAAATGTAATATTATATCTCACCTTGTTGTGTTCAGCTACAAGCCATGATTCGAAGGCTGGAAAGAGGAGAGAGGTGGCAATCCGTCCCAATATACGCCACACCATTAGAATTATGTACTGAGGTGAATGCTTGGTGATGCAACTCAGAATGTAGGTTATGCAGTAAGTAATTGAAGCTCTTTTTCTTTCTCCTTCTCCTTCACAACCCCATTTTTAACAACTTCTTGCTCTTCTAAGGTTGTTTTCTTTGAATTTTGATCCTTAATTTTCACCTTTGATTCAAGTTCCTTTTATGACAGATCTGGTAAACTTTTCCTCACTACATATTACATAACAAGATTTGTAAGCATCTATCTCACTAACAGTTGAGTAAGGAAAACTGAAATTTGCTTTGTATTTTATTTTTTACCCATAGCAGCAACCTACTTACATACGTACGTCTCCTTACCAATAATAGCAATGTATTTGATTATTATTTTTTACTTATAATAACACTTATAAGTTATACCTACCATAATAGCAATGTACTTGATTTTTACCCAAAATGGCAATGTTGCATTTTCTACATATATATACGAGCATTTTAAGTTATCTACTACATAATACTACTATCTGTAAAGAAAATATAAGTTTGTTGCTACTAAAAACAAGCTATCAAGATTAAAATCCAACATTGCTATATTGTTATTATGGGTAAAAATACAGTAGAATGCCTATATTGGTAGAAAGAGTATAGTATGTTGTTATTTCTTGCAATATGCCCTTAAAAAGAAGGGAAAAAAAGTACATTAGAAGTACTTGGAGGTCTATTTTTGGCCTTTGCAACATGTCAATTTGCTTTTCCATCATCAGAACTGCTACTTCCACTTTCTGTTTCACTTGAACTCCCAGAGCTCCTAAAGTAAGTCCACTTTTACAAGTTACAAATACAATATTATATGAAAATCGATTTAAGTTATATATATATATATATATATATATATATATATATATATATATATATATATATATATATATATATATATATATATCAAAAGCAACTATTTGGACCTTCTTTTTGATCTTTTGCCAGACAACCGTCTCTTTTCTTTCCGTTTGTTCTTACGCTGTTTGACTTCTTTCTTTGTTGATCTCTTCTTCCTCCTGTTACCACCAGCATATGAACTTGAAGAATCGAAATCAGCTTCTGATTCGAACTCTGAATCGGAATTGGAATCACTCTCCGAAGAATAAGATTCGGAATCTGAGTCAGATGGTGAGGACTTCCTTCGTTTCCTCAATTTCTCCCTGACAGTTGATCCACGGCGTTTTTTTACTCGCCTATCAGAACTGTCATCAGAAGAAGTATCTTACTTCACATTTTTTTTCTTTTTACCTATAAAGAAAATGTAACAATAAATTATATAATCAAATAAATGTTATTCATGGTTAATAAATAACAACAACAATACCTTTTACGGGTTCCACCACATTATTCTTCTTATCTTCAATAACTTCACCACAATCCACAATTTTTACCACACCAGAAGGTTTTCCATCATTTGTTCCAGATCTTATCACAGTAACACTACATACAAGTAACATTCCCATTAAGACATTTCCTGTAAGGAAGAGACTGGATAACACGAAAAAGAGAGAAAGGATTATGAGAAACAGATATGCATACCTTCTGCCTCCTGATTCTATCATTTTCTTCTTCTAATCATGAGATTTTGTTCTCCAGCTCATATGTGTTAGCCTGTTAAACAATACAACATTTTCTCATCACATATTTATAAAAGGTAAAATGAGAAAGAATGCATCAGTTTAGTATCATACCTATTTTCTTGCTCGAGAGCGTGCATCAGATTCCCTATAAACGGTCTTACAGTTCAATGAAAGATAGAAAATCTCAGGGTGCCTTGTAAAGATTCGTCTAAAACCCTAACAATTCTTTTCTCCATTTAACTCACTTTATCAAGATTTTAAGAAGAGGCAGGCAGAAATACGACTAAAATTACAACATTGGCTATCTATGGAGGGTGAAGGATTAACAAGAAATTACTCGACTAAATCTTCAAAAGCTTCCAAGTTTTGTATGAAATTTATGATTGAAACTTGGAGATCCCGAATTTTGATAGCTCTGTTCCAGAGGATTAAGAGAGATACAAGACAGAGAAAGCCCTAAAAGAAATTGTAGAAGATTTCAATTCAATATTGATATGGCGATCTTGGGATGAGAGAGGAGAAAAGAGAGCACAATCGAGACTTATATAGGTAAATGGAAATAATCTCACCTGAACATCGAGAATCACTCTAACTTCAGCATTCGCAGTGTGGCTGCAGATGTAGTGGTGGTAAAGGGGGATTCATGGAGAACAGATGAGAAATCTGTTGGAGAATTGGATGGAATTGAATTCGAAGCCATAATCGCCAAACTCAATGAGTCGTTCAGTAGATGGTGATGAAGAAGAAGACCAATCGGAAGGAACGATGAAAGAAACAACAACTAGGTAGAAGGATGACCAGAAAGGCGTGCGAGCATCTTCATGTTTCTTCTCTTTTCGTCTCTGTCTCAGAGGGAGACTAGGGCTTGAAATTTCTTGATCTTAGAGTGACACTAGAGCAGAGATCTGATGAGATGATTAACAAGTAAGGTCAGGAAAAAGAAAATGTGTGATGCGAGGGGAAACCGGGTAGAGAAAAGAATAAATCCGGCGATGACAAGCATGTTGTTGCTTTTATGGATGCCAACAACCAGAAAGAGAAGGTGGTGGCAGTCGGAGTACGAGCGAAAGAAGTAGCGGTAGTCGTCGCCGATTATGGAGTCGATCCAACTGTCGATTTCATCAGATGCACTCTGAACTCTTAGAGATGATGGGCTTCGATGGTGGTGGTCGCGGTTAGGGCTTCCAAATGGAAAGGGATAGAGAGTGCAGAGGTAGAGGAAGATGGGCTGCTTCAAAAGGTAGCATCACAATTCTATTAGGGTTCATTGGAGAAGAAGGAGATAAATAGCGGGGTGTTTAATTTTTTGGGATTTCATTTCCCGGCTATTAAAAAAATGGAGAACGCGCCCTTCCAAAAAAAATATAAAACGACACCCTTAGAAGACGCCCTCTTTTCGTTAGGTGCCCTCCGTGTTTTTCTTTTATTTTTTTAGACACTAATTTAAGGGCACGCAAAAATGCGTGACCTCTATCCTTCAGTTTTTGGAAACCTAACATTATTTTTATGGACACACAAAAATGCGTATTGTAAATCTGCGAGTGTCATTGTTTGCGCGTCATTAAAGGGTATTTTTCTTGTAGTGGAAGGACTCCTCGTGGCAAAGTGGGTATCATTGGATGAGAACCCAGCAAATCCCCTCACGAAGGGACTGAGTAGGGTTAAGCATCTCCAACATGCTCGGAGCATAGGGCTGAAGGATGATATTAGTTTTAGTAGTTAGATAATTTGAAATTTGTAAAGTGTAATTGACATTTGATGATGAATAAAAGTTGTGTTTATTTATGAGTAAAGTGTTGCTATCTTTTATCAATCGTTTACTATATTTCTTTTGCATGTTTTGACTTCCAGAATAATTATGTTTGGTATATCATATTATTCGAACCTCCACAGTCAGTCATATGTTGGAAGTAGGTATGAATCAAGACTGTCATGAGTGGTTGAAGAGGTCTAATTTGTTGGACATGGCTAAAACACTCATGAGTGCTCATAAGTTCTCAGCATTAGGCTCAACCCACGCTCACTGGTATCACTTCATGGAATTTATCACGAGTGATCGTGAGACAGTAATATCATATAAGTCTTAAAACCTAGATATATGACTTGTTGCCTATGAGCTGGTTATGCATTGATCGTACGAAACCGCATTGGTAAATCGATGTTATAAAACGTACTTTTGTGTGTGATTCAACAAGTAGTAGAATAAGCATATGAGTCGAAGTTTATCTGTTCCTTCTTGGATTAGAAGTGATATCTGGGCTCCTCGATGATTTTGTTTTGACCTATGTACCGGGCCCGGTCATAATCGAATTGATGTGTTCAATTTAGTTCTATGTCAAACAAATCGGAAATCGAGAAACAAATTGTTGGACAATAAGTAAGACATTGTTCCATGTATTTTGTCCGGCTGATATCTAGAACAGAGGATTATATGATCATTTATCTTAAATGGCACATCATCATCTTCTCGCTTCCAAGAGACCTTGAAAGAGCTACGATTGCTGATCGGTTCCTAAAGTCATACTTACAGATATAGTTATTAGACTTATCCAAGTGGGAGACTGTTGGATAAGGTGTCTAAGTCCATAACTATTTTTGGTATGTACTTGACCCGACCCGGCATGGTCCATTTGGGTTGCATGGCATCATGCATTTGGATAGACTAAATAAGAGAAAGAACACTTGTGGTTTATTAATATATTACAAGTTCTAATATATTAATAGTATTATTTAATTAGTATTGATCAAGAATTAATTTGGAATTAATTAAGTGATCAAAAAATAACTAATTAAATATATGGGTTGATTATGTAAATCATCCATAACTTATATAGTGGGCTAAAAGGCTCCATGGATTATCAAGTTGGGTTAAACCCATAGGATGCTCCATGGGAGTTACAAACCCATGGGTCATGGAAATGAAGAGTCATGACAAATTAGGGTTTACATGGTGTAACCCTAGATGTGACACACTATATAAGAACCATGTTACTCACCAAAATAGGCTACACTAAGATACACGAGGGCTAGGCCAAGTTTTAAAGTGTTACACATTCTCTCAAAGTCATTCCAAAGCATTTGGTGTTGTGTGAAGCATTTGAGGCATCACACTTAGGGTTCTAGGCTCTCAAGGTTTCCAAGGAATCAAATCAACTACAAGGTATGTAATTCTAGCCATATTTCAGATTAAAAGTTCCCCATGTATGCTAGATAGGTTTATGAACCTTGGAAATCATATTTTGCATGAATTTTAGACAAACATAGATCCAAGGTATTCTAGGGTTGCATGTACACTTAAGGGTGTTAGAATGCTCAAAACCCATCAATAGGAGGGGTGGTACACTAGTTGGGAATACCAAGAGGCGAGTGGTACATGTGGTTTTGAGACTCTTGAGAATTTTGGCAGATAGCTGTGTGTCTGGTGTTGTTTTGGAAGCTTGAGTTTCACACTAGTTTTGATATTGCTATAATGGTGATCGTGGGTGTAATTGGTTAGTTATGACTTGTCAATAAGTTGGGTTTGCAGTTAAGACCCCAATCATGATATCTTATTTTGGGTTAGATTGAACTGAACCATTGCTATTCCTATTAAATATCTTCATGGCTTGATGTAGGGTTTTTGGACCAAGGGGATACTTCTATATTGGAAGTGAGAAATGACTTTGAGGATGAAATCTAATTTAAGTGAGGAATAATTATAACACCAAGTTTCCAGAACAAATCAGCTTAGGGGTTCATGGAGTCAAAGGCATGGTTTTTTAATAAAACCCGGTGTCATGAAGTGACAAGTCATTAAATTAAAATGTTGATTTAACTGAGCTCACACAGTGAGACACTATTGCTCATGAAGTGAGATGCACTGCAGCCAAAGCTCATGACCTTTTAGACTTTCCTTCATATTTAAACCCTATAAACTTCATTTTAGGGTTTATTTACAGCCTCCTTCATCCTCAAACGCAGAAAAAAACCATAACACTAGAATATCCTTGTGATTTTTGCGGTTTTTGTGGTGTTTTGGTGGCTTGAAGTATAAAGGATCACCTTTGGATCGTAGATCCAACTTGGAAGATTCATTTGCATTTGCTAGCAACATCTATGGACCTTTGTGAGTAACCACGATAAAAGCTTTTTGATTTCTTGTTGCTAGATCTAAGGTTTTATGCATGATTATCCGTGGTTAGATGAGTTAGAGTGTTGGGACTCTATAAAGTAAGCAACTTTATGGGTCGTTAGAGTCCCTTGGTGATTATATGTAGTTAATCTGAAGTTTGGATGATGTTTGAGTTCACACTTTATTTTTAACCTCTTTTTTCTTCATGGATGCCTTAATCTGAGCTCAAGTCTTTTATTGGACATAAAAGACCTTAAAACATTGATTTTATGGTCTTTGGGATGTTAAGAAGCCTTCTGGAGATTAGCTGATTAATGGATTAAGGAGTTTCTTCATCAAAATGACATCCATACAGATCTTACGACGCGAGACTATGCCTGTCACGTCGTGAGGATCAAAGATTCTCGATTATTTTTTCTTTTAGTGGCTCATGATGTGAGACTATGCTTGTCACGTCGTGATCGGTAGTTGACCTGTTAACTGTTGACTTTTGTTGACCGTTGACTTTTTGATCAATTTGACTTTGATTCAAACTTGAAGTAGTCGGGCTGTTCACTAAGATTCTATCATGTTTTGGTGCTAGAAGGTTCGTGGGAGCAACTAGTGTAGAAAAGGAGTCATGTCATAGTGTTTCTAGGTTCTTCGATTCATGTGAGTTTTCCTCACTATACCCGTGGGTCTAAGGCACCAATACCGGTCCACTAGATTTGGTTATGTATCCTTGTTTTTAGGATGTTTCAACATTATTGTGAGCCATTAGATATATTTACATCTTTATGTGTTAGGATGCAACAGTAGTAGGATGTTGGTTAGAGTACCAGTAGGCTAGTTACCTATGGCTATGCTTTTCATGGAGATTTGTTGGTAGCAGAGTAGTGTGATGTGAGGGGTCTAGTAGGCGGTTGTAAGTTGTATGATTGGTAGTTTCATGTATTTATGTTCCTACTTGATTTATTGATTGTTTTATATGTTGAAATATTGTAGCAGTTGGGTTAAGGTAGCAAGCCAATAAACCCAGTGAGCAGTTCAGTTGAGGTAGCAGGTCAACAAACCTAGAGAGCGATTAGGGTCGAGGCAACAAGCCAACACACCCAACATTCATGTTGTATATATGTATTTTTTGTATAGGGTATTTTGGGAAAACTCATTAAGTTCCGTGCTTACCTAGCTTTTAATGTTTTCAGGTGTCATCAGTGAACATGGAAATGCGAAGGTGTAGCTATACACATTCATCAATAGCAAGGAAGATTTCATATTTACTATGATACTTTGATTTTCAATAATGTGCTTTGGGAAAAATGGGTTTTCTTAACTTATATTCTGAAAATGAGCAATTTTACGTTAATTAAAAATGAAAAATTTTAGTTGTGACGTTTCAAGTATCTTTTTAAAATGTTCTAGAAGAAAAAAAAGGAGAAAAAAGGGAAATGAAAATTTGAAGGTTTATGTATTTTGATTAGTTCGGAAAAGCAACGGGAAAGTCCTTGTAGAAGTCCCTAAGTCCCTGGTACAAATTAGATGATGAATAAATTACATGAATGATCCTTGTGGTTTTGCGTAATCTACATGCTTGGTCCCTAATTCTTTTTCTTAACTCGAACAGTCCTTAAAATGTAATTTTGTTGTGCATTTGGTCCCTACCGGACATAAAAATATTATATTGCTTTTTTATTTCTTTTCAAATTTTTTAATTTTTTTCTTCTTAATTATTTATTAAAAATATTGTTAAAAACAAAATTCTAGTCTTTTTCTCTTTACGCTCATATACCATGTATCATTATCATCTCTGGTAACCACCATCAGTCCACTCTTGCCATCATCAATATTCCATTTCGACCACTACAATCAGCCAATTTTGGTAACTACATCCATTCTGGAAACCAAATAATTTGAAACCAAAACCAAATCAAACCTTGTAAACAAAAACTAAAACCAAAACAAATCCAATCCTACAAATAGAAACAAATCAAAATCTACAACCAAAATCATACCTTGAAATCTCACTTGAAACCAAATCAAACCTAAAACTCTACTAGAAATATTAGATGGTGTTCTTTTTGCTCATTTAAATTCGATTCTAGTGGAGAAGAAGGAGAGAAAAATCAGAATAAGAGAATGTGAATTTCTGTAGACGACAGTTAAAGACGAACGCCTGATAACCAAGGTTAGCCCTTTTCCCTTTCTAACTGATTGTGTGTATTTCCCGATAACCCAAGGTTAGCACAAATGAGTTGTGGAGACATGGAATTGGAACAAGGGCGGCGAGATTAAGACGTCTTTGTCATTACAGACCAAGGTCGGGGAGATCGAGGAAGGGGAAGGTTGCTCCTGCACACCAAACTTTAGCTCTATACGTTTTTTAGGCGAATGGATTGCAAATCCGAAAAGACTGATTGCAACGATGGATGGAAGAAATCAATGGATGACGAACACCCAATTCACCCCTCTTTCTTCCTTTCAAACCATGACCCTTATACAATCGAATTAGATCAGTGTGTTAATTAAACTTTAGAGTTTAGATTGTCGTTTGGGCCAGTCAGAGAAAGTGGTGTGTAAGACGATGCCGATCAATGGAAGACGAAGCAATGATTGACGGAGGTCCGGTGAGTGTGAGTGTTGACTGATGGCAGTAGAGTCTTGATTTAGGATATATATATATATATATATATATATATATATATATATATGACAAAATTGCAAAAATGGTCCCTATGGTATGCATTTTTTTGGGGTTTCAGTCCAAACCTCGACTTTTTTTTATTCATGGTCCTTTTGGCCTAGTTTGTATGTAGAATTGGTCCCCCGACTTAACTTCCGTTAAGTTTTTGCTATTAACCCCCTCATGTGCCTCCCACATGAGGGTATATTTGTCTTTTCACTTATAAGGGACCATTTTTGCACCTAAAAAAATATATCCCAATTTTTAAAAGAAAAAAATTAATACCTATTTTTTTAGTTTAACAAATAAAAAATAAAAGTGGTCTCTCTCTCTCTCTCTCTCTCTCTCTCTCTCTCTCGTTTCACACATAAACATACATAACCAGATGAACTCATTCATCCTCCATCCCACTCTCTTAGATTTCCTGAATCTCCAAATTCACTCCCAATGTCCTCTTTGTCTTCCTCAATAGCATGACGGGAACCATTCTCTTCGCCTCCAACTTACCCAACCACAATTAAATAGAAGATCAAAAGGGAAAAATTCCAATATATTTCAATCAACATGGATCCTCCATCCTCCACCGTATCAGATCTTTCAACGTATTCAATCTGAACCTGACGCAACCCCTCTTTTGCCACTACCTGGTCATGAATCGGATCATGTTGAGCCGATGATCACATCCCCTATTATCATCAACAATCAACAGCCCTTGAAGTTAAAGAACAAATAGAATATCAATCGAGACTACAGACTTGAATCTTTGATCTGCCTTAACCTTTCTCTATCTGTAGTTATTTGCTTCGATTTATATTTCTTTAGAGTAAATTACATGTTTGGTCCTTGTGGTATGCTGATCTTTTGCTATTCATTTTCATTGATATGATGATTTCAATCAACCTTGATCCTCTGGTCATCATTTGTTCATCATCTTTACCTAGAAATATGAATTAATTTCAAAGCTCAAGAAATCAAACAAAAAAAAATGATGTGTACAGTTTGGGTGTGATTATGTTGATCTTCGTGACCTACTTTCACAACAAAGAGAAACTAATGAAATAAGGAAATGATTTTAACAGACCTAATCGGACTTGGAGTGCCGGATTCTAACCACCACTCATTTATTCCTTATCTTGTTGATTGGGTTAACCGCCAGTTGAAAGATGTTGTACAACACCCAAGCGATGACTGGAACTTTAGAAAGCTCATTCAAACAGGTGCTCAATCCAACTGATTAGGGAAGAATAAGATCGGAAGCAACAAGGGCTGCTTAAGCATTGATTTGCGAAAGAGAATGAAGGAAGGAATATCCGAGGGAAACAGGTAAGCTGCGGAAGCAACTTCAGTAAGGAAAGGTGCGAAGATGCGATGAAGAATTGAAGGAGGTGGCGAGGCTGCTCCATGGCGAGCCTCATCGTGGTTTCTTTCTCGTCATCGATAACAACGATTCGAAAGGGAATCAGAGTAGCTGCAATACCAACGATTGAGGTGAAGCGTTTAGGGTTGTGCTTTTTTGACTATAGGAGGGTTGTAGAGGTGTTGAACATCGATTGCAGTCGTCGAGAGGTTGTAGCTCCTCTTGATCTCGCTGGAAACAGCCATCCCATGGCGTGTTTGTTTGTTTGATGCTTGACAGGGGATTTTGGGTTATGCTTCTTCAACACTGGTGTTTGGGAAGAATAAAACGGGAGAGAGAGAGAGAGAGAGAGAGAGAGAGATTCTATTTTTTAATTATTAAAATAAATAAATAGGTATTATTGTTTTTTTAAAAGGAGGATATATTATTTTCAGATGCAAAAATGGTCCCTTAGAAGTTAAAAGACAAATATACACTCATGTGGGAGGCACATGAGGGGGTTAACAGCAAAAACTTAACGGAAGTTAAGTCGGGGAACCAATTCTACGTACAAATTAGGCCAAAAGGACCATGAATCAAAAAAAGTCGAGGTTTTGACTGAAACCCCAAAAAAATGCATACCACAGGGACCATTTTTGCAATTTTGTCTATATATATATATATATATATATATATATATATATATATATATATATATATATAGAGAGAGAGAGAGAGAGAGAGAGAGAGAGAGAGACAGAGAGAGAGAATGGATGATGGTAACCGGGCATGAGTAACGGATGAGACCCGTTTGTTTTTAACGATACATTTAATAAATAAATAAGAAATAAATAATTAACAAATGAAAAAGGTATAAAAATGGCAATACAGTGTTTTTAGGTATGACGGACGCCAAACGCACAACAAAATTAAATTTTAAGGACCATCTGAGTTAACAAAAAAAAATTAGATACCAAACGTGCAGATTACCCAAACAATAAATACAAATCACCTACTTTAGTTTTTTGAAAATCCGATTATTTTGGATGTTTTTGAATCTTGAGTTTGTTTTGATTATTTTTGGAAAATTCTCAAACTAAAGTGGCTCACGATGGTAGGAAGAATAAGTGATGGTAGGAACAATAAGTTTAAACAAAAAATTTCATTTTAAGACTTGATATCCCCTCCCATTTACATGCAACTAAATAAGAGCAAATATCAACAACTCGAATACACATTAATACATTAACTAGCACTATTTTGTTTCAATTTTTCGACAAAAATGAGAACTTTTACTATATAAACCATTTTTTAACAATTTTTAATCTGACAAAACCGAATAATATATTAATAGATTGATGTTTTGTTGATTACTTGTGATCTATCCTTCTATAGATGGAAAGCAGACAATTCACATGTTTTCAACACACGAAGCCTCTTTGCCGAACATATAAACATGCTGCACAAAAACGTTTATCGATCATATTAGTAAATCATTTCTAGGCCGCAAGACACATTAAAAAGTTAAAATATATATATATATATATATATATATATATATATATATATATATATATATATATATATATATATATATATATATAAACTATCCTTACTCCCAAGGAACATCGCCAACAAGAATTCTATCTCCTTCATTATCCTCGTACACTAGGGTGAACTCTCCGTTTCCTTCCAACAATCCTACTGTTGTTGCGTCTTTTTGCTTATTCGTTATACGGGAAGAAGCATCTCCTCGAGCTACATACAAAATATTTTCACTCCACTTTCACATATATATATATATATATATATATATATATATATATATATATATATATATATATATATATATACACACACACGAGTAAGTACTAAAAAAATAATGAAAACTACAATAACAATCATTTAATGTTAGTTTGAGAAAATTGAAGGTTAACATTCTTTGTGAAAAAATAATCAAGTGTTAAAATCTGAATAATTCTGAAAATTATGTAAAAGGTACAAGTACCATTCATGAGGTTTAAATTTGTAACTCAACATTTGTCTCATGAATTGTGCTAAAAGTATTCTTCTTAACTAATTTTACTCCCTCTAATATCAATTTAATCAACTTTTTATTTTTGATTTAATATCATTTGGTTTCATTTTTTTTGTTGTTTTTCTTTTATTTTATATTTTATTATTATTATTATTATTATTATTATTATTATTATTATTATTATAAATTTCGATAGCGGTATAAAATTCAAACAACATTTTAAAATTCGGACAATAGGGTGAACTCTCCGTTTCTTTCCAACAATCCTACTGATGTTGCGTATTTTTGCTTATTCGTTATACTGGAAGAAGCATCTCCTCGAGCTACATATAGAATATTTTCACTCCACTTTCATATATATATATATATATATATATATATATATATATATATATATACACACACACACTCACATACACGCACACGAGTACTAAAAAAATGATGAAAACTATGATAACAATCGTTTAATGTTAGTTTGAGAAAATTGAAGGTTAAGATTCTTTGTGAAAAAATAATCAAGTGTTAAAATCTGAACAATTCTGAAAATTATGTAAAAGGTGCAAGTACCATTCATGAGGTTTAAATTTGTAACTCAACGTTTGTCTCATGGATTGTGCTAAAAGTATCCTCCTTAAGGCTAGAGGGTGTGGCTGCGGTTTGGGGCCACGGTTTGTGCCACCTCAGCTGCGCACACCGCCCCCAAGCCGCGGTTCTCTGCGGTTTTGGCCGCAGTGCGGTAGTCCATGGCCGCACTCCTTTTTCTCTTTCTCCTCTTTTACTTGCATTCTCTCTCTTCTCTCAACCAATTATCTTCTTTCTTTTCTTTTTTCTTTTCTCTCTCCTAATCATTTTCCTACTCCTCATTGTGGTTTCTAGTTGATGAAATAAGAAAAAATCTAAGTTGGCGTCTACATGACATTGGAGTGAGTGCGGTCTCGGTGACATCACTCCCTCCAGCCTAACTAATTTTACCACTCGTAACATCAATCTAATCAACTTTTTATTTTTGATTTGATATCATTTGTTTTCATCTTTTTTTGTTGTTTTTTCTTTTATTTTATATTTTATTATTATTATAGATTTCGATAGCTTTATAAAATTCGGACAACATTATAAAATCCGACGACTACATAAAATGTAACAAAAGTAAAGTTTTATTTCAATCCGATTTAACGTACCACGCAAATATATATATATATATATATATATATATATATATATATATATATATATATATTGTGTGTGTGTTGTAAAGTCGTACTACCTGCCAAGTGTCCTCTGAAGAGTTCATCAACAGCTGAGGAGAGACTTTGATAATTATCATACGCTTTCAGGTCAACCTTTCTTCCGATCACAACTCCATCCATATTAATCTTCACATATAAACTAGTTTCATTATCTGAACTAAGTTTCTTGCCACCACTTCTATCTATAGGAACTTTTTCATCCACAGATGATACCTTGATGGAGTAGCTAGATGTCATAATGGTCTTTCTTGATGATCTCACCGGTGGCCATCCTACAACTGCTGGGGGCTGTGCAACCCTACAAAATTTAATCTTAATAAATAACATGCAAAGTTTCTTGACGTTTGAAACATAGAACTTTTACTAAGAACCACATGAATCATTCACTATGATATATATATATATATATATATATATATATATATATATATATATATATATATATATATATATAAAGTTTGCATTTTTTCTTGAACCATATTCATTTGAAACTCTCATTCATTTTTTCCTTTCATCACATTCATTTGAAACTCCCATGACTTTTCAATTTCTTTCTAATAATTATTATAAGTTGGTTAATAAGGTTAAATAAATATCAAACCTAAAGTGTAATCATATATAAACTAAATTTCAATATTAAAAAAAATATATTTTCTTCTACTTATAAAGTTTGTTTTTAACTTTTAACATATTATACTTAATTTATTAGGTCTAATATGTTGTATGTAAATCGTTATCATATTAAAGTTACAACTTTTGATCAATTTGTATAAAATACTTACATTATTAATTTAAATATAACCTTACTGGATCAACTTAAATATAAAAATTTAGTTCAACTTAAACAACCCAAAGAATATTTAGTAAATAGTTAAAAATGATAAATTATAGTGTCTTTCTAATAATGGTAATAAATTGGTCAATAAGGTTAAATAAGTATCAAACCTAAAGTGTAATAAAAAATAAACTAAATTTCAATATTAAAATAATATTTTTACTTCTACTTATAAAGTTATGTCTTTAACTTTTAACATATTATACTTAATTTATTAGATTTAATATGTTGTTGTATATAAACGATTATCAGTTTAAAGTTGCAACTTTTGAATTGTATGAACAAAATACTTAAATTGTTAATTTAAATATAACATTAGAGCATCAACTTCAATATAAATTTCAGTTCCACTTAAAAAAACTCAAAGAATATTTTGTGAATAGTGAAAAGTGATAAATTGTAGTGCTAAATAAAAAAACTAAATTGTAATATCAATTCATTAACATATTTCTTAAAGATACTTTTATAATCGTTAAAATTTTTGAAATATGTAGCTTAAAATAACTTACAATAACAATAGTTAAAAATAACTCTATATAAATGATTATATTGTTAGCTTTAACAAAAATGTTTCATGTTTTAAATAATTACACTGATAGAAATTAAAACGTTAATCAAACAAATTTTAAAAATGAATTAACAATAACAACTATAAATAATATTAACCATATATTATATTTAATTTTATTCATGAGTAACCCGCAGGTAGAGGTTATTCAAAAGATTGAGATTATACAGTTTTAATAGATGTATATATTATCATATTGTTATATTTAAAAATTTTAACAACGATATTATTGCTTTAAAAATATATATTTGTAATGATTTCAACTATATAGATGCTTCTGCGCAACGCGCGGGCATTCGCCTAGTGTGTGTGTGTATATATATATATATATATATATATACTAATAAAGAATAGTTCTTTTGTCATTCGTCATTATGTTAGACATTGTAATAAATATCATGACACTTGTCAATCTATTGGCACTTGTAATTAATATAATGACACTTATCAATCTATTAATTCTCCATTTCAAATTTCAAAATTTAAATCACATTTTAATTACATGAAATTAATAATATTAGAATAAAAATAAAATAAAATTTATACAAATTATAAGATGATATATTTTACGTATTTATTTGAATCAACGATTATAATTTTATATATAACTAAAAAAATATCTTTTAATTAATAAGTTATTTAAAATTATTAATTAATAATTTTGAGTTTTTATTTATAAAGTTTAATTAATTTTCTAACCGTGGTTCCCACGGGTTATAAACTAATATATATATATATATATATATATTCAAATGAAAATAATTATATTATATTAAGAACATTTGAGAAAAAAAAGTTTAGCAACTCAGTTTGAATGAAAATAATATTTGATTTATTTTTATGAAAAATAATTTTATCCTTATTTTACACACATTCTCTCTCTCTCTCTCTCTCTCTCTCTCTCTCTCTCTCTTTCTCTCTCTCTGATAAAATACCATTGTTTTTCCTTTACTGCAACTAGAACCACCTAACACCGCTAGAACTAACATCGTTGAAACAACCGTAATGCCCTCGGAACTACTGGACGATCGCCTCCTAGTGTTCTCTGGATCTTCTTATTCGCCTCCTCCTTCCACCTCCCTCCATCGGAAACCATATCCTCATCTCTCTTCTTCCTTAGCCATTACTAATTCTGGTGACAACGTTGTGGTCTACCACCACCAGTATCAACAAGTAGAGATGCTACTGCTTCTTGTTTTTCCAACTTTTCCTCTCTAGTGAAAGGCATTCCCGATCTGGTCTAATTTCCTGATATCGATTCCTTGCATGTGAATTTTGTTCCTTCTGGTTCGACTAATGTATAACAACCTAGAATTAAGTTGCACATATACCAAACCAACGATTTACTTCTATAACCTCAATTCTTAATGGTATGGCTATAAAATTGGTGGTTTTGCTCCTCCACCTAAAGATCTGGATGTGTTTGATGGGGTAAATGTATATAAAAGTACCAGTGAGACCTTCTACACTCGAATTCAAGTGTCACCACTGCCAACTGCAAATAGTCAATCAATGGTATTTTCTCTCATTTGATTTCTTTTATGGAGGAACAAATCATTCAAAAATGTTTGGCTGAATGAATTTCTTAAGCAAGTGATCGATGCTTGGGCCCTCTGCTTTTTTAAAATTGTTTTCAAGATGGCTAAATTTTATATTTGTTTAACGCATAATTATAGGAGTTTGTATTCATTTCCATATCCTTAATCATATATATATATATATATATATATATATATATATATATATATATATATATATATATATATCCTATCCTAATAAATAAGTAGAATCGTGCCACGTGTCAGTCTCCTAGACCCCCAAAATAAAATTTTCCCGCTTCTTTTCTTCAGCTCGATTTACATAAATACCCTTCACTTCAAATTGAATGGGCGCAATGGTAACATAACA
The DNA here is from genome assembly GCF_051521515.1 of Lactuca serriola. Classification (NCBI taxonomy): domain Eukaryota; kingdom Viridiplantae; phylum Streptophyta; class Magnoliopsida; order Asterales; family Asteraceae; genus Lactuca; species Lactuca serriola. The sequence continues at coordinate 17,884,345 of NC_136413.1, read as the reverse complement.
ACCACAGTTAAATACCATTGTATTACCATGTTTAACTGTGGTTGATTTTATTGATTACACCAAATCCCTTAAAATGAGGTACACAATTACCTTCCTTTTCTCCGTATATTGTGTCTCCGTTATAATTTTTGTTTTCTTCAAATTTTGTTTATCTTTTACACTCTCCTCATTTCACTAGACAAACCCTAAATTACCACCAGCCCCATTAATGCCGCACAACCTCTGCCACGATCTTTCTCTGTTTTCATTTTTGGCATTTGCGAATAAGGAGCTCATAGGGTAATATGAGTGAGAACAACATTAACAATGTCGGCCCAAGGAAACCTAATTTTTATTTCTTCTCCTAGGTCTTCACATTCTCCTTTCTCGAAGCATAGTTTGAAGAGTTTTTATTTTAATTTATTAAGTACATACTACTATCTTTAAATTGTAGGTATAATTTTTTTTTTTCTGGAAAATGACGTCTTTCATTACCATGACTTTTCTGCAGCTAGATCTTAGGTTATTGCACACATGATTTTGTAAATCATTTGTAACGACATCAACCATAGTTTACCAGCCACGTTTTCTTCTATCAATCTTATACAAACTGAGAATTCCACAGTTTCGTATTTTGCAAAATGGGTTTTGTGAGATTTGTTGTAATGAGTTGATGTTCTTGAGGGAGGTGTTCAAGAGGTGTTATTAATTGATGGCTCAAGACCGAAGCTTAATTCCGGGTAAAAGTTATTGTTTATATGATATATGTGTAGTTTCTATAGCCATTTATTTCTAAATTTTATATTTTCATGAAGCATGGCTAACTATTTTGCTCATTTTTTTGGAAGCAACATGCGGGAAGTAGCAATTCAAAAAATTCATGCAAAGAATTATAGGGCCTCCTCTATAGGTAGATGCAGATCTATCCTTTTCTTCCTAGAATACAACATTCTTTGTTCATGTTCATAAAATAACCATCTGTTTATTTTATGGTTTTTAAAGCATCCTGCATATTTTTTAGTGGCCGTCATTGATTTGAAAAAAGAATTAAATAGTGTTTCCTTCATACGCTACATGCTTTTTCTGTTATTATATATGTTTCTAAAACGTTTAAGTTATCACGGTAAGTTTTTATATAAGAGCTTGTGGTCTATTAATGTGTATTATTTATCATTTAGTTTTTCGTTTATGTATCACTTAAGTTATTACAATAAGTATTTAGATCAGGGTTAAGAAAACACCACCTAAAGTTAATGTACGAACAAAACAGATTCAAGATGCTTAGCGGTGAGGGAGGGTACGTATATAGTTGTTATTTGATGAAAATGTTTGTGGTAGTGTAACCAATTACTGTAGTTTGGTTAAACTTAAAGTTACTTTAATACATAATTTGAATCTAACTTTACTTAAATAAATTTAACCATTATTAGTTTAATGAACGATTTAGAATTATATAAATATGTTATATTAAGTTAATTTTAAAATACCTACCTAAATAATTAGAGTATTATAATGCTAATTCAACAATTTAAACCATTTGTTTATCATGACAATTTATTTGGATTACAATGAATAAGTATATTTCTTTATTTGGAAATCATATAACATTTTTATTTGAAAGAAAAGGATAATACTCAAAAAAGTCAAAATAATACATCTTAGAAAATAAGCATTGTCTATAAAATATTACAATGCTTTAATGAGTAATGCATTTTAATATTTTCTTCTTTTTCTTTTGTTACTGGTTGACAATAACAACATACTTCATATATAAATGATTAGCATTTCTATTTCTTTTTCAATTTTTGTCATTTTTAGTGATTTTACGTTAATAAAGTGACTAATTACAAAAGTTATAGCATTGTACTTTGAAAATACATTGTTGTAATTGTTATCTTTTACTTTTGGTTATCCAAATTATAGCAATGTACTTTCAAAGTACAATGCTATAATTAGGAATCTATCATTTGGCAATGTACTTTCAAACAAGTCATCCGAAATTTAATGTTCTATAATTAGGTTTGTCACTAAAATGTTAGGGAAGATAAAACAGTGTGAATATTATTTCTTAGTTTTTATAGATTTACATGTATTTGAATTTTGTTATTTATTTTTTATACTAAGTCATTTATCATGTATTATTGTTAATTTAAGTAATCAACCCCGTGTATTACACGGGTTTTAACCTAGTATATATATATATATATATATATATATATATATATATATATATATATATATATATTATCTTATTTGTTGAATTGAACTTGTGAAGAGAGGAAATATCCAACGTTAGGATAAGCACAATGTAGTTTAGGTGCTCGAGGAAATGCCTATGTGAAAAACACCCCCTACCCCCAAGATTTCAACCAATATTTGTAATGAGTTGTGCTTTGATCTTTCTTAAGATATTTGTTCCTTCTGTCTTGACGTAGCCTCCATTTTAAATACATGATACATGCTTTAAAAGAATTATTAATAACACATTTAGAAATGTCTTTAATAAGAACGATGATAAAGGGAAAATAAGACATTTTTAATATAAAGTTGGCATTAGTATTCATTATCTTTGATTCTTGTTCCTTTTTGGATTTCTGCAAGTGCAATATTCATTCTGAAAGCAAGTGCCAAGTATGATCTTTTTTAATTTTTGGATGATTTCAAATATATAAATAAACAAAAACTATTAGTCATTAGCAATTTTAATGGTCAAAATAAATTTTGTCCACATAAATAAACATGTGATTAAACACATATAATCACATTTGATTAATTATATGAAACAACTATTGAATCGAGAACACGAAAATGAGTCTTGTCCACATAAATCGTATGTGATTAAACACATATAATCACATGTGAGTAAATAACGAGATAACCTATTGAATCGAAAAAATGAAAATGAATATTATCAATATAATTCATATATGATTAAATACATATAATAACATGTGATTATATGTATCTAATTAGATGTGATTATATGTATCCAAAAAACATGAAACTAAATCGTGTTCATATGAATCATATGTGATCAAATACATATATTCACATGTGATTAAATGCACGAGACCAAATATTGAATCAAAAAGTGAAATTTAATATTGTCAATATAAATCATATATCATTAAATACATACAATCACATGTGATTATATGTATCTAACCTCATATGTTTTATGTGGACAAAATTTATTTTTGCGTTCTCGATTCAATAGTTATTATTTATCAACATTAATTAAATATGATTAAATAAATATAATAACATATGAATATATGTATCTAATCGTATATGATTTATGTGGACAATATTCATTTTCATGTTATAGATTAATAGTCGTTTTTGTATATATTTAATCATATGTTGTTATATTTATCTAATCATATGTGATTATATACATATAATCACATATCATTAAATACATGAGAAAAATTATTGAATCTAAAACTTAAAAATGAGTTTTATCCATACAAATCATATGCGATTAGATACATTTAATCATATGTGATTATATATATGAGAACAACTATCATCATCAAGAACAAGAAAAAATATTGTATACATAAATCATATGTGAGTAAATACATATAATCACATGTGATTAAATACAAGAGACCATCTATAGAGTCAAAAAAGCGAAAATAAATATTTTCCATATAAATCATATGTGATTAAATACATATCATCACATGTGATTATATGTATCTAATCATATATCATTTATGAGGACAATATTCATTTTCACTTTCTCGATTCAATACTTGATCTCATTATCTAATCATATGTGATTAAATTATATGTATCTAATCACATATGATTTATATAGACAATATTCGTTTTGCGTTTTCGATTCAATATTTGTTCTCATGTATTTAATAATATGTGATTATATATATATATATATATATATATATATATATATATAGAGAGAGAGAGAGAGATAATCACAAATCATATAAATCATAAATCATATGTGATTATATATATATATATATATATATATATATATATATATATATATATATAATCACATATGATTTATGTGACCAAAATTTGTTTTAGTGTTTTTTACTCAAAAGTTGTTCTTTATCCTTGTTAGTCGTATGTGATTAAATACATGAGAAAATTATTGAATTGAAAATTTCAAAAAAGAATATTGTCTATATAATTAATATCTGATTAGATACATATAATCACATGTGATTATAGGTATTTAATTACTTATGATTTATGTGATTATATGTATTTAAATGAACGAGAACAACTATTGAATCATATATGATCTATGTGGACAAGATTCATTATCGTGTTCTCTATTCAATAATTGTTCTTTGTATACTTTAATCATATGTGATTCAATACATCTACTTACATGTGATTATATGTATCTAACCATATATGATTTTATGGACAAAAAAGATTCTTGTCTATATAAATCATATGTGATTAGATACATATAATCATATGTGATTATATACAAGAGAACAACCATTGAATAAAAAAACACAAAAACAAATATGTGTTCATATTAATCATAAGTTATTAAATACATATAATCAGATTTGATTAAATACACCAGAAAAATTATTGAATGGAAACCATGAAAACAAATATTGTTTATATAAATAATATGTGATTAGATACATATAATCATATGTGATTATATGTATTTAATCACATGTGATTAAATACATATAGTCACACATGATTTATGTAATTATATGAATTTAATCACATATGGTGTTGGTGGTTGTAGGTAGATGTTGGTCGTCATGTGGTAAAAATGGTTGGTTTGTGTGTGGTGGATGGTAGATGTGGTAGAGGTAGGGGTGGTGGATTGTGGATGAGGGGGGTCATATGTGATAGTTAGTTCTTGGTGGTTGTGAGTAGTGGTTATGGGTGGTGCTAGGTGGTGGGTGGTGGGGGTGATGGTGTTGATGGGTGGGCGAATGTGAGTAGTGGTGATGTTTAGTGGTTGTGGTGGTGGGTGGTGGATGGTGGTAGGTGGTGATGATCTTGGTCGTGGTGGGTGGTGGGGATGGTAGTGGCGGGTGATGGTAATGGTGGGTAGGGTGATGGTGGTAGATGGTAGTGATGCGTTGTGGAGGTGGGTAGTTGTGATAAATGGTGGTGGTAGTGACGGGTGGTCATGATGGTGTTTGAGGCTCGTGATGGTGATGGTTTATGGTGGCTAAGTTGCGATGGTGGTGGTGGTGGTTTTTGTGGGTGAAAGGTGGGGTAGTGGTGATGCGTGGTGGTGGCGGGTGGCAAGTGGTGGGTGGTTGTGGTGGCAGATTGTGGTAATGGTGATTGGTAGTGGTTGTGGTTTGTACATTGTGGTGATGGGTGGTAGGTAGTGGTGGTGGGTGGATGGTGATATGTGGATGGTAGTGATGACTGGTGATTTGTTGGTGGTGATGGGTGGATGGTGGTGGTGGGTGGTAGAATGTAGTCATGGGTGGTGTTGGTGTTGGTTAGTGAGTATTTTAATTGTTTTTAACTATTTTGTGATTTACATGAATATTATTTTATAATTTTAACAAAAAAAATTGTATGGTTCAAATTTGTTCTCAAATGTTTTCATAATAAGAAATGTATTTGAACCATACAATTTGCTATGGGTCATCCTGTTATGCCTCCTAATTAATGTCATATCAATTATTAATGTCTCCATTTCAAATTTCAAAATTTAAATTTCTCACTTTAATTACATTAAATTGATAACATTAGAATAAAAAATAAAATAAAATTAATACAAATTTTAAGATGATATAATTTCATGTATTCATTTAAAACAACAATAAAAAATTTATAAAACTAAAAAAATATATTTTTTATTAATAATTCATTTAAAATAATTGATTAATAACTTTGAGTTTTAATATGAAAGTTTGTTTAATTTTGTAACTATTGTTCCCACAAGTTATAAACTTATATATATATATATATATATATATATATATATATATATATATATATATATATATATATATATATGAAAAACATCATAAATGGTCCCTGTGGTTTACCAAAATCTGAAGTTTAGTCCCCGTGGTTTAAAAACATCATAGATGGTCCCTATGCTTTCAAAAATTTTCATGATTGGTCCTTATTGTTAACTTCGTTGAGTTTAATTTGTTAACTGAAAGGTGTTTTCGTCATTTCACTGCCACAAGGACCATTTATGATGTTTTCATTTATTTAAAAAAAAGAAAAAAAATAATATGCAAAGTGGGCCTCTCTGTCTCTCTCTCACATACACACACACTCATAAAGATCCCGAAATCTGTCATAGGCGCCTTAAACTTCATCGTCTCACTCAATTCCTCAAATGCCACCACCAAATTCCCAAGCCTCGCCACAAATTCAATGAACAACGAAGTAAACGTCACCAAATAAGGCACACTAGCACTCTTATATGTATCTCCGTCATCTTGTATCACCATTCTTTCCGGTTTAAATGAGAATTAACGAGTCAAAATTTGTGAAAACCATTTGCACCCGCGAATGGTAGATTTGTAGCTCCTAGACTCTTCGATGTTCCCAAATCGATTCGGGCTTCGCTGAACGAATGGCACCCGTGGTATTTGTATTGGTCGTCGTCGTCAGTTTTTGAGATGTCTTGTATGTCTTGAAATTTGATTAGGGTTTTTTCCGATTTGCCAACTGTTTCCATCGATGAGAAGGTAGGATTTTCGTTCGAGTTTCGTTTGTAGGTCTTTCGATCTGCTTCTGGTTTTCCAAATGTGATCGAGAAATCAAAGTTATGGGATGTGGTTAAAGAGAAACCAAAGCTCTTGCGCTTCCTTCAATGGCAATTTAAACGAAGAAACTGAAATTCTGTTCCTCCATTTCAAGTTTTAGGTATTTACTCAACTTAACTCCATTTTTCTCAATTTGATTTCTATGTTTTTTTTGTGGATTTTTGACTATTCGAGCTAATTTTAAGAACGAAAAACAATTAATCAGTAACTATCTATGGTTTTTTATTGTTACTCTTGCTTGATTTGAAGCCACTTACTTTGATTTTGGGGAAGGGTTTATTGCATTTGCAATCGATTGATTCTGGTTTGACCTGGAAGGCTGGAATGAGATTATGTGTTGACTAGATCATTGAATTTGATTTTGTTCTTCAGTAATAGTTTTAAAGTTCATTTAATTCTTGATTTTGTTATAATGTATAGCTTAAAGTAGCGTTTGTAAAATGGTTAATGATGGATTTAAAATTGCATACGCAACTTCACCATAACGAAGATTATGATCAGACGATAAAGATGTTCAGATGAACATGATAGAGAGATGTTTAAGTTTGTATGTACGAGAGAGCGAGGGAGAGAGAGGGACCTCCTTTGCAAATTATTTCATTTTTTCTTTTTTTTATTAAGTGAAAACATCATAAATGGTCCTTGTGGTAGTGAAATGATGAAAATGTTCTTCAGTTAACTGACTAAACTTAACAGAGTTAGCAATAAGGACCAATCGTTAAAAGTTTTTAAAGCACAGGGACCATCTATGATGTTTTTAAACCACGGGGACTAAACTTCAGATTTTGGAAAACCACAAGGACCATTTATGATGTTTTTTCTATATATATATATATATATATATATATATATATATATATATATATATATATATATATATATAAGTTCAATTAAGAAAATAACAAAGGTTGAGCATGGGGAAATCATTCTCAACCACTCATTTATTTTTTCCGCAAAAGCCTTCTTCGTACCAGCGGAAATCGGGAAGGAATACACATATGTTTTCCAACAAAATAAGTTTCCTCAAACTATGCTAATTATTACCTTGATATATATACAAAAAACATGTCTACAAATAGACATCCATATTGATATACTTTTAAGATAAATTAAAATTTTTATTTTTTTATCGTTTCAGCTATCGTTATTCATAAGTGAATAGAAATACATCTTGATTTTTGCTATAGTACATTCGTTATTCACTTATTGTTAGGTCCAGTTAGTGTTGCGTCTTTGGGCTCGTTAGCTAGTCCAGTTTTGTCTCCGGTATGGGCCTGTCCATCCGTGAGTTCTTTATAGGGTTTGTTATATATAGATGCTTGCATGCATTCTTGAACGTAATGCTTTGATAGAGATTTTAATAGCGTTCAAGTTCTTATCTTTTGTAACCCTAGAATCCTCTACAGCGGAAGTTCTTCATCGAGCTTTGCTGAGGATTGAGTTAATCGAATCATTCGACTCATTCAGATCCATACTTGTGTTTTTATCTTACTGTTTCTACTTTATTGATTTGCCTGTTATAAAGATCTAATCGATCAAAGAGTTTTCGAACTCATCAGTTGGTATCAAGTGGTATCAGAGTGGGTCTTTGAAAATCTATTGATTTTTGAAGTATCGGTTCTTGATTTGATGATTTTCTGCACAAGTTATTGAAGATTTTGGTGTTCCGGTAGTTTGAAATCAAGTTTTTTTTTGATCTACTGTTCATAGAATTTCATAGAATCTACTGTTCATCGGGGTAATTTTCTTTTAATCCAATCTGTTTCATGCTCGTATTTTTGATCTGATCTTTGATCAATTGTGTTGTACAAAATAAATTGGTTGCTTCGTCGATTAATTTCTTTTGTTTTGGCCCAACTATTTCGTCACTATTCATGGCTCGTATGTCTATTGTCGATCCAGGTTTTCTTTGTCCCTAATATTTTATTCGAGTTCCGGTGTGCGTCATCTGCTTTATGTATCGATTACTATTACTCAGTTCATCCACTTGTTTGTTCTCTCAAGGTCAATCAAGGTTAATAATCGATGCTTATATCATTATCGACTAAAGGATATTGATTTGTTTTTATGGCGGGTTTGGTTTTCATGAAGATTCTTTGGGATTACATTCGAAAATGAAGTTTAAAGACATTACTTCAGTGCTTGGTTTATATATCCTAGAGCCCGTGTTTGAAGACTATAGAAGAATCAAGATTCATGGATTGCTTCATCTATTCCTCGTTGCAAATCTTTTTATTTGCTAGATGCTTGTTTTGGAAGTTAAAGCATTGTCATCCATTCCATACTTTGAGGGGGAGATTGTAGGGTTTCAAAGCACTCCATAGATGATGGCAATGGGCCCCTTTGATGAATTCTAGGTTAAAAGCCCAAGACTTGTCTTTTTCCCTATAAATAGTCATGTATTATTCACAATTAGGGTTAAGAGAGGGAGGCAAAATGTAGCCGCCACGTGAGGTTTCTTATGTAGTGTTAGAGTCTTTAGTCTATGCTTTAAGTGTAATTTATTCCTCTTGTTTCAATAAACCGAGAGATCATTCGACATAATCTTCATATTTGTGTTTGTTCTTATTTTCCGCATCTTGTTCATCAAATCTCAATTAGGGTTTTAATCCTATCACTTATGAATAAAAAAATATTTTTAATTTTTTTTACAGTTTAAGTATCATTTATAGTACTTATTTACATATAAATAACAAATTAACTGTAACAAAAATTTGTCAAATGTTTTATTTATATATGAATATAAAATATGACGACAACTAATACACGTTTTATTCATATATAAATATAATATATGACGAAAGATGATGTAAAAAAATATATTTTAAATAATAGAAACTTTATTACATGTTATATTCATATATGAACGATACTCAAACTATAAAAAAAAAAGTTAAGCACACGTTTTATTCATAACTGAATAACGAATGTATTGTAATAAAAATCTGATGAATTTTTATTCACTTATGAATAACGAGAGCTAAAACTTAAAAAAAAACGATTTTTTTTTTATTTTATCTTAAAACTATATCAATATGGATATTTATTTATAGAGAATAAAAAATTATGAATTTTGATATATTTTATATAATTTTTCGATAAAAATAGCTTTCTAAAAATAAAAAAAAAATGTTTTTGGGTATATTAAGGTAATGATTAGCATAGTTTAAGGAAACATATTTGCTTGGAAAACACATGTGTATCTGCTCTCAATTTCCGCTGGTACTCCTAAGAGCATATGGTATGGGCAATTTGAAGTGGTGTTATGACAAGAAGCAACAAGAAGAGGGGGTGGTGTTCATTGTGTTATAACTAGGGATGAGATTTAGAACCGGAAAACCGGACCGGAACTGGAACCGGAACCGTTAGAACCGGAATATATAGAACCGGTTCTGGTTCTGAGTTTAAAAATTGGCTTTATCCGGGTTCCGGGTAATCCGGGTTTGTGTCCATCGGGTCCGGGTAAACCGGGTCTAAAAACCGAAACCGGTTTTTTGAATCGGAACCACTTTTAGGCCCGAAATCGTTTTTTTTGTGAAACGTTTAAAAGATGCATATCTCAATCGTTTCAACTCCGATTGACATACGGATTTTTCCAACAAGTAGTTTAGAGTTTGTACATGATTTTAAATTATAAATTTTCTATTTTCAGTTTTATATTCATTGACTTACAGTCCCCTAAAGTCGATATATCAAAGCTGGAAGTTTTTAATTTTTCAGTTTTTTTGTATTCGGTGAAAGTTTTAAAACATGCATATCTAATTTTTTTGAAGACGGATTGACATATGGTTTTTTCCAACTTGTAGTTTACAGTTTGTACATGATTTTAAAATATAATTTTGTCATTTTTGGTTTAACATTCAATGATTTACAGTCTTCTGAAGTCGGGATATCAAAACTAAAAATTTTCAACTTTTCAGCTATTTGTTTTTGTACTTTGTATTATGTGAAAATGTTAACACATGCATATCACATTCGTTTAAAGTCGGATTGACATACGGTTATTTCTAAAGTTTATTTTAGAGTTTTTTACATGATTTTAGATTATAATTATGCTAATATGGTTTCATATTCAATGAGTTACAATCCCCCAAATTCGAGATATCAATATGAAAATTTTCAAAGTTCAACCCACTAAGTACTAAGTAATTACCAAAAAATTCCGGTTTTTCCCGGTTTTCCGGTTCTAAACCCACATTATCCGGTTCCAACCTACCCACTTTGATGTTTCCGGGTTTTCCGGTTCTAGACCCACTTTACCCAGAATCGAACCGGAACCGGTTCCTATATACCGGTCCGGTTTCCGATTCTACAAAATCCTGTTAACCGGTTCCGGGTTTTTCGGGTCCGGGTCCATCCGGTCCGGGTTTGGACCCACTTTCATCCCTAGTTATAACACCATATTAAGAGGAGAAAGATAGATAGATAGATAGATAGATAGATAGATAGATAGATAGATAGAGAGAGAGAGAGAGAGAGAGAGAGAGAGAGAGAGAATTTGGGCAACCAATAGAAAATCACGTTGCATCTAGTCATGACCACAACAAGAAGCAACAGAACTAGATACAACAAGAAGGGGGGAGGGGGGGGGGGGTGTTGATGTTTCTTAACGGCGTTGAGGATGCTCCACCTCAGTAACAACGAGATGCAACATGACCCATACCTTATACTCTAAGTGTTTTGCGGCAAAAATAAATGTGTGGCTGAGAATGATTCTCTCATTCTCAACCTTTTTTTTTTCTCAATTGAACTCTCTCTCTCTCTCTCTCTCTCTCTATATATATATATATATATATATATATATATATATATATATATATATATATATATATATATATATGTTGACACTTAAACTTTTCGGATTTTTTGGATTTTATTTATATGCTATGAAATAATGTTTATGAATTATATTTAGAAATGAAACAACTACCCACAAAACGAAAATGGAGATATTTAGGTAATTTAAACTTTTCGAATACAACTTACATATATTTTATCTAAACCAATACTTGGGTGCCGGTGTGCCACCCCATTAAGGGGATGGATAATAAAATCTTCATTCCTCATTACCGGGTTTCAAGAATTTAGAAAAGAAAGAAAGTAAGAAACTACGAATAATCGATATACAAAATTTTATATAAACTAATGTAAATTGTGCATGATATAATTATATGATCATGTGAAAGTACGTGAATGATATGAAATAGAGATCCGTGAATGATATGAAATAGAGATCCCCAAAAAATTTGTTTTCTGAATAGATTAGGGGATACCTTTTACTCGAGCTTTTAAACATGAGTGTGTTTGATGAACTGTTAGTGGGATGAGTTGTACCAATGGAGTAAAGGCCATCTCCTGGAGGACATAGCCTTAGTTCAAGCCTTGTCTCCTCACAAGCTTCTTTGATCATCACCTTATTCGGTTTAGGGTATCCTTCCATTTGTATTTTCAAGGAAATATACCTAGAAGGCTTGATATTGTCGGAAATTTAGAAACAAAAGGAACTTAAAAGAAAACGAGATATTGTTACCAGACGATAACTAACGCTAACCAAAGAGGGATGAGCATAGAAAGAACTATATACCCACAAAAGCACTTGACGATAATTTAATGGTAATGAATGACAAGAAAGAAGAATGCCGTCACATGAGATATTTATTCGCTTTTGTGGAAAAGCAGGAAGGTGCTCATGCTTTAAAAGGAGCATAAAAGAGACTTCCGCATGTTTATAGTTGGTGCAATAAAAAATATATTATCAATCACATCTCTATATATATAGGGATATTCTATATTTACCCTTTAATATACCCATGTAAATTTAATAGTGCTGGTGTATCTTCATGTTTTTACTATTTATGAGAATGGGGTGGTAAGTATAGTAAAAGTTATTCAACAAAATGAATATATATATATATATATATATATATATATATATATATATATATATATATATATATATATATATATATATATATATATATATATATATATATATATATCATTTTGTTGAATTTGTGAAACCGTGAGACGTAATCCTAGCCATTCATTTGATAGTTAAAAAAAACATTTTTAAAAAGCAAAATAGTTGAAAATTTTCGAAAAAAAATTTCAAATATTATTTTCAGAATTTATATTTTCCAAAAAAAATAAAAAAAAATACCAAAACTAAATAAATAAATAAAATACATTTTTTTTACATATTCTAATACAATATTAGAATATTTTACATATCAGACGAATCTAATATAATATTCTAACACTCTAAAAATCACATTAGAATATTTACAGTGTAATATTCTATTAAAATATTTTACGTATTTAAAAAAAATGGTAATTTTTTTTAGTTTTTTTTTTTATTTTTAGGTAATTAAAGTTCCGAAAATAATAATTAATTTTTTTTTGGATTATTCCTTTTATTTTGCATTTTAAAATTATTTTTAGATTTGGTTTCATAGTCTTACAAAATTAGCATGTTCTTAAATGAACTGAACCTATATATATATATATATATATATATATATATATATATATATATATATATATATATATAGAAAGAGAGAGAGAGAGAGAGAGAGAGAGAGAGAGAGAGAACTTGAACCTATATATATATATATTATATATATATATATATATATATATATATATATATATATATATATATATATATATACCTATATAATGATGTTTTTATTTCTTTTTCTTTTATCATAAACAACCATCAAACTAGTTCGCTAAATTCACCATACGAATATCCAAAGAACACTTCCCTTTAAAGTGAATCGCTAAGTGTTCGTTATATTAATGTATTTCGTGAACCTATTTCATGTACGTCTAATCCATATCAGATCAAGGTCATCTGCTAATAGGGATGGTTCTACGATAGTGCCCGTTGTGGTACCAACAACCCCTAGTTTTCCCGAATGCAGTGTAAAATTTTTTGAAAATTTTTAAATTTTTTTCTACTATCAGCAACGCCTGGTTTTTCCGTGACACCCCTTCTATGAAATCCTACGTTTATCTTTGTTTACTAATAGCACTTCACAAGTTCACATTGAGCTTTAAGTCTTTCATATATATATATATATATATATATATATATATATATATATATATATATATATATATATATATATATATATATATAGACACACACAAACACACACACACATACATAGATATTTAAATGTTCTATGCAACTATTGTGTGTATGGATGCTCCAATCAAAATTTAGAAAAAAAAGAAATCATTAATGAAACAATAAAGGGTAATTTAGTCATTATTTGTATACATTTAATTATAATTCCTAAAATAATTGTTCAATTTTCCTTAAATACAATGCCTCGAATAACCCTAAAATAATCACCAGACAACACATCTCTTTTTCCCGTTTATGGCCGTGAAACAAAGAATGTCTCCAACAGGTGCATTTCCTTCTCTATCTTCGGCGATCCCTAACAATAAGATTCCAACGATCACAACAAGCTCCCCCGTGTCCTCCATCCTATGTCTCTCGGTATGTCTATTTTCCTTCCTTTTTATGCATTTCTAGTTTCTTCATCATGTATCATTTTCTATGGATTTAACTTTGTTGATTTTTGGTTTTTTCACTTCAGCAATCAAATGCAAATTATGTAATACCCTTACGTGTATGTATTTAAGCACCAAACCAATGGCCCATCCCTTCATTCCCCATCACCGGCATCACCCTCCTTCTTGTTAGCTACTGGCGCCACTGTGTTCTTTCCCTGGAAGAATGATCAAGGTCTGATTCAGGTAACCTAGAGTGTCATTGATTACTTTTTTCCCACAATCTCTCTTATTGCGTGATTGATTCTCTTTTCTCTATTTTTCTATTACTTTCGACTTAGTTTTTATGTTTTCCTTCATCGCTTTCATGTTAGTGATCCCAACTTTTTTTTAACTCCATTGATGCATAATGGCCGTTGAATTCTTACTGATTACAATAACCTCCAACGAATTAACTCAGAAGAAAAATACATGCTGATCTGGAATATGCAATTACGATTCATACATCTCGATCTCACAATCACTGTGAAATTATAATGCACTCATCCTAGTAAGTTTTAATTATTTCTTGTGTTCTAATATTTCCTGAACAAATAAACAAACAAACAACTTATTTTTATGGCATATTTTTTTATTTATTTCTAAAAGCTTCAAAGCTTCTTTCCACTTTTATTTATTTATTTATTTATTTATTTATTTATTTGATTATTTATTTATTCAAAATTAAGGCCAAATCTTTGATTATGAGAATGAAGGGGTGGGGTGATATGTTGGTTTTCCACTTAGGCTACGAATTATGTCACAATTATAAAAAGAGCAACAATTAGGTACTGATATGATCAATGAGTATAAATAAGCAGGTGTTCTTGTTTATTCTGGATTTATAATTTCTTAGAGGTTGTGCCCATTTGGAGTTCGAGCAGGTGAATAACCAATCCAATGGGCATGTTATTCTTACATAGCTGGGCAAATTAAATATGATTAAAGTGCACTATATAGTGTATTCTGTCAATATATATATATATATATATATATATATATATATATATATGTATTTTGTTAGAATGGAATCTCGAATTCTACCGAAATGAAATCTCGAATTCCAATTTTGTCAGAATAGAATCTTGAACTCTATGTCAACTTCAGCAGTGAATTACAAAACACACCACATAAATAGAATCTCGTAAGATTTGCATTTTGATTTTGGTTAAAGGATATTAGGGTTAGGCCTTTAGTTTTGATTATGTTGTTAATGTCTTTATTTTGGGTTTCAATATTGTTGCTACTTTATCATTTTTTGTGTTTTGATTAAGTTCGTTTTTGGTTTCAGGGTCCACTCACTCAAAATAAAACAAAATTGTTTGGAACATGGAGAACAAAAGTTTATTCTAGCAGCATGTATTTAGCTAGAATGTATAAAAAGATTATTAGCAATAATATTCTTAGAATACACTGTTTTTTTTTAATTTTTGAAAGTTGATTATATTTTCTTTATGGATTTAGGTTTTGAAGAGGTTGCTATTGATGTAGAAAATGAAGAAAACAAGGAGAACAAGAGTATTCTAGTATAATGAATTCTGCTAGAATGTATAAAGTGTTTCTTAACAATAATATTCTTTCGGAATAGATTAGTGTTTTTGTTAAATTTTGATGTTTTTTTTTTCTTTTTTAACCATTCTTAGTTTCAATCTTTGAAAATAAATGTAATTCTTAAACCATTATTAATTATATTTTGTTTTTTTCAGAATGAATGTAATAATTGTTTATAGTCTTATTCTTTATGAATTAATGTAATTAGTGATTCTTAAAGAATCAAATCTGTATTCTTTAGAAAATATTATTCTTGATAATATGTTGTATAATTCTTTAAGTATGTTAGTTATAAAAAAAATAGTTTGCATGAAACCATATTCTGCAAGAATGAAATTAAAAATATCAGGTTAATTATAAAAAAATATATGAATTAAAACTATATTCTGCAAGACTGAAATCGAAAATATATTTACTAGCTTTTTTAGTTGGCATTTTGTCATTCTGACAGAATAAAATTGTATTTTTAAATTTGAATTAATTTTAAAAATTCAGATTTTCAAAAATAAAGGAATTAATTATCCCTTAAAATCCAACAATTTCATTTTTCATATAGGTTAGTTGACCAAGATACCCTTATGTTGAAATTTCTGTGATTATATGATATATGTTACCCAATTGTAATATCATAGACTCTCAGATATGATTGTTTTGGTAAAAAATTACACAAGTATAAATCAACCAAATTGAATGAGAGACTGTGATGTTCAAATTATGCAATAGAGAAAGGTAAGGTGAATTACATGATTGTTTACAAGGAAAACCCTTGATCCTTGCTAGGATCTCCGAGACAAAACCTTGGGAGGTGATTATGATCACATGCCTTGATGATTTATTAATATAAATTGATGATTAGAGAGAGTATTTCAGTAGGAACAAGTGAAAAAGCTCGTAGAGTAGGTTAAGAGTAAGTAATGTGTCATGTGCGATATACATGTGTCAATTTATAGTCTAAACTAGCTAACAAGAAAACTAATATTCCCGGGATCCTCTATGACCAGCTTCGCGAATGTTGTTGGACTTGGTATTTCGGATCTTTAGCATAGTTGAGACAACTCTCTGTTGAGAATAAGTCTTCTCTTGACTATTTCTGCACATGTGTTAATTAAGAACGAAATATAACCATCATAAATGTCAATAAATAATAATAACGGTAATAGTCGGGATCCTGAGATATTTCAGGATCTTGAATATCTAATGAGGTTTGAGAATGTAGGAGTTAATTTCGAGAATATTGAAGGGATAACTTGAAAATAAATTAAAAAGAGGAGATAAATAAGAGTTTAAAAATTATCCCTTAATGGATAAGTTTTATCTCTCTTGAGGTAACCGAGAAGCAGTCAAATCATCTTTCTTATCTCTTCTTTGCCATAAATATGGGCTTCCGGTAATTTCTTCTTTACTTTCTTCAGTCTTCATCGTCTTATTGCGAAGGTAAATCTTCTTCTTACTTGTTTTCTTATGTTCCTCATATTTTCCTCATCATGGTTAAAAACTAGTCGCTCTCGAGCTAGCATTGTTACTTCTTTCGAGAATAACTTTATCGATCAAGTAATCTTATCTTACGATGAGGTTTTTGTTGGATTAGGTGTCTAAGCTCATAACTATAGTTGGTATGTACTTGACCCGAGAGTAGCATGGTCCATTTGGGTTGCATATCATCAGGACAATTTGATAGGATGGACTTTTGAGAAGAGGTTATTTGTGATTTATTAATATATTATAAGTTCTAATAGATTAATATGAAATCATATGATTTAATTAGTATTGATCAAGAATTAATTTGGAATTATTTCAGTGATCAAAAGAGGCTATAAGTTTATATTGTGTAAATTAGTATATATATATATATATATATATATATATATATATATATATATATATATGGTTTGGGCTTATGATACATGATGAACTAAGTTTATGGAAGAATACATTAAGAGTTAGCCCACTTAAATCATAGATCATGGATAATAAGCCCAAGAGTATGGATTAGGGTTTACCCATGACTCTTGGATAACTAACATATATGTATTTGACCCCACAACTAAAGTCAGAGAGGCTAGTGTTCTTGGAGTCCATATAACCGATTTTGAGTGCAAGAAACTCTATCAAAAGTTATCCTTTGTCCTAGGTGTATTGTGATTCCATTTGAGGCATTCATACTATTGTTGCTAAGTTCTTAAAGTCCAAATACAACAAGTTCTACAAGCTACATAAAGTGGTAAACTCCTAACTAGTATTTTATGTTGTTTATGTCAATTTCATGCTAGTTGTAGGCTTAATGGTTTGGAAACAATATTTCATGTATAATTAGAGAAAAGATAGATCCAAAGCATTTATGGTTGTATGTGCACCATAGGAAGTTGTAGTATACTTAAACCCAACAGTGGTATCTGAGCCATGTGTTATTTTCTGTTATATTGATGCAAATGTTTGATTTTCAAAGTTGAAAACACATGAAGTTTGTCAAATTTTAAGATAATTACTTGATTTTATGAAAAACTAATTATTTTGTAAAATTTGAGTCATTTTACTACAAGAGTTGAATTAGGTCAATTTATTAAAAGATAGAATGATATGGTTATTTTATTTGTTTTAAAAGTTTGATATAAATGTTTTTAAGGAGTTACACATTTTTTCATAAAATTTTGGAACTCAAAAGTCTTTTTAGAAAGTTATGATCTTAAGAGTTTTGAAACTTCCATAAGTTATGGAAAATGAAAAGTCCTTTTTATGGAATTCTAAAAGCTTTCAAGAGTTAAAAAAAACTTGCCCTCAAGTTTTGGAATTTGAAAAGTTTTTTTTTATGAGACACTGAATTCTAAAACGAAAGTTATTTGAAAAGTTTTCATAAGTGTAACTCATGGGTTCATAGCTTAATAATAAATTAAATAGTTTTAATTTTGTTTTGGCATCTTGATGTTTTGAATAATTCATATTACATCTTTATGGAATTTATTAATAGTTAATTAAAGTGTTTAATTAAAAGAGAATTAATAATTCCATAATGACATGGTTTAAGTTTAATTAAATTAGGAGTATAGTTTAAGTAATAGATTAAACCACTTAGTATTTTAAAAGTTTAAAATACACCATTATACTATTATAATATTAAAAGTTTAATATCTTATATATGTATAAGTAAAAAGTCGGTCTTATCGTTAGTAGGTCTCATTCACGAAGCCAGTCTATAAGGGGGTCATAAGGTTACTACCTATAAAATGGCAGTTTAATGGGTGACCACTCTCACCCACCGCTTCCTTGACTAGTGGAGGGTCGTTAGCCGAACGGGTAGGATATGACATTCTCATTAAAAGTATAATAAAAAATACCAAGTAACCAAACACTTAGAAATTCTCAATCTTAGTTACTCAGGAAAAATGTGAATTTGGTGCTAACCCATGAAATTACACTTTGCACCTTGTTAATTCGTTAGTGGAGTGTGTGTCGTTAACCGGCACACTAATCTGGGACTCACAGTGTGTGGCAAAGGGTAGCTTGATGTTATTCATAGAACAATGAAGCGTGTGTGGTTAACCGACACATTTGTTTAGGTGATCTATAACATTAAGTATACCAAGCTAATTTGCATGGTTATTCACACCTTGTTTGCGATCCTCGACATCCCAGTCACAAACCTGAAGGGCACAATCGAGATTTAAACATGCCATTGAAAAGTTCAATGAATCTCAGAGGATCTAGGAATTTCAATCCATTTAAAACTAAATAATCAATTTCGTTTTTCATGGTGGAAATTGGTAAATCGTCATTTACCTACCTTCAAATATTTTGTAATTGGATTACGACATCTCTCTTCCGAATTGTAAAATATTGTGTTGGGTCCTAGCCTTAATATTTCATTTGGGTGTTATATTAAGGACTTAAATCAACTAACTTGAATTTCTCCCTTGTAGATGTCTAGTTCAGACAACTATGGTCTTCCCAAATCCTTTGGAAAAGGCTTTCCACATGAAGATGATATTCCACAATGTTATACTTCACTTCATCTACCTCCTCCAATTAATCTCCCTGACCCACAAGATCGAAGACTTGAAAAGTTCAAGGTCACTCAGCCCTATTGGCAAGTAAATACCAAGATGGAAGGTTTGTGTGTGCACATGTCTTGGATATGAAGTCAGACATTGCCAGGTTGACAGGCTGGGAATGTTGGGTGTTGTCTTCCCGAGGAAGTTGGCTATTGACTGGGTTCTTTAGTCACTTCCTGAGTCGTATAGTCAGTTTGTTAAAGACTACTATATGACAAATCACGACATAACCCTTATCGATCTTGCATATTTGCTTATTGCAGCTGAATCAACAATGATTTGGCGTAATGGTCAAGAAAATTTGATTGGAAGATCCACTTCCTAAGCCGCCATGGACATAGGCAATGACATAGATAGTCCAGAGTAGATCCCTTCTCCTATGAGAAGGGAATTGGCTATGGTCAAAATATTTGACCATAAGAGAAAATCCAGTTCTGAGATAGTTCCATGTGAAAATGCCAAAAAGTCCATTTGTTTCTACTTCCATTTGAAGGGACATTGGAAGCGAAGCTTCCCTGACTATCTGAAGGATCTAAGAGAAGGTAAAGTCAATAAGTTTGACTCTACTTCAGGTAAGTCGACTATCTAACTTTATTAAGTTCCTATTTGGAGATTCTTAATACATGATGTAATGTAATTACATTTTGATGTTTTGTAGAATCAAAGGAATGAAAGGAAACTTAAAGAAAGAGTAAGCCGATTATGATCGTGAAGAGATGGATTTCGATCACATGGTTCGATGATCAGACTTTTGAGCTCCTGCTTAAGATTTATGATATATTGCTTAGGAACAAATAACAACATAGTTCTCATGTGTAATTGCATTGTAAGGAAAAGTTTTTTCCGCATTTTATAAATAAATAAAATTTTTGTTGATTTTATCTTATCTTATATCTCCTTACAATGGCATTTGTGAACAATTGATGTTTGTATGTTTCTAGCAATATTGGGAAAATGGATTTGATTTTTTTTGTTTGTGGTATTGTCAAAATTTACCAAATAAGGAAAGACTCTCATCACCCGGGTTTCAATTGGACAGAAACTTGGAATCATGCAATTGGTATTGTATGATGAATGAGAAATTTCATCTTTGGGAAATTAAGACTAATTCCTTGTTCACATGAATATACGAGTCAAGTGAAGGACTAGGAGATCGGGTACAGTAGGTGTGTGCTGGTCAGGTCCACCATAAAGAACGATAAGACTATTCGTCATGATTTACTAAAGCTTATTAAATATGGTTATGCTTACAAGTTGAAGTATAATTCTGAATATTGGAAAAGTTTCAATGTATGACAGAACGAATAAGAAGAATCAAATTAGGCAGAAAGATAGAAGTTTCTCCAATCTGAAAAAGATGAGAGAGTATTTGAGTATCATGATCATCTTAATGATTATGAAAACCATGTCACAATCGATCCTCTAAGGATATCTTAGTGCATTTTTATGGATAAGAAGAGGAACCATGAATTGTTGAAATGGTTAAAATCTAGAAGACGAGTCATACTTCGCTCCAAAAACAAGTCTTAGAGTCATGCTCCAAGATTATGCCTTGAGTGACATTAAATTAAGAAAGTTTATAACACTCATCAAATGTAGATTAACATGTTCCTTACTTTTGTACATTTAAAATTGGTAAGTTGTGATCAAAGACCAAATAAGACCAATTATGTGAAGTTTGTTTGTCAATGAATGGTTCTTGACAAGAGAGTCTTATATGTCAAGAGGTCAAAGGGTCTTAAGGATCTTGACAAGTTTTAAGAACTAATCAAGAATAAAACCTATTGTTTATCGCTAGTACATGACTTGAGGTTTGTAACCTATCGTGTTGACATATTCTTGTTTTTGTGCCCATTCCAGTTAATGTTGACTATGCATATAAGTTCTATGAGTTCTCAGTTGTTTTCATAACAACCTAGGAAGCAATGGTAGGCCCTTGTGCTTCCATGTGGCATGAAATTAAGATTGAACAAGTTCAGTCCATATGAGTTTTGATTTGTCACAAACCTTGTCTTGTGATTATGGTTATGACAAATTCACATGGATAGGAACACATACACCATAAAATCTATGTGTCATAAGGTTTTGATGGGTTTTGAGCATTCTAACACTCCTATGGTGTACATGCAACCATAGAAACCTTGGATCTATGTTTTCTCTAATATTCATGCAAATAAGAATTTTCCAAGGTTTACATCCTAACTAGCATGGCATGGGTTACTTGTAATATAAAACACTAGTAGAATGACATACCTTTGTAGTTGCTTGGATTCCTTAAGACTTTGTGAGCCCAACAACTCAAGTGTGATGCCTCAAATGTTTCACACAACACCACAACTCTTGGAATAACTTGAGAGAAGAACACTTTGATCACAAAATCGGCTAGCCCTCCTTGCCTTGCATTAGTGGCCGATTTTGCTAGCTATGGAGCTTCTTATATAGTGTGCCACATGTAGGGTTACACCATGTAAACCCAATGGGTCCTAGCCCAATCTAGTGAATCATTAACCATAAGCCCACTATATAAGAATGAATGATTTACAAATCAATCCCCATATATTTAATTAGTCTCTTTTTGATCACAAAATTAATTCCAAATTAATTTTTGATCAATACTAATTAAATAATATGATTTCATATTAATATATTAGAACATATAACGGAGTTACTTTTCTAATTTTGTCTAACCAACATTTAAGATGTCGATGCAACCCAAATGAACCATGCCAAGCCAGGTCAAGTACATCCTAAATATAGTTATGGACTTAGACACCTGATCCAACAGTCTCCCACTTGGATAAGTCTAATAACTATAGTTATAGGTATGACTTCAGGAACCGACCAGCAATCGTAGCTCTCTCAAAGTCTCGCGGAACTGAGATGATGATGCACCATTTAAGATAAGTGATCATATAATCATTTGTTCTAGATATCAACCAAACAAATACATGGAACAATGTTGTACTTATTGTCTAGCAGTTTGTTTCCCAATTTTCGATTTGTTTGAAATAGAACTAAACTGAACTAATCAATTTGGTTATGACTGGGCCCGATACATAGGTCAAAACAAAATCATCGAGGGGCCCAAATATCTCTTCTAATCCTCCAAGGGCTAGAAGGAACAGATAAACTTTGACTCATATGCTTGTTCTACTACTTGTTGAATCATACACAAAGGCACGTTTTATAACATCGAGTTACCAATGCATTTTTGTACAATCAATGTATAACTAACTCATAGTCAACTACTCATATCTCTTGGTTTAAAGACGTATATGATGTTAACGTGTCATGATCACTCGAGATAAATTCCATGAAATGATACAAGTGAGCATGGGTTGAATCCAATACTCATAAATTATGAGTACTCGTGAATATTGTAGCAACCATTTGCTATGTCTAGCACCATAGACATCTACAAACCCAATTCATGATAGTATTGATTCATATCTACTTCCAACATATGACTGACTGTGGAGAGTTTGAATAAAGAAATTATTCTGGAAGTCAAAACATGCAAAATTGAAACAACAGTAAATAATTGACACAAGATAGCAACACCTTACTTATAAATAAACAATAACTTTTATTCAATCATCAAATGTCAATTTTCATTTTATAAGTTTCAGAAATAGCTATATAATCTATAAAACGAATATCATCCTTTAGCCCGATGCGCCTCGCATGTTGCAAATTCTTAACCCTACACAGTCCCTTCGTGTGGGGATCTGCTGGGTTCTCATCTGATGATACCCTCTTCACCACGAGGATTCATTCTTCTATCCGATGTCTAATGAAATGGTATTTTTTTTATCGATGTGCCTGGATCTCCTGTGATCCCTTGGCTCCTTTGCTAAGGCAACAACACCCTCGTTGTCACATAAAATCTCCATAGGCTCCTTAATAGCTGGTAAAAATCCAAGGTCTCCAATGAAGTTCTTTATCCATATAGCCTCCTTTGCCGCCTCGCTTGCTACTATGTACTCTGATTCGCAAGTTGAATCAACCACTGTTTCTTGCTTGGAACTTTTCCAAGTAATCACTCCTCCATTTAGGGTAAAGACCCAACCCGACTGAGAGTGGAAATTATCCTTATCAGTCTGGAAGCCAGCATCACTATACCCCACTACTCTCAAGTCATCACTCCCACCAAGGGTAAGGACCCAATCCTTAGTCCTTCTTAGGTACTTAAGAATATTCTTCACCGCAGTCCAGTGAGCCTTTCCTGGATTCCCTTGATATCTGCTGACCATGCTCAAAGCAAAGGCCACATCAGGGTGAGTGCAAGTCATAGCATACATGATTGAGCCTAAAACGGAAGCGTACGACACTTGACCAATCTTAGCTATCTCAGCCTCTGTACTCGGGCTCTGAGTCTTACTCAGTTTGGCGTTAGTTTGGATCGGTAAGTCACCTTTCTTGGAATTTTGCATACTGAACCTTTTCAGCACCTTATCTAAGTAGGTACTTTGACTAAGTCTAATTACTCTTTTACTCCTTTCTCTCAATATCCTTATTCCTCAGATATAGGCAACTTCTCCAAGGTCCTTCATAGCGAAACACTTCCCAAGCCAGGATTTAACTTCCTGCAAGGTTAGGAGATCATTTCCTATGAGTAGTATGTCATCCACATACAGTACCAAAAAGCTAACTATACTCCCACTAGCCTTAACATATACACAGGACTCATCTTCACTCCGCAAAAACCAAACTCTTTAACTTTCTCATCAAAACAAAGATTCCATCTATGAGATAATTTCTTAAATCCATAGATGGATTTCTCAAGCTTACACACACTATTAGGATGCTTTGCATCGAAAAAACCCTCTGGATAACTCATATAAACATCCTCATCCAACTTTCCATTAAGGAAAGCGGTTTTGACATCCATTTGCCATATTTCAGAATCATGAAATGCAGCTATGACTAGCAAAACCATAATAGAATTAATATTTGCTACTGGTGAGAAGGTCTCATCATAGTCAACTCCCGGAGTTTGAGTAAAGCCCTTCGCAACCAGTCGCACTTTATAAGTGTGTACATTTCCATCCATGTCAATCTTCTTCTTGAAGATCCATTTGCATCCGACCGTCTTACGACCCGGAACCAAGTTCCAAACTTGATTGTCATACATGGACTGAATCTCACTGTCCTTGGCCTATTTCCATTTAGCGGACTCAGGGCCTGCCATGGCTTCCTTAAAGTTGTTAGGCTCATCCAAATTTACCAGTGTCCTATCATTGATAAATTCATCACCTTCCGCAGTAATATGAAAACCATAGTAATGCTCAGGTAGATTCCTAACTCTTGTGGAACGCCTCAGAGGTACGGATTCATTAACATGAGTTTCCTACTTAGGTTGATTGCTAGGCTTTGAGGTTCCTTCACCGCTTGACTCTTGAATTTCTTCAATATCAATTTTCCTCCCACTGTTTCCTTGGCTTATGAATTCTCTCTCATGAAAGACCCCTCTTCTTTCCATCAAGACCACATTCTCAATGGGCCTGTAAAAAAGGTAACCAAAAGAATTCTGTGGGTAGCAGATGAAAATACATCGCTCACTTCGAGGTTCGAGCTTGTCCTGAGTCTCACGTCTCACGAAAGCTTCGCAACCCCAAATTTTGATGCGGTCTAAATTGGGAACTTTCCCAATCCACATCTCGTGAGGTGTTTTGGCAACCTTCTTGGTAGGGACTAGATTAAGGATATGGGCGACAGTCTCTAAGGCATACCCAAAGAATGAGATTGGTAACGAAGTTCGACTCATCATGGAACAAACCATGTCCAACAAGGTTTGATTGCGCCTCTCAGCCACACCATTAAGCTGTAGTGTCCTGGGAGGTGTCAATTGTGAAACAATTCCACATTCCTTAAGATAGTCAAGGAAGTCTGTACTAAGATACTCTCCTCCTAGATCGGATCGGAGCATCTTAATGTTCCTGCCCAGCTGATTCTCCACTTCCTGTTTAAACTCTTTGAACTTTTCAAAAGTTTATGACTTATGCTTGATTAAGTAGACATAACCATATCTAATATATTTATTTGTAAAAGTCACATAGAAGCGGTTAGCATCCCTTGTGGTGGTTCTGAAGGGTCCACACACATATGTGTGTATGAGGTCCAACAAACCTACACCCCTAGCACAAGTACTAGTGAAGGGTGACTTTGTCATTTTTCCAAGTAAACAAGACTCGCATTTTTCCAAGTAAACGATCATATGCCTTTAATTCAAATGACTCCAAAACTCCATCGTTCTGGAGTTAGCCTATACGCTTCTTGTTGACATGTCCAAGACGACAATGCCACAAGGATGATTTATCCAAACTAGTGGAAGAATCGATATGTAATACATTATTTCCTAAGTTGTCTACAACGGACACAATTTCATATACCCCATTACAAGGTAATGCTTTAAAATAAAGAACATTATTATAAAAAGCATTAATACCACCAACTTCATTTATTCAAATATAACACTAACCCACTATCTAGCAACAAAGAATAAACTCCAATCTTGGTAATAGGTGAAGCTTTCCTATTCCCCATGAAGTCTCCATATCCTCACTTCTTCTTAGGCCATGTAAATCAGAACATATATGAATACCACAACCTGTATCAAGAACCCAAGAAGTAGAATGTGATGAGTTATTAGACAATATAGTGTAAATACCTGCATTGGTAGGTTTGACCTTCCTATCTTTAACATCTTGCAGGTACTTAGGGCAGTTTTGTATCCACTGCCCCTTTTCCTGACAATAGAAGCATTGAGCTTGTTTTTGGGTTGGAAGAAGGAGTGATAGAACCACCTTTTGTTCCACTTGAAAAGGAGCCGTCAAGATACTTTCCCTTGGTACCCTTTGAAAGGGTCTTCCTCTTCTTCCCTCTACTTTGCCCGATTGCTAAAACAGGGGCGGCGGTAGGAGTAGGAGTAGTAACAAATGATTTTCCCTTAAGACCAGTTTCAACGGTCTTTAAAAGCCCTTGAAGTTTGTTGAGTGTGATCTCCTCCTTGTTCATGTGATATGTAATTCGGAATTGATCATAATAAGCAGGCAAGGAGTGTAGTATGATACCAATAGCCAACTCCTCAGGGAAGTTCACATTCAGCTTTAGTAAACAATCCACATACCTTTGCATTTTCTGCATGTGGCCCGTGATGGGTTCACCATCCTTCATTTGGGTTGTTATCATGGAAGAGATGATTTCATAACTCTCTTGACAAGCACTTTGATGGTAGCGGTCCATCAGGTCTATGTGCATCTCAAAAGGGTAAAAGTCCTCATAGGACTTCTAGAGTTCAGCTTTCATTGTGGTCAACATGATACATGCCATCTTGGTAGCAATCTCTCTCATGTGCCCTAAAGTCAACGATATCCTTTGGAGTAGCAGTAGACTCTTCAATTTCCTTCAGCTCCTTGTCGATGACATATTCTTTGTCCTCGTAATGAGTGACCATCCTGATGTTCCTGATCCAATCATTAATGTTTGAACCATCAAAGATGACTCTCCTACAAAGGTTCATGAGAGAGAAGGAGCCGGTAGGGTTTGAGCCAGAAGCATCATTGTTGGAAGACATCTGAAAAGAAGAAACACAAGTTTAGATTAGATATAGAATCCTTAATAAGACACCCAAATGTAATATTAAGGCTAGGACCCAACACAATACTTTATAACTTGGAAGAGGGATGCCGTAATCCAAGCTATGAAATATTTGATGTTAGGTGAATGACGATTCACCAATTTCCATCATGAAAAACGAAATGAATTATTAGGTTTTAATTGGATTGAAACTCCTAGATTCTTTTGAGATTCATTGAATTTTTCAATGAATGTTTAAATCTCGATTGTGCCTTCTCAAGTTTGTGACTGGGATGTCGAGGATCACAAACAAAGTGTGAATAACCATGAAAATTTACTTGCTACCCTTAATGTTTATCACCTAATCAATGTGCCGGTTACCCACACGTGCTCCACCGATCTATGATAAATATTAAGTTACCCTTTTCCACTCTTACTAGTCCATGTTAGTGTGCCGGTTACCCACACACACACTCCACCAACGCCTTGGTAAGGCACAAAGTGTAATTTCATGGGTTACGAATTTCATATTTTCCTAAAGTAACTAAGATTGGGAATTTATAAAAGGTTTAGTTACTTTATGTTTTTCATTATACTTTTAATGAGGATTATATTCCTTGTCCTACTCGTTCGACTAACGACCCTCAACCAGTCAAGGAAGCAGTGAGTGAGAGTGGACACCCATTAAGCTGCCAATTTATAGGCAACAACCTTATACCCCCTTATAGACCGGCGTCGTGAATGAGGCCTATAAAGTATAAGGGTTGAATTTTAACTTTTAAAACTCTAGGGTATGGACTCCATCAATAGACATTAAGATCAAGAATTACACTAACAAACAATTTGCAAATAATTCCTATAATCTTCTAAAACTCATAAGTATGAACATTCATATCAATAATTTCAAGAATCATATGAACACATATAGAAACTTGAAATTATTATAATAACCATTGAAAATCGATTAGCATAGTCATTACACCATCAAAAACAAGTTTTATAAGTCCAAAACAATTTAGGGTAATGCATCTAGTCCATTTCCAACAACAAAACTCGAAATTCTGCACACAAGGGCTCCTACTCGTCGAGTGCAAGAACCTACTCGACAAGTAGGATGAATTTCTCCATGGACTCGTCAAGTCCCCACCATGGACTCGGCGAGTTCACTGTCTAGATTGCAGAATTTTCGACTTTTTTAAGCAGTTTGCATCAAATACAAAGAAAACAAGCCTAGGCTCTTATATCACTGATGGGTTTTGAGCTTTCTTTCACTCCCATGGTGTACATGCAACCCTAGAAACCTTGGATCTTTGTTTTCTATAATATTCATGCAAATAAGAATTTTCCAAGGTTTACATCCTAACTAGCATTTCATGGGGTACTTGTAATATAAAACAATAGTAGAATGACATACCTTTGTAGTTGCTTGGATTCCTTAAGACTTTGTGAGCCTAGCACCTCAAGTGTGATGCCTCAAATGTTTCACAAAACACCAAAAATCTTGGAATAACTTGAGAGAAGAACACTTTGATGACAAAATCGGCTAGCCCTCCTTGTCTTGCACTAGTGGCCGATTTTGCTAGCTATGGAACTTCTTATATAGAGTGCCACATATAGGGTTATACCATGTAAACCCTAATGTGCATGGCTTTTCATTTCCCCCATGATCCATGGGTTATAACCTCCATGGAGCATCCATGGAGAACCCAATGGGTCCTAGCCGAATCTAGTGAATCATTAACCATAAGCCCACTATATAAGAATGAATGATTTTCAAATCAATCCATATATATTTAATTAGTCTCTTTTTTATCACAAAATTAATTCCAAATTAATTCTTGATCAATACTAATTAAATAATATGATTTCATATTAACATATTAGAACTTATAATATATTAACAAATCGTAAGTGTCCTTTTCTCATTTTGTCTATCCAACAGTTGAGATGTCGATTCAACCTAAATGGACCATGCCAAGCCGGGTCAAGTACATATTAAATATAGTTATGGACTTAGACACCTTATGCAACAGGTTTCTCTCAAATTCATGAAAATGATTGTGAGGAAAATCTTTCACTAAGTAGATTTTAAGGAGATAGCATTTGTGATATTTGCATTCTCAAATTCTATTATGATTACGACATCCCTCTTCATTGTTTGAATTATGAGAAATAGCAAAAGGTCTAACCATTTGAGACTTATTGTTGTAAGTTCTTAAATTGTTTAGACACACATATGAGCTATCTAAGGAAAGGTGTATGATTTTGACAAGCCTAGATAAAGTCTTATTGAAGCATCTCATATTAGAAATCTGAACTTTGGTAATGAAAGTCAATAAGTATTGATTTCTAGAAATCAAACTGATTTCTGGGTACATGTCAAAGCTAGTGGGAGCATAAGTGTTATGCTGGTAAGTTAATAATTATTATGCTAGTGGGAGCATAATTATTATGGTGAGTGTTTCAAGTTAGCAATGTTAATTATAGAAAACAAAAGTTTCAATTTGCAAAGATGCATGGTTTGAAAAGTTGTTTTGCTATAATTAAGGGAGAGGATTTCATACTTCATTCCAATTCTAAAAGCTTAGATTGAGGTTTTAATCAGATTTATTCAAGGACATATATGAATGTTATGTTGAAAAGATTCGACATAAGGAAATTCTATATATATATATATATATATATATATATATACATATATATATATACACACACACACACACACATATATATATATATATATATATATATATATATATATATATATATATATATATGAAATGTTAATTGCATTCTCAAATCCGATTATGATTACGACATCCTTCTTCATAGTTCGAATTGTGAGAACATGGAAAATAGAAATATTATACAAAAGATTGATCAAGTATCGTGTCTTTATGTTTGACATTATGAATCGCATCCCATATGCTTCGGGTACAGGATCGATTGCATATGCTATAATATTATCGTGTTCTAATTTTCCAAATGCCTAGGGCATTAAGAGGGACAAAGACTAGAACCAGATATGACTAAAGTGGTTAAACAACTGTTATGGACAATCTAAGGTTCGCCAAAGATTGGTTGTTTATGGACAGTTAGAAGTATATTCTGAATTTTGGAAGGACCATATTGACATACTTTGAGAAGAGGTAACTTTTGTTCAGGAGTGATAGTCAAAATGGGAATATGGAAATGTTTCCACAAGTGGAAGTTATTCTTTAAATCTCTGTAAGATTAGAAAAACTTAATGCAAGAAGGATGTTCAAAGGAATGTACTTTGAATGTGAGACTTCGTTTCCATGGAATTGCTCTGCATTGAAATACTTTGAAATGTCTGTTGCTAAGTCTCTGTGACTTTGTGCATAGTTATTAGAAGAGGATCATTGCATATAAGTTTAAAATCTAACAGATTATAGCGAATGGCAAGAATTTGGTTTTCTTACATTTACGATAAGGATTTGGAATTGTGAAATGAGTGTCATTGAAATGCTTTCAATTGATATATTTCACAAAGAAAGCACCATAGGAAAACATAGTGTGCATGCTTGGAGCATGGCATAACTGTTGTTTTAAATTCAAGTATCAAGATGATTAAATCGAAACATTATACAATGAATATTGTGTAATCAATATGGTGATTAAATAATAAGTGTTTTATTTATATTCATAAGTTCGGAGACCATATTTTATTAAATTATTCTTGTGTTTCACTTTGCATGTTTTGACTTTCCGAATAACTAGGTTCTTCAAACCATCCACAGTTGATCATACGTTAGAAGTAGGTATTGAAGCTAGACTGTCATGAATGGGTTTATAGATTGTCTAAAGGCGTTTTGACATAGCACAAGTTTGTTGCAGTGTTCAGTACTCCTAGAATAAGATTCAAGTATTGGATTAAACCTACGCTCATCTGAATCACTTCATGGATTTTATCACAGGTGATCATAAGATGATAATATCTTATATTCTTGAAACCAAGACATGTGAGTTGTAGTTTACAAGTCGGTTTCACTTTGACATATGTAAACGCACCGGTAACTTGGTGTTATAAAACATATTGTTATGTGTGATTTGATGAGTAAGTACAAGAAAGCATTTGAGTCGATGTTTATCCATTCCTTTTACCATTTGAGGGATAGAAGCAATATCTTTGGGCCCCTCGATGATTTAGTGTTGAAAACCCTAAGTGCTTGGCCAAGCGTAGACTGATTTGATTTGTTCAATTAGTCAGTCGTTATAAATCGAAAATTAGGAAAAAATAGATGGAAAGAGAGAATGATTATAATCCTTGTCTTATGTCCATATGATATCTAAAATGGAGGAATATATGATCCCTTATCTAATGGAAGAGTCATTGACTAGGTCAGAGTTTGACAACGACTTTTAAGAGCTACGATTGCTAGTCGGGATTTTGGAGTCGTACTTGCAATAATAGTTATTAGACTTATCCAAGCGGGAGACTTTAACACCCCAAATTCTAGAAGTATGATTGAAGGGCTTAAAGTGTAAATTCAGAAAGCTACTCGACGAGTAGGTGCGATTACTCGTCGAGTCGGAGCGGGATTTGGTTGCAAGTTTAGTGGCCAACTCGCCGAGTCGGCGACTGGACTCGACGAGTTGGTGCTGGGAAGAGAAAACCCTAATCTTAGTGTTTTCACCCTATATAAATGACTTTATGTCCTCCCCTCAGCATCCTAATTGCCCTTGAGAGTCAGTAAACCCTAGAAATCATGTAAGCTTTCATTGTTAAAGCGAATTGAGCTTTAGAGGAGGAATTTTGAGAACGGGACTTGAAGACCAAGAGGTTAGCACCAAGGGATTGGTGTAGATCCAGAATCTACTTAAGCTTGGGCATATTTTGGAGGTAACAAGCCGTTACCATGACTCTCTTGCATCTAGATCTATTCTTGAATGATATTTAGGGCTATTTTGGCATGTTAAGGATCTATTTTGGGTTAAGGGTCTAGATCTGAGGTTGCTACTTTAGATCTAGACTTGTCTTGGTCCAGAGACTCATAAAGTATCAGCCCTTGGTTTGTTGGTGAAGCATCTTTGTCTTTAACCTTAGTCCTAGAGTGATTTGGGCCTATAGCTCTTTGCTTTCACGTAATGTTTGCAAATTTACGTGAGCGACATGCCCTAGAAGAGTGGATCTATAGTTTGGAGCCCCTGCATGGCTTGAAGAGGGTCTGTATGGATGAAGGACTAAAGAGACTAGGCGAGTCGCATGGTTGGACTCGGCGAGTCATATGATGATGGAGTTGGAGGTAGTACTTTGGGATTGTGCTTTCGTGGTTCGGTTCGGCGGTTGCAGGTGAGTTATCCTCACTATACCCATGGGTCTAAGGCACCAAGGCCGGCCGTTTGAATTGTTAGTTGAGATAGATACTGATGGGCTATGTTAGTTGGCTTTTTGGTAGAAAGGATGATTATGTGTTGGCTTTGTTGGTTGGATCGGTATTTTTGTAGATTGGTTGTGGCTATGCTTAGTGGCCTATAGTAGTCTGACTTTTAGTTTGCTGGTAAGAGATTACCTATTATATGTGCACATGTTTGAGCAATAGTAAAGGGTATTCCATTTCGGTAGGATGATAGGGTCCTAGTATGTTCTTTTTGTAGACTGGTTTGTGTTTATCTGATAGGTGCACATGTTTTTTAGAGTGGGGGCATTCCAACCCGATGGTTGAGGGCCAGGAGTATTCCATCCCAGTAGGATGATTGGACTCATAGTAGGTGGGCATTCCAACCTGGTGGTTGAGGGCTTGGGGTATTCCATCTCGAGGGATGATCGGACCCATATTAGTTATTGTATGTATAGGTGTGTGGGCATTCCAACCTGATGGTTGTGGGCCAGGAGTATTCCAACCCGGTAGGATGATTGGACTCATAGTATGTTGGCATTTCAACCTGTTGGTTGAGGGCCTGGGTATTCCATCCAGAAGGATGATTGGACCCATAGTAGTTGTTGTAGGTCTAGGGACGTAGGCTTTCCAACCCGATGGTTGTGGGCCGGGAGTATTCCATCTGGTAGGATGATTGGACTCGTAGTATGTTGGCATTCCAACCCGATGGTTGAGGGCCAGGGGTATTCCAACCGGATGGTTGACTGGACCCATAGTATGCTGTTTATTGTTGTATGTGTATGGTTATATGTGTATGGGTATTTTGGGGGAACTCACTAAGCTTTCGAGCTTATGGTTTCACTTTATTGTTTCAGATACATCAGGTGATCGTGGCAAGGCAAAGGCGTGATCGTACCGCTCCTCATATTTCATGATTTTGTGATTTGGTTCTGGGGATACTCTGATGTTTAAAATCTCTTGAAAACAAGTTGTATTAACTTAATGGTTTTAAAGGGGTTAAAATGTTTTAAATTGGTGCAAATTTTTATGAGTGTTACAAGTTGGTATCAGAGCCTTGGTTTGAGTGAATTGGAGGAACATTTGTGTGAATGCAGTCTCAAATCAAGGAAAGATTTTTAAAATGGTTTTCTAAATAAGTAAAGGAGGATGCAGAGGGTACGATTAGCCAGAGCCAGTAAGTAGACCCCAAAATACAATACAAGTGTTTGAGTATGTGATATTTTAGAACAACATGCTAGTACTAGGCTAGGGATCTTCAGGAATTGCATGATAGAATTGCCTGATTACATGATGTCTGCTAGACTAGGGTTCTCTTTATATGGAATTGACATCATTACTATATTTATTTAGTGTATGCATCGCAGTTATACATCACTAAGATCTTATAGCCTGAGAATGTTTGATTTAGCCTTATGTTATGTTCTTGTCTGATTGGGCGCATAGGGTAGAGTTGGATATTTGAAAGTCTATAAAGTCCCGCGTTATGTATGACTAGCATATACTAGTGCCGCAGGGTTGGTGGAAGTTTCATAGGTGAATGGGTTGTGTGGGACCGGCAGGTCAGTTATGAGGTATTTTGTACCCCTCTAGGAGTGAGGATTGAGCGCTCATTATGTGTGTATATTTGTATTGTTGGGGTGTTGTGGTGATACTTGAGACAAATATGGGTAGGTGTGGAAGTCACAACCCCTATGGTTTTGGTTGGGAGTTGATTCCCGAGTTGTTATGAGGAGCATCTAATACTCTTGTGGTGTATTTCTAGTATGGTGGTTACGAGGCGTTTCGGGGCAGGATCTGATTTAGGATCAAGATCGGGAGAGGGTGGTCAGGATGGTTCAGTACCACCTCAAATCCGATCGGTTCTATGAGATGGTTGTCAGACGTGGAGGGTTGTTTCTGATGGGTTTGAGCCATAAGAACATTCGTATGTGCACATGCAAACCCTAATGCTTGGATCTAGGTTTCTTTAATTGAACATGCATTGAATCCAAGACTTTACAATACTAGATCTAATGTAAAAAATTGAATTAATCATATGAAATTGGATCTAGAACAATACCTTGGATTACTTGCTTGATACTTCTTCTTCTTGGAGCT
The DNA here is from genome assembly GCF_051521515.1 of Lactuca serriola. Taxonomy (NCBI): domain Eukaryota; kingdom Viridiplantae; phylum Streptophyta; class Magnoliopsida; order Asterales; family Asteraceae; genus Lactuca; species Lactuca serriola. The sequence continues at coordinate 17,849,401 of NC_136413.1, read as the reverse complement.
TAGAGTCACAAATGTCACTCCTCTAATGGCTTACAAACACCAACTAGCAAGAGGATGATATTGAGAGAGACAGAAGGGTGAGAAATTGGCCCTAGGGTTTCTTGCCTTGAATGAGTGGCGATTTCCCTCACCCAAGGGGTCTATTTATACTATGAGCTACTAGGGTTTCACCTTTAACCCTAATTGAATAACTTAGGCCCTAAGCAATCCAAGATCCTCCTAGATATTAGGCTTGGATGATTTTAAGGTTCCCAAACCCTAAATTTCGTCCACCCTCATATCCATAAGGATACATAGCCCAAAACAAAACTATCACACATTTGATAGTTTATGCCCCTTTATTCAATTAACCTCTTTAAGTCACCAAATTAATTCCCAATTAATATATGACTTATATTAATCAAATAAAATTATTATTACTTTAATATATTATTCTCATAATATATTAACAATAATATCTCATCTCTCTTAACAAATCATCCTGTCAAGTTGCTATGGTGAAGGCAACCCAAAAGGACCATGCACAACCGGGTCAAGTACTTACCAAATATAGTTACAGCCTTAGACACTAATCCAACAGTCTCCCACTTGGATGAGTCTAGTAACTATATATGCAAACACAATCCGATTAGCAATCGTAGCTCTCAAGGACGCTGTCAACTCTGATCTTATCAGTCTCCTGTCCTTTAGATAAGGGATCGTACAATCCTCTGTTTAGATATTGTGCGGACAATCTTATGGAACTCATTGTCCAGCAGTTGGTTTCTCGATCTCAACATTTGACATAGAACTTAATTGAACACATCAATTCAGTCCTGACCGGGCCTGGTACATAAGTCAAATAAAATCATCGAGGGGCCCTGATATCGCGTTTACCTTCTTACGATAAAAGTAACTGATAAATTTCGAATTATATGCATTTACTATTTACTAATCAACTATACACAACAATATGTTTTATGACATCAATTTACTGATGCGGTTTCACATTGTCAATGCACAACCAATTATTAAACAATAAACCATATATCTTGGTTTTAAGACCATATGATATTATAATCATCTTGCGATCACTTGCGTCACATTCCATAAAGTGATTCCAGCAAGCGCGGGTTTATTCCAATGCTCAAAACTTGTTCATAAGCACTCATGAACGTTGCAGCAAACCTTTTCTATGTCTAATACCTTTTAGACAATCTACACACCTATTCATGACAATCTTCATTCATACCTACTTCCCACATATAAACGATTGTGGACCATTCGAATAATTCGATTATTCTTAATAACTCAATTATTCAGGAAGTCAAAACATGCAAAGTGAAACAATAGTTAAACAATTAACATAAGATAGTAGCTTTACTCATAAATAATACTCCTTTATTTAATCATCAAATGTCAATAACATTTATATATTACATGTTTCCAATCTATCTAATCTAAACTAATATTGTCTTTCAGCCCAATGCTCCTAGTGTGCTGCAAATGCTTAACCCTGCTCAGTCCCTTCGTAAGCGGATCTACTGGGTTATCCTATGATGATACCCTCTTCACTACGAGGTGTCCTTATTATACTCGATGTCTAATAAAGTGATATTTTCTATCGGTATGCCGAGATCTACCATGATCCCTCGGTTCCTTGGTCAAGGCAACCGCTCCCTCATTATCATAGAAAATTTGCATAGGCTCCTTTATGGCAGGCACAACTCCAAGGTCACCAATGAAGTTCTTCAACCACATTGGCTCCTTTGACGCTTCGCTCGCTGCAATGTACTCTGATTTGCACGTTGAATCAGCTATGGTATCTTGTTTGGAACTTTTCCAAGTCACTGCTCCTCCATTAAGGGTAAAGACCCAACCCGACTGCGAACGGTAGTTGTCCCTGTCGGTCTGGAAACTTGCGTCACTATACCCTTGCACCTTTACTTCATCACTCCCTCGGAGGACTAAGAACCATTCTGTGGTCCTCCGAAGGTACTTAAGTATATTCTTGACCGTAATCCAATGAGCTCTGCTGGGGTTGCCTTGATATCTACTGACCATGCTCAAAGCAAAGGCCACATCAGGGCGAGTACAAGTCATAGTGTACATGATTGAGCCAACTATGGAAGCGTAGGGTACTCGGCTCATATTGGCTATCTCGACTTCGGTACTCGGACTTTGAGTCTTACTCAATTTGGCATTACTCTGTATCGGTAGTTCTCCCTTCTTCGAGTTTTCCATACTAAAACATTTTAGTACCTTATCCAAGTAAGTATTCTGACTAAGTCCTATTAGTCTCTTAGTTTGTTCTCTCAGTATCCTTATTCCCAAAATATAGGAAGCCTCTCCGAGGTCCTTCATAGCGAAGCACTTCCCGAGCCAGGACTTAACCTCCTGCAGAGTCGAGATGTCGTTTCCTATGAGCAGTATGTCATCGACATACAAAACGAGAAAGCTAACTATACTTCCACTGGCCTTGACATATACACATGATTCATCTTCACTTCTTACAAATCCAAACTCTTTGACTTTCTCATCGAAGCAAAGATTCCATCTGCGGGATGCTTACTTAAGTCCATAAATGGACTTCTCAAGCTTGCACACTCTATTGGGATTCTTCGAATCGACAAAACCTTCTGGATGAGCCATGTAAACATCCTGAGCCAACTTCCCATTAAGGAAAGCGGTCTTGACATCCATCTGCCATATCTCAAAATCATAAAATGCAGAAATTGCTAGCATCACCCTAATAGATTTTATCTTAGCAACTATCGAGAAGGTCTCATCATAGTCACCTCTGGGAGTTTGAGTAAAGCCCTTCGCCACCAATCGCGCTTTATACGTGTGCACATTCCTATCCATGTCAATCTTCTTCTTGAAGATCCATTTGTACCCAACCGTCTTACGTCCGGGCACATTGTCAACCAAATTCCAAACTTGGTTGTCATACATGGACGGAATCTCGTTGTCCATCGCCTCTTTCCATTTTATAGACTCTAGGCCTGCCATGGCTTCCTTATAGCTATTAGGTTCATCTAGATTTATTAGTGTACCATCACTAATATACGTGTCCCCTTCGGTAGTAATATGAAAACCATAAAACTGGGGTTGAACTCTAACTCTTTCGGAACGTCTAAGAGGTAAGGACTTGTCAATCGGTTCAACCGGAGTTTCCTCCTTGGGTTGAGCGCCAGCGTTAGAGGTTCCTTCATCGCTCGACTCTTGAATCTCTTCAAGATCGATTTGCCTCCCACTGTCTCCTTGGCTTATGAGTTCTCGCTATCGGAAAACTCCTCTCCTTGCAACGAAGACAACATTGTCACTCGGTCTATAGAAGAGATATCCAAAGGATTTCTGCAGGTAGCCGATGAAAACACACCGGTCACTACGAGGTTCGAGCTTGTCATGAGTTTCTCGTCTTACGAAAACTTCACAACCCCAAACCTTGATATGTGCCAACGAGGAAGCTTTCCCTGTCCACATCTCGTGAGGTGTTTTGGCAACCTTCTTTGTAGGGACTCGGTTAAGGATATGGGCGGCAGTCCCCCAGAATGAGATAGGTAGTGAAGCACGACTCATCATAGAACGAACCATGTCTAACAGGGTTCGATTATGCCTTTCTGCCATACCATTCAACTGCGGTGTCCTAGGTGGCGTCAATTGCGAAACTATTCCACATTCCTTGAGATAGTCATGGAATTCAAGACTTAGGTACTCTCCTCCTCGATTGGATCGAAGCATCTTGATTTTCCCGCCCAATTGATTCTCCACTTCATGTTTGAACTCTTTGAACTTGTCAAACGTTTCTGACTTATGCTTGATTAAGTAAATATACCCATATCTACTATAATCATCGGTGAAAGTCACCTAGAAGCCATTCCCATCCTTTGTTGTGGATCTATAGGGCCCACACACGTCGGTGTGTATGAGATCCAATAAACCCTCACCCCCCTCACAAGTGCCAGTGAAGGGTGACTTGGTCATCTTTCCAAGTAAACAAGATTCGCACGTGTCATCTTCCCTAAGGTCGAATGACTCCAACACTCCATCCTTTTGGAGTCGGGCTATGCGCTTCTTGTTGACATGTCCAAGACGACAATGCCACAAAGATGCTTTATCCATACTATTGGAAGAATCCATACACAACACATCATTTCCTAGGTTATCTACAACCATAATAGTTTCATAAATTCCATTACAAGGCATTGCTTCAAAATATAAAACACCATTTAGATAAGTATAAATCGAACCATTCTCATTATTAAACGAATATCTAAATCTTTGTCTAAATAAACCATGAAAAGAAATGATGTTTCTTGCCATATCTGGCGAGTAGAAACAATTATTTAAATCTAAATTCAATCCATTACTAAGCACTAAAGAATATACTCCAATCTTGGTCATAGGCGACGATCTTCTGTTCCCCATGATTAGATTTATTCCTCCAAGCTCCACATCCCTATTTCTTCCTAGTCCCTATAAATCAGAACAAATGAGTTAACCACACCATGTATCAAGAACCCAAGAAATAGCATGAGATGAATCATTAGATTTAATTGTGTAAATACCTACGAAAGATGGCTTGATCTTCCCATTCTTGATGGCTTGCATATATTCCGGGCAGCTTCTCTTCCAATGCCCTATTTTATGGCAATGGTGGCACTCTGCCTCCTTTGGTTTTGGGTTGGGCTTAGTAGGATCAACCTTGGTCCCACTAGAAGAGGAACCATCTTCGTACTTTCCCTTGCGGTGGTTCTTTGAAGAAGCCTTCCTCTTCTTACCCCTTCCCTGCCCAATAGCCAAAACAGGAGCAGCGGGTGGATTGAGAGTTGGTGCAACAGACTTGTCCTTGAGGTTGCTCTCAACAGTCCTTAGGAGCCCTTGGAGTTTGCTTAGGGTAACCTCTTCCTTGTTCATATGGTAGGTCATCCTAAATTGGTTGTAGCATGAGGGCAAGGAGTGAAGAACAATGTCGATAGCCAAATCTTCCCCGAAGTTGACATTCAACTTGCGAAGATGATCAACATACCTTTGCATCTTTTGCAAGTGCACGGTTAGAGACTCTCCACTTCCCATTTTAGCAGTGATCATATTCGTTATGATCTTATAGCGCTCTTGCCTCGCGCTTTGGTGGTATCGGTCCATCAAGTCTAGATGCATCTCATAAGGATACATATCCTCATAGGACTTTTGGAATTCGGAGTTCATTGTGGCTATCATGATGCAATGGAATTTCGTTGCATCACGCTCACGGGTCTCAAAGACAACCATTTCTTCGGGAATGCAGTTTCTGGATTGATGTTCTCGAGCTTCTCATTGAGAACATACTCTTTGTCCTCGTAACGCGCGATTGTGCGAATGTATCATATCCATTCGCTAAAGTTCGATCCATCGAAAGTCACTTTTTGACAAAGGCTCATTAGCGTGAATGAGCTAACAGCAACGTTGTTTATGTTAGACATCTACAAATAGAAAGGAACAAAGTTGATTAGAATTAAGTCCCTAATTAACACCCAAACTCAAAAATTTAGGGCTAGGACCCAACAACATTATCTACACATTAGAAAAGGGATACCGTAATCCAATATGCAAATAATTTGGAGGTAAGTGAATGACGATTCACTAATTCTTCACCATGAAAAACATAAGCTTTAAGTTTTAAATGTATTGAGAATTTCTAGATTTCTTTGAGATTCATTGAAGCCTTTCAATGGCATGTTTAAATCTCGATATGCCCCTCTAGTTTGTGACTGCGATACTGAGGATCACAAAGCGGGTGTGAATGACCATGCAAATCTACATGGTGCCTTCATTGTTACAATCACCTATTTGATGTGCCGATAAACCACACACGCTCCACCGAACTATGACAAACAATGAATCACCCTTTGCCACCTGTGCTTAGAACCAATTAGTGTGCCGATTAACCACACATGCTCCACTAACTTCTTAGCAAGGGTGCAAAGTGTAATTTCATGGGATTACATGAATTCACTTTTCCTAAACTAACTAACATTGGGAATTTTATAAAACACGTTTAGTTACTTTATACAGTTTCATTATACTTATTAATGATGAGAGGTTTGTCCTATCCTACCCGTTCGGCTAACGACCCTCCACCAGTCAAGCAAGCAGTGGGTGTGAGTGTACACCCATTAAGCGCCATTTTATAGGCAGCAACCTTATACCCACCTTATAGACTGGCTTCGTGAATGAGGCCTACTAATGGTAAGACTAGCATATTTTAACTCATATATATATATATATATATATATATATATATATATTAAGCTTATAATAATATATTAGTATAGTGTTGAATTTTAAACTTGTAAAATTCTAGGGTTTGAAATTTAAATTATTCAAATTAAACTTTTAATCACAAAACTTAAATTTCAAAACTTGAGGACAAGTTTTAAACTTTTCAAAACATTAGGATCAAATAGCAAATAATATAAATCAACTAATTAGATTATCTAAATTTGATCGTATTCAAAATTACTTGTAAGACAATTCACCAATTCAATTCAAATAATCAATTATTATCATATAAGGAAATTATTATCCAACTAATTGGTAATTAGCTTTTATTTGGTCAAGAATATACTCATATATATGTTTAAAATCGGATTTTAATGACCCAAAACAGTTAAGGCAAGTTTCCTCAAGTAAAACAACAAGAAATCCCGAAACTAGCTCCTTCTAACGCTCGAACTCGCCGAGTTAGAGCTACTCCCCGAGTCCACAGTGGAACTCGCTGAGTTCATCAGGTAGAACCACAAAAATCGATTTTTTCAAGCAACCAACAATCAACCAATGCATCAATTCAATAGAAATCAATCAAAGCTCTGATATCACTGATGGGTTTGATCCATAAGAACATTCTTATGTGCACATGAAAACCCTAATGCTTGGATCTAGGTTTCTCTAATTGAACATGCATCGAATCCAAGACTTTACAATACTATATCTAATGTAAACAATTGAATCTAATCATATGAAATTGGATCTAGAACAATACCTTGGATTACTTGCTTGATACTTCTTCTTCTTGGAGCTTAGAGGCACAAATGTCACTCCTCTAATGGCTTACAAACACCAACTAGCAAGAGGATGATATTGAGAGAGAGAGAGAGAGAGAGGGTGAGAAATCAGCCCTAGGGTTTCTTGCCTTGCATGAGTGGTGATTTCCCTCACCCAAGGGATCTAGTTATACTATGAGCTACTAGGGTTTCACCTTTAACCCTAATTGAATAACTTAGGCCCTAAGCAATCCAATATCCTCCTAGATATTAGGCTTGGACGATTTTAAGGTTCCCAAACCCTAAATTTCGTCCACCCTCATATCCATAAGGATACATAGCCCAAAACACAACTATCACACATTTGATAGTTTATGCCCCTTTATTCAATTAACCTCTTTAAGTCACCAAATTAATTCCCAATTAATATATGACTTATATTAATCAAATAAAATTATTATTACTTTAATATATTATTCTCATAATATATTAACAATAATATCTCATCTCTCTTAACAAATCATCCTGTCAAGTTACTATGGTGAAGGCAACCCAAAAGGACAATGCACAACCGGGTCAAGTACTTACCAAATATAGTTATAGCCTTAGACAGTAATCCAACAGTTTCTTCACGTGTTCATGCCCTGCAGATCAGAGGGTGAGGTATGCTCTGAACCTTTTGAGGCTCGGGGCGAAGGATTGGTGGAGGTTGACTACGGGATCTTATTCGGATGCGCAGCGGACTGCGGTTACTAGGGATCAGTTTCGGTAGATGTTCAACACTCATTACATTCCACGGGTTGAGAGAGAGAGAGAGGTTGGCTCAGGTGTTCCTAGAGCTGAAGCAGGATTCAGAGTCGGTGACCGAGATCATGAGGATGTTCACTGAGAGGGCGATGTTTTGCCTGGAGTTTGCTTCGGAGCAGGCTCAGATGTCCTGATATCTGAGTATGCTCAAAAGGGACATCAGGCAGTTTGTGTCCACGCAGAAGTCAGATACCTTGTTAGACCTGCAGGAGGCCGCCAGGCGGCGGGAGTTAGAGATGGAGTTACAGTTACATGAGAAGAGGCAGGCCCCGATGCAGTCACAGCCGGCGCCGAAACAGTTCAAAACCATTAATGCTAGGTTTGGAGGTCAAAGCAGTCGCACCTGTGAGAAGTGTGGGAAGGGTCATGCTGGAGTTTGTAGGTCTGGTGGTGCATGTCGCAAGTGTGGGAAAGAGGGGCATTATGCGAGGGATTGTCGTCAGTCGGTCTCGGCTCAGGGTATGAGGATCTCTTATCACTGTCATCAGGTTGGACACTTGATGGTCAACTGTCCACATCTTGTTGCTAGACCGGTGCAGGATCTAGCACCGGCCCCTTTCAGGATTACGTGTGGAGGTTAGGGTGGAGCGGAGCCTATGAGGGCTTAGGGACGCACTTTCTAGCTTAAAACAGAGGAGGTTAGGTCAGAGTCGGATGCATCTGCGGGTATGTTTCCATTTTGATATTTTGTTATTTGCTGATTATGTGGTATTGTAAATTTGTTCGCCTTTTCGCATGATTCGTAGTATGATTGAGGATCTTAGTAGTTAGCAGTTGTAGTTGGTTAGGGTCTAGGAGGATTTTTGGTCGAAAGATAAGGTATATGATCTCGTTGCTTGGGATAGAAACTGCGATGCAAGAAATGTTCAGTTGGAATTCGAACTTCCTTGGAGTTCGGGATGTGTGATGGCGAGAGAGTGTTCTGTGGAGATTGCTCACTCCGGAGGGATTTAGTTCCGGGAGAAGAAAGGGAAACTTTATCAAGTAAGGTCGATCGAATTATGCCGGCTTATCAGCGAAAGTTAGGAGATTGGAAAATTCTCCGGTAAAACAGCAAGTATCCAGGGTTGGTTAGCTGTTTAGATTTATTGGTGTTGTTAGCCGAGAGTGTGGCATGATTAGAGCAACTGATAGACAAGTGGGGCAGGGAACAGACCATGGTTTCAGGGAAGGTAGTGGTCGATGTGAGGCCTGGGTTTAGGCCATAGAAAGGATTCCTGGAACGGAACGGGAGTTCGGAACCCCTAGAGGGCTAGAACAGACTACATGGGAGAGATTCCTGAGAAGGATGGTTCAGGGCGACGTATGAAAGTTTTGAGCGGTCCGGATAGACTGAAGGCCGGAAGGCGTACTAGTCAGACTGAAGGCTTGGGGAACGGTCCAGACAGGCTAAAGGCCCAGGAGGGCGATCCAGACATGCTGAAGGTTCTGAGAGTGGTCCAGATAGGATGAAGGTCTGGTAAGGCGGTCCAGTCATGCTGAAGACTCTGTATGTGTTAGTGGGCCGGTATGAGGAGAATGAGGGAATATGTCGCCATGAAATGGTAATCAATATGGTCTGGCCCCAAGTGTTGATCATGATGATGGAGTTGGCTGGAGGCCATGCGTGGGCCTAGTTAGTTATGTGATCGGTTTCAGAGTATATGGGAGTTTGAGAATAGCAGTTGCTCTACATGGTTAGTGTAGAGTGGAGTTTAGCTCAGTGGCACTTATAGGTGCGGTAAAGGTTGTTGAGTAGACTTCCTGGAAAGGAAAGGTATATAGCTCCGGAAGGAGTGTGGGTCTTATGAAAGGAAGGCAGCAGAATAAATGGGTGATCGAAAGTGCTTAAGTTGTTGGTAGTAAGCATTGGGATTGTACCAGATATATGGAAGCACATACGGGTTGGATGTCCGTTGAGGTTGTGGCAATGTTGGATGATGCGTAGGCATGTTTTCAGCCTCCTTGGAAGAGGAGGAGGATAGTGGTTCCATATTACAGATTTAGGACAGACGAAGGTGAGACAGCAGGTTAACAGACTCAGGAGTAGTTTGGACCGGTGTTGAGGACTGTATAAGGATATTACAGTAGGAGGTCAAGGACCTATAGATCGTGATAGGGAGGTGTGAGTGGTCGTAGGCTTGAGTTATGGTGGTAGGCTTGAGTTATGTAAGTGGAGGTATTCCAAGCTAGGGTGTTCCGTCATGAGGACGACTGAACCCTATAATTGATTGGACCTAGTGTTTTGGTATTCTAGCCCAAGGTTGATTGGGTCATGCACGAGTGGTTATGTGATATGCTTGGTTGATGGGTTTTGGGAGCCGAGGGATGCGGTATCTTGTCAGCGCGTAAGGGATAGAACCAGAGGGTGGAACAGGATTCGTTCCAGGTTGCAAGTTATCAGGATTATCGCCAATCTTGGGCGAAGGAAGATGGATTAGTGTCTTGACGGAGCTCAGTGGGTGTTTGTGGAATCTAGCTTTGCAGGGCGCGGAAGCATGTCCCTGATATGAAGGGTTAGTATTATCGGGTCATTCGTGGTTTATTCGTTGTGCTATTGAGTTGAAAGGACGATGATCGGATCGGAATAGTGGCAAGGATGCCACGTGAGAATAAGCCATTTTAAGAGAGATGTAGAAGTAGGGTTTGTAAGAGCATGAATTGATTGAGAAGTCGGAGTTTGCAGTGCAAAGGGTTTGTTCTGAGGCGTATACTGCAGTAGGCTTCGAGGACGAAGCTTAATTTAAGGGGGGAGAGTTATAACACCCCAAATTTCTAATGTTCAATGAAGGGCCAAAAGTGTTAATTTAGGAAAGGGACTCGACGAGTAGGTCCGCTTACTCGCCGAGTCGGAGCGGGATTCTGTCGCTGTTTAAGTGGCCAACTCGCCGAGTCGGCGGCATGGACTCGACGAGTTGGTGCTAAAGAGAGAAAACCCTAATCTCGAGGGTTGTGCCCTATATAAAGCACATTATAACCCACTCTCAGCCTCTTTGCTACCCTTTTGAGATCCAGAAACCCTAAATCGTGAGTTAGAGCTCTTGGAAGCAATTTGGAGCCTTGACAAGAGATTTTGGTGGAAAGGGGCTTGAAGATCAAGATGTTTGCTGTAAAGGAGGGGTGTAGATCTGGGATCTATTTCAGTTGGAGCTTATATTGGAGGTAATAATTTGTTGCTTGGGCTCTTTTGCATCTAGATCTATTATCATGTGAGATTTTGGGGCATTTTTGGTATGATTAAGAGCTATTTCGAGTTAGAGGCTTGGATCTGAGGTTTCTACTTCAGATCTAGGCTTGTGATGGTCCATAATGTCATAAATTTTCAGTCATTGAGTTGTTGGTGAAGCCCCATTGTCTAAAACCCAAGCCCTAGTGTGTTTTGGGCCTATATCTCCATGGTTTCACATAAAGTTTGCAACTTTATGTGAGGGTTAGATTATAGAAGGGTGGATCTATGGATTGCAGCCATACATGGCTCAAAAAGCCTCTGAATGGATTGAGAAATAGGGAGACTCGGCGAGTCACATGGGAGTACTCGACGAGTTGTAGGAACATGTGCATGGACTCGGCGAGTTGGAAGAACAACTCGGCGAGTCTGGTCGCAGATCCCAACCTCTTTTGGTTAAAGCCTTGGATTAAGTGATTCGGTCGGCGACTCAGTGAGTCGGACATGATGGGACTCAGAGATCGTTGGAATTGGCGAGTCTTGGGGTGACTCGGCGAGTTAAGTTGTGTTATGAGAGTTTTCTGGGAATGGGAACTCAGCGAGTCGACGGGTTGACTCGGCAAGTAGAATCAACCAGGAAGGTTGAATTTGACTGAGGACTTTGACTTTGACCAAAAGTTGACTAGTTTGACTTCCAAGGGTATTTTGGTAATTCTGGTATTTATGGAATTGGTTCTTTGGTAGTGTTCTGTGGTGAAGTTCGTGTCGGTGGTTGGAGCAGTTTGGTCTTATCTCTTCAGTCGGCAATTGCAGGTGAGTTATCCTCACTATATCGACAGGGTCTACGGCACCAAGGCAGACCCTTTATCGGATGGAAATCCGGGTATTGTTTGTTATTTTATTGCTTTGCTAGATCTGCATCCTAGTATTTAGGATGGTATTATGTTAGTGACTTGGTTAAGGTCGGTACCCGGTATTTAGGGTAATGCTATGTTAGTGAACTGGTTAAGGTCGGTACCTGGTATATAGGGTAACGTTATGCTAGTGACCGGTTAGGTCGGAATCCTGGTTAGGATGTTGATATGCTATGTGATCTGTTAGACTGTTTGTCTGGTTAAGGGTTTGTTATGTGACTAATTGTTGTATGTGCACATGGTTGTTTGACGGGGGTTGGGTTGAGGCGGGTCCTGCTGTGTGCTGTAGGCCAACATACCCACGGCGGACCGGATATTCCGAAGGCCCAGCGAGCGGTCCAAATAGGCTGAAGGCCCCAAGAAGGCGGAACAGACATGCCGAGGCTCGGAGAGTGGACGAGGCCGACTGAAGGCCCTGTGTGGGCGGACCAGTCATACTGTAGACTCAGAGAGTGGACCAGGTGGATTGAAGGCCTAATGCGGGCGGACCAATCACACTATAGACTCGATGTACATGGCTAGACTCGGAGGGTAGACCAAGTGGACAGAAGGCCCGGTGCGGGCGGACTAGTCACATAGTAGACCCGATGTGTATGGCTGTTCTATTTGTGATATGTTATGAGTATGTTTATGTGTGGTTGGTATTTTGAGGGTAACTCACTAAGCTTTCCGGCTTATAGTTCAGTGTATTATTTCAGGTACTTCTGGAGATCATGGTAAGGCGAAGGCGTGGTCGTACCACTCCTTATGTTTTATGATTTATGTGATATGTTCTGGGGGATACTCTGATGTTTAAACTATTTTGAGAACAAGATGTATGAACTTATTAGTTTTTGGAATGAGATAAAAAAATTTAATTTGGCTCAAATTTTATGGGTGTTACAATGTATCTGAGGGTCAGGATCTCCGATGGCTACTACACTTATTGGTTGTTCAGGATCGTTGGGTATGTCGGAAAGGGCTTTTATAGGTGGAGTTATTATGTAGGTTATAGGGATCTTCATTTCTGGTGGGATCCTTAGGGAGGATCTTAAGTTGGCTAATGCATATGCTTCTGTGTTTTCTTCTTTGGGAACTTGGATTAGGCAAAAGTTTTCAAAATCAGAGGCTAATCTTTTGACGATCTCGAGGTAGAATGCTAATCTTTCACCTTTCACTACTTAAGATCCATTGAAGTGATTGGGTAATAATAAAGAATTAACAAATACCTGAAGATCCTTGATTTGATGATCCTTAGCCAATTGTAGCCCTGTGATGAGTGCTTCGTATTCCGCTTCGTTGTTGGTTGCGTTGAATTCGCAACTAACTATAGGGGGTAGGATGTCCCGCTATAGCAATTTTAGTATGATCCCTAGCCTAGTTCCTTTTTGGTTTAAAGCTCCATCCGGGAATAGTGTCCATTTTCCCATGTATTCATCTTCTAGGAGTTGTTTAGTTTCAATGTCCACTTTGTTTCATAGATCATCACTAAAGTCAGCCACAAAGTCTGCTAATGCTTGTGACTTTACGGCGGATCTTGGCTCATATTTGTTGTCAAACGTGCTTTAACTTCCCTGACGATTTTTCGATCCTTCAAGACATCTCTGGTTTTCTCATCACATTCTTAATAGGGCAATTAGTTTTCACATGTATAGTATGTATCTCGAAATAATGTCATAACTTAGTAGAAGCAGTTACTAATGCAAGAATTAATTTTTCGAGATGAGAATACCTGGTCTTAGGATCCAAAAGACTTTTACTTACATAGTAGATAAGATGTTGGTCTCCATTAAGATCCTTGGCTAGGACAACACTTACCGCATTAGAGGATACCGAGAGGTAAAGGAGAAGTGGTTCTCCATTTATAGGCTTCACCAGCAGTGGCGCAGAACTTAAGTATCTTTTGAGTTCTTGAAAAGCTTCTTCGTGTTCTTCGGTCCATTAGAACATCTTGTTCTTCTTCAAGATATCATAGAAGGGCTTGCAACTTTATGAGGATCATGAAATGAACATGTTGAGTGCTGCTATTCTTCCAATTAGCCTTTGGATGTCATTTGTTGAAGATTGATATTTTAGCTCGATGATTGCTTTGATCTACTTCGGGCTTACTTCTAATCCTTTCTTGGTTACCATATACCTAAGGAACTTGCCCGACTTCATCCCAAAGTGGCATTTAAATGGATTCAACTTCATTTTGTATTTGTCTAGAATGTCGAAGGCTTATTTGAGATCCCTGAGATGATCTTTAACTTTCATGGACTTTACCACTGTGCCGTCAATGTAGACCTCCATGGTGTCCTCCATCTTGTCTTTAAACATCATGTTCACCAGTCTTTGATATGTTGCACCTGCATTTTTAAGACCAAAAGGCATTATAGTGTAACAATATATACCTTTTGGTGTTATAAATGTTGTATCTTCTTTATCGGATGGTTCCATCTGGATTTTTTGGAATATAGTTGAAGCATCCATGAAGGTTAAGAGTTCGTGGCCAGTTGTTGCATCTATCATGGAGTCCATGTGTGGTAGAGGGAAAGGATCCTTAGGACAAGCCTTGTTAAAATCCGTGTAGTCTACACATACTAGCCACTTGTCGTTCATCTTCTGTATGAAAACTATGTTAGCTAGCCATCTCGGGAACTTCACTTCGTTGATCATCCCTATCTTGAGGAGCTTTACCACTTCTTCTTAGATGATATCATTCCTTTCGGGTGCAAACTTCCTTCTCTTTTGATGTATCGGTCTGAAAGAAGTATCAATATTAAGTTTGTGAGTGATAATACTCTTGTCTATACTTGTCATCTCTTCGTGTTTCAATGCGAACGTCTTGCTTCTGGTTCGAAGGAGGTTTAATAGGTCTTGCTCAATTTGCTATGGTATTGAGGATCCTACGAGGACTTTGGTTTCAGGATCCTCACTTCTCAGGGGTACTTCCTTCACGTCTTGTTCCTTCATTTCTAGAACATGTCGTGCCCCTGCATTAATTGATATGCTTGCTAGGGTTTTTTTCGTAGGCTTCATAGAGGTTTTGTAACATTCCTTTGACTCTTGTTGATCTCCCATGATCTTCATTGTTCCCCATGGTGTAGGCATCTTTACACATTGATGATATGTTGATGGAACCTCTTTCATCTCATGGATTCACGGTCTACCTAATATCACATTATAAGAAGATAAGGTGTCAATAACATAGAAATTTTGTATTGAGTTTACCCCCTCTCTATATATTGGTATCTTTATCTCCCTAATGGTGTGTTTTTTTTCTCCGCTAAATCCTATGAGGACCGAGGATCTTTTGATTACATTCGATTCCAGGATGTTCATCCTCTTCAGTGCGTCTAAGAGTACGATGTTGACCGAGGATCCTCCATCAACAAGGATCTTCCTGACGAAGTGGTCAGCAATGTACAATGTTATCACGAGCCCTTCATGGTGAGGATCCTGGATCTCTTCCATGACTGTCTCATCAAACGTGATTTCCTTTTCATTGCTAACCGGGGTATTCTTCCATGGTCTATCCTCCTTTTCTGTTTTAGATACCCTGGCGTGTCTTTTAGCATGAGAATAAGAACTACCACAAACGTTAGATCCGCCTGAGATAACATTAATTATCTTGGCGTTTGGGGGTGGAGATCATGGTTTCTCCGGGATCTTGTGACCATCTTGGTTGTTTTCCTGGGACTTTTCTTTCTTTCTTCTGAGGATCTCTTTAAGATGCCCTTTTCTAAGGAGGTAGCTGATATACTTTCTTAGGGCTATGTAATCGTCTGTCATGTGATCAAAATCTTCATGGTAAGCACACCATTTGGACTTGTCTTTCCAACTAGTAGATTTGTTATCCTTCTTTAGCCACCTTGCTTTGTCTCCGAGATCTTGCAAAGCATGGATTAAACCTGAAACATCCACAAAAAAATAGTAATCAATGATCTTAGGGGGTTCCTCTTCCCCTCCTTCATCTTCGAGGGCATTAACCCTGTCATGATTTGGTTTGGAATAGGGCTTCGATTTGTAGGATCTTGAAGCCGAGGATTCGACCTTCCTATCGGGATTCTTGTATTGAATTGAAGGGTTGCGCCTCTTCTAGACTTCTTTATATTCTTCAAGCCTTAGGAACCTCAATGCTCGGCACCTAACTTCGTCCAATCTCTTGTTTGGAGTCATCACGAGATATTCATAGAGGGGTGAGTCCTTCCTTAGACACATCTTGAAGGCCTCGTCAACAATCGCCATATCAATTTTAGGGATGCTCAAAGCTTCCCTTCCAAACTTGTTAACAAAATTCCTAAGTTGTTCCTTAGGATCTTGAACCACCCGATAGAGATCACCAGTGATCTTCTCGAAGGTTCTGCTACAAGAAAAGTGGTTATTGAAAATATTGACTCAGTGTGCAAATGAAGTGATAGAATAAGGAGGAGCATTTAGCATCCATTTAAGATCTGATCTCGTGAGGGTTGAACCAAAGCCTTTGCATAGGCAAGCTTCCTTCAAGTGCACTGGGATGGGAATGATCTCCATCCTTTCTCGATATTGTGCTACGTGCTCTTCAGGATCCGTAGTTTCATCATAAGGCTTCATGCTAATAGTCTGAAAGCGCTTAGGAACTTTGGTATCGGCTATCGCAGGAGAAAATCTCGAGATCCTAGGACTTGTTAGAGATGCCTCTAGTATGGTTTGAACTATTCGGGGTACGCTTGAGATCATCTGTCTCAATTGCTGAAGTTCCCTAGCCATGTTTGGACTTATTCCTGCATCAACATTCATAGAGTTAGTATTGATAGTATTGTTGTTTAAGAAGTTACTAGAATCAAGGTTTCTAGGAGTATTGAAAGGCTCATCGAGATCATTAGTTATAGATGCTCAATTGTTTATAGTCGTTCCCCAGGATGATGCAACAATAGCAGGAGCTGTGCTCCTTTGTTGATTTCCTAAGGATCCTAAATTGTCGAAGTTCTGGATCCTTGGTGGTACAACTGTGGGCATCGTTTCCTGGGATCTTTGAAGTTCCACCTTCATCCTCTCTACTTCTCTAAGTAATGTTCTATTCTCGTCTTGTTGCTAAGTCATCTGTTGCATCATTTTCCTCATCACAGCGAAGAGTTCAGAAGTAGTGACAGGAGCAATCAGATCCTGGAGTCCTCTGACCAGGGGGTCCACTTGGAGGAGGTGGTAGGTTTTTTTGAATGGAATGAGTCGAGGATGATGAAAGGATCGGTTGTTTAGACACGCTCTTTCGAGGATTTTGAACACCACGGCCCCACAGTGGCGCCAAATTGTTTTTGTCAAAAATTACACAAGTATAAATCAACCAAATTGAATGAGAGGTTGTGATGTTCAAATTATGCAATAGATAAAGGTAAGGTGAATGACACGATTGTTTACAAGGAAAGCCCTTTATCCTTGCTAGGATCTCCGGCACAAAACCTTGGTAGGTGATAATGATCACCTGCCTTGATGAATTTCTTAATATAAATTGCTGATTACAGAGAGTATTATAATAAGAACTAGTGAAAAAGCTCGTAGAGTAGGCTAAGAGTAAGTAGTGTGTCGTGGGCAATATATATATATATATATATATATATATATATATATATATATATATATATATATATATATATATATATAGGGAAAAGTGAATATACCCTTAAGGGTATATAAGCTTAGGTACCCAAACTCAACATAATACGTCGTTTTGTTTGATATATTCATTATAATGTTCTTAAACTTTAACCACTAACTTGTTTTACTTTCAGGATTTTCGAAATTTCACTATTATTTTTCTCTTAGATCATATCTTTATGTCGAACACCTACTAGGCTATATATACTATAGTTAAAAATGAAAATTATGTAAAATGAAGATAAATATAAAATTTATAAAAATCTTGCAATTAAATTAAGTTAGAAATTGAATTAGAAGAACATTGGACAATTACAATGTGTATATATGATACAAAACGATGTAATATAGTGAGTTTGGGTATCTAAGTTTACATACCCTTTAGGGTATATTCACTTTTCCCATATATATATATATATATATATATATATATGTCAATTTATAGGATAAACTAGCTAACAAGATGTCTGATATTCCCTGGATCCTCTATAACCAGCTTTGCGAACGTTGTTGGACATAGTATTTCGGGTCTTTAGCATAGTTTAGACGACTCTCTATTGAGAATAAGTCTTCTCTTGACTATTTTTGAATATGTGTTAATTAAGAAGGAAATATAACCGTTATAAATGTCAGTAAATAATAATAACGGTAATAGTCAGGATCTTGAGATATTTGAGGATCCTAAATATTTGATGAGGTTTAAGGATCCTAAATTCTTTGATGATCCTAGCCCTAACAATGACCATTGGATATATTCCATCTGTTGGTCCAGATTTGTTCTTACGAGTACACAATAAATGCTACGAACACATGAACCTAGCCATATATATTGTTTTTGTCAAAAATTGATCAAGTGTCATTCAACCAAATTGTATCAAAGGTTGTGGTGTTAGTGTAATGCAAGTGTAGAATAATGATCAAAGTGAGACAAGTGAGTTATAAGGAAAGCCCTTGATCCTTTATAGGATATATGACATAAAACCTTGGGAGGTGATAATGATCACCTGCCTTGTTGCTTTTTATTGATTTTAATCTAGGATTATAGAGATGATGAAGATAGTACGAGTACAAGTGTAGTAGTAGAGCTCATTGTGTGTATAGTGTGCGATTTACATGTGTCATTTGTAGTCTAAGCTAATCAACAATAAGTCCGAGATTTTAGGGACCCTCCTTAAAAAAGTATTTGTACGTTGTTGGACATGGTATTCTCGAGTCTTAAGCTTGGTTGAAGTAGTTCTCTGTTGGGAATGAGTCTTGTGTTAACTAATTCTGCACATGTGAGAAAAAGAAAGTAGAATATAGCCGTTATAAGTGTTAGGAAATATTAGTGATAATAATCAAGATCCTAGGGTATGTTTAAGGATTCTGAGACTTCAAAAATATTAAGGATCCTGAATATGATTCTGGGATCCTGTCCCTGACAATTGCCCCAAATTACAACTACAAAATATTAATGTTAGCTTCCAGATATTTAGAGGTATAATTTTAAAGTAAAAGTTGTGACAGATAGGGTAATTTTAAATTCAATGGATAGATTTCTAGCTGCTCGAATAGGTCAAATCACCCTTCTACCTATCCATGATTGTTGTATAAGTAGAGTATTCAGTCTTTCAATTTTGTCTTACTCTCTCAACTCTTCTTACAGACGTTCACTGAATATCATCGAAGGTACTACCTTTGTCTCTTTTTCTCCTTCTTCATTTTTGAATTATTGTCAAAATAGTAACTCATTCTCGCACAAGTGTTATTGTTATTCTTGACGACGATTTTATAGACCAAAAAGCCTTATCCTATGAAGAAACATGTACCATTGATGATGATGATATCGAAGCCTTGAAATCAGTTGGAACTTTCCCTGCCGGTACCATTTTTAGAGCCTTTGATCCGAGGATCTAGCTGGACTTCGTTTCGTCCTCCTAGACCTAATTTCCTGAATATCCTTTTACCTTAGGTCTGACTTATCACTTTCCTGGAATTGTCTCCGAAATATTCGAAATCACTAAGATGTCATATATCCAATCCGTGCCAGCGGTTTGGAGGTTCCTTTTTGGGATCGATCATCTGAACTTTTCCATGTGTCTCAACATTGGTTTAAACGAGTTAGCTTACATTTATGACCTAGTTAGCTTACATTTATGACCTTTCGACCTTTGATAATTCTCGTTTCCTGTTGAATGTCAAAACTGATAGGTCACCTCTTGACTTGAAATCCAAGCATAATGACGTTGCTTGGAAAGGAAAAATATTTTTTTGTGAAATGTGACCATTCCTGACGGAAACCTTTTACAATAGTCTTGGGTTAAAAAGGGTAGGGTTCATATTTTTTTCACAAAGGATCCTAATATTCACATTTCTTATCTCGCTTGATTTTTTTGCAACTTTTAAATTTGAAAAACGTGTCCCTCGTGCTGAGGATACAAAGTATAGAATTAAGAGTTTTTTCACCTTATCAGAGTAAGAAAGATCATTAAGGCTCAGTCATCAAGAGATTTCTTTTGCCACTATCGCTACGTAGAAAGGTAAGGATCCCTAATTAATTCTTCTTTTTTCATAGAGGATCCTGATTTCTTATGACTTTTATTTTTACACTCAGGATCCAAGGTTACACTCTCTAGTGCTCACTTGACTCGTGCCGATCTTGACATGGTCATGTCGAGTGGTTAACTAGTGGTAAAAAAGGAGAAGGCTTCATCCTCTTTCCAAATCAAAAGGACTTCTATAGATCTAATGGTGAAAACTCTAGGATCTAAAAAGGAGAAAAACTAATGCGGCTATGGACTTAAGCTTAGAGAATCTCAGAGTAGTGGGTGCACTCTAGAAATTAGTTTCCTTTTCTCAGGTTGTAAGTGTTAATGTAGTTTTTTCCATTTCTAATTTCTTTTTTGTTTCGGGTCTCTGATCACATCTCTGCCGACTTGAGGATCCAAGCTGAGAGGGTTGAGAAAGTCCTCAAAGAGCAAGAGTTAATGTGGAAAGAAACCAATGATGATCTCTTGAAATGGGTAGAACTTTTGAGAAAAAAAACAAGGATAAGAAAGAGGAGGAACACGATGCAGAGATGGTGGAGGTGACCGCTGAGGTAAAGGCCAGCGCTGTCGTGGCTGTTTAGGAAGCCAATATCAAATTAGCTAAAGATGTGGGCAACACAGGATACTAGAATCTGGCTGGGTGGCGTGTAGCCTTAGCCAAATTAAAGGGTGAACTTGTTAATACCATTCAAGATCCCGAAGGACAGCAGCCAAGGGCGAATGAGGATGAGAAGACACCATGAAATGATGACCAAGCTATGGTGTAGGCCTATTAGATAGAAATATTTTGTATGGTTTTGTGACAATTTTTTTTCATGGAGTTGGTGTACAACCTCTTTTTTTTCCTGGTTGTTTTAAATTTATTTTCTAGCATCGATGACTCGTGTGGTTGTAGCAATAAGATTTTCGAGGATCCTTATATAATCAAGATCCTGATAATTTCATACCTTATAAGAACTCTAAACAACCTGAAAACAGTTAGGCATCAATTTGGGATCTTAAAACAGTTAAGATCTTTTAAGATAACAAACCTTCAAACATCACATTGAAAAAATAATTTGAAAGGATACATAGAACCTGGTGTTCTTTAGGGTTCACAATCTTTTGAGTTAGTAAAAGTTTGAAGTTATGATTCCTTTAGCATAAAGTTTGCATATGGAAGGATCCTTACTTTAGGAGTTCAACATGAAAGATCCTTTTTGAGCTTTTGCTTAGCAAACTGGGGAGGATCCCTCCTTAGGAATTGGCTGGGAATAATCCCAACTTAAAATACAACATGGAAGGATCCATGTTTGTAACATAATAATTCTAAAAACTTTAGACATTTCTTTGGGAAAAACCCATCTTATGAAAACATGACAATGTTTATGTATTTTAGCAAACCACTGGGGAAAATCCCAACTTAAGATAACACGTCGGTCTTATAAATTTTAGCAAATTACTGGGGGAAATCCCAAATTAATATAACATGTTAGTGTTATAAACCTTAGGAAATTATTGGGGAAATTTAAGATAACACATTAGTGTTATAAACCTTCGGAAATTTATGTGGAAAATCCCAACTTAAGATAATACGTCAGTGTTATAAACCTTTTAAAATTTCTGGGGAAAATCTCAACTAAAGATAACACCTCAATGTTATAAACCTTAGTTTAAGAGGGATGCTAGGTCACTGAGGCGTGAAGTGATCCCCTTAGTCACATCCCATAGTAAGATTTTGTGTGTCCAAGGAGGTGTAGAAAACTTAACTCGTATGAAAGAGGTAATTAACTCTTTAAGCCTTAGAGGGGATTAAGTACTCTTAATCGTAGGAGAGATGATTAGTCTCTATTCATAGTTACTTGGATACTTGCATATTGCAATCACTAAGATCATAGAACTATGTATCTATTGGGATACCCGAGTGCTAGGATCCTCGAACGTCAGGATCCTATTGTGTCAGGATCCTTGAGTTCCTGCACATAAAAAACGGTAGCTTGGGGTGGATAATGATCACCTGTATTTTTGCTTTTTATTTATTTTAATCTGGGATTACAAAGATGATGAAGATAGTATGACTACAAGTGTAGTAGTACAATTAATTGTATGTATTGTGTGATTTACAAGTGTCATTTATAGTCTAAGCTAATCAACAATAAGTACGAGATTTTTGGGATCCTCCTTGAATAAGTATTTGCACATTGTTTGACTTGGTATTCCCGGATCTTAAGCTTGGTTGAAGTAGTTCTCTATTGGGAATGAGTCTTGTGTTGACTAATTCTGCACATGTGAGAAACAGAAATTAGAAAATACTCGTTATAAATGTTAGGAAATATTAGTGATAATAATCAGGATCCTAGAATATGTTTAAGGATCCTGAGACTTCAAGAGTATTAAGGATCATGAATATGATTATGGTATCCTGCCCCAAACATATATATATATATATATATATATATATATATATATATATATATATATACACACACACACACATGAAATCAGACAATACATGGAAAGAATCAAAACAAATTCCATGCCACTTGCCAAGCTCTAATGCCCTTCTTAAAAAGTAATGTGGATAATACACGAAACCAAAATGACACAAAGACACATTATTTATATGGTTCGGTCAAGGCGATTTATCTCCACGGGCAGGAGGTAGTATTCTCTATTCAATGAGTTCTCAAATAGATGTTACAAGTACAACCAACAGAGATCCGACCTACTCACAAATGTTACACCTGCATCCTAAGGTGTCACACCTTGCTTCTAAGTGGCACACATTGTCTCCAAAGTGGCACATTTAAGCATAGGATTACACTTCTAGATCATAGATGGAACATCCATGCACCAGAATGTTCTATTCCACTCCTAGGTGCTCCATACCTCTTTTTGAAGGTCCATTCCTTTGTCACTTAATCTGTTCCTTTGTTAAATGATTCATTCCCTACTAAGATGATCTATTCCTATGTCACATGCTACATGAGCCATAAGTGCTCCATTGAGTTCCAAGTGATCCATTGAAGTCAGATTCTCAAAATGCTTAAGTCACATTTAACAATCTCCACCTTGACTTAAGCATCCTCTGAACTCCACCTTAAGCAAGAATTTACTTGTCCTTCCTGTCATCAAGGCATGAAAGGGGCTTACCACCTGTGAACATCACCTAGGTCCAAGTAAAGTTCGAACTTCTCTCTAGGCAACATCCTTGTCACCATTTCTTCTATATTCTCCTTGGCACCAAACTTTTGAATGCATCATATGTCATGGAACATGATAGGTTTCTCCACCTTCAAAGGAAGACTTTAAACGAGACCAACCGCCAATGTTCTTGTTATCTCAAATCACATTCATGGTATGAGTGTATCAATTCAACCAAGTCCGTATGTTGTGCATTTTCACCTTACACCAGAAAAACATCTAGCGTTCCCTTCAAGTGTCGCAAAATCCATTTTGACCACTATCCAATGAGCTTTTCCCCGATTTCCTTGAATCGCCAAAGAAGTACCAACAAGTTTGGATTGTTCATAATAAAATGACCATAAGAATTACTCAATACAGAGAGAAATGTATAACCCTCCTGCTCTTCTATCTCTTTGAATCTCCATCCATGCTATTTCCTTTTAGCTCTTAAATCGTTCATAACAAACTCATTCTCCAGAAGCTTCTTCAAGTTGTCTTTCCTAACATCAGCATCACCATAAACTTATTCCCTAGGTTGTTCAAGGGATTCCTCATGCCTATGTTGTTCCATGCCACCCTGTTGTTCCTCATTTATCACAAAACTGTGTGGGTTTCTGTTTCAAACTCCACCTTCTAAATAGCACCATGATCGTTCTCCACAACACTTGTACCATGTCCTCTCTGGTTACACATAGCAGATTCGAATGTCACATCTATGCTAATAATGAACTTTATAGTCTTTCATTCTTCTGTACACCATAGACGATGACCTTTCCCTCCATATGCATATCCTAGAAATATGCAGTTCATTGCCCTCGACTCCATTTTACCATCATCCACATGAGCATAAGCAGGGAATCTAAACATTTGTAAAAAAGAGTTCTCATATGGTTTCCTAGAGCATACCACTTGAGGATTATTACAATCAATTGCAGTTAATGGAGATTTATTCAACATATAACAAGTAATGTTGACTTCTTTTTCATAGAATTGCTCCGATAAATCAGCAGATAATCGCATGCACTGAGCATGTTCTACTAGTGTTTGCTACATCTGTTCAGCCACTCCGCTTTATTGTGGTATTATTCTTATAGTGGGATGCCACACTGTACCTTCTATTTTACAGAAGTTGTCATACGAAGCCTTGTAGAACTCCAACCCATTTTTTGTTCTTTCTAACCTAACATGGTTCACCATCCGTTTCTTAACCATAGTCTTACATGCCTTGAACCGCCATAATACTTCATCATCATCCTTTGTCTCCAAAAAGAACACCCAAGTATTCCTTAAGTAATCATCGATAAAAGTCATAAATTATTGACATTAACGATGAGACTTCACATGAGAGGGACCCCATAGATCTAAGTGAACACACTCTTGGATCGCTTTGCTTGAGTATTGAATTGAACTAAACTTCACCCTGTGTTATATCTCTTAAACACAAGTTTCACAGGCTTAGAATTTCCAGTTGCATCTCCACAAAACAACCCCTTCTTGCTCATATATCCCAACTTATGATGCTACAACTTTCTTTAATGATCATACTTATTCAAGGATTAGGATACAATCATCGTTCCCTAACCGTATAACCTTCCAGGATATAAATCCCATGAGGATTCATCTTTCCATTCATATCTACAAGAGCAACCTTGCAGACTCTTACCCAATCATCCTCTCCAGAACACTTCAGTCCATCATTTGTCAAGTTGCCAAGAGAAATCAGATTATTTTGAAGATCCGGGACAAACCAACAATCTAATTTCCTAACCATATCATCATGCATCTTGACATGTAATATGCCACATATCTTGATATTGTTCACCCATCTTCACTGTGCTGTTCTACTCTTAGAAGGAGTCGAACCAATCGTAATTGCATGCCATATGATAGGATGCTCCAAAGTCCAAGACCAAAGCACTAACATAACTAAAGGTACATACAATCAAAGCTTCACCATCATCCCTATCATCGAAATTTCCTTGAACCACATCAACATTGTTGTTTCTTGATTCAAAACCATTATTCCCTTTCATCAACAATGGAGAATCTATTCTGAAGTGCCTATTTTCCTTTCAGTTAAAACATTTGATGTTGGATTTAGATTTGGAACTTGAATTACCTTTTTTACCTCCACATTTATTTGATGTTTTTCCTTTGAACGCGAACAAACCAAAACTTGAAACTTCATCTCCAACGAAAGCTTTCTTTTCATTTCCTTAGACATCAAAGAATCCTTCACATCATTCACAATGATCATTGTCTTGCATACAATATGGTATCAAAAAAAAATTCATAAGAATTTGATAATGAACATAAGAGGATAAGAGATTGATCTTCATTTTCAATCTTTACATTCACAACACGTAAAACCAAGATAACCCTATTGAAGTTATCTAGATGATCCTTCACTTGGGTGCTTTCCGACATCCAAAAAGTATACAACAGATGCTTCTTATACTACCTGTTCGTCGGAGAATTGTTTTGATACTTGTCATAAAATTTCTCCAAAAGCCTAGATGCACTTGTTTGATCCACGACCTCTCTCAATACTTCGTCTGTAAAACTCAACAAAATATCATTATGCTCTCTTTCCAAAATAGATGTCTTCCTTTCAAAGGCCATGTCATTTGGCAGTTTTGCTCCTCCTTCCAGTGTTGCTGCATGCCATTGTTGAACCAGAAGAGCCTTCATCTTCACCTTACACATAGTGAAATCATTCTAACCACTGAACTTTTCCAAATCAAATCTATAATATTCCATATTCAATCAATAGAACACCAACCACAACTTTGATACTACTTGTTAGGAAATCAGACAATACTTGTCAAGAACTAGAATAAATCTGATGCCATTTGCCGAACTCTAATGACCTTTGTTAGGAAGTACTATGGATAACACACAAAACAAAAACCACACAAATACATAGTATCTACATGGTTCAGTCAAGGTGACCTATTTCTATGGGCGGGTGGGGAATATTACTTATCTATAAAGTTCTCAAACAGAGGTTACAATACAACTGACAGAGATTCAACCTACTCCCTAAGGATATAAAAGAAACTACAAATGACTTAGAAGGCATCTTTATTTATAGTGAATGGATCAGACCTAAAACCCTAATAGGCCAAGCCCGTTGGCCATAGGCCCATGAATGGTGTCAACTAATCACAATTCGCCATACAGTAGCTTTGTAACATTCACAATCCTAATTAACATGCAATAACTTATGGAAATTTCATCCTAGTGGCACATCATAATGACACCTCATGATCCAGAGTGGCACATCATGATACATGAGTGTCACATCATGATCCATATTGGCACATATTGATGAAAGAGTGGCACATCAAGATCACCATGTCACATCAACCATTATGGTGGCACATCATGCAACAATCCTTCAATATCTTCAACTTCTAAGAATCCTTGGACAATCTTAAGCATTATAGTGAATATCACAACATAAGTGGCACATTTGGGATACCATGGAACATCAAGGATCACAAGTGGCACAACTTACACCAAAATGTCACATCCTATGTAAGGAATGGTGGACCTTCTCCAAGGGTAACACATATTCCTCCAAGATGGCACTCCTTCACAAATGGCACACCTTCCTTCAATTTGGTGTATCTTCCTTCTAGTTGGCATACCTCATTCATAAATCGCACACTTGCATCCCAAGGTGGCATACCTTGTCTCTAGAGTGGCACATCAAAGTATAAGATGTCCCATTTAGATCATAGCTGGAACATCCATGCATTAGGATGCTTTATTCTATTCTCAGGTGCTCCATACCCCCTTTCAGAAGATCTGTTCCTTTTTCACATGTTCCATGAACCCTAAGTGCTCAATTGAACTCAAATGCACCATGCAAATGCTCCAAGTGCTCAAGTTACATTTAACACACACACACACACACACACACATATATATATATATATATATATATATATATATATCAATGTTGTAAAAATCCCGATTAGGTCCCGAGTAATCTCTGATTAATCCCTAGGCGCTACTTGACCAATTAGAGACCGTCTAGCGATTAATCTATGCATACAAAAAGACTGAAACAGTAGAACCCGATGAAATTTTAACACTTTGAAGAAGTTATATCTCAATAGAAACTATTTGAGGTATGATTAGTGCTGTATTTATCATATTAACCTATTTTGTTATGATATTAGTGGTATTTATGAACTTTTATATGATATTAGTCATATTTAATTTTTTAGAATTTAACAAATTAGCAATTAATGGTCCCCGATTAATCTCCGCCTAGTCGATTAATCCCTTGACTCAAGTCCACCGACTAGCGAACGTCGAGCAATTTTTACAACCTTGATATATATATATATATATATATATATATATATATATATATATATATATATATATATATATATATATATATATATATATATGTTGGGGTTTTATTCAAAACCTAGTTTCAAAACATAAGATTTAGGCAACAGAAGACTTGATAATTTGAATAACATAAAACAAGTTTATAACCCACCATGGATCTTCTTGCAAAGATTGGAAAGAAAACAAGCATCAAAGAAGAATATGGAGAAAATTACAACCTTTTTATGTATTTGTATCATCTTGGGAGGTTTGGAAGTTGATGAAGAATGTAGTACTTTAGAGACACCAAAAATGAATCAAGTTGATGTAGAATGCTAGTTCTTTTCTATAAAACTCTTAAGACTCTTAAGGTTTATGCTCTTATCAAAATAACAGCATAAAGAGAACATAAGAAAGAGTGTGATCTTCAAGTCTTCAATTAAAACTAGAGAGAAACACACATACATACATAGTTATGATTTTTTTTCATGAGCAGTGAAAGAGATATGAAAGCCTCACTTTATACAGGAAATTTTTGGTTCATAAGTTCTTAACACTTTAAGAACCCATGCCCCTGAAGCCTATTTGTTCCCCATGCTTCAAGCCACGCCTTTCTTTCGAATAAATTAATCAAACGACCATCACTCCTTATTTTAATCATATTGTCCATGCTTGTCTTTTTTCGGGGAGTTTTTTTTCATTAAACAAATGAAGAGCCCATACTCTCTTTTGTCCAACCAATTTTTATTATTTTAAAGGCAAAAGAAGACAAAATCTTTTTTTATTTTATAAACCAAGTTTATAAAATATAAACTTTAACTTTTTGGTAAAAGATAAAAGAATTCATCTTATCGAAAATGTTGTGCTTGACTTATTAATTCATACCATATGAATTACATATAATGTTACTTGCTAATGAAAATTACTATTTCCTAGAAATAAATAATTTCCAGTTTAATTATAAGTGTGTATTGAATATTTATTAAAATCAATTTCTAATAAATAATCAATTATATCAAATTGTTTTTAGTGTGACCGTTTAGTATCATATCTTAATTAACAATATCACTTTAATATGATTCTTGAGCATACTTGATCCTTCAATCTCCCACTTGCGCAAGATTCATATTAGACTGATATAGACAGTGGTGAATGTCTAGCAATGTTTTACTGCCCCCATCAACATATGGCTTTATGCCATTCTATCAACACCCAATTCCCCAAAAGATCCAAGCTACAATTGGTGTATAAGGTAAGTTCATCAGTTATCCCTTTGTCACAGACATCATGATAAACATGAGATACAGATCATAATCAATCTTATATGGTATTCAACTTTTGGTAAGGTACCTTAGATGCCTAACTCTCAACATATAAGAGGAACAAATCTCATCTTTACTACATAAGCCTCTTGCATAATTCATACCATACCTGAAAATGGATTTTATGACTATCTGGTTAAGGAACAGTGTTTGACTATATCTAAGCAGAACACTCCCTACACTTAAGTCCCACTGTGTATCTCGGGTGTTAAGGATACAAAGATAGTACTTATTAATCGAATATCATTCACGATAGCGATCCACAAGATGATCTTGATGCGGGTCACTTCAATACCAATTCTTTGACAAGTACCTATGAAACTTGGTTACAACCCAATGCCTACCTTCATCCAGTGAAATTCAACCAATCCAATTCATAATAGTATTACTTCATAATTGTTCCCACAATTATAATCAACTATAAACTTTTAGAATAATAATATTATTCATGGATTAAACATGTTAAATATAGAGCACAACAAGTGTTCATGTTATGATCATATCCAAGTATATATCAAAACATTATATAATAGTTGTTGTTACAATGTTCCAATATCCAAATACTAAATCCAAATAAAAATCCCATTTCTTGAACAATAAAGTCTTATAGTTGAAGTGTGACCATTCATACTTAGCTTAAAAGAAGAACTTTATTAATGGGTTTGACTAAACTTAATTTTTGTGAATTCTACAAGTACTATCATCTCCATACTTGACTTTACTCTAGGTATCGTTAATTATGTTGGAGTATATGATCGGTGTTCTTTCATGACATAGAGTCTCTTAGCTCGATTAAGTATATTGTCGTAGTTACAAAGATTTCTATGTGATCCTTAAATGGCATAAGATAAACATAGCTTTTCAATGAACTCATTTATCCAATCATATTAGATTATAACTTCTAAAGAAATGTATTCTTATTTTGTAGTATAAAGTTTCTTTTTGTTTTGCTTGGACCTCATTCCAACTAAACTTACTCTTTATCCCTCAATGAAGTCATAATCCAATTATAATTCATAATTATATACATTGTTTTAGAAATCTGAATCTTGTGTATCTCTTTACACGAAGATTTTATTCTAAACTATATGTCTCATATACATTCTCTTAGTTCTTCCAAAGTACTCTTACACGTTTCTATTGTCATCCAGTGACTTAATCATGTATTTAATTGGTGCATTATGATATGCTCATAACATGATCATATTCTAGGTCTTATGCATAATATGACATAAATGATGAATTCATTTCCAAGAAAATCGAATATAAATCATTTCAACTAGCTCAAACCTATGAGCTTGGTCCTTTTGAGGCTGGCTCAAAGTTAGTGCCATCTGACAATGCTAAGGTTCCTCCAACGGAATCGTCTATCTTGATCTCTTTTAAGATATTGTCAATATATGCATGAGTATATAAACTTGTAACATTCATTTTATCTATCTCTATAGATTTTACATTCCAAGAATGTATCTTGTCCTTCCTAAGTCTTTCATTTTAGAAACACATTCCGAGTCACGGTGAAAGGCCTGGTTTGGTCAGAATGTAATTTCTCATGATTCAGTATGTCTCATTCATACAAGATTAGGAATTTCACTATGCTCCCACTAGTTCTTAATAAATACAAATGTTCTATTCATTTTGATATAAAAGTACACCTTCCTTTTTCATATTAAAATGTGATTACAACATTCAAATGTTTGCTTTATATCCACAAAGGGATCTTAAGCTTTGCACATTTTGTTAGGATAACATGGATTAAGAAAACCTCCAGGCTAATCTATATAGATATCTTCTAGTAGATGTCTATTAAGAAAAATGATCTTTCTTGAAATCTATTTGCTATATTTCATATTGAGAATATGAATTTATAGTAAAGATATCCTTGTTGATCTAATCAAAACTACTTGTGAAAAAGGTTTGATCATAGTCAATGTCATGAGTATAATAAGGACCATAGTCAATCACATGAGTATGGCAAAATCCTTTTATAACAAGTCTTGCTTCAAATGTGTATGGTTATCCATGTAATGCGTTCTTTCTAAAAGAATCACTTTCTCCTTCTTTCCTTGCCATAGAGAGAAATTTTAGTCAAGACCGTACTTGATTATAATACATGGATTACATCTCATGTTTATGACTCTAAGTCATTAATCAGATTCAAGATCTGACATAGCATCTTGGTATTTGATGGATTCGCTAGAAACCATGAATAAAAGCTCATCAATGAGAGATTCTGTACTTCTCAAGTAATAGATGATTTCCACCAATAGTACCACTATTTTGTGTTTGTGAATAGATATTATTCATGTTTAACAATCCATGTTAAAACTAGTTCAACCTATTACTACATCAGGATATGGTTCTTGAGCTGCTTCATGTTCCATGCACCTCCCACTTGCTTTGTCATTAGAAGCTTGCTTTCTGCTAACTCGGCTATCAGAGGAATAAAGAAAATTATTCTTGGTGGGTTTACAGAGGAGGTTCGTGCAGCACCCGACGTTGTGGCTGGCATGTGATCTTTTGATTATTCTTTTTTTTATATATGGTTCTTATTGTGTTGTGCTTAGGTACTTTCCTTATGAGTTATGTACCTGCTTTAGTGTTGTTTAACTCTGGTGCAAGTTGGTCCTTTATATCGCTAGCATTTAGCTGTCACATCAGTATCCGAAGAGAGGCATTGAGTTGACCCTTAAGAGTCTCCATAGCTGATGAGCATGTTGTTTTTGTGACTGATGTGATCCGGGGATGTGTGCATGAGATTTTTGGAGTCGAGTTACGATAGATTTTGGTACCTATCGCGATGGGGGATGCTAGTGTCATTGTGGGCATGGACTAGTTGAGTCAATTCGGAGCTATGATCGACTGTGAGTGTCAGCTGGTGACCATCCGAAACCCTAGTGGGGGAGTACGTACAGTGTTCGGCGAGGTTACTCGGTTTGGGTAAGCATTTTGTTCGGCTGCACGAGCGAGGCAGAGCTTGCAGCAGGGTTGCATGGGTTTTTTGGTATATGTGGCGGATACACGTGATGTTACGGGGAGATCGAGTTATGTCGCTGAGGTTCTGGTAGTGAGTGAGTTTCTAGATGTTTTCCCCGAGGATTTACCAGGTGTGCCTCCCGAGAGGCAGGTGGAGTTTCGTATTGATTTACTTCCTGGGGCAGCACTTATCACCAAGGCACCCTATCGCCTTGCGCCGCCAGAGATGCATGAGTTATTCTCGCAGCTGCAGGAGCTGTTGGGAAAGGGATTTATCCAGCCGAGTAGCTCATCGTGGGGAGCATCGATCATTTTTTCAAGAAAAAGGACAGTTCACACCAGATGTGCATTGATTATCGGGAGTTGAACAAGCTGACGGTCAAGAACCGTTATCCCCTCACGAGGATCGACGATCTATTTGATCAGTTGTAGGGTGCATCTTGGTTTTCCAAAATCAATTTGAGTTCTGGTTATCATCAGATGCGGTTTCGTGAAGAGGACATTCAGAAGATAGCATTTAGAACTCGTTATGGGCATTACAAGTTCGTGGTGATGCCTTTCGGGCTCACTAAGGCACCAGCAGCGTTCATGGATCTCATGAACCTGGTATGCAGGCTTATGTTGGATCGTTCGGTGATCGTGTTCATCGACAATATTTTGGTGTATTTGAGGTCTAGAAAGCAGCATGAGGAGCATTTGAGAGAAGTCCTTGGAGTATTGAGATCGGAGAGGCTTTTTGCCAAATTCTCCAAGTGTGATTTCTGGTTACAAGAGGTCCAGTTCTTGGGACACCTCGTTAATCAGAATGGGATTTTGGTCGACCTGGCCAAGATTTAGGCGGTTATGAGTTGGGAGGTGCCGAGATCCCCTACCAAGATCAGAAGTTTTTTTGGGTTGGCCGGCTACTATCGAAGATTTATTAGAGATTTCTTCAAGATCGCCATTCCTCTCACCAAGTTGACTCGGAAGGGTGTTGCTTTTACTTGGGGTCCTGAGCAGCAGACCTCGTTCGAGACTCTTCGCCAGAGATTGTGCAAAGCTCAAGTGTTGGCTCTTCCTAAGGGAATGGAGGACTTCGTGGTTTACTGCGATGCATCTATATCAGGGTTAGGTGCAGTTCTTATGCAGAGAGGGCACGTGATAGCATATGCATCGAGGCAGTTGAAGCCTGATGAGTCAAGGTAGCCCACCCTTTGGGGGCAGTAGTGTTCGCCCTCAAGATCTGGCGCTATTACTTGTACGGGGTTCGGTGTACCATATACACGGACCACAAGAGCTTGAAGTATCTGATGGACCAGCCCAACCTGAATATGAGCCAAAGAAGGTGGTTGGACGTCATAAAAGATTATGATTGTGAGATTCTGTATCACCCGGGCAAGGCGAACGTGGTAGGCGATACCCTGAGTCGCAAGGCGGAGAGTGCCCCGATTCGGGATATATGTATGAGGATAATTGTGATGACTCCGGTGTTGGATACCATTCAGGAGGCCTATGCGGAGGCCGTGAGACCAGAGAACCGCAAGAAGGAGCGGGTGATTGGGCAGGTATCTGAGTTTGTGACGGATAGCCGGGGACTTATGACCTTTCGAGGTCGGGTTTGGGTGCCTTATACGAGCGAAGCTCGTAGCATTTTGATGGAGGAGGCGTATAGATCGAGATTTTCGATCCATCCCGGGGCCACTAAGATGTTTTTGGATCTGAATAGGGACTACTGGTGGCCCTGTATGAAGAGGGATGTGGCTTGGGTGGTCGAGAGATGCTTGACATGTTGCTGGGCCAAGGTCGAGCATCAGCATCTGCATGGAAAGTTGAAGCCGTTAGAGTTTCCCCAATGGAAATGGGAAAAAATCTCCATGGATTTTATCACCAAATTGTTGAGGACCGCGCGGGGTGTCCACGCGATTTGGGTGATTGTGGATCGGCTGAAGAAGAGTGCTCACTTCATTGCTATCAGTGCGATCTCTTCTGAAGAAAGACTAGCAGAGATATATGTGAGATAGGTGGTGGCTCGACATGGAGTGCCGATGTCCATAGTGTTAGACCGGGATGTGCGCTTCACTTCCAGGTTTTGGAAGATATTCCATGAGGAGTTGGGCAAGCGTCTGCACTTAAGCGCTATGTATCACCCACAAACGGACAGGCAGAGTGAGCGGACGATTCAAACGCTTGAGGACATGTTGCGTGCGTGTGTTTTGGACTTTGGAGGAAGTTGGGACACCTACATACCATTGGCTGAGTTTTCTTATAACAACAACCATTATTCGAGTATTGGTATGCCACCTTTCGAAATCCTATATGGGAGGAAGTGTCGAACCCCTATTTGCTGGGGAGAGGTGGGACAGAGGGTGATGGGCAACATGGAGATAGTGTTGAAGACGACCGAGCAGATTCAGCAAGTCAGACAGAGGTTACTGACGGCCCAGAGCCACCAGAAGAGTTACGTGGACAGGCGGCAGTCCGAGCTTGAGTTCCAGGTTGGGGATTTCGTTCTCCTAAAGGTATCCCTGTGGAAGGGGATGATTTAGTTCAGGAGGAGGGGCAAGCTAGGACCCCGATACATTGGTCCTTTTAGAGTGGCCGCTAGATTGGGTAAGGTAGCTTATCGTTTAGAGCTGCCCGAGGAGTTGAGTCAGATTCATGACACCTTTCATGTGTCATAGTTGAGGAAGTGTATGGCCGATGAAGCGGCAATGGTTCCACTAAAGGATATTCAGGTGGATGCGGGCCTGAATTTAATTGAGAGACCAATCGTGTTTATGGATCACAAGGTGAAGTATTTGACGAACAAAGAAATACCATTGGTTCAGGTTCAGTGGCAACATTGGAGAAGGTCTGAGATGACTTGGGAATCAGAGTCAGAGATGCGGGAGCAACATCCATAGTTGTTTGCGGAGCATGACTTCGGGGGCGAAGTCTAGTTCTAGTGGGGGAGAATTGTAACACCCTGGAATATAGGTTTATCTCTTTGAACCTTTCTTTCCTCAAGTTATGAAATTTAGTCCTTGAAAATATTTTTAGGCAATTGATTACGTTGGGCGTACTGGAGGGTACGCTGCACGTACTCATGAGTGTGTTCTTGACGCGGAGGCTACCCAGTACGTTGGGCATACCATAGTGTACAGTACGCATACTAGGTTCAGATTGAAACTCTAATTATGGGGATAAGCCCTATAAAAGGAACATATCGGCCTCACTTTTAGCCACTATTTATAGTGAGTGAAACCCTAAGAGTGCTAAACCCTTGTTCTAGAGTTTGCGTGTGTGTGTGTGTGTGTTTGAGCTTGATAGTGCACTTGTGTGCCTTTGAAGAAAAGAAGGTGCCATTGAAGAAGCTAGAGTTGGAGTGCAAGCCTTGGATCTGAGCTTCTCAGAGGTTGGAGCATCAGTTGGAGGTAAAAACCTCAAAGCTTTCTTAACCTTTTTGGATTTGTGCACTATGGATCATTTTTAGGGATTTTGTCCCAAAGGTGGAGAGTTTAAGAGTAAAGGAGCTCCATAGACCTTGAACTGCCCCCTTTTAGTGTATATTGTGTTTTAGATCCATAAAAATCCAATCTTGGACGTTAAGAGTGAACCATGCATGAGTTTTGAGCTTCTTAAGGAAGGAAGTGGTGTGATTTGGGTGTTAGTGACCTTTACAGCCATGCAAAGGCTTAAACTCACCGACTTTATGGATTGAGATGCTTTAGAATGACCAGAGCTGGGATTTGAGCTCATGTCTTAACCGATTAGGAGCAAAATCATGAAGTTGGTGAAACTGGGGTGTACGCTGGGCGTAATCCTAGTACGCGCAGCGCAGGGGTCGAGTATCCCCGATTCTGTATAGCATCTGAGTACCCCCAGCGTACAGAGCTTGTACGCGTCGCGTACTCCTTAGGGTTGACTTTCATTGACTTTTAGGGTTTAGTCAACAAGTGGACCTTTGGACCATTGGAGGGGTAGAATGGCCTTTTACCTTTCTGAGTGAATATAAGAAGGGACTAGTCTAGCCTTTGAGAGCCGTTTTTCATTAGAAGTGAATTCTGTATGTGTTTAGGTGGAGGCTAGATCAGTGTTTCAAGTTCAAGATCACCCGAGTTTACCCGAGGTGAGTCTTCTCACTATACATTACCTAGGGTGGTATCTATGTGTGGACTGGAAGGTCATATGTGTTTGCTTGAGATTATGTGTTTTATGATTATGTATGCTATGTGCTATTCTGACCGAACCGGAGGGTCCAACGATTTACGAGGCCAGAGGGTCCTTAACCAGACCTGACCGGAGGGTCCAACGAGCTAGACCGGACTAGAGGGTCCAACGAGCTACGGTACTAGAGGGTCCCGCTGAGACACATTGACCAGAGGGTCGTACTGAGTATAGCCTTAAGTGGCAAATTATTGTATGTGGTATTTTGGGGAACTCACTAAGCATTCGTGCTTACCATGTTATGTGTTATGTGTTTCAGGTACCTCAGCGGATCGCGGGAAGGCACCGGCGTGTTTGTACACACACACTTTTGATTTGGAGTTGTATTTGTGGATCCTGGAATTGAACAATTGTTTTGAAAACTTGTTGATTGGTTTTTTGGAGATTTAATGTTGAGACATATGTTTTATGAATATTAAAAATGAAAATTCTGGTTTGAAATTTCTTGTCGTTACATGTGTAGTTAGTGAATATTGAATTGCATGAACTTGACACCTAGTAATTTAGTGACCATTAAATTGCTAGAGCTAGGATCAAACCAATCTTAGTTAAGTAATGAAAGTATTAGTTTTGGCTGTGCTAGAGAATATATATTGTGATCATAATATTGTGTTTACTTAATCAATCTTACATAGATCCAATCCATTTACTAATTGATTATGTGTTAAATTATGTGTGAATATGCATAGATCAACATGAATTAAGTCAACATTAGTAAATTTGGTGTAACGACCAGAAATTTCAGCCAAATTAAAACATTTTATTTCATTCAAAAACCATTACGATCATACATCTTGTTTTCAAAATAGTTTAAGCATCAGAGTATTCCCCCAGAACCATATCACATATATCATAAAAGCATGAGGAGCAGTACGATCACGCCTTCGCCTTGCCACGATCTCCTGAAGAACCTAAAACAATAAACCACAACTGTAAGCCCGAAAGCTTAGTGAGTTCCCCCAAATTACCTATACACACAAAAACATACGCATACAGCAACGAACAACATACTATGGGTCCAATCAACCTTCCGGTTGGAATACCCCTGGCCCTCAACCATCGGGTTGGAATGCCTACATACTACGAGCCTAATCATTCTACCGGGATGGGATACTCTCGGCCCACAACCATCGGGTTGGAATGCCCAAACCCCTATACATACAACAATAACTACTATGGGTCTAATCATCCCTCAGGATGCAATACCCCAGGCCCCTCAACCATCGGGTTGGAATGCCAAACTACTATGAGTCCAGTTATCCTACCGGGTAGGAATACTCCTGTCCCACAACCATCGGGTTAGAATGCCCCACTTCCTTTACATACTGTAACTACTACTACTATGGGTCCAATCATCCCTCGGGATGGAATACCCCAGGGCCCTCAACCATCGGGTTGGAATGCCAAACTCCAATGAGTCCAATCATCCTACCTGGATGGAATACTCCTGGCCCACAACCATTGGGTTGGAATGCCAATCTACACTAGCAGACATGTACACATAACATGCAACCACATAATACTCTACAGAACCAACACACTAGGGCCCTATCATCCTACCGGGATAGAATACCCTCTGCTACTGCTCAACATACATAACCCGTAGGTAGCCTCCTACCAGCATACATAAGGCAAGACCAACTACCGGTCTATAAATAATCACTACCCAACTACCAGGGTGCAGATCCAACAGAACTAGCCATCATACAACTATACATTTCTCTAGGATACTAAGCTAAAAAACCATATCATCATATCACTATCCTATCTACCAGGATACTAGCAAGCCTACCATCACATAGCATAACAAGCTGTAACAACAATTCAAAGGGCCAGCCTTGGTGCCTTAGACCCTTGAGTACAGTGAGGAAAACTCTCCTTGGAACTGCCGAAATCCTGCAAATCTTTGACTGCTGATTCACCGGGAATCCCAACTATCACAAGCAAAATCATCACATTAGAATCCATCATGACTTTCTAGGCCAAGTGTCCACAACACTCCTTAAGTCCATTATCCTCTTATTGGGTCAAGACCCAAAACCAAATCCTCTTGCAAAGCCCAATATTGGCCCAATTTACTAAATTGGGCCCACCTTTCCAAACAGGCCTAGATCCAAGGTCCATAATAATTATTGGGTCCAAATTACTCCATCCATAATATTCAGTCACGGGCCAAGCCCCACTAGCCCATAAACAGCCCAATCACTTAAGGCCCAAAATCGAAAACCCAACAGAGGGAGTACGCTGGGCGTACTTCAATTCTCGCAGACTAGAAACGGGACACTGACCCACTACGCTGGGCATACATCAATTTACATGGGGTGTACGCGCACTGATCTAAAACTCCTCATAAGTTCTTAATGGCTTAAGCTCTTAAGCCCAAACTTCAGATCCATCGACCAAACATGCCTAAGATTCATAAATTCTCAAACTTTATTACTTGGGACGTCCATAAAGCTCTTAACTCAAGGTCTTAATCCATTAAGGCCTACCTACATCACTCATGAGACAACCAAAGCCATTGGGACCTCATTTTTCTCACTCAAGACCTCTCCTAAGGTCTGAAAGGACAGCTAATCTCAGCCAACTCGCATCATGCATCACTTTGGGGTTTTTGGGACAAGAAATGGTGTCAAAACTTCATAACACCAAGATCTACACAAAATAGATGTCAAGCAAGAGACTTTATACCTCAAAAGGGCTCCAGAAAATGATGTCTTCCCAAATCTACGAGCTCCAGCCACCCAACTCCTTCCTTGACAACTTCTTCTTTCTTCTTCAAGGCTCTCCTTTGCCAAACCAAGCTCCCCAAGGTGAAATATCCCCAACAATGGAAGAAGAACGACTACTTAGGGTTTCTGAGGGTAAGAGGGCAGATATGGAGGCTAGGGTTGGAACCATAATGTTCCTTATATAGTGGCTAGCCCTAAAATTAGGGTTTTTGGACACTGGACGTACGTTGGGCGTACACCCCCAACATCCGTGTTCACTTAACCAATCTAAGTTGGGTGTAACCTAGCTTACGCTGGGCGTACCCAGCCAATCACACGCATGCACTCCATGCATGCCTAGGACCCCTTTGTCAAATATTTCCTTTAGGGACCATTATTGACACTATCTTCAAAGTGTCATAACTCCTTTATTCTATGTCCGTTTCCGACAGACTTTATATCCACGAAAAGGTGGCGAGAAGCCCTACGCTTCTAGCAACATAACCCGTCCTAAAACCTTCTCAAATAAAACTTATTTCCCATAAAAGACCGAAACGCCCTTACTCATGATCTCGGGGGGTCCATAGATAATTACTCTTAAAACGGGGCATTACATTTGGACTTGAATTGCTAATAAAATACTAATTGGTAACCAATGAGAATTATCCTTAATTAATAGCTAAATAATGAGGGAAAGTGGATTCGAACTAACATGAGTGCTTTTTATAATTGATTGAATTAGTTGTTAATTATCTAAGTTTATCTAAACTTACAAAATTAGATATAAACCAATTACTTTGCTACAAGTTTAGGTTACTTTAATAGTAAGTAGATTAATTAATTAAAACCGTTCCTTGAGTTCAATACCCGACTTTTGTGTTATACTATTTATGAAAGGGTATACTGCCCTGGGTTGAATAGCTGTTAGATTAGGAGGTAAAATTAGGTGTAGCTGTTTCAGACACATCAGTTGCGAAAGATGCAGTTCTTGGGGCACATTGTTAACCAAGGTTATATTGGTTGATCTGGCCAAGATTGAGGCGGTGATGCAGTGGGAGGTTCTAAGGACACCATTCAAGATCCGAGATTTCCTTGGTCTAGCAGGTTATTATCATAGATTTATTCCAGATTTCTCGAAGATTGATGTACTTCTGACTCGTTTGATGTAGAAGAATGTTACTTTCTGGTAGGGGCTTAATCAAAAGGCAGCTTTCAAGATCCTGAGATAGAGATTGTGTGAGGCTCCGATTCTCACTTTTCCAGGGGGTATAGATGATTAATCGAACATGAACATGCCACATTGGAGATGATTGGATGCGGTGAAGTATTATGACTACTAGATCATGTATCACCCTGGGAAGGCCAATGTTATGGCCGACTCCTTGAGTCTCAAGGCCGTAATTACACCTATCGAAGATCTATATTTGATGATGGTTGATGTTTCATCGCTATTAGATATGATTAAGGAATCTAAAATGGAAAGGTTGAAGGAGGAAAATTTGAAGGAAGATAGGATTAGGGGTCATACATGGGTTATTGACTCTATGTGGCTGGGTTTAGGTCCAGGTTGCTGGTGGAGTTAGGCAGACATTACTGGAGGAACCTCATAAATTAAAGTATTCAATCCATTTGAGGATGCAAAAATGTATATAGATTTGAGATTGAGCTACAAGTGGCTCTATATGAAGAAGGAGATAGAATGGCTTGTAGAGAGGTGCTTGACTTGCCGAAATGTCAAACCCAAACATTAGAGACCCCATGACAAGATGTAGTAGTTATGGAAATGGGAATAGATCACTATGGATTTTATTACGAAGTTGCCTAGGGCGACGTGATGGGTGAATTATAGTTGGATGACATCTACATCCAGGATGTGGTGTTTCGTCACAGGGTCCTAGTTTATGTAGTCTATAACCATGATGTTTGTTTCACGTTCAGATTTTAAAAGATGTTTCATGAGGATTTGCGTACACAACTGTATTTCAGCACTTCATACCACCCCTAGACCTACGGACCGAGCGAGCAAACTATTCAGACTCTTGAGGATATGCTTCGGGAATGCGTGTTAGATTTTGGCGGGAGTTGGGATACCTACCTTCCATTGGCTACATTCTCCTACAACAACAATTATCATAATAGTATCGATCAATATCCTTTCGAGATGATTTATGGGAGGAAATGTCAGACCCGGGTTTGTTGGGTTGAGGTCGGGCAATGGGTTATGGGGTTTACTAAGGTAGTACTTAAGACCACCGAGTTGATTCAGCAAGTGTGCGGATGGATGTAGACCACACAGATTTGCCAGAAGAGTTATACTGACTAGCGGCGTTCAGACCTCGAGTTCCAAGATGGGGATTTTGTGCTTCTGAAGGTGCTACCTTGGAAAGGTTTCATCTAGTTTCAGAAATAGTGCAAGTTGGATGCCAAGTACATTGGTCCTTTTAGGATTATTTCCTAGGTTGGCAAGGTTGCGTACCGGTTAGACCTACCTGACGAGCGCAGCTAGATCCACAACACTTTCTATGTCTCTCAGCTATGAAAGTGCTTAGTCGATGATTCTACAGCATTTCCATTAGATGATATTCAGGTGGATGAGCGCTTGAACTACATGGAGAAACCAGTTGCGATACTCGATAGGAAGACAAAGGCCTTATGCAACAAGGTGGTGGGATTGATGAAGTTGAAACAACAACACCCGAAGGGTTCCTAATGGACATAGGAATCTAAAGAGGAGATGATGAAACCGCGAGTTATTTCCATTAGCAGACTTCGAGGATGAAGTTTGATTCAAGTGGGGGAGAGTTATAACATCCAAATTCTTTGAGGTATTCTTATTTTATTCATGTAATTTCAAATGTTGAGTTCGAGCTACCACGATGTGGTAGAGGCACCACCACGACGTAGCATATCTGGAATGTTTGTGGGTCTTATGTTAGTTCCAATGGCGTGGCAGCATGTTGGCCAGGACGTGGCAACCATCTATTGAGAAAAACCTTAATATTCGAGTATTTAAACGAAAGTACGGGCTAGGGTTTGTTTAACCTCAGCCTTCATCACTCTCAAACCTCAAAACCCTAACCCTAATATGATTTTGGTGATCTTTGATTTTATTTTGGTGATTCTTAAGCTCGCTTTGGTGTTTTGGTGAATTTTGAAGGAAGTAGAGGAAGGTTTGGTGCAAGAAGCAAGCAAAGAATGCTCCCCAATCTCTGAAAGTACCTTGTTGGACCATTTTTAAGGTTTCTTTATCTAATCTTTTAGTTCCTTCTTGGTGGATCTAAGGTTATATTGCATGTTAGAACCCTTTTGGATGAATTTTAAGTGAATCAAA
The DNA here is from genome assembly GCF_051521515.1 of Lactuca serriola. Taxonomy (NCBI): domain Eukaryota; kingdom Viridiplantae; phylum Streptophyta; class Magnoliopsida; order Asterales; family Asteraceae; genus Lactuca; species Lactuca serriola. The sequence continues at coordinate 17,807,368 of NC_136413.1, read as the reverse complement.
GACATAAAGTTTACAACTTTATGATTTCTTTGAGTCCCAAGGACATTATATCTCATAGATCTAGGAGTTTTTTGTGGTTTGTAAATCATGCATGAGTTTGAGTCCTTTTCATCCACATTTTTAACCAAAAATGGAAAAATGATGCATGTCCATAAAGCACCAATGTTTATGATCCATAAGGTGAAGGAAAAACCTTCTGGAATATTTGAAGGAATGTCTTTAGTGATTAATGGATTATTAGTTAGGTCTTGCTTCTTAAAGTCTTTAAGGTCCTAGGTTTAGAGATCTTGTCTTATTGAGATGTCTTATTGGATAAAGTTCAAAACTTTATCCATCAAGACCTTAGGAATGATCAGATATGGGTTTTTGGAGACCTTGGAAATGGGCAGAAAGCAACTTAACTTGATTAAGCTATTTAGATTAGTTCCCACGACGTGGCCTATGGTTTCCATAGTGTGGCCAATGGGAGGCCACAACGTAGAGGCTTACTGTTAGAAATTTTGAATTTATCTTTGATCGTTGACTTTGAGGATTGACTGTAAACTTGTTGAATTTTGGTCAAGTTGCTAGTTTTGGTAGATAGACTAAGGGTTTATCTTGTGTGGTGATCTAGTTGGTGTTGATCACCTATTTCCTAATTGCATGAGCCGTTGACTTTTGACTTCATTTGCAATGTGAGTCTTCTCACTATACTTGTGGCTCGATGGCACCAATGTCGGCCCACTAGATTGGATGTTAGATGTCTTTGTGACTCTTTCTAATGTATGTTAGGTTGGGCCCGTTATGTGTGTTGGGCGAGGTCTGTCATGTTTGTAGGGTGGGATCTGTTATGTATATTAAGCGGAGCCAATTATGTATGTTGGGTTGGGCCAGTTTGTATGTTGGGTAGGGCCGATATATGGGCGGGGCCGGAGGTTTTGTTTGGTATGTGTTATTTTGGGAAACTCACTAAGCTTCATGCTTGCGATTTTGTGGTTTAACATTTTCAGGTACTTCCAGTTCTGAAGGGAAGGGTCCAGCTTGATTATACAACATCCCCTATGATTTCAACATGGATGACTATTTACTCTGATGATTTTGATATATTTGTACTGTGATTGGTTCTAAAACAAATGATTTGGCTTTAATGTTTTTGAAAATGAAAATTTTTATCAGTATTTTTGGAACGTTACAATCCTCTTTAATTAAAGATCCATATTGATATATAAAAAAATTAGCTTTTTTTCACCCACTTCGTTTTCTTAGTTTCTTGAAAAGTTAAAAAAAAAGTAATCGAAAATAATTAATAAATATATCAAAATTTATTTTGTTTGTACTCTTTAAATATAGATTAATACTGACGTAAAAAAAACAATTTTTTTTTGAAATTCTAACTCAGGTTCACGTTATGAATCTACTAAAAAGTAAATTATATATAGCTCATTCTGATAGTGTGAATAATAGTATGTCAGACTGACATTGTGAATTCTAAAACCTAAATTATATATAGTTTAGATTCACAAAATAAATTCATTTCTGTATTTTACAAAACTAATTTATGAATAATCAAAACTTTAAAATATTATAAAATTACATGGAAATATACTTCAATTCACATGGAAATTTTACTAAATTGAGTTATGAATGATCATAGAGGTGAAAAAGTAAGTAAGATTCACATTGTGAATGCTAAGAAGTAAATTATTTAAAGTTTAGATTCACGGCGTGAATAATTTCAGATTCACAGTATGAATCAGTTCAGAGTCACACTGTGAATATGACCATAGAAAAGTGGAACTATATATATATATATATATATATATATATATATATATATATATATATATATATATATATATATATATATATATATATATATATATATATAACGATGTTGATGTTTATTTATAGAGAACAAAAAATTAAGACTTTTGCTATATTTATTTTTTTGAAAAATAATAGACCTAAATATTGGAATAAACGACAAAACCAAGTAAATATTTTTCGAAAAAAATTGTTATATATATATATATATATATATATATATATATCAATATGGATGTCTAAGGAAAGATGATAATGTTGGAATAATAAATAGATCGACAGATTCTACACTGAATACGTGAATTGATGATAAGAATAATGAAGATCTAATGTGTGCTGAATGCTTAAATTAACAAACTTTAGAAGATTTCAAACGGAAACTTCTCTGTGAAATCTTACAGCGGCAACTAGGGTTTTACAAGCATTAATCATAATAATACATGCATGCACTCTATATATAGGCTAGACTATTAAAGCAAAAATATGAGCATGGACATGCCCATCTCGATCGTAAACCTATACTAGCACATACATTTGACACAACACAATTAAGCCCAACAATCTTCCCATTTGTGTCAAATTGTGAAGGAGATTTTTCATTGTTGTTGTCTTTTCTAAACCTTAAAAAGTTTTGGCATTAATCCCAGAAGATTGTTTCAGACAACAATGTACCACTTGATCATATCCGAGAAGCACTTCTGATTAGTAGCATCATTCTCTTTACAGGCTTCGGTCAGACCCATGATGTAATTTAGAGCAGTACCTGAGTGTAAGTTTTTTTCTAGCAAAAAGAACATACACTTCTGAACTTTTTGATCTGTCTTTCTTTGATACACCACACTCCAATTTTCTTTTAGGATCTTTCCCAACTTCATCTTGTTGAGATCCTTCGATTCCTCTTTAGGTTTCTGAATTGGCTTCTTTTTCTATTCATATGTGATTTCCATGTCCATCTTTGCGATCTCATGGATGTAACAAACAAGCATCCTCTTTAGATGAGCTATGATTGGTTCAAACTTCTGTTCATCTTTTGACCATATAAAAAACAAACATATCCAATCATGTGGATTCATGCATGGCAAATCACCAAGTGTAAAATCATCTTCAATACGTTTTGCTCCTCTAGATCGTTTAAACTTGATGTTGATGAAGTTTTCACTCATAACAGGAGCATAAACATTCACAACAACTATCTTCTGCAAACTCCATGATTTGTATTGAGGCTTTCTATACTTAAGATAGAAAGAGAAGAAAATATGATTAACATCATAATCCGAGAGTGGTGTCCTCTCAATCTTCTCAAAGCATCGGAATAGAAAAGCCCTAGGAGTGATTGGAAAGACGAGTTGAGAGTCAGCAGTATTATCCAGCTCAAATGATACTGAAAGGCTCCAAACAGTGGGTGCTTGGATCATCAACTGCCTCCTTTTGAATCCTTTCCATAGACCAGGGAGGAAAGTGAGACTTTTGAGTTTCCAGAGTGACTTTCGCAACTCTAGCTTCAACCTCCTTTGCTTCTAACTTTTTTTGAAGAATCGGAATATCATCAAGCTCCTTGTCTCATTTCTTTCTAACAAATTTTTTGCCTTTAGAGATCTCTTCTCTTCTTCTTCATCATCAACAAAATTCTCTTTTCCTTCGCCTGATGAAGAAGATTCATTACCCTTTCGATCATTGGGATTCAGTTTTGGTTTTTTCTCAGTCTCATCAGTAGTTTCACCAGTCTTTTGTTTGAGTTTTTCTCTATCTTTATCTATATCTCCCCTTTGTTTCGGAAGAACATCACGTTCCGAAACATCTTCAATTTTGTTAAGCATTGCGACGACTGGCTTGAGTTTGTCTGCAAGATGTTGACGTATCGAGACTATGAGTAGTGAATCATGAGTCTCTACAATATGTTGTAGATATTAATTGACCTCCGAAACACAGCTCTTCAGAACAGTTTTCTCGGATTCCAAGCCATCCATATGCTTGTTGGCGTAAGTCAACTTCACCAAAAGGACCTTCTCTTTTTCAGTCTTTTGAGCCAGCTTATCCATGAGGTTTTTCTCGGTAGCAAGATCTTTTTGAAGTTTGTCTATCTTCCAGACAACAAAAGTGTTGATCACAGAATTGTCACACTAGATTTCTGAACAAAAACTAGAAAGCGCCTCTTTCTTAGTATGCAGAGTGAAGCCAAGACCTACAATGACTTTATTAACTGCTTCGACGTTTTCATCTGAAGATCGTTAAAAATTAGCCATGAACATCGTGACTTCCTGATGTAGTTTTTTACCTTTTCCATCGTTTCAACAATGGTTTTCTCAGAAGCTTGGATTGCCTTGGTCGAATCTTCAAGGACTTTCGTATTAGCCTTAGTGAGCTTCTTAACCATTGTCTTATGGGACTTCAACATGAACTCGTAGTTGGATGAAGTTATAGATGACTCCAAAATTGAATCCAACTTGGCATTGAGTTGTTTAAACTGCCCTTGATTCACCGAGGCTTTGTCACCATCACTTGTCTGATGGATGGTAGAGGGTCTGAAAGTGAAATCTTGAAAAGCTTCCTGATCATCACCAAAGATGATGTCTAGATCGTCATCTCTCAAAGGCGAAACTGTAGATGTGTTGGGACCATAGTAACACCGAAATTAAATTGTGCCCCCATACCAGATACGTTGACAGTAACTTCAGGTGTACTAACATCGGTTGTTGTTGTTGTTGTGGTTGAGTCTGTAAAGAGTAGAGTGTAGAATGGAACATAGTTCTGAGGATGTGAAACTCTAACAGAAAATTGCGGTAGAGGAGTAACGATAATCAGAATCTTTGTGGTAATCGTAGAGGATGTTGGAGTATGTATCTAAAAAAATCAAACATTAGAGTAGAAGTAGTGGGTGGAGTGGATACCTTCGGAATTGATGTGGATGTTGGTGGATACTCTTGAAGATCAGTTTTAGTCCTAGATTTTGAATCCTCCTAAGTGACTGGAGAAGAAGACTTTGGTTTGCAAGCCTACTTCTTGATCTTCTTCTTCGGAGTTTTGAAAACTTCAGAAGTGGCAGCTTTTGCTTTTCGTTTTCCTCCCCTCTTTGGATTGTTAACTTCTTCAAGAATCTTTTGGAATTCCTCTGTAATGGGGTGAACGCCAGATGAGGTTTGTTTGCGATATTCATTCGCAATGTAATGTATTGAGGAACCTTTTCCAACATCACTTCAGGAATAGAAACAACAAAGCTGAATTTTGGTTGGATCAGACATCATGAACAAATATGTTTGCAAAATTGGAATAGCAATAATAACCGAATCTTCCAACAATGGGACCTGGTAGTGATCAAGAACATGCTTGACAATAACTGACCAAAAATGAGCACATGATATCTCTGTATGATGTGTAGAGGAAACCGTACTCATAATCAACTTAGTCCATAGAATAGAACCAAAATCACGATTTACTCCATGGTAGAGGCCATTGAATAATTGTGTAGAACAAGCGACTTACGCTGTCAGAACCAGCAACTCTTTCAGATCCCTTCAGCGATAGCGAGCCCTAAAATTCCCATTGTAACCCATCTGGAAAAACATCTCGATGAGTGTAGAAGTGGTAATCGATTCTGGATCCATGAACCCTTTAGTGGTAGCGAGCCCTAAAATTCTGCAGAAACGGGATTTAGAAATCGAGGTTTTGCGAGAAGCTACCTCAAAGTGAATGACCCCATATTGTTGACTGTAGGTAGCAGACGAATAGGCTTTAGAGAGATAGATCAAAGGAACATTGTTTGCCATGGTTAGGGCTTGAGACAGTGGCGAGTACTTTAGGCACTCAAGCATGGGTCGTAGGGCTTCATTGTAATGAGACAAGTCAAGATCAATAATGAGTTTTTGACTTGGCTTAATGTTCGATATAATCACAGATGTGGATTGATCGGAGAAGGAAGTGGTTTTAGTTGATCCGACCATTGTCTCTGTGAGGAAAACGATAAACAGTAGAGAGAGAAAATGGTTTTTTCCTTGGAGGGTTTTGAGAATAGAGGGAGCGGTGAGAGAAATCAACCGTTACAAAACCCTTATATACGTCATGAGTGGTGAGAGAAAATCGACGCTTGGCATTCCCATATCCCGGAAAGGTAGCTTGGGAAAGCGTGACAGATGCATGTGTCAGACAGCGTGCAACTGGGATGCGTGATGTCAGGAATTTGAAAACAATGCACCTAATTTTGAATCCTTATCTCCAACAAGACTTGGAAAAATCATAAAGTTTTTTGTGCAAGAGTGTGCCAAAGAAAAAGAAATAAAACAAATTAAATTTGTGGGATTTTGTGATGTCAAAATCAAATTGACATAAGATCAGATCGATCCCATGCAATGATCTCTTCGTTCGGAGCCAAGAGAGACTCGAAAACGCTTTTTGTGGTTTCCCATTGAATTATAATCATCTATTTGTTAAGAAATAGTGAAATGCTTCTTTTCATAGGCTTATGTAGGTGGCTTTAGCTCCAATCAGATTCCATAATTCAACATAAGTTCGAAAACCTGAATGAAGTACTTGTGTGACCAGTGTAGCCATAAAAACAAGTATGCTTTGAATATCTTGTAAGTGACTAGATAAAATGAAAATCTCAAAAAAATGGATCTAATTGGGTAGAAATTCCTTGGGACGAGAACGTTTCATTAAGATCACTCAAAAAGAAAAATGAGATTTCATACCATAGTGGTACAAACCAAAAAGGTTGTAAGCTTCAATGCATTGGTGAAAATACCTAGAACATATTAATTGTTCACCGTCAATTCAGAAATGTGATTCGGATTTTAGGTGTCACTTAAATCGTGGTGATAAAGATTTGAAGATCATAAACACAAATTTTGTGTCACCATAAACCTCAATGGTAATGTCTGGGAGTCTCAAGGGTTACAATTATGAAAATGAAGGTTGATGGAGAAAATATAGGTTTGTTTCGAAGAAGGTGTACCTCTGCTATAAACGAATGACTAAGCATTCAACTCTTAATTTTGTATGAGAAGAGTAAGGTAGATCGGTGACTCATGTGATTAGATAGCCTGATTGGGAAGAAACAATGAAAATTTCATTAAGGCTTCAAACATAGAGTCTAATAAGCTTGGGATAACATGCATCAGCATGCTTCTAGGGACACTTAGCTAGTACATAGATTCGGAATTGTATACCTGCCCCATCGGTCTGAATAAAAGTAACAAGAATGTGTACCTAAGACAAGAACAAATTCTGAAAATAAGGAAGAATATTTTTGAAGTTTTTGATATTTTGAAAAAGATAAAACAAAAATATAAAAATATTTGTAATTTTTGGATTTTTCTGAAAACAAATGAAAAACAGAAAAGTAAGAAAATATTTTTGTGATTTTTGGATTTTCTGAAAACAAATAAAAATTCAGAAACATAAATGAACAGTATCTTTCGAACCATTCCGAAGCTCAAAATCTATCGGAAGACATTTACTGTACAAAGGATACAACTCATTCTGAAACTCTTGATGAACACTACATTCCGACTCATTCCGAAGCTCGAAACATTTCAGAAAATGAACAGTAATTTTCGATTACGAAAGGGGTTTCGAAACTGAGTCCGCTTCGATCATTCTTAAGCCTTGTAGAATGAGATTAAAGGCTGGTGCAAGTAAGGCTCTTGTAAAGATATCAACTAGTTGATCAGAGGATCGAACAAAGTGTACTTCAATGTTTCCATCTTCAACATGATCCTTAAAGTGATGAAATCTCAGTGCAATATGTTTCTTCTTAGAGTTTTGCACTGGATTATGGCATATCTGAATTGCGCTTTCTGAATTGTAAGTCCCCAAAATTTGCTTGTGTATCAATCAGATCCAATTGATGGTGCGGAATCCCAATCAATTGGATGATGTCAGATCAAATAGAAGAGAAGGAGAAGAAGAATAACTTGAATCTAATGTATTGATGATATGATTGATGCTCCTTACAGTAGATTCTCTCTCACACACACTTCTTCTCTCTAACTTTCTCTCTCTTCTCTAGCCTTCTTCTTTTCTCTTAACCGTACACTCCCACATGCACTCCTCTATTTATATGGAACTCCAGCCATACACATGTGTACAGTCGCACACCTTGTGTACGGTCATACACAGGGTGTGCGGCCGTACACACGTGTACGGTTGTACACACAAACCGCAAACACATACAATATTACATAAAAATATATTTTCCTAGAAAAGCAAAGTATAAAACATATTTTTTGACCCAACAATCTCCCCCTTGGTTTATAGCTTTCTTTTCTAATTGGCCCAGCAAACTCCCCCTAAAAAGTAGTTGGCTTTTTCTTGTTAATCTTCATTGGGAGCTTGGCTTCAGCATTAATCTTCAAATTTCTTCGTAGTATCAAGATGAACATATGAATCTTCAATAAATGAATTCATCTTGAGCAGTTGGGTTTTTCTTCAAATTTTGACATTGAACACGTTGGGTGAGGAGGCTTCTTGAAAAGATTCTTGAAAGATAGCTCTTTCAGCTTGAGAATCTTCAGGGAGAACATCAGAGAGAAATAATCTTCTGGATCACTTCAGCAGGTTTAAGATAACAGCAGACTGATTGAGGAGGCTTCAATGCAATCTGTCACATAATCTTCAATTTCAGCTTCACCTTGCTTCTGGGGTTGACAGATTGAATGTCAAAAGAATAATCTTCATTTCTTGCTCCTTCGAATGCGAATTCTTCGATGCTCACGGATGAAGCCTTGGCTCAGAAGATCTTCAATAGAGTCTCCACGAGTCTCATCTACACCTGAAAGCACTTTTCAAGACAAAACAAAACTAAAAGATAAATTAGCACACAAAAAAATATTTTTGGATTTTTGATATTTTCTGGAAAAATAAAAACAGAAACAAAAATATTTTTGGATTTTCTGAACAAGAAATAACACTATTTTTGGATTTTTAATTTTCTGATTTTTGTTTGATTTTTGAATTATTTTTAATTCTCCTCCTAAAATTTGTGCATAGAGGAAAACTATGAACAAATTTAACAAAAATAAAATGATATCTAACTTTAAGAATGATTTGGGATCAAAGTTTTTAGACAGCCTTTTATCCGCTCGTTACCTTCCATCTTCACGTCTTTGTCTGGTCAATCGCCGGTATTGTTGTCCACTTAAACACGAAAAATTGTGACAAAATTGGGACATACTATAAGTGACAAGACAATGTGATCCTAAATTCCTAAATATTATATCTGATCCTAAGTTTCTAGATACTATATCTTAAGGACCATTCAGCTGACGACGACCAAGGATATTGTTGTCCATCTAAATTGAGCAGCGAGATCTATAGACAATCTTTGAGTGTTTAATTTTAATTGTACTGGAACATGTTTCCCGCTTCTAGATATGCCCCAGCCATCAAGAACTTCTAGAGTACTCCTTACACCGGGTGAGCAGACAACCATTCAGAGAGAGGATAGATTCAGAATTCTATTACTTATTACTTCAGAGGGGTTGAGAAGTAGAAAGTTGCATATGCTATGTACCAGGTCGGATTAGAAGTCACGCAAAGGAGACAGCATATGGCTAACAGATAAGAAGTATTTCACATATATAACATGTAGAGAAATAGAGTTGCATATGTTGTGTACCAGGTCGGATTGGAAGTCACGCAAAGGAGACAACATATGACTAACAAACGGAAAGAAAGAAAATGATATTCTACAGACTTAATTTATCGGAATTTACCAGTCGCCCCATCCAACCGGAATTAAGGACAGAATCCGCACATCGAGGAAAAGTTAAACCATGGTTCCAAGTACGGGTTCATTTAATGTGACGAGTGGATTCCCATATATATCTCCCTGCTCAACCTATCCGAGCGTCGTATTGTCAGGCTGAACAAATCTAACTAGGTCAAGATTTGTCAAGTCTATAAATTTCCTAAGTTCAACTTTGCCTAGTCATGTCCATTTTAAAAAATTTCGTGCCTACCGACGCATCAAACCAGAGCATAGACCCTTCAACTTTGGGTACGTTACGCAGACTTAGATTGCCTGTTATCATTTGATAATATCACTTCCCAAAACATCTCCCACAAGCATATTCCATAACCAACATATTATATTTTTTTTATTTTATATATATATATATATATATATATATATATATATATATATATATATATTTTTCAGTGTTGTAAAAATCGGTCTAGGCGGCCGATTAATCGGGGATTAATCGCTAGGCGGTCTTCAACCGAATAGGATTAAGGCTAATCGGTCGACCTAATCGGTTTTGGTCAAAGGGGGGTCAAAGTCGGAGTTAGACGGTTCTAATCGGTCCTAGGCGGTCCTAATCGGTCCTAGGCGGCCTAATCGGCCAAATTTTCAAATTTTCAATAATTTAAATATTAAACCAAAATTTTCAAAAATTCAAAATCTCATAGTATCTCAATGTTCAACTAATATATAAAAAAAATCAAAAATTAAATTTTAAAGTTTTTCTCCAAAATTTTCAAAATTTAAATGTTTTGAAATATATAATATCCAAATTTACTTCTTTTCTTAAAATATATTAAAATTTGAATAACTTTTCTTATTAATTGGATGATAAATTGTTGTGTTTGTTAAACTTATTATTAAACTTTTATGCTTATGTATTTATTCTTACGATTAAAGTTATATTTATTAATTTTCGAATAATTTTCTTAATAATTAATGGTCCCCGGTTAATCCCCCGGTTAATCCCCGCCTAGCCGATTAATCCTTAGACTCCAGTCCACCGTCTAGCTAACGTCTAACGTTTTCTGCAACCTTGATATTTTTTAAAATTTTAAAATTTTTGTTTTGTTTTTATTTCTCCCCCTAAATTTGTGCATATGAGAGAAACGAAAGTAAATGCGCAAATTTAAATTATCCTAAAACAAAAATTAGTCTTTAAAGCGAATCAGATTAAGATAAACGCAGGAGTATAGAGAAGAAAACTCAAACCGTAAGTCACCGATTGAATTTGCATCCAGAAGGTCTGAGAACAGCACGCATAATCTCATAATAGATCCGAAAATTCTTCATGTCATTAAGCACAAACCCCGAGACTGATCACTTCCTTTCTTCCCTTCCCGCAAAGGACACATACTCTCAAACAAATGTCTGAATGTTGTACAGTTGAGAGATGTCCCATATCAAGTGCCAGGAACAACCACTACCAACAAACCGAAGTCTGATGATATGCCTCCATAACTGCTCCGACACAGAGCGAGATCAGTTGGCCTTTGGAACCCAGTCCATTTTGAAACTGAGTCGACCTTTGTCATCTTTGCATGATACTCTCTCCGATGACATGTCCTGCTTATCACAAACAGAAGATGTAAAAATATTAGAAGCGTTAAAAGATTTGGGAGAGTGAGCCTTTGGAACCCATTTGTAATTGGGTTTAACCCATTTCTTTTTTGATCTGATGGGTGGCTCGGTACTTGATTTTGAACTTGATATCGGCCGTTGAGATGACTTTGATTTTGGCTTCACGGGAGCATCTCTTGGATTGGACTTCTTGGGCGACATTCCCTTCTTATTCTTGGGATTTAGATCCTTGGCCTTGTGGGTTTGATTTTTGGCCTTCTGCGCGTTCCAGTCACCATTGTCTGAACGTGACCTTGAGGGGTTTCTTTTAGAAAACCTCCCTCTTTGCGAGTTTTGTCAGCCTTATGCATAGTAGGGAACGTATGCGCGATTTGGACAATTTCCGGCAATGTGTCCAGGTGTTCCACAGTGAAAGCATGTCTTTTTCTTCACCGTGGAGTTGTTTCTTCCTGCCCCTAGTGGCGTGTCCATGCCTTGTCTCTTGTTGTTCCCACATGCACACTTGCAACAAGAACTCTGTTACGTTGGAATTGGTGGCCTATATTTCTCAATGGCAGGTTGATCAGAAGCAGTTGAGTTCGAAGCAACAAATTCAGAGTTCAAGGAGATGTTGGTTTGTTCAATGGTGTTCTCCTTGTTCTCATCCTCTACTATTTTACCTGCACATAAAGTAGAAGCATTAGTATCTTCAACTTAAATACCTCCTGACACAAATCCAGCTGGTTTGCCATATCGAAGATGTGTCTCCCTGTCAATTTCGTCCTGTGTCATAGGGATGAATGTGTAGTTATGATTGAAAGGTGGAGAAATACTATCATACCCTAGACCCTTGTTTTGATTTTCTTTGAATTTTAATTGGGTTTCATATAAGGACTCGACTGTCTTACTTGACGCAGTGTAATTTTTGAAACTAACATCTGTTTTTCCACACTTTATTTTCAAAGCGTCAAGTTCTTCAGTTACAGCATCAAGTTTTTTCTTAATGTGATCATAATTTTCACACTTATTGCTGTCATTTTCTTGTAAGTTTCGGAAATCCTTGATTTTTGTTTCTAATTGAGCTTTTAATGGTTTCTATCCTTTCCTAAGAGTATAGCTTTCATATTTGAGGTCCTCATTTTCTCTTTTTAATAAATCAATTTGTTCACGAAGAAATTTAATCGTAGCTTTACAAGATGGAGTACATAAAACTTCATTTACCGGAATTGATGTGAAACTCATTTTTTTTAATTGCCCTTTGACTTAAAAACCGAGAAAGTCAAATTTAAAAAGTCAAACCGAAAAGCTAAATTTGAAAAATTAAAAGTCAAACGAGAAAGTCAAAGGTCAAACTTGAAGGTCAAAGTCAAAATTTTAAAGTCAAAAGTCAAAAATTAAAATAAAAAATTTTGGGTTGAAAAAGAAAGTTGAAAATATAGGAAATTAATTTTTAACTAAAATATGTCAAAAATGCGAAATTAGAATCGATATGGAGTCTTTATGGATTCAAAAGGGAAAAGATATAGCATCTACCAAGCTAGATGAGATGGTAAGGCGTGAGGTTTGTTAATTAGGGGATCCGGGTTCGAATCCCAGCAGCCCCAATTTCTCTTTCTTTTTTCTTAATAAGGCAGCCCCAATTTCTCTTTCTTTTTTCTTAATAAGAAACTATGTTGCGAGGATGAGGAGGATGCAAAGCCGAGCCGTAAACGTCCGAGCCGCACAATCCGAGCCGTACACCGAGCCGGCCGCACAATCCCTAGCTGCACACCTTCAACAGATTCGCAAAAAAAACGACGTTTTTCACCCTTTTTGCTCCAAAACTCGATCAAAAACTCGTTTTTATGAAAAATGCAAAGAAGTAACCCCCCTTATTTTTGCGAGATCTATCCAAAAACGCTATTATATTTTCAAAATAAGATCAAATAAGCTCCAGGTCTGAAAAAATTGATTGATACAACCAAGCTCTGATACCAATTGTAAGTCCCCAAAATTTGCTTGTGTATCAATCAGATCCAATTGATGGTGCGGAATCGCAATCAATTGGATGATGTCAGATCAAATAGAAGAGAAGGAGAAGAAGAATAACTTGAATCTAATGTATTGATGATATGATTGATGCTCCTTACAATAGATTCTCTCTCTCACACACTTCTTCTCTCTAACTTTCTCTCTCTTCTCTAGCCTTCTTCTCTTGTCTTAACCGTATACTCCCACATGCACTCCTCTATTTATATGGACCTCCAGCCATACACATGTGTACAACCGCACACCCTGTGTACGGCCGTACACAGGGTGTGCGTCCGTACACACATGTACGACTGTACACACAAACCGCAAACACATACAATATTACATAAAAATATATTTTCCTAGAAAAGCAAAGTATAAAGCATATTTTTTGACCCAACAGTCTTCATATTTATCCCGTAATCTTTAAGCTGACTTTGAATCCATACGACTTGAGAAGTACATGATGCAACTGTGATATACTCAACTTTAGTAGTGGATAAGGAGACACATGTTTGCTTCTTAGATTGCCAACTAACTAGTTTTCCATCCAGAAACTGACATCCTCCTGTTGTACTTTTACGATCAAGACCGCATCCACCAAGATCAGCATCAGAATATGCTTGCACAAAGAATCCAAAGTTAGAAGGATACCAAATTCCAAGGGATGTCGTTATTTTGAGGTATCGGAGAATATTCTTCACAGCAGTCATATGAGGTTCACGTGGATTTGCCTGAAACCTAGCAAAATAGCAAACATCTAACATAATATTTGGACGACTAGATGTTAAGTACATTAAAGAACCAATCATTTGTCGATATAGAGCGATATCAGCTGCTGGCTTATCCAAGGATGGAGTGAGCATCGTTCTGAACATCATTGGAACCTTGACCTTTGAATTACCCACCATGCCAAAATCCGCAAGCAAAGTCTTAGTGTAGGCTTCTTGGTTGATGAAAATACCCTCTGAACTCTGTCTAATATTTAAACCAAGGAAAAAGTTAATAGGACCCTTTAAGCTTATTTCAAATTTAGTTTCCATCATTTTTCAGAATTCAGCTGTTAACCTAGGATTAGTGGATCTGAAAATGATATCATCAACGTAAATTTGGACGATCACTAGATGGTCACCGTCTTTCTTGCGAAAGAAGGTTGGGGCGACCGAACCTTGTTTAAATTTGGATTGTTTCAAAAATCGAGTTAGGGTTTCATACCTCACACGAGGTGCTTGTTTTAAACCATACACAACCTTATCCAAAATATAGCAATGACTTGGATATTTTTCATTTACAAAACCTAGTGGTTGTTCCAAATAGACTTTCTCCTATATTTCACCATTTAGAAATGCACATTTCATGTCCATTTGGTAGACTTCGAAATTTTTATGTGCTGCATAAGCAAGGGAAATCCAAACATATTCCAGTCTTGCAACCGGTGCGAACGTCTCTTCATAGTCTATGCCTTCCTCCTGGAAGTATCCTTTCACAACTAATCATGCCTTGTTTTGAATCACGTTGCCTTCTTTGTCAAGCATATTACGAAATACCCATTTTAATCCAATCACTGATGCATCCTTTGGAGTTGGAATCAATCTCCATACTTTTTTATGTTCAAATTCGTTGAGTTCTTCCTGCATAGCTTGCACCCAATCTGAATGATCAAGAGCAATCTTCACAGTTTTAGGTTCTATCTTGGAATTAAAGGAGTTAAACATGCAAAATTCCATTTTGGAGAATAATGTAGTTTGTTTGTCTTTTTATTGAGCCCTGGTAAGAACACCTAAAGATGAATCTCCAATAACTTGACTTTTTGGATGATCTTTAGTCCACTTTGACATAGGTGGATAGTTCGGATCACATGCTGGATTGATTTTAGGAACTACTGCCTCAAATTCCGATTGTACATTAGACCATCATTCGGAATCAGATCCACCCCCTGGAAATCTACATGGGATTCTATAATTAGAGTGGAATCATTCCCCCTGAGTGGAATATCAGTGTTGACTCCTGGATCATAATTCTCACCCTGAACAGGTGTATTTGTTGTGGCGGTTGAAGTGGAACCTTCCCCCTGGAATGGTGTATCATGTTGTTGTTGTGGCGGAATTTCAGAAGCCTTCGGAATCAGTGGCTCTGTTCTGAGATCTTTGGCAACATCATCAATGATTTTCTTCAATTCATCCTCATTATTATCCGTAGCCTTTGATTCTGAAGAAATGGCCTTTTCGGGTTCATCAAACAAATTCATAAATTCCTCATATAGATTCATAAGAGGAATCGTCTGAGATAGTGTTGATGAAAAGATTTCTTAATATGGACAATCCGCTTTCTGATATTTCTTCATATAATTATCGTCAAAAGTGACATAATAGGTTTCCTCGATCTTTTTGGAATTCTTGTTCAGAACCCTATATGCCTTCGAAGTAAGAGAGTACCCTAAAAAGATTCCTTCGTCTGCTTTCACATCGAATTTGTTCCTATGCTCTTTGGAATTGAATATGAAACGCCTGGAACCAAAGACATGAAAGAACTTAACATTAGGTTTTCTATTATTCGGAATCTTATAAGGTGTAATTAAGAATCTTTTGATTATGAAGGATCAATTCTTTATGAAACAGGCAGTTGCGATAGCTTCGGCCTAGAAGTAAAGTGGTAGATTCGCAAATGATAACATCGTCCTTGTAGCTTCACAGAGAGCGGTTTCTCCTTTAAAAGACACCGTTCTGCTATGGAGTGTAGGGCGATGAGAAATTGTGAGTAATTCCTTTTCCAGTCAAGAATTCTTCAAACACTGTGTTTTTGAATTCCGAACCATTGTCATTGTGTATTTTCCGAACATGCTTTTGTAGTTGTAGCTCGACCTGCTTGATGAAGCCTATCAAATTATGCGCTGCTTTGGTTTTTCCTTAAGAAAAACTACCCACGTAAATCGAGAAAAATCATCAACAATATCTAGAATGTACTTGTTACTGCCAATGCTTTCAATAGCAAATGGTCCACATAAATCAATATGCATTAATTCAAGTGGTTCAATAATCTTACTGTTAATTATTGAAGAGTGAATTTTTCTGCTTTTCTTTCCATCACAAAGACTAATATTTTTCTTTGAATAAATTATTTGTGTTTCTTATCCATCTTTTACACAAACGCTTTTTCCTTCTTTTTCATATTTGCTTCGTATTCCTTGAGAGTTATCTCTGGTTCTGAAACCATTTTGCCTTTGGCCTTAACATCTTTTGATGTATTGACAGGTTTTGAAGATTGAGTTTTAGGAGAAAAACTTGTTTATGACTGTTCAATTGGTTTTGAAACCTTTGATTTTGAAATATGAGGTTCTGAAAAAGGTTTTTCTTGTGGTTTCGGAATTGGAGAAGAATTCTTATTTTGATTTGAAACTCTTTCTGAATTAACAGAACTTTGATTTGAATTCTTATTTTTCCAAAAAACGCTTTCTTTCTTTTAGATTTTTCCTATATCTAGCATTTAACATTCTTTTCTTAGCGATTAAATCTTCAGCAGTTTTGTGAATGTTAGCTTTTGGTTTCTCTTTTCTAACAGGCGTTTCTTGCTGTTCTGAAGACGTTTCACTAGGAACATCTTTCGTACCACTGGGTCCAGCCTGATCATAGTGATAGTCAACATGATTAAGTGGTTCTTAAACGTATTCCCCTTTGGTTTTCTAAGATGTCACTTCAGAAAGATCATTTGTCTCATCCGCATTGTCTATTGGTCTAGACCAGAAGTATTCATCATTACATCCATTGGCATTATCATTATAACTAGGGATGTTAATTCTAAAGTAATAGTTTTGTCCAGTCCTTTTGTTACGAACACCTAATTTGGTACAATTTGAACCTTTGGAAAAATAGTTGCTTTTTCATTTAAAACCTTTGAACTTTTATTTTTAGAAATTCTTAAAAATTCAACTTAGTTTTCAAAAATTAAGTTTCTTTAAGGTTCTTCAAAATTCCGTACAAAAGCTTAACACTCAACTTCATCCTCTACATAAATCTCATTCATTTCGCTTTCATCGAAATCAGAAATATTCTTAGGTGCAAGATTATTTTCCAAATTCAACTTCTTGCATAATAAGTCATACTTCTGCATGAAATTCATTTATATTTCTTCATTGTCCTTTTCAGTTAAAATAATTTTCAGCATCATTTTGTGTTCTTTGGACTTAATGTGATCGTCTATTTGTCTCAAATCCAACACGATAGGAACCAGACACCTCATCAGAAGAAACAATGGATTCACACTTATAACACTCAGCATCGATTTCATCCTCTATTAACTCAAGAAAGGGTAAAATCATTTTGTGCAATCATTTCTCTATTTCACAATAGAAATGCAATTGAGTGATATTGAAATATAAAAGCTTAGCAATTAAACAGAAAATATTTCTTTGTTTCATAAGTGCACGAGTATCTCTCTTAAGGTAAATAACATCATCATTTGACCTAATAAGCTCTAACTCCAAAGCCTCTATTTTTAATCTCCTCTCTTCACTTATAAATTTTGTCATGTTGATTTGATCAGCCAGATTAGAATTACTTAGACGAGTTTGTTTTAAACTATCACTGAAATTAGAAAACAATATATTTTAAATCGTCTAGTTCATAATCATACCGAGAGACAGGAATATTAAGAGATTCGAGTATAGAATGTACCTTATTGACTGCCCGTTCACATTCTTTCACATGCTCCACAACGGTTTTTGCAGCAAAACAACTTTCGAAAGGTCAAGCACCATCAGTAGCGTATCTCGTATGTTCCTAAGCTCCGTTTTGAACCATCAAACATCTACCTTGATAACTCGGTAATTCTGACTTAGCTACAAAGCACCCTCCATGTGTGGGGTTCCTGAATTCATCATCCTTAGAGTCTGTAGACTAGACCTCAACTCTTCCTTCCTCGTCACTACCTTCTTGTACAATCAACACCGGCTTTGCATTCGACGCTTTCTGTTTCCTCAGCTCCTTTATCTTTCGAAGATAGTAGGCTTCATCCTATCAGATTATTCCATGACATTTATTTTCCTCAACATAAACTCTTTAGCAAAATGATTATTGTCATGACAGTAATTGCAATCATAGCCTAAATAACCCAACAGTTTCTTTTCCTTATTCTTGGCTTCATTACATGAGTTCTTGAAACCTTCATCTTTGGGCTTTTGAGAACTGTAGCTGCCCTACTTGTTTCTATTTCTGAATCTAGAGTAGTTCTTCTTAAAGAACTTTTTTGAATTAGACACCCTAAGAGCATACTCTTCTTTTGAAATTTCGCTTTCTGAAAGATCTGATTCAGAATCTTCTTCAGCAACCTTCTTTCCCTTCGCAACCAAAGCAAGGGATCCCATACTTGAAACAAGCTTTGCATCCTTTGTCACTTCATCTTTGAGAAACCTTAGAATTCCCACCAGTTCCGCCAAGGTGTAGCTTTTGAACTGTTCATGTGCCTTGACCCTGGAAACAACTACCTTCCATTCAGCTCTCAGCCCGTTTATAAACGTGACCTTTTGTTCAATGATTTGATGTTTGAGATTATTTTTTAGCATTCTGCTTAACAGATGATTAAATTGGTTGAATGTCTGATCTAGGTTTTCATCAGATTTTTGCATAAAAGCTCCAAATTCCGATAGCAACAAAGTTTGCACAAAGTGTTCCAGATCAGCATCATTCGAATAGAATTCCTTTAACCTATTCCATATTTCTTTTGTAGAATCACATGCACTTACGAGACGAAACATATCTGGAGGAAGAGCAAATCGAATAATCCTCATAGCCTTTATATTAGCCATAAGCCTATTCTTTTCATCTAGTGCAGCGTCCTTATGTTCAAGAAGGAGTTTATTGTATTCAACCAAAGTTTTAATCTGCTACCTTGTACCAAAATACGAGAATGTTTCCTCTATTATGGAATGCCATATCAGGGCTCCATGTTCTTCAATTCCAAGAGCATAGTCTTCGAAGTGCAAAGCCTAGACTTCATAGTCTTGAAGAAAGAGGATTGGAATCCTTGTTGTGGATCCAATACTACTAGAGAGATTAAATGAAAGAGCATGTGGATCTTCGTTGGCCATCTTATCGAGAATTCACAGAGACTAACAAGAATAGATAGAACCAGATTTGTAATACGTGAATTGAGTTCAAGGGTAAAACTTGAGTTCTAGATCAGGAATCTGCAATCGATCGTGATGATTGACACAACAAGAACAAATCCAAGTTGAACGTAAAACCGTAGCAAAACTCAATAGAAGAATAGCGAACTAATTTCACTATCTCCTGCTCTGATACCAACTGTGAGAATAATAAATAGATCGGCTGATTCTATATTGAATACGTGAATTAATGACAAGAATAATGAAGATCGAACGTGTGTCGGATTCTTAGATTAATAAACTTTAGAAGAGTTCAACAAGAACTTCTTTATGAAAGCTTACAGCAGCAATTAGGGTTTTACAAGCATTGACCCTAATAATGCATGCATGCACTCTATATATAGGCTAGACTATTAAAGCAAAAATACAACAATGGATAGACTCATCTCGATAGTAAACCTATACTAGCACATACATTTAACACAACACAATTAAGCCTAACAGATAAACAATTATGAATTTTGGTATATTCAGATTTTTTTTTCTCGATAAAAAACATGGCCTAAAAAATTAAACGAAAAAAGAAAGTGAGTTTTTTTTTTGTATAATCCAATGCATGCGCTTCCAATGTAAAAATCTACAACTCTTTCTTTATCCGTTGACTATTTTAATTTCCGATGCTCTCCATTCGTCCATTGGTTCTTGTTAATAATGGTTCTCTATTATACTTCACCTCCATATATATCAAACAATGGAAACCAACAATTAAGACGTTGATACACCATGTATTTTCAGTTATATCTAAGTACATTACCATTTGCGACTTGTCATTTTCCATCTTCTAAAAACTTTTTCATTTTAATGGATAAAATAAAGTTATAGCTATTATTTAAAAAAAATAGAAGTATATTGGTTTTGGTAATAAATAACAATTAAAGTAAGTCTCCATTATGGAAAAAAAAAGCTATAATGGATAGAAAATAAAAATATATTGTTATTATGTATAAAAAAAGATAATATGTTGTAATTTGGTAGAAAGAACAATACCTATTCGTGAGGGATACGAACAAATTGAATTATTTAATCCTTCTGTCTATAGATTTAAAGATATGTATCAATTTTTACATATAGGATTAGTTCAAGTTAGTTTAAAGCCTTTGACTAGAGAAGGTTTAAATGCTTGTTTGATGGTAGCCTTAAGAGATTGTAGGCATTTAGACTTTGGAGACTCACTACTAGGGCTTGTAGAAACGAGTCTTTGTAATGGTCAAGTTTATTTTAATTGCTTTCCAAATTTCCCTGTTTCATTAACAGATCCTCATATATTAAAAACTTTAACCTTAAATATACAAACTAAAGGCTATAATATGATACAAAATAGTGAGCATGTTGCCATTAGTTATAGAGTTTATTACAAAGTTATGAATACATTAAACCCAAAAAATAGGTATCAAAGTATAAAAGATGGAACAACATTAATAGAAATGGATTCAAATAAATCTAATATGATGACACCAAGGGCAATCTCTTGGGAAAATATCCAGTTGCCAATGAACAAGAAAATTTAAGCTCATTTCATTATTAGTGAAATGTGTGTTGCTATAATAGATAAAAATGTTAATATATATTTTGTTTTTCCTATTCTTTTATGTTACTAATAATGTCTGTATGTTTCTTTTAACATGTTTTTTAGGTCTAGGATTTGGAACAAGCTCATGATGAATTTGCGTGACAAAATGGTGAAATGGCCGAAAAACAAGCACAAACAGAAAAACAACCGATGAAAATGGTCGAATTCATGACACCATATGACGGCAATAACCGTCCCGGCAATCAACCCAATCCATTTAATGTTCCTTAGGTTATTCATTGTAAACGTTTTTACGTTTTTAAGACTTCTATATTATGTTTTTGGTTTATACAATTGTTAAAACTTATGTTCTAAAGTGTAAACGTTTGTATGAATTTTAGATTTATATTTATTTTTTTGTGTTTGAATTTATAACATAGTTTTGTTAGTTGTATTAGTTTTTTTTCTACATTTTATGCTGAATTTTTTTCGGTTATTTTATTTATTTATTTATTTAATTTTTGTGTGTTTTTCTGTTTTTCATAATTGTAAATGTTTCTCGGAAATTCCTAGGAACCTTTTGTCACGAAAAGCTGTCAACAAAGTATGGTACAAGGTCTCGGGAATACGTTTCTAGGGAATTCCTCATAAAAATGCTTCATAGGTATTTCCTCAGAAATAAACTTCCTAGGAGATTCATCGGAAATAAATTTCATATGAAAACTCTCAGAAATACCAAAAAAAAAATGTCTAAGAAAAGCCTCGGTACTTCCGACAAAAAATGTTTCCTAGGAAATGTGTCGGAAACTTTTTCGGAAATCTTTTACAAAACATTTCCTAGAAGGGTTTTACTTATGCATAATATTTTCTTGCCATTAATTACTCGGAAACACCGTTTTCCTAGGAATTTTCGAGGAAAATGTCCTTAAAAAAACGTTTTTTTAGTAGTGTTGTATCAATAAAAAAATCACAAATTTGTATAATTTATAATTTGGATCATATTACTCGTGAATGTTTTCTACTATCTCTCGAAGATAATTACCTTTTGTGATACGTTATTTATATATTTTTAGAAATGCCAAATTCTACAAAAACCATTATATATAGTTGAGATTTTTTTTATCTTCCTATTTAATGAACGAAACCTTTTGTAGGTGTCACTTCCACCAAACATTTTACATCAAAGTGAATTTTCTGTTATACCCCTCGTTTTCATTCAATATTCAATTCTAATTGACTTTTTTTTATCTAAATTCGGTTTTTTACATATAGTCCCTGATTTAACATCTTAATTGACTTAAATGGTCCCTGTTTCATAGTATTTCTACAAAAAATTAGTTAAAAGTTTACAATTAATTTAAAATTTTCACAACATATTCTTATAACACTAATGGTATTCCAATTAATTTACACAAGTACTATACCTTATATTAATATTTTCTTTATACAACATATTCTATTAAATTATATTTTTTAATTGATACTTAAGAAAATGAAAGTGTTAAACTCAAATTTAAAAATTAAATAAACAATATATAAACGTCTTAATTATTTATTTGTTTTAAATTTAATATACATTTATATATACATTATTATTTACAAAATAACTTTTTACCATCATGTTTTTAATAAACTATTTTAATAAAATTTTATAAATCTTTGATTTTCTATTATCATTTTTAATCATCAATATTATTTTCTTTTTTACGCGTGGTTTCCAAGGGTTGTAACCTAGTTTAACATTAAACGAATTCTTTTGTAGTTTAATCGGTGAGTTTGTATTTTTTTTTTTCAAAAAACCCGATCTAAGTTTTTTCTATCGATGAGTTGCATATAACAAACATAATATTATTGAAATTTCGGTAAAAGATGCTATAAAAAAAATAAAAATCAGACTTTCTATCGTTAAATTAAAATGAAAAATTCGAAGTTAAATTAAAATGAAAAATTCTTTCAAATGGGTAAACCAACAAATTTCAAACTCTCATGGTTTTTATATAATTCAAAGTTTTATGTAAAAGAAAACTTCTTTTGGTGATTAAACTGAAAGAAGACTAAAGTGGATTTTATGGAATTTCACCTTTCAGAATTTATAATTTTATTTGTTTTATATTGATTTTTATTTAATGATCCAGAGAAGGAAAACTTGTTTAAAAAGATATTAAAAAGAAAAAACAGTAAGATAACGAGGAATCTGAGTTAATTATGAATGCTGCTAAAGAAGCCGAACAGGACGCTTAAATGCTTAATTATCAAGATGAATGCCTCTGATCAAAGGAAGGAAGGCACAATATAGATTTCCATAACCTATTGGCATCATCACATTATGACTCGTATCATCCTTGGTTTCAATTTTTTAAGAAATCGACACAGCATATTTCAAGTATGAAGTTGTTTTCATCAAGAAACAAACACGTTGCTTATATTGTCTTCTTGGTCACTTTCTGTAAAATATTCACCAATTCTGAAAAAAATGCCACCTTATCATAACCAGTATCATTTAAATTTTACATGAATCATGTATCACATCAATAATATAATATGATAAATATTTACCCATTAACTATTTATTATCATTAGTCAATATTTCAATATTTTGTTATAAAGAACGCATGCCATCAAAGTTCCTATCATGAGTGGGTGGGAAGGATGATTACTTTTGGTAACTTGATAGCCATCTAGTGTCCTTTTCGTTCCAATTTTTAGTGTCAAAGGGAGCAATAAATAGGTGCATTGTACATCATTTGTGCATATCAAATCACCCCCTAAGTCATCACACTACACCATACTTGCACTTTTGTTCCTTTGGGCACTCAAGTACCTTCCCTCAATCATAATAAAAGAATCAAAAACATAAGAATAATGACATAAAATAATAACCAAAATTAGTCATTTTCTCATTTAATGTAATGAATCCGAAAGAAAACATGTTTTAAGGTAACAAATGTTTAATTATCTATAGTTTTGTAGGTAAGATCAATGAAAGAATTGAATGAAAAATTAAACTCTATCATTATTAAATGTTATTTCGGCATTCAATGAATTTGAAGTTTAATGGTCATTGAAGTGTTCAATGAAAAAAAAAATTATTTCTTAAATGCATATTATAAATTAGTTTTTGTTATATTTTATTGACTTTTCTAGAGTCAAATGTATTATAAGTAATTTTTTATGGAGTTAAATGAAACGTGAAAAGATGATGATTTAATCCATTAAATTATATAGAGTTAAATATATTATGGATGTCCTTAATTAGCTAATAATTGGTGAATTTGACACTAACTTGGAGGGGGCAAGGGGCACTAAATAAAAATGTAAAACACCAATGAAAGTCGTTTATATAAAATGCAACAACAAATTTAACATTTTATAATACAAATACAAATTCATTACAATAATATCAACGATAAATGGTTTGCTTGGTCGTTTGCTAATCTACTTTCACGGGTACCCTCGTACAATGAGTGATGTATGGTTGCTTTTTTGTATCATTATAATGGTCACTTAGACTAGTGGGTGTTGGTCGCTGGCGATGCTCGCTAAGATGGAGGAACGCTGCCCCTAGCACTCGCTAGGGGCTCGTTAAGATCACCTTGCTACCGTTTTAGCGAGAGGAGAGAGACTTGGCTTTGTTGTGATTGGTGGACTTACCATTGACCGGATTCATTTACTTCATATCTGACCAAACTCAAAAAAGAAAAAATAATCTCTCCGGTTTTTGGTAAAAACATCCGAATTTTACCCAAAAAAATTATAATTACAATTTTTTATTCACCATTAGAAATTAACACTACACTCTTAAGATTTCACATATACAAAATATTATTATCTCTCTAACAAATACTCTCAATTCACAAAATAAAAATATATTCATCTACCCAAAATAAAACCCCAAGAAAAAATATCTTTAAACCTTTCATCACTAAACCTTCCACCTCCAAACCTTCAATCACCAAACCTTCCATCACCACCATGTTATCGACCTTAATTTGATCAAATCATTCGTTCCCTTACTAGTTACTACTATCCTATTATGGCTCTACAGTTGTTTCCATTCAATCCGTACTCTTCTCAACCCATGTCATTTTACCAAAAGCAACCCCAAACTAATTTCTAATCCCAACCAATACCTCATCCAAATTTCGATCTTGATCCATATGAGATGGTTCAAGAAACCCAATTTTGTTCACAACCTCAATCCCAAACTAATTTTCAATCCCAACCATGCCACCTAGTAAATGACTCAACCGATTCTTCTGATGAACTCCCCGTTCAAGAGTAGAGCCCAAAGTTGAACCAAAATGAGAAAAGTAAAGGGAAGGGGAAGGCTCAATGCAAAGTATGGCCGAATGATGAAGAGAGGGCATCAGCTCAAGCATGACTTGATGTGTCAGAGGATCCGATAACAGGCGACGAGCAACATTCGAAAACCTTTAAAAATAGAGCTTCGATTAGTTTTTGTGTCTGAATGAAAATGGAGTACCGCACTGCTAAACAACTTTATTTGAAATGGAGGACTGCTAACAAAGCATCTGTTGAGTTTAATGACATCTACATGAACACGACCAGCAACCATCAAAGCGGTGAAAATGAGGTGGATGTCCTATCAAAAGTGCTTAAGATTTATAAGGCAAAAGTCGGAAAACCTTTTGGTAATGAGGCATTTTAAGGGAGTTGTGAGGGACAAACCAAAATGGCTTAATCTAAAAATGTTGATGATTATGCGGACATGTCCAAATGAAGCAAAACTTTCGAGTCAACCCAGAATTAATCTTCTGATGCGTGTATCAGGGGATAGACCTCAACAACGACGATCCATATGAAGCTCCAACTCGTCCTATGGGACGATACATAGAAAAAAGAAAATAGAAAGATGCACAAAGTTCATCGAGTGAAGTGGAGGAGATAAGGAGCAACATCAAAGGGTTGGACGCTAAGTTTGATGCTTTTTGGAATTAGGAAAGGAAAAAGAAAGTAACTGTGTGCTAAATCTTTTCTTAAACCCGGGAAAGAACTTGTCCGAGGAGGATCATCGGATTTTCAACAATGCAAGGAAGGATATTGCTAAGCAATACAACTGGGATAAGACGTAGTATTTTTATGTCTTAGATATAGTTTTAATTTATGTTTTAAGTCTAGTTGTAAATCGTGTTGTAGGTTTTAAGTCATGTTTTAAGGTTTTTAAGTAACTTTTTAGGTAGTAAGTCTAGTTTTAATTTCCAATACTTAGCAAGTGGGAATAACCAACAAGTATTAACTTAACGATCAACCCTATTTATTACATTTTAGATTATTTTGTCAGTATTTGGACTTTGTCAGAAATGAAGATGGTAAGTATTTTCGAGAAATGTAGATTTGTTAAACATTTTATACATTTATAAAAGGGGAATTAAGTAATCTTTACCACTTTTTAATGTGTATTTGAAAAAAAAAAACCAAATATATAATTTTTGTAAAAATAACCACGTTGTCTGGAATAACACATTCATGACCAAGAAAAACCATTTTTTTGACTAACTCCAGAATTATATTCCAGATTCCGGACCAACATTCCGAATTCCGGAATAAAAATTCAGATTTCAGAAAAAAAATTCTGAAATTTTAAGAGCAAGTCCGAAATCCGAAGAACAATTCTAGAATTTCAAGAGAAAAAAAAAATCATTTTTTCTTAATTTAACAAACATAATAATATGAACTATATTCAATATTAGTGCATTAAATAAGACATTTTATTGAAAACGGCGACATTAAACATTACGAAATGTAACATTCAGAATAAAAAAACAAAACAATTTCTTTGAAAATTAATAAAAAATAATAACAAAAATGAAAAAAATGAATAGTACTCCAAAATATGAACCGGAGTTATACATTGCGTGGAAAATAGTTAGTTTTCAAAAACTAAAAAATAATGATAATTTTCTTTGAAAACATTGTTTATAATGATTAATTTACTCAATAGCTTTTTATAAAAAGGTTTAAATTATATTTGGTTACTTAACTTTTGATTTTATACTCATTTGATAAGTAACTCGTTTTAGTTTTTAAAAGACCACTTAACTTTTAATTTTTTAATAAAATAGTCACTATGACCGGTAATAATAAGTTTATATATATATATATATATATATATATATATATATATATATATATATATATATATATTTGCTATCTAAGATCGTCTAACTTTCTTTTTTAATTATTTTAGGTCGTTGAACTTTTTGGGGCTATAATTAGTCACTAAACTTTTAAATTATGTTTATTTGATTACATATATATTTTTTCAACTATTCATTTTTATTACTTTATTTTTTACATTCGTACATGTTATCTTCCATAATTCGTTTTTATAACTTCAATTTATTGTGTTTTTGCATTTTTTTTTTACAATTTAACTTTTTTTCTTCTTTTTTATTATTTTTGTCAAAATTCAGTTCTACAACTTCATTTTTTTTTTGTTTTTATATAGTTTTTTCATAATATGTTTTTAAAATTTTATATTTGTTTCGCAAATTATTAATACTAAACTACATAATTATTAACTAAAGTGGTAATTCTAGAATTATTTGTTCCTCACGCATCCCGTGACGTTGCATAATTAACAACTTTCTTATCTGAATGTTTATTTATTACAATAGTAACAACACTCCACATATATTTCTCAAATAAAAAAAGATTAATGACTAAAAAACCACTACATTTTGTCACTTATCTGGTTTAACCACCGAATTTTTATTTGTGCTAAAAAACCATCAGTTTTAGATAAAAGTTTTATTGCGACCATTATGACATATATTTGTGCTAAAAAAACCACTCATATATTGGTGGTTAAAGCGAACCTTTAGAAAAATATAGTGTTTTGTTCGTAATTAAAACCGGGTCTAACATGTAACAATGGTTGTGCTGCCAAAAAAATTGTGGTTTTTTCATAATTTATTAAAATTAATGGTTAAACTCACTTGTGGAAAAATGTAGTGTTGTTTTGTAATTACCACAACAAAAAAATTCATCATTATTTTCTCATATTCTTTGGTGGTTTTTCTCTTATACTAAATTATAAGTTTTGTTTGATTATCGAAATTATAGATTCAAAATCTGATTCTCTTCGGTTAATTAGTATCCAACTTAATAATAAAAGCTATGTATACCGTAAGTTATGAAATGATGATTTTTTTTTGTGTGAGAAACATATGCAAGGTATTGTTACTAGTGTAATAAAGAGTTGATAATATGCAACGTTACTGTATATGTTAGAAACTGATAATTATAGGATTATCACTTTGGTTAGTAATTTTGCAGTTCAGTTAAATTACATCAAATTAGAGAAGCAATTATATGAAGTTCTAAAAACATTTTTCCGAAAAAAATCTAAAAAGAAAGAAAAAATGAAGTTGTAAAATTGATTTTAAAAAAATATGAAAACAAATTAAAAAAGTTATGTTGTAAAATTAGATTGTGAAAAAACATATTAAAAATGAATTTATAAAAACAAATTATGAAAAAAAAAATATAAAAACGAAATAAAAAATAAAGTTATAAAAACGAACCGTGAAAAGCATGTAAAATCAAAACAAAAATGAAGTTATAAACGTATTGTAGGAAAAAAATATAAAACCGAATGAACCCAATTTTAAACACATAGTGACTAATTATAACTTAAAAAAGTTAAGTGACCTAAAATAGCCAAAAAAAATAAGTTTGATGACCTTTTATATATATATATATATATATATATATATATATATATATATATATATATATATATATATATATATGCAAACCTATTATTTCCAGTCATGGTGACCATTTTGGCAAAAATTTAAAAACTAAATGATCTTTTAAAACTTAAAATTAGTTAAATGACCAAATGAGCACAAATCAAAAGTTAAGAGACTAAATATGACCTAAACACTTTATAAAATCACTTATAAATGTGAAACCTTAAAATAAAATAGTTCAAGTGATTTGTATTTGATTGATGTAATCAACATAATTTTTAAGAAACTCAATCCAAATAACATATAAATTAATCATGTTTGGTTACGAATCAATGTAATTTGATTTGATTGTACAAATCTTTCTTTCAAATATCATTCATAATGAGTGATACGTCTATATGAACACGGGCTCGAGAATACTGATCTTCAAAATAGTTCAACCACATACATATACATACCATAAAACATATTCTCAGAACACTACGCACTTATTTATAAATTGAACACGTTGCGGGAAAAAACATCCAGAGCATCCAAAACATATATGGTACGTGATATTTTGACTTCTAGATTGTTCCAAAATTTCCATCAAAGTTGGTCCAACAATATTTTTTAGACCAACAAACTGAAATGAAATAGAAAAACAGTTCTAAGAAGGTAAAATCTAGTTTCAATATGTTTATGATTTTAGGGTAATGGACTGTAATTTGATCAAATAAAGGTGTCAGGCTTGAAGGGTAATATGGGAAACATGATATTTCAGACTTCTTCCATGAATTTAGTTTGGTATGTTTTAAGTAAAAGGTAATTGGATATAATTATGGGGTTTGTTAATACCTTCGCGTACATATAAAGATCACCGAAAATGGAACTGGAACGAGGAAATTATGGTTGTTTAAAGGTGGATTTGGGAAGTTATACCCTATTTCAAGTGTAGAATAGTCCCCAACATTGAGTGGAGGAGATGCATGTGGATATGGACTTAATGATCTATGGTAAGCGTAGACTAGGCTGCGTCGAGTGTAGTCGTACATGACTAAAATCGTAAATCTAGGGTTGTAAGCCCTATTTAAAGGATTTAACTCCTTGGGATCCTCTTCTTGCTCAACCTCCACTATCCCAAAGCATCCCTTGTAACCCTAGCCACTATTTGTGAGTTTTGAGCATTTGGATTAACTTGTGTGCTCTTTTGAAGGAATAAGGTGCTTGTAGAACCACTTGGGAGCTTCAAGTTATGTAGATCTAGGACTTGCAAGTCAACATCCATCCTTATGAGGTATAAAGCTTTCATCTTCATGTTTGTTCATGCTAGATCTAGTGAAGTTATGTGATTGTATTCATTATGTCCCCATAATCTTGGTCCGCATGAGAATGGTTACTCTAGACCATTTGAATGTCATTTTTTGATTTTCTTTTAGGTTATAATAAAAGTAACAGCTTGGACACTCTCATCCACCCATACATGAGTTCTTGAGCAAAATTTGGCTTTATGGACTTAGGGTTTGGTTTTGTACTATTTATAGCAATAAAAATGGATAAAGTCAAAGATTTTTTCAATTAAGAAGTCCATTTGATTCAAATCTGAAGGTTTGAGGGGCTAATTTTTTATATTAAGAGCTTAATATGATTTTTGGTCATTAGGGGGGTGTGACATCCCCAATTTCTTGGCCAGAAAAGACCAATTTGTTTATGCTTGTTTTTAAAATTAGAGTAATCTTTAAAAAAAAAAACAGTTGCAGAATTTGTTCCTAAAACAAAATATGATAAAAATTTATCAAAACATTTCTTTAGAGAAATGTATTTCCATTAAATAACAAAATCTCGGGATGTCATGTTCCGATACAGACCAAAAGCATAAACAGCAAAAATAGACCTTACAACAGTCATTTATAACTACTGATCTATTAATCCAAAATCTCTCGTCAAGTCCACCAACTTATACTCTTGTGCCATTACCTGTAATGCAAAGAAAACTGAGCGGGTCAGGCTTGGGAGCCTGGTGAGCATATAGGGTTTTCGACCCACAATAATATAATTATTATATTCAACCATCAAGCAATCAACCTAATTACCCATCCCCATTATCTTCCTTTATTTCTTAGGATTTTACCCTAAGAATTCAACTACCCATCATTCATTCATTCCTAAGGATTGACCTAAGGAATTGGCACGAAATCTATTGCTACATAAGGCACATCTACCAACAACATCCTTTAAACGCCTCTGCCAGGATTACGTCATACATTATGAGGCGCGACTGCCAGGTTTATGACATTCTCTTTTAGGCGCATCTGCTGACATTATCCCATAAGCGCATCTGACTGGATTATCCCATAAGCGCATCTGCTAGTATTATGATATTCTCTATCTGGTGAATCTACCAATATTATTCTTAAGCGCATCTGCTAGTATTATGACATTCTCTAATTGGTGCATCTACCAATATTATTCTTTAATCATCTTACATAACTCATCATTTACCTCATCATTTTATCACATACCAACTATCTCATCTAACCATGTTCTACCCAACATATTAGTAGATATAAAATACATATACAGTTTACTCATTTAAAAACCATATAAAACATTCATTCCATACTTATCTCAAATAAACAACAGTACATAAACACATAACATGTATTTCGAGCAAATACTTCACATTTATGTGTTAGAAGAAAGTGACCACACACTCACCCAAACATATACTCAATACATTCAAACAATATATGTATTATACTCGTGTTTATGAAAGGGACTATACACATACACGTATAAACAACTTTATATTATACACATAGCATGTATTTCATAGCAAATACTTAATATTTATCTGTTAGACGAAAGTGACTACACACTCACCAGTTCAAAAGATGATCGGACAGCACTACGACTTATAGAAGTAGTATTCTTCAGTAGATCTGGAAGATTTTCACAAAAACCGGGCTTCTCGCGGGCAGAGCTTCGGCTCGGGAATCTCACTTCTCGGGATTTTCGGGCTTCGGGACTAGCTTCGGGTCTCGAGAATGATACCGAGGCTTCGGGGGGTTAAAATAGGGATTAGAGAGAGTATCGGGAGTGGGAGAGTAAGAGATGAGCAACCTAAATCGGCTCACCCTTGAATTCTATTTATAGGAAAAAATGCTAAACTCACCTCGTAAGTTTTTAATTCTCACCTCGTGAGTTTCTAATATTCACCTCGTGAGCTCGATACGTCATTGCGTTCGTCATGGCCACTTGCCTTGGAATACGTTCATCATCTGCTCACCTCGTGAGCCACTTAATGCTCACCTCGTGAACTCTGACAGGGGTGGAAGTTCGTGCCCCGGACTTTAGAAATTCATATCTTTCGCATACGAACTCCATTTTCGACGTTCTTTATATCCACGCGTAGGTGAGATTATGCTCTATGACTATTGTTAGACTCCGTTGGCTAATTTTGACTTTATTTTTATTATATTATAAATATATTATTTTTAGTAGGCCGGGACAGAAAACTCCGTTCGTAATTCATAACTCCTTCATCTAAACTCCGTTTTCGCCTGTCTTTTTATCATTGCACTACCATTGACGAGATCTTCAATTCTCGTTTAGATTGTTTCAGCTAAAAACCGCTCGATCTCAAATCGAGTATTCGGGCTGCATACCGCTAAGTCGAAACTTAGAAAAATCATAACTTCCTCATACGAAGTCAAATTTGGGTGTTATTTTTATGCACGCTTTCGGTTTAACGTACTCTACGACTTTCATTTAGATTTCTAAGGCCAAATATCGCTCTAACGTAAATTCACTATTTACGTCGTGCTGTGTCATGCCGGTTTTGTGGCGAAACTTCGACATGTCATAACTTCTTCGTTATAACTCGGATTTCGGCGTTCTTTATATGCACGGAAACCTTGTGACATATACTACAACTTATTTAAGATTAATACTTGTAAATAATCTTTCATCAAAAAGTCATTTTTGATGCTTATCGTCTCTAATTGACTAGCCCTGATCTACGGGCGTTACAGGGGGCTACGCCGAGCGTAGTATAAAAATCCATTGTTTTCTCACCCGGAGCTCTATGCCGAGTGTAGAGCAGTGTGCTACACAGAGTGTAGGTCAACTGAATGTTGACCTTTGACTTTTTGACCAATTTGAATTTTAATCAAACTTTAGTAGAATCGAGTATTTAGCTAAGGAACCGTCTCAGTTTGGCATTAGGTAGTTTCAGTTAGATGTTATGTTGTTGAGGTAGTTGTTGAGTAGTTCATGTGTGTCTTCTCACTATAATCTGTAGAATGTTAGATTGTCTTTGTAGCTAATGCATATATGTTGGGCGGGGCCCATAATGTATGTTGGGCGTGGCCCCGTTATGCAAGTTAGTCAGGACCCGTGATGTATGTTGGGCAGACCTGTTATGCAATTTGGGTGGGGCTCATTATTCAAGTTGGGTAGGGCCTCTTTCGTAAGTTGGGTAGGGTCTGTGATGTATGTTGGGCGAGGCTGGTTATGTATGTTGGGTGGGGTCCGTAATGTATGTTAGGCGGGGCCTGTATTGGTGTACAGTATCTTGGGGAGCTCGCTAACCTTTGTGCTTACAGTTTTAAGTTTAAATGTTGTAGGTATTTTATCAAAACATGGAAGAGCACGAGGTGATTGCACCGCATTTACTGGAGTTTTGTCACTATTGTTTTATGATACTATGATGACCTATTTTTAAAACTACTTTTGAAACTATGATGATAGTTTTATGAAAATGTTGGTGGTTGGTTTCATTTATGTAAAAATGAAAATTTCACTATATATTTTGGGGACATTACAAGTTGGTATTAGAGCCTTGGTTTGAGGGGTTCAGGCTAGCACTTGGTGCGTCTGAACTCAAACTGAGGACTGTAAAAAAAATTTGCAAAATGTTTTTCTAAAAAGAAAAGGGATATGATACGTACAGTCAACCGATGCTGAAGTACGTGATTCCTAGGATACTTGTACATGATGATATAGTATATGTGTTATAGAATGATATGTATACTAGAAGTTAGAATAAGGATCTACTCGGGGTTTCATGCTAGAATGCTTGCTTAGGAGAGATATCGTTGTGCTTGATATGTGAACTGTTAGAGATGCATGATAAGGAGTAGGGTAAAGGATATTCAGGAATTGTGTATTAGGGTTTCCTGATCTTTATGATGCGTTATTTCCTGTTGGTTTTGCGGCTTGAATGTTGATTGTTTTGTGCTATGTGAAACATATATTCATGTTAATTAACTATTAAGAGAATAGGATAGGTTGCACGCCACAAATATTAAATAGTTTTAGAATTCTTGATTTGGCTCTATTGTACAACTCTTGTTTGAGTCCAACGTTTGTAGTGTAGGATCTTTCAAGATTGTTTAATATTTGTTGCATGTGATTTTATTCATAAGATAGTTAGTTGACATTGGTAGAAGTTTTTTCTGCAACTGATAATAGGGTGGGTGGAAATTCTTAGTGCCCTATGAGGAATGTTAGAATGTGCTAGTATGGGCACTTACGTTAGATAAATCCTAGAAAGAGAATCTAGGAAATTAGTGGTATGTAGTCGTTTAGGTATGAGTATATGTGACCAGAACGGTTGGTAGTGATCATGTGTAGTGACTTAGGAACTTTGAGACACTGTTTGGGACACGTACAAATAGTAGTGGAAGGTACGACGGGAACATACTATTGAAAGCACAGGATCCGTATGGGGATCAAGAAGAGTTGAAAATGTTTCTAGGGAGTTGGTTGATAGTAGATAGCATGGTTTGGCACCATGATTTGTTGTCGCGTTTTTCTGTGTTTATCTATCTTTAAGTTATGGTTGTTCAAGATGAAGACGATTCTGGTAATTGTTTGGGCCTTAGTGGCCACGACAGATTGGTGTAGACATGTGTAAGTTAGTTGATTCTAAGGTGTCGAGGGAATTGTTCGAAGTAGCTTAGGATTTTATGCGTTTTCTAGGTTACAAAAAAATTCATGTGGCGGAAAAAATCTTAAACCCTTAACTTCACAGGAACAATGTTTTCTCTATTGATAGCATTTAACAATGAATATCAAGAAACCCTAGAGAGATGATGTAACATTCAATTCCAGGTATTTTCCTCTTTGGTCCTTGAAGTTTGAAATTTTTTCAAAATTGTTCCCCTCGTACACTAGGCGTACGTTTAGGTACGCTTAGCGTACATGTGCGCTTTTGGATCAAGGCGCTTAGCCACGTACGCTGAGCGCACGTGGTGTATGCAGGGTGTACGTAGCCAAAGACTAAACCGTAATTATTATGGTATGAGCCCTATTTAAGCAACTTTATGGGCCTTAGGCACTCACCTTCATTAACCTCCACTGTTCATTACGTCCCATCTAACCTTAGTTCACCCCTTTGAGTGTTCTTGATCTTTGAACTGATTTTGTGGCATTTTTGTGTGTGTTAAAGAAGAAGGAACTTCGAGACAAAGCATTTGTTGAGGTTGAGCTTGTAGATCCAGAGTCTTCATCAACATTGGAAGCTTTTGAAGGTAAAAAGTTCTTACCTTGATGATTCGTTTTGGTTGTTAGAGTTTAGGGCTTGTTTATGAGTTTATTTGGTCCCATGGGTTCTTTCTGTGAGTTTGAGCAACTCCAAAAGTTAGAGGTGTTACATCTCAGTCCATTTGATATTTTAGATGCATAAAAATGTCATCTTGATGGTTGATAGGTGTCCATGCATGAATTTAAGCCCTTAATGTGAGCCTTGTTGGACAAAAATGGATGTTGGGTTCCATTAAGATATGGTAAGGCATAAGGTTGCCAACTTTATGTCTTAGAACCCCATAATGGTTGAGATCTGAAAGTTGGATCGAGTGGCTGTAAAGATAAGCACCATATGGCTTAAGGTGGCAAGCAACTCAGTACGTTAAGTGTACCAAGGGGTACGCAACACGTACTGGCAAGAGGATGAGTATGCCAAGCGTATAGAGCATACGCCGAGCGTACACCTCTTAGTGGGCTTTTGGACTTCGGTTAGGCCTTGAACCTTTCGACCTTAGCTAGTTTTAGGGTTTTGGCCTGTTTAGAGTAGGTGGGCCTCAAAACTCTGTTAATGGGCCTTAAGTTTCTTCATTTGAACCTTTTTGGGCCTTGGAGTCCATTATTGTGTTTTGGGGCCAAGGGTAGTTAGGCTCATTATGGGAAAGGTAAATGGGCATTTATCTTAGGAGTCTAGAACTTGGGTTTAGGCCCACGATTATGGTTTATAACCTATCTCTAATTAGGGTAATTTATGTATGTTTAGTGTGGGATCTTCAAGTTCAGTAACCAAGTAGTTAGTTATTTATCAGCAGACCAATGTGAGTTTTCTCACTATATCAATGGGTTAAAGGCACCAAAGGCCGACCCATGATTTGTGATATACGGTGTTAGATATATTTGAGATATGTATATGAAAGACCAGGATTTGGCCCCTGACAACTATATAAAAGACCGGGATATGGCCCCTTGCACTTGTATGAAAGACCATGATCTGGCCCTTAGCAACTGTATGGAAAACCAGGATTTGGCCCTCGGTAGGAAATTCCTTGTAAGACTATGGTTTGGCCCATAACACTATCTTATTTATGTTTGGTATGTGGTACTTTGGGAAACTCACTAAGCTTTTGCTTACAGTTTATATTTTTAGTTTCAGGTACTTCCGGTACTAAGGGGAAGGGCCTGACGTGATGGCGCAATGTTCACTCCTCATTATTTTCCACACTTTTGATATTGTACTCCGATAATTTGAAATTATTATTATGTGATGGTTTTTGGAGCAATGTGATGGTTGTAACTCTTGTTTTTAAAATGAAATATTTTATCCTGGTTTTTTGGACGTTACAAGTTGGTATCAAAGCCTTGGTTTGAGGGATTCGGGTAAACTTTAAGGTGTGTAAGAACTTAAATCGAGGAAATTATAATCTTTTCAAAAGAAAAAGAACTTGAACTTTTGAAAAAAGATTATTTTAAGAAAAAGGGGAGTGCAATTCGTGTAATTAACCGAGCTCAAGTAAGTGTTTCTCAAGTTACCCATACTTATGTATTGTGATTAGTATGCTTGATATGTGAACTGCATGCTAGATTAGGGCTAAGGATACCTTTAGGAAACATATAATAGAACTGCCTGATTTAGGTGATGCCTTGTAGCTCGATAGAATTCAATGCCATGTATTACATGGAATTGATATCGACTCAGTTATTTGCTATGTGTATACTTTCAAAGTTGTATATGTTTAGGATTGTATAGCCCTAGAATGATCAGTTTAGCCTCATTTCTTGTTCCTTGTTTGGTTGTGGACTTAGGGTAGAATCTTCATTCAAAAGTCTATGCGATCCTATTTTGTATACAACTTGAGTGCATAAGGCAACCAGCGGTGTTGCTTGAGGTTCTTGGTACTGCTAGTGGTGAGTATTCCTAGAAGAGTCTAGGATATGTATGTTGTGTAGTATAGGTTGCTCTTAGTTGTAGTGGGGTAACTTAGAAGAATCAGAATTTACCTTGAGGGAAGGTATAGGTAGGTTTAGAAGGTAGTATAGTCCCGTACTACTAGAAGCACATGACCTGTATCTGAGACAACTGTAGATCTGGGGATTCTAAGGGTACCTGTGTGTTGCGAGTCTCTCTTGAGTGTTTGTTGATTGTTTTTATCTTTTGTTTTCAGTTTGAGGATGGTTGTCACTTGTTTGGGATCGGGAGGTACTGGTTCGGGCTCTAGATCAGGTTCGGGTTCTAGCTCTGGCTTAGAATCGATTGATGAGAGGTTGCATGAGCTTTTTGCAGCCGAGGTTACTCGCAGTATTCGTGACGCTACCCCTGTGACCTTCAGTACCGTCGACGAGGGGATTTAAAGCTCATGGAGGAGCGGATTAGGTCTTTTCGAGCCAAGATTGCTGTCGGGTAGGTTGGGGTGCGAATTCCCTCATTCTAAGAGTTCAAGGCGTGTGGAGCGCCTGAGTTCTTTAGGGTTAAGGACCCTATCACTAGCCATCGCTGGATCACTTATTGGGCAAATGTGGGATTCACGTCCTGCTTATTGAGGGGCAGAGCGTGGGATTGGTAGGAGGAGGTTAACTGAGCGGTAGGGTCGCCGACAGTGGCTATGATATCACAAGAGGACTTTGTTTAGAGGTTTCAGAGGGAGTTTGCACCTGCTATAGAGGTGCATCAGCTGGCGAGGGAGTTCCCTGACCTTCGCCAGCCAATAGAGACTGTGATGGATATTACCGCCAAATTTAGGGAGAGTGCATTGTTGGTCCCACAATACGCTTCTGATGAGGAGACAAGGAAGACATGATATCATGATATGATGAGCGGCGATATTAGGGAGTTTGTGGGCTTCTCGGAGTGTAAGAGCCTGAATGACATGGTCGAAAAGGCCCGCGAGTGAGATATTGAGTTTAAGCTCCAGGCGAAGCGGAAGCTAAATCAGCTTCAGACAGCTGTGGGACAGGCTAAGAGACCCAAGACCTCTGATACATACTCCAGAGGCTAGTAGAGTCGGGGTCGTTGCGTTAAGTGCGGCAAGACGCATAATGGAGCTTGCCAATCAGCAGGTTCAAGATGTTTCAGTTGTGGCCAGTCGGGTCACATGAGCAGGGATTACCCCAAGAGGGTTCTGATTTTCTTTCATTACAATCAGACCGGCCATAAAAAGACCAACTGTCCGAGATTGTCTGGGGTAGCCGTGGTGACGCCTGCGCCAGCCACCTTGAGGATTACCGATGGCCGGAAAGGGAAGGCTGAGGCTCCTCTAGTGAAGAGAATGGCTTTTCAGCTGACTACCAATGAGGCCTGTGTAGCGCTGAATGTAGTTATTGGTATGTGCTCTAACCTTATCCTTTATTGCTTTCCTTGTTTATGCTTATGTTTATTATGATCTTGTATAGGGGCCTTTTTGGTTAACGGTTTGTCTGCTTATGTTCTCTTTGAATAGGGGGCTACACGATCCTTCGTGTCTCTTGCGATCAACAGGATGTTTCAAGACGCTCTGGGGACTTTCGATTTCCCTCTAGAGGTGGAGATTACGAATGACCATACTATGAGTGCTTTAAGGGTTTTCCATGGGTGTGTCCTTGTTAACATTACCATGAACGGCCATGTTAAATGTAACAAAGACGTTACTGCCTTGGCTGAGAACCTGTCTTGGCCTCAGAGAGCCAAATTCATAGCAACAACTCATTTCTTGTCACAAGGGAAGAACATCCCATGTGATCTCCTCATTCACCCATAACCAATGAGAAAGCAACTAATAGCCCGGATGACGCCCAGAACTGACGTCACCTGGTGGTTAGTTAGCGTGAATAGCTCTCCCAGTAAAAGGAGGCCACGTATCACACTCACGAGAGACGGTCCCCACGATCCGTTAGCAACAATTATAAAAGGATCTCTTTCGTCTCAAGGGAGGGATCCATCTTATTTCTCAAGAAGATTACCTTAAGATTTCTCTCTCACCCTAGATTAACTTGATCGTCGGAGCGACGTCTCGGGAGAACACCTGATCGTCGGAGCGACGTCTCGGGAGAACACCCGATCGTCCTCTAACGGTTTTTCTGTGATTGTGTTCTTAGGAAAGCTCCCAAAGAAGTTACATCCTCAAGCATCCAAACCCCTTGAAGAGCATGTCACAACATTTGGCGCCATCTGGATGTATCCTCAGGGTGATACAGCCAATTAACGACACCAGTTCTTTGTAAAATAGCGATCTATGCCTGACAACACCTACGCTTGCAATACCGGATCTGTTTCGAATACCGGTGGTGATAACTAATGAACACCACTGCGAGTATAGAGCGCAGACTCCAATCCAGGCGCTCATGGCGCAGATCTCACCGATTACGGGGACAGTACTCCAGAGAAGTTTCTGGTAACCTTCATCTGTAGTTGTGTTGATTATGATGGCATGTGCGGAATAAGAAAAGATCTAGTGAATCATCATGTAAACTCAAGAACACGAGGAGTAAATAAATCTATGTAAGCTCATATTAGATCTAGAAAGGATATACAAATGGGTTTGTATAAAATTTCTCTCTCTAGACTAACACTCCAAAATGATCATCCTAAATATGAGTGTCACTCACTTCCTATTTATAGGAAAGACAACTCATTACACATCAATAAGGATAAAGCACAAATACATCCAAGCGTGACTTTGCACCCTAACATTCTCCCCCTCAAAGTTAGGATTGGATGTCTCGGCTTCAGTCTCCAACGAGCTAGCGCGATCATGACCAAACTCCCCCTCGAAGTAACACCGGTCTTCAAATCCGCAAATGAGTATCCGACACACCCGCTTCGAATATCCATCATTCTCCCCATTTTTATAAGAAAAAAATGATTATAAAACCCATTAAGGGTGAGAAGCGCTCGAGTAATAAACTTTGCAATACTCCCCCTTGATGTGTACCAAAATGAATCACCAAAAATCTTGCACGGAAAAACAATCACGAAAAAGCCTCAAAAATTTTCTAGTTTGTGAAAATTTTAGACTTTTTGAGTGAAAGTTGCAAGATTTTCCAAAATTCGGGTAAAAACTGTCAATAACAGAATTTTGTAGGGACCCGTTGCGCCAAAAACAGCCAAGTATGAGAAATTCTCCCCATTTGCCAAACTGGGTAGAAAATGTTAATTCGCACAAACTGCATGGACCAGAAATGAACATTCTTCAATTTCACAAAATATTAGCCCAATTTTGAAGTTGGGTATTTGCTGCCAACTTTTTGAAACTACAGGGGCTAAATGAGAAATTCTGCCATTCTTCACAA
Source organism: Lactuca serriola (assembly GCF_051521515.1). Classification (NCBI taxonomy): domain Eukaryota; kingdom Viridiplantae; phylum Streptophyta; class Magnoliopsida; order Asterales; family Asteraceae; genus Lactuca; species Lactuca serriola. The sequence goes on along the minus strand of NC_136413.1, from coordinate 17,767,100 downwards.
ATTTTTACTCCAATGTCGAAGTTGGACTATTTCTACCACTTCTTAGAAACTTCAGGGACCCAAATCTTAAATAGTTGTTTTCTTCCCCAATTTACTTCGTTAGCAGACAACGAATAGTGAAGTTGACCAAGAAAAGTCAAAATCGACTTCCAATTTCAAGTTTTCGTTACTCAATAATCAACCCTTTGTTTTCTGCCATTAACCTCTTCCCAATTGAACTTTGCAATAATGAATCACCTGCTTCCCAATTGAACTTTTCAAAAAGCTTCTTTATCAACAAGCAAAATCATCGACAATCTCAAAGCTTTCAACCATTCGTTACTCATATCTCAACCATCAATAGTCAAAATCACCAGTCAAACATCGAACATAACTCGACTCCAAAATTTCAATAGCTCAATTTGTTTGACTCCAAGTTCCTCTAGCTACAGCACAATACGAGTCGAAGTCAATTTCACCTTTCGATTTTGACACTCTGCCCAACATTTGATTTCGACATCAATTAAACTATTCCAAACAGATCTATCATTCAAAATCAGCTTTGACCCCTAACTCTATATCAGATACGAATAATCAACACCATATAAGGAAAATTCAGTTTTAATACTTCCTTCCTTGTGGATTCGAACATACATCCACCATTGAAGTCGAATTGTAACACTCAACTGAATCAGATGTATCAATTACCAGTCAAAATACGACGTTGACTTTTCGATCTTAAAAGTCAACAAACACAAAAATCGCAATTCTCACATAGATTTTCAAATCAAACCGAGAATATTTAATTGTTTGTGATCATATTCAACAGTTCATGATCAATTTCATTCAAATCAAAGGATTGATAGACAATCACTTGATCATCATCGACTCGTTAATGGAAGAAATACAACCGATTCACAAGTCCAACTCAACAGCAAAGCTCATCGAATGTTAGAGATGATGAAACGAAATCAAATCTATGAGAACAAGCTGAACAAAATGTGAATCAAGAACAGGATGTACAACCGATAAAGTAGAACGAAGAGTGACGAACTGCGAATTAGAGTCAAACATATTTGTTGGATTTTGGGCTTAAACAGTAATATCGAATCATTAAAAGGAATAATTGGACTTTCATTTATCGATCAATGAACAGTGACGACTTTACCAATTTGGGCTTCTAATCCGACTGAATGAACAGTAATTAGAAGATAAAAAATTTTGAAAATCTAATTTTGGTTTTTGGTTTGGGCATGATCTATGAAAAAAATAGTTGGATCAACAATTTGGTTGAAACAGATTAGATCCAATCGAGACAAATCGATCAAAAATGAAAAACGCAAAATAAGAATCGAAATCATGGACATTTTGGAATCCATTTGAGAATTTGTGATACCTTTCTGACGAATCGAGATCCATTTGCAATGAACGAATCAAATTTAGAAGATCTTGATTCTTTTGTTGGAATGAGAAAATCTCCAATTTGAACATCGTACCACCCACTATGCGAGATGTACAACTCGTTCTTCGTGTTCTTCAACGATCCAAGAACATCTTCAAAAGAACCACCAACACATTTGGGTTTTGACTTCAAATTCAATGCAACATTTAGAGATTGTTGCTTTGGAACCCAAATTTGCTTCACGGATTTCGGATTCACAACAACATTTAACGATTTTTATGAATAAACCCGTTTGTTTTTCCGATTGATCTTCTTCTTCTTTTTCTTTATCATCTTTTTGCATCTTGAAGACTTGACTTCATTAACAAACCCACTTTCCACAACTTCAACATCGTGAATTTGAATCAAATCTTTTGGAGTTTGATACTTGTGATTTTCTTGGATCACCGGCTTCCGATAAGGAATCATTCCTTCAAACAAATCACAAGAACACAAAATATCATCGGTTTGAACTCCAATCGAGCAAAAAACTTTTTCATCTTGAGAATCAACTTGAACTACTTTTTCTTGAACATAATGAACAACATCAAGAACACCTTCCCGAGCTTCGTGATAATCTGCATAATATTCAAGTTTATTGCTTCCATATTTGCATTCAGCACGAGGAATTCCTTTTATGACTTCTCCTTCTTTCTTATTTCTTCGTCTCTTTTGATATGTTGTAATCAAACGATCAAACAAATCTTTGGTTTGATAAATTAGACAACTAATTAATTCTCCAACTTCATTCTTTTCTCCATTTACAACGATATCTCTTTCACTTTTCAATCCAACAGTCGAGCTATAAAGAAGATATTCAAAAGTACATTCATTTTGAAAATCTTCACTATGTATCATCCATTTCTCCATAATTGCTTCGTTTCTTTCGAATAAAATGATATGAACTTGGGTTTTCTAGAGAGAGAAAGTGAAAATCAAGGAGATCTTTAGAGTGAGAAAGTGAATATGAACCAACTTCTAGTGAGAGAAAGTCATACAAACATGTATTATAGAGAGAGAAAATCGAATTATGGATCAAATCATGGAAAATTTTGATTTCTAGAACACAAAACACTCTCAAAACACGAAGATCAAAAAGAACATGAAGAATCACCAAATCAAGATTGCCATCATGGATCAATTCTTGATCAAATCAAGAACACCCGCTCTGATACCAATTGTAGTAGTGTTGATTATGATGACATGTGCGGAATAAGAAAAGATTTATTGAATCATCATGTAAACTCAAGAACACAAGGAGTAAATAAATCTGTGTAAGCTCATATTAGATCTAGAAAGGATATACAAATGGGTTTATACAAAATTTATCTCTCTAGACTAACACTCCAAAATGATCACCCTAAATATGAGTGTCACTCACTTCCTATTTATAGGAAAGACAACTCATTACACATCAATAAGGGTAAAGCACAAATACATCCAAGCGTGACTTTGCACCCTAACATCATCGAATGGTTCATCATCTCAAACGGCGATATCGCATCTTGATCTGCTGCAGAAACCTCCACATGACGGCATGGAAGTACTTACTATCTCTCATCCTTGTAAGAGAAACACGACTCATCAAGCAGGGGACGAAATAGAGGTACTCTCGAGAAATCTACTCAATATCAGTTTTTCGAGCAACGATCCGAGACCATTAAACTGGGATTCGAGAGATCTGCTCCTTATATCTGGATTTATTCGTAACATGAAAATCCATCGAACATATATTGATAACGTTAGTAGCTTTGATATACTCTACGAGCACTGTTTTAAACAACTACCAGGCACGTGAAAGGAGGGGCTATAGCCCCCAACCGGCGGGGGAGGGGGGGGGGAGTTGATAAGGTTCACATGACATAATTTGTGGCTACTGGGCACAATTTTACTGCTCTTAAACGATGGTCAGTCACGACGAGAGGAATCGAATCACAAGAACAATCAAATTCTCTATGATCCGATATCAGGCAGAACACAACATCCCACTCGGACAATCGACAATCTCCTCACTACATCTCATACCATCAACTATCCATGACATAGTTAATTTTATCAAAAGCTGATGGACAAGGTATTCGTCGACCAAATTGGTAGGAATATCGAAGTCTATGTCGACGATTTGGTAATCAAGAGTCGCGATGAGGAAACATTACTCCAAGATGTGGAAGAAAGCTTCAAAACGCTAGCTAAAGCGCAAATGAAGTTAAACCCAACTAAGTGCACCTTTGGAGTCGAGGAATGGAATTCCTTGGGTATTAGGTATCCAAAGAAGGGATTCTCCCTATTCCCACTAAAATATAGCAGATCCTCGAATCGAAAACCCTCATAATCTCAAAGGGATACACGAGATCAACGGTAGGTTGACGACATTAGGAAGGCTTGTTGCCAAATCTACAGAGAAAGATCTCATCCTGTACCAGACACTCAAAGGATGTTTAGACAAAAAACAATTTAAATGGACAGAAGAAGAAGATACGAGAAAAAATTGAAAGACGCCCTACAACAACTCCCAGATCCTACTTTCCCACTCCTAGGGGATACACTATAGATCTACTTAACAACATATGAAGAGGCCAACTCCCCAGTAATAGCAGTGGAGAGAGAGAGAGGGAAAACATATCCCTATTCATTTTGTTAGCAGGGCCCTGCAAGGGCCAGAAGTCAATTACCTAACCTTGAAAAAGCAGGTCCTCGCCCTGGTTTACATAGTCAGGCGACTACGGAGATATTCCCAGGCCCACAAGGTGGATGTTCTCACTAGGTACACAATAAAGCAAGTGCTACCAAGGCCAGAAAAGTACGGGCGCCTGGCCAAATGAGCCATAGATTTAGGTGAGCACGACATCTAATACCACCCCAGGACTAGCATCAAAGCCCAGGCTCTTGCAGATATCCTGGTCGAAATCCCAGATACCATCAAGGGGGTATCGACGACAATCTCCAACGACCAGCTCGAGCCTGAAGCCGGTAAGGAACTATGGAAGCTAGATACCGATGACGCGTCAAGTAAGGAAGGCTCAGGCACATGCTTGATCCTTCAGAGCAACAAAGGCAAAGAGATCACTTACTTGTTGCAATTCGACTTTCAAGTGTCCAATAACGAGGTGGAATACGAAGCATTCCTAGCACGCCTAAGGCATGCCAAGGAGGTTGCCATGAAGTAACTAGCAGCCATTAGAGATTCCATGCTTATCACAAACCAGTTAAATGGAACGCACAAGGCTAAAGACTCAAGGATGTAGAAATACCTTGATGTAGTCCGAAGTCTAATCAACACGTTAGAAAGCTTTTCCATAAAACAAATATCCTGGTGAAAGAACGCAAGGGAGAATGCTCTCAACAAGTCAGCCTCAACTTCCTATGATCACTTAACGAAAAAAGTGATAGTCGAAGTGCTCCTGGATAGTGTTTATCGATGATATCTTGATTTATTCCAAGACTCAGGAGCAGCACGAGGAGCACCTAAAGGAGGTGTTGGAGACATTGAGGAGGGAGATAATTTTCATATAGTTCTCCAAGTTCAAGTCAGGTGGCATTTCAAAGTTGGGCTTTAGGTTTGGGCCATGTTTTGGGATTAGAAGGTCAGGGTTTAGTTGGGCCATCTGATTTTGGGAGTTTTGGGTCAGGAACATTGTTGGGCCTTGGGCTAAGGCCCATGAGAAAGGGATTGAGCCTAATTAGAAATTGGGCAGTAAATTGGGCCTTGATGGATTATTTGACTTTTTGGCCTATTAGATTGTGAAATTGGGCTTTAGTCTTGGACCAAGCTAGGTTAGGGGTAAAATGGTCTTTTTACCCAAAGTATGGATTTTTGGTTATGCTTTAGATTCTAAATGTTAATTGGTTTTTATTTTCCAACTGATAGCTCAAGGAGTTGTAGGACATAACAGCCAGGGATTATGCGGTTCATTTAGCATTACGAGGTGAGTTTCCTCACTAGGTTTAGCGGGTTTAAGGCACTAATGTCGGCCATGATTATGTTATTGTTGGGACTTATCGTGTTGCATCTTAGGGCTTTTTGTATATATCCAGATTGGGCCTGTCCATTCGTGATTATCTCTTAGGGTTAGACTATATATATGCATGCATGTATGCATTATGTTTTAGACGTCTTATTAATTACGCTTGAGTTTTGTAATCCTAAACACCTCTACAGTCGAAGCTCTTAATCGAGCTCTTCTGAGGTGTTGAAGCATTAATCATACAACGTTTTCAAGCCATATTCTTGTTCTCTTTATGTTCTTTCTTGTTTGCATACTTAGAATTAATTGATCCTGATAGAAGTTTGTTCTAACAATTATGTTAGTATGCTAGCTGTCTGCGTGACTCTTACATGTGTTATGTGCTTACATGTTTACCAGGCAGGGCCCGATGTCGGGCAGGGCCCAATGACCATCTTTTATGCTATGCATCTTTGTGATTTTTTCATATGTATATGTTAATTGATATATGTTACATGTGATGGGTTTTATGCATAAGAAACAATCCTATAAGCTCATACAAACCCTAATGCTTGGATCTAGGTTTCTTTGTTGTACATGCTTTGAATCCAAGGCTATAAACCCTAGATCTAACATTTAATAAACTGAATTAGGGTTTAGAGAATTACCTTTGATTGTTATATTGCAATAAGAATCAAATCCTTGCTTTGATTGGCTTTAGAAAGCTTAGTGTCTCAACTGTTTCACCTCTAATGGAGTCACAAACACCTTATGTAACTTGGATGAAGAGGAGAAGAAAGGAGGCTACCCAAAACGACTAGAAACCCTAGAGAATCAGTTTTCCACCTTTTTTGGGGCCTAAGGGGTCCTTTATATACTTGTGTGGGCTGCTAGGGTTTCAGTCAAAACCCTAATGGACAGCTTAAACTCTAAGCAGCCCATGGAACCTTCTGGATAAGCCCATGGACGAAAATATGATGGGCTCCCATCATAATTTCGTTCACCCCTTGTTCCTTTAGCATTCCTTAGCCCAATAACTCAATTATCCAATAATTGCAGTCCAGCCCCCTAAATTTAATTAATCTCTTTTAGCCACAAAATTAATTCTTAATTAATTCTTGACCGATATTAATTAACCAATATGATTTCTCCTTTAATATATTATTTTCATCATATATTAATAAATGATATTTAAACCTTTCTCTCCTTAATTCATCCTACATATTGCTAAGGTGAAGGCAACCCAAAAGGACCATGCTCATAATCAGGTCAAGTACATACCAAAATAGTTATGGACTTAGACACTAATCCAACAGTCTCCCACTTGGATAAGTCTAATAACTATTTTCCGTAGAACTTCAGAACCTGATCAGCAATCGTAGCTTTCAAAAGCCGCTGTCAAATCTGATCTTATCAGATAGCGTGTCCTTTAGGTAAGGGATTATATATTCCTCCATTCTCAAGATATCGTATAGACATAAGACATGAATTTTAATCATTCTCTCTATACTGTTTCTCGACTTCCGATTTATGACGACTGACAACAGACTACAATTGAACACATCAACTTAGTCTCGGCTTGGCCAAGCACTTAGGTGTCATCACTAAATCATCGAGAGGCCCACAAATATCGCTTTTATCCCACTTTGGGTAAAAGGAATGGATAAACTTCGACTCAAATGCTTGCTTGCATTCACTGATCGAATCGCACACAACAATAAGTTTTATAACACCAAGTTACTAGTGTGTTTACTTATCATCAATGTGGAACCGACCAACAAATAACAACTCACATGTCTCGGTTTCAAGAATATACAAAATTATCGTCTCACTAATCACTCGTGATAAATCCATGAAGTGATCCAAGTGAGTGTGGGTTTAATCCAATACTCTAATCTTATCAAAGCACTCATGAACTCTGCAACAAACTTGTGCTATGTCTAAAACTTTTAGACAATCTACAGACTCTTCATGACAGTCTTCCTTCATACTTACTTCCAACGTATGACCGACTGTGGAGGTTCGAATAACCCAAATATTCTGGAAGTCAAAACATGCAAACTGAAACATAACAATAATAATTAATCCTATATGGCCCCAAACTTGTGAGAGTAAATAGAACACTTCTATTTATCCACCATATCGATTACTCATTATTTATCATTTAATGTTTCAGATATTCAACTCATTACTTTAATTACAACAACAATTGTCCCATGCTCCAAGCATGCACACTTTGTTTCCTATGGTCCTTACTTTGTGAAATATATCAATTGAAAAACTTTTCCAACGATGCTCATTTCATAATTCCCAATCCTTATCGTTAGTGTAAGAACACAAGGTTCTTTGCTACTATTAGAATATGCTAGATTCTAACATTTTATGCAACGATCCTTTCGTAAAGTCATACCACAAAAGTCACCAAGACTTGGCTAATGAAATTACAAAGTACTCTATCGGAATTGTTACAAGACAATTCCATAGATGTGAAGTCTCACATTCAAAGTACAGTCCTTTGAACATCCTTCTTGTATAAAAGTTTCTAATCTAGGCATAGACTCTCAATACCCAACTCCCAATGTGGAAACATTTCCACATTTTCCATATGAAAACTCATTCTTAATAGAATCTTATCTATTCATAATAATGTCAATATGGTCCATCCAATACCATACTTCTAACTACTCATAAGCGACCAATCCTCAGTGAACTTTGGATCGTCCTTTGATAGTTGTTTAATTATTTTAGTCAAAACCGATTCTAGTCCTTTTTCCCTCTTAATGTGCTAGACATTTGGAAAATTTTAGAATGGTCAAATATTATAGCATTTGCAATCGATCCTATACCTGAAGCGTATGGGACACAATGCATAATATCTTACATAAAGATATGATTCTTTACCAATCTTTTGCTATAATATTTTATGTGTCATGTTCTCACAATTCGAACTATGACGAGGGATGGCGTAATCATAATCGAAATTTGAGAACACACAATGTATCTTTTGACTAAAAATATCAAAATTTCTCAATCTAAGCTTTAGATTTTGAAACGAAGTATAATATTCTCTCCCTTAATTATAGCAAAACAATTTTTCAACCCATGCAACTTTGCAAATTTAATCTTTGTTTTTCTATAATTAATATTGCTAACTTGCAATACTCGCATAATCATACAAGCATAACACTTATGCTCCCACTATCATGATTATCGTATAAGCATAACACTTATGCTCCCACTAGCTTTGACATGTATTTAGAAAACAAATGAACTTCCAGAAACAATGCCTATTGAATTTTTGAAATTCATATTTCTAATACCAGATGCTTCGATAAGCCTTTATCTAAGCTTCTTAAACTTATACATATTTGCCTTAGATAGCTCATATGTGTGCTTAAACAATTTAGAACTTATGTTACTAAGTTCCAAATGTTTAAACTAATTGCCAAATCTCACAATTCGAACAATGGAAAGGGATTCCATAACCATAATCGAATTTGAGAATACACTTTTCACAATTGCTATCTTCTTAAGATCTCTCTTAGTGAAAGCATTTCCTCACAGTCTTTTTCATGAAGGAGGGAATCTTATGACACTTAGATTTTATGGTGTATGAGTTCCTATCCATGTGAATTTGCTAATACCAAGGTCTGCGACAAATCCAAACTCATATGGACTAAACTTTCTTAATCTTGATTTCTTGCCTTATGGTAACACGAGTGCCCACCATGTCTTCCAAGTAGTTTAGTAACTTGTCCTTACATATCAGTGTACTTTCCATCGACTAAGGCGCTAGTATGCATTCAAATAAGAACTCATAGAAATCACATACACAATTAACTCAATTGGAATGACACATAAACAAAATAATGTCAACACGATAGGTTGTAAACCTCAAGTTGTGTGCTAGTGATGGTCGATAAGGTTTATTTTTGATTTGTTCTTGAAACCTTTCAAGACCATTAAGACTCCCACTGACTCCTTGAATTATAAAATTCTCTTGTCAAGAAACATTTCCTGACAAAGCAAATATTCAAGAGTTAGTGTAGTTCTTATCAAGACAAAACATTTCACATAATTGGTCCTAGTTGGTCTTTGTCTTATCCAAGACAACACAACTTACCAATTTCAAATGTGCAAGAATGAGAAACCTTTTCCAAATTCCACATTTGATGAATGTTATAAACCTACTTAAGACTTCTCACTCAATGTGACAATCTTGGAGTATGACTCTAAGACTTGATATCAGAATGAAGTATGATTGACTCTTTGATTTAACCATTTCTATAATTCTCGATTCCTCTTCTCAGACATAAAAATGCACTAAGACTCACTTAGAGGATCAATTGAGATATGGTTCTTAATCATTTAGACTTCATCATAAAACACAATAAAAGGTACTCTCCCTTCTTCTTAGAATGGACAAAACTTTTATCTTTCTGCCTTCTTGATTCTTCTTATTCGTTCTGCTATTGATTGAAACTCTTTCAGTTAACTCAGAATTATACTAAATCTTATAAGTATAACCATATTTACTAAACTTTAGTAAATCATGACGAATATCTTTGTCAATCTTGTGGTAGACTTGATCAACGTACGACCTAGTGTACTTGATCTCTTAGTCCTTCAATCGACACTTTGTCAAAGAATTAGTGTAAGTTTCCCAAATGTGAAATTTTTTTGTTCATCATACAATACACATTGTATGATTCCAAGTTTCTGTCCAATTGAAACTTTGGGCGATGAGAAACTCTCCCTATTTGGTAAACTTCTGACATTTCCACAAAAAACATAATTAAGAATCAAATCCATTATTGCTAATAATAGAAACATTCAAACATCAATTTTTCATACATGCCATTGCAAGGATAAATAAATAAGATAAAATCAAAATACATTTTATTGTAGAAAAAATTTGTCCATACAATGCAATTCAATTGAAAAACTATGTTATTACATATTTCTTAACAATCTATTCTAACTCCAAGTAGTAGCTCAAGAATCCAATCTTCAAGTAATGCGATCGAAATCCATTTCTTCACGATTAGATTCAGCTCACTTTTTCCCTTAAGCTTCCTCTCTTTTCTTCGATCCTAAAAAACATCAAATGTAATCTTATTACATCATGTATTAAGAATCTAGAATTGGAACTTCAAAAGGTTATGATAAGATTAAAACTTAATCTTGAAGATCGATTAGATCTCAAACAGGTTAAATAAATAGTAAACAGCAAGAACACGAAAACAATAAACAACTCAAGAATGAATCAAACGTGTCGAATGATTATAAAACAACCCTCAGAAGAGCTCGATAAAGAACATCAACTGTAGAGGGTTAGAAGGTTTACAGGAACGATAAAGAAAATCAAAGCTATCGTAATTCTCTCTATTGTATTCTTGATCGTTAACCTAATATGCATGCAAGCATATCCTTATATAGTAAACCTAACAGCTCACGGTTAGACAGGCCCAAAACGGAGTACAAAATTATTGGACTATTAACCGAGCCCAATGACGCAATCCTTAAACGAATCTGCAACCCAACAATCTCCCCCTTTGCGTCAATTGGAGCGAGATCTTCACTTCTTACATGGGCCGGCAGCAGCAGGAGCCTTCTTCTTTACAGTCTGAAACAGACGAGAGATAAGGGCGAGTATCGTCTGTCTGAATCGGATGTACCACTGTATCATATCATTGAAATATTTGATATCATCCGCTACATTCTCTTTACACCGATGGATGATCGACAACACATGCTCAAGACAAGCAGTGGTATAAAGATGTTTATCCGCTAAGGCAAAGAGACATTTCTGTCCTTCTGCTCTAGTGAACATGACCGAATTACGTCTCGGGTCAATCTTGCCCATCTTCATTTGATTGAGATCACTGGCCGATCCAACAGGAGAGATCTTCGGTTTCTTCTTGAAGACGTTGGCAATCTCCTGGTCCATCAGGGCTACCTCCATGATGTAGCACACCAACATCCTTTTGAGATGGTCTATGATCAGACCATATTCAGCTTCATTCGTCAAGAGGATGTTATGCAGAATGATCCAATCATGGGGGTTGAGGTTCGGTAGGTCTGCTAAGGATATGAGATGTTCGGTTCTTACAGACCCTCTGATCACGCTGAACCGAACGTTGATGAATCTCCCTTCGGTATATGGCTTCAAGACCCGAACATTAACGATCTTCTGAGCGCTCCATGTTTGGTACTGTGGTTGAGCAGCCTTCAGATAGAATTCGATTAACTCCCGATCAACCTCAGCATTAGGATGAGGGACTTCAAAAATGTTGGAGAAGGCGTGGAAGATAAACGCCTTTCGGGTCAAGGGCATATCAAACTGCGAATCGACAGAATTGTAGCAGTCGAAGGATATTACCGGTTCGAGCCATAGGATGCTTGGAGTATCTATGGCCTCCTTTATCATTCTCTCTCGAGTCCAAGCAGGGAAAAGAGTCTTCCTGCTCTCGAGGAGATCGTGGGCTTCTTTCTTCTTGCGTTCGGCTTCTTCAGCTTCTCGCGCCACACGAATGTTGTCATCATCAACATTGCGACTGTTTTTGCGCTTCAACATGTCCGCAATGGTTTCTTTATCATCTTCATCTTCTTCCTCAGCTATCTTCTTTCCTTTATCCTTCACACCCGAACCCGAAGTTTGACCAGTAGGAGGAGGTTCGATTGTGTGAGCAGCTTTTGAGGAAGGAGGTGGTTTCGATCCGGACTTCACTTCTCCCCCTTGTTTCAGAGTGGACACGAAACTAGGTAGGCCGTCAATTTTGCTGAGAAGGTCCATGGCAGGAGCAAGTTTTTCAGCAAGGGTGCGCCTTACCGAATGATTGAGAATCGGATCGTGTGCTTCTAGGATGTTGGATAGGGCAGAGTGTACATCCGAAACACATGTTTTGATAACCTCCCGTTCGGATCGAAGAGCTTCAATTTGTTGCTGAGAATTGGAAAGTTGAGCGCTCTTGACCTTGAGGGCGGTGGTTTTACTTGCAAGAACGTCCATTAACGAGTTTTCGGCAGCGAGATCCTCTTGAAGTTTAGCGAGACGCTCGTCAATGGAGGCACGAAGGGCCGAGTTGTCGTCGCTGATGGATTGGCGAAGGGTAGCGAACGACTTCAACTCCGTTGAGACGAACGTGGCCAATTGCTGAACGATTGGTTCCAACGTTGTCTTTGTTGCATCGGCGCTCTCCTGTAAGGACTTTAACAGGGAAGAGGCTTCAGAGAATAGTTTATCGACTTTTGCGGTCGCTGCCTCACAAGCTTTTGTGGAGGCGTCTATTGCTGCAGAGGCAGAGGCGACGGAATCTTGCTGAGCCCTGGAGAAGGCATCAACAATCTTCTGAAGAGCGGCTTCAGAGAGAGAGGACTGAGTGTTGGAGGATGAAGCAATAAGCAAGTCAACCTTCTCATTTAGCTCCTTAAGATGCTTCTTTGTTACTGGAGCATCCTCCTCATCGTCGCTTTGGACCTGAAACGGACTAAAGTAGACCGAATCGAAGGTCATATTTTCCCCTCCAAGAAAAGGGTTATCTCCATCAGAGGCATGATCTGGAGATGTTGGGGGTGGTGAAGCTGGGGGTGTGATGGTTTGTGTAGGCTCAGGTTGAGTGTTGGTGGGGGTAGTTTCGGGTGGTGGTTGAGTGTGGATAGGTTCGGTTGTATGCTGGGGTTCGGTTACAGGTGGTGGTTCGGTTGTATCGGTATGAACCCCCGTATCAGATACGTTGGTTGTAACCTTTGCAGTTGTTGTTGTTGTTGCGGTATCAGTGAAAATGGGTGGTGGTATAGGGAAAGAAGTTTTGGGAATGGTGGTAGAGGGGTTTATGGTGGGAATGGAAGTAGGAATTGTTTGAGTAGGTGAAGGAATTGGTGAGACATGGATTTCCATGTCTGGGGTAGGTGATCGGGGTGGGGTGTTGCCTCTTGGAGGGGTTTCGCCTCGTTGAGAGCCGTCCGAACCCGAACTCTCGCCTTTTGAGTCACTTGAAGAGGAAGCGATTATGAGCTTGCGCTTCGGTTGAGTCTTTCGCCTCTTCGGCTGCGGGGATTGTGCAGCTTTGGTTGGTTTCCTTTTCTTGGGAGAAGGACCTTTAGCCCCTTTGGTCACTTGCTTCCCTTTTTCTGCCTTTTTGCCCCTATTAACAGGCTTATCAGCGTCATGGATGGACTTGAGCATTTCCGGTGTAAGTTCCCTCGGTCCAGACGCCTTGAACTCCTTAATAGTCCGGATGTTCCGGCTGTCAGATGGAACATCGCCGTACATGGTCTCCGGAATTGAGCCGATGAAGGAGAACTTGGATGCATCTGAGACGATAATCTTCGTGGTATGAAAAGTACCGATCGAAGACATCGATGCACCGGCAGCAGTGGGGACATCGAAATTATCCATCGCCCACTTGGTGATGAGAGTCCAGAACCGTGCATACGACACCTCAGAATGTCGTGAAGAAGAAGAGAGGCTCTGGATGAGTTGTTGCCAGAGAACAAACCCATAGTCAAGATTGACACCGTTGTAGACGCCAAACATTATCGACAAGAAGAGTCGACTAGAGCTGTCGGAACCTGAGCTCCGTTCAGATAAGCCCTTGAAGAGGACCGTGAACATGCCGTTCCACTGTGGCGGCAAGCAGGATTTTTTAAATTTCGCGACGGAGGTGAGCGCCTCCGTGTACCCCATGTTGTAAAACATACTGTAGAGGTGCCCAATCGGAATCGTCTCCGGATTAATCCTGGAAGGGTCAGCAGTAAACCCTAGCAATGCGCCAAATCGTTGCCTTGAAATAGAGGTCTTGTGATCAGAAACCTCGAAGAACACCCTATCGACTGCTTTATCGTAATGTGCAGTCGCATACACCTGCGATAGGAGCTCCATAGGCACAGACTCAACCCTAGAAAGTGCAGGAGCGATTTGTGAGTACTTCAGGCACTCGATGATCGGAAACATGTAGGAATCATACGACTGAGGGGTTAAGTCAATCACCAAACACTGTTGAGGGCGAATGAGAAGGATGTGGGAGGTTGCATGGACGGATGATGAATCTGCCATTGTTGAAGTTAGGAAGAAGAAGATGAACAGTAAGGGCTTTAGGGAATTTCTGCTCTCTTGGGAATTCGGATGCAGTAAAGAGGTAAATGGGAGAGGAGACTGCCTTTTATAGTGGATGAAAGGAGAGAGAAAAATCTGTTCAAATCTTCTATGGAAATACGAAAAGGTTTTCCGGAATGACAGATGCGTGACAGTTAAGGCATGTGGTGATCACGTAGGAGAGAGTGTGTTAGATTCCTAGGAACACGCCGCCCAACAAGCGCCGTTTCAGAAGAAAACGTTTCAAATCCACATGCGCCTGTTTAGTGTCAGAGAGGAACCGCTTAATATTCTCCCACGCGTCCACGACGTCAGTTGTGGAATGGGCGTTTCAAATTCGCATGCGTCCCTTTTTACCGCCTTTTGAAATTCAATCCATTTATCCCCCGCCTGAGTCAGCAACCCTTTCATCTTATCCTTGTAACGGCATCTTTTGAAGGATACTACCACGTGGATGATTTTTGACCATGTCTTAATAATTAACCACCAATGCAGTAAAACAGCCTGTAATTATTAGTACCAGATTTTTGGAAAATCAAAGATTTTCGTGCTAAGAGTGTAAAAAGAAAAGAAATAAAACAACTCTTTTTAGGAATAAATGTGATGTCAATAATGACACGAAACAAATGATCCCGGGCACGAATCTCTTCCTTCAAGATCAAGAGAGACCTTAAAGTGTTGATGTGGGTTCCCGTTGAATGACGATCAAACACTTATTAATAAATGTTGAAAGGCTTCTTTTAATTAGGCTTCTTAGGGTGGCTTTATCTTTGATTCAACAGTCCTAATCTTGAAATAAGATAGAAAGTGAACAAAGTACTTGTGAGACCGGTGTAGTCTGTTGAACAAGTAGGAAGGAATTAATTTTAAAGTGGCTTGGAAAAATATGAAATCTCAAAAAAAAAACGTAAAACTGGATCCCAAGGGAAGAAATGTTATGGGTTTTAACAATTTCATAGGAATCACACAAAATAAAATTTGAGATTTCATCAACATACATCCGTCAATTCTTTGGTGAAAACTTGAGCAAATTAATTGTTCACCGTCAATTCAGATTTGGTTTTGAATTTTGGGTTTCATTCTGCTCGTAGTGGCACGAAACTGAGATCATTAACACAGTTGTTGTGTAACCATAAACCTCAGTGGTAAGTTCTGAGAGTCTCAAGGGTTACGTTGATGAAACGAATGTAATGGAGAAATGTAATGGAGATGGTGTAAGAAATTAAAGTACCTCTGCTGTGAAAATAAGGACCAAGCAGAAAACTCTTATCTCATGTGAGAAGAGAGTAAGGTAGCTCACGATTAAAATAAATGTGATAGCCTAATTGGGCAGACAAGGTTTGTTTGTACCAAGTCGGTAAGGCTATTATTCAGAATCTTGTGAGGCTTGGGACACATACAGCAGCATGCTTCTAGGGACAGGTAACTAATCCAACAATTATATCCCCATAAACGAACGAACACATAGAAAAATGTTTTTGGAGTTTTTGATATATATAAAAAAAAATATAAAAAATAAAAAAATAAAAGAAAATAAAATAAATAAAATAAGCAAGAAAAAAATAAGACTTAGAAAGAGTAAAAAAACTTTGGAAAAATTTGGTAAACGAACCCGAACGTTCGGTTGGTTTCGGTTGAGAAAATTTTGAAAAACCGAACCCGAGCGTTCGGTTGGTTTCGGTTGAAGAAAATTTTGAAAAACCGAACCCGAGCGTTCGGTTGGTTTCGGTTGAAAAAAATTTTGAAAAACCGAACCCGAACCTTCGGTAGGTTTCGGTTTTGGAAAATTTTGAAAAACCGAACCCGAACCTTCGGTAGGTTTCGGTTTTGGAAAATTTTAGAAAACCAAGGAATTTAGGCTTGCAATAAGAAAATACTTTTGACAATAAGATAAACAACTTTGTACATGAAATTTACAACCAAGAAAACTACCTTTGTGGTAATGAGCGAGTCAGATGATTTAACCGAATTTGAACGTTCAGTTAATTTCGCTTCTTACGTTTGAGGTTGAGAGGTAGTTTGAGGTACTGACTCTGATTCCATCATACCTAGCCCTTGTAAAATTATGTTGAATGATGCTTCAGGAAGAGCTTTGGTAAAGACGTCAGCCAGTTGATCAGTGGTTCTTACAAAGTGTACTTCAACGTTTCCATCTTCCACATGATCTTTGATGAAGTGATACCTTAGTGTTATGTGTTTGGTTTTGGAGTGTTGCACTGGGTTATGACAGATCCTAATTGCACTTTCAGAGTCACAATATAGTGGGATCTTCTTCATATTGAGTCCATAGTCTCGAAGTTGACTCTGGATCCAAATCACTTGAGAGGTGCAGGATGCAGCGGCTATGTATTCAGCTTCGGCAGTAGACAACGACACGCACGTTTGTTTCTTTGATTGCCACCTAACCAACTTCCCATGAAGGAATTGACAGCCGCCAGTGGTGCTTTTTCTGTCGAGTCCACATCCTCCAAGGTTTGCATCTGAGTAGGCTTGAACAAAGAAGCCTGAGTTGGAAGGATACCATAGACCTAAGGAGGCAGTTCGATTGAGATATCGTAAAATGTTCTTCACTGCAAGCATGTGAGGTTCGCGTGGATTTGCCTGAAATCTAGCACAGTAACACACAGAAAACATGATGTCAGGCCTGCTAGCAGTAAGATACATCAGTGAGCCTATCATTTGACGATAGAGCGTGATATCAACAACCGGTTTGTCCAGGGATGGAGTTAGCTTGGTGCCGAATGCCATTGGGACTTTGACTTTGGAATCTCCCATCATGCCAAATTTTGCTAAGAGAGTATGCGTGTAAGCTTCCTGATTGATAAAGATGCCTTCGGGTCCCTGTCTAATATTTAAGCCAAGGAAAAAGTTAATAGGACCCATTGAGCTCATTTCAAATTTAGTCTCCATCAGCTTTCTGAATTCAGCTGTTAGGCTGGGATTCGTTGAGCCAAAGATGATATCATCGACATAAATTTGAACGATCATAAGGTGGTTACCTTCCTTTTTGTGAAAGAAGGTTGGGTCAACCGAACCTTGTTTGAATTTAGACATCTTTAAGAATTTAGTTAGCGTTTCATACCAGGCTCTCGGAGCTTGTTTGAGTCCATAAACAGCTTTATCGAGAATGTAGCAATGATTGGGATACTTTTTGTTCACGAAACCAGGAGGTTGCTCCACGTACACTGTTTCTTCGAGTTCTCCATTAAGAAAGGCACACTTGACGTCCATTTGGAAAACTTCAAAGTTTTTGTGGGCAGCATAGGCAAGGAAAATTCTGACAGATTCAAGCCTAGCTACATGAGCGAAAGTCTCTTCATAATCAATCCCTTCCTCCTGACAATATCCTTTTACTACCAGACGAGCTTTGTTCCGTATAACGTTTCCTTCCTTGTCCATTTTATTCCTAAAGACCCATTTGAGACCAACAACCGAGGCATCTGGAGGAGTTGGAATGAGACGCCAGACTTTGTTCCTTTCAAATTCATTCAATCGTCTTGCATCGCTTGAACCCAATCGAAGTGATCGAGAGCAGTGTTAACTGTCTTCGGTTCAACTTTTGATACGAATGAGTTAAACATGCAAAATTCAACTTTGGAAAGTACGGATGTATGTTTTGCCTTTAGTTGTGATCGGGTCAGAACCTTTTCAGAGACATCACCAACCACTTGAGAGACAGGATGGTCTCTTGTCCATTTGGTGAGTGGTGGATATTGAGGATCAAAGGTAGGATCTAATTCAACATTTATCATTTCTTCTGGCTCTGACTGGCTTTCGTAGTCGTATGACATATCAGCTTGCTCCCCCTCGATAGATGAGCTTTCTGGAATGCTTTGAGAAACTTGAGGTTCAGAGGTTTCTTGTGGTGTTGGGCTTTCAGGCGTTGATGCACCTTCGGATGGTAAGGCACTTTCGGTTGGTGAAGTGCTTTCGGGAGCAGTTGGAGATCTTGGCTCCCCCTCAACATGTGAGGTCGGCTGATTTGATGACGGTTGATCCTCCCCCTCGACTGAAGCATCGTTTGATGGAGGTTCGTCAAAATTCGATTCTCCTCCATTCATTCTCCTGGCAGCTTCTTCGACAATTTGCTTCATATGGTCTACCTTGTTGTCTGCTGCGCCTGCTTCTGAGAAAGTAGCTTTCTCTGGTTCGTCAAATAGCTCCATAAACTTCTCGAATAGATTAGCGATCGAGACTATGACTTGGCCAGTTTGAGGAAAAATTTCCCCAGCTGTGTCTTCTTTGGCCTGTAGCTTTTTGACATAGCTATCATCGAAAGTCACGTAATAAGTATCTTCGATTTTCCTTGAACACCTGTTTAGTACTCTGTATGCTTTGGAAGTGAGAGAGTAGCCCAGAAAGATTCCCTCGTCGGCTTTGACATCGAACTTGCTGCGGTGTTCTTTAGAGTTAAAGATGAAACACCGTGAGCCGAACACGTGGAAAAATTTCACATTGGGCTTCTTGTTGTTGAGAATCTCATAAGGTGTGAGCGTGAATCGCTTGTTGAGATAAGACCTGTTCTGTGTAAAACAGGCAGCATAAATAGCATCAGCCCAAAAGTAAAGAGGTAAGGAAGCGAAACTTAGCATGGTTCGGGTAGCTTCACACAAAGATCGGTTTCGTCTTTCGACAATTCCGTTCTGTTGAGGTGTGTAGGGAGCTGAGAAGTTGTGAATTATTCCCTTTTCTGCCAGGAATTCTTCAAATTCTCTATTTTTGAATTCCAGCCCATTGTCGCTCCTTATGTTGCGAACGACCTTCTTAAGCTGTACTTCAATCTGCTTGATGAACACTTTCAGCTTATGAGTCGCTTCAGATTTAAGCTTTAGAAAGAACACCCATGTAAAACGCGAAAAATCATCAACAATAACAAGAATATACTTGCTACCACCGATGCTTTCGATAGATGATGGACCACACAAATCAATATGAAGTAATTCGAGTGGTTCAACAACTTTAGTGTTAATAATAGATGGATGACTTTGACGATTCTGCTTCCCCATTTCGCATGCAGCACACAAATGATCTCTATCGAACTTGAGCAATGGAAGACCTCGAACATGACCTCCAGTGACAAGTTTGTTGATATCTTTAAAGTTGAGATGAGAGAGTCTTCGGTGCCACAACCAGCTTTCGTCAGATTGTGCTTTTGATAACAGGCATATAGCTGGGTTTCCTTTGATGGGTTTGAGGTTTAGAGGAAAATTTTCACCCTTACGCTCCGACTTGAGAATAACTTTCTTTGTCTTCTTCTCAATAATTTCAGAACCCTCATCGTCGAATGAGACTTTGAGACCGGTACCTCCAACAAGCTGAGATACACTGATGAGGTTGTGTTGTAGTCCTTCCACGTATGCCACCTTCCTTATAGTGAAATCACCATTAGTAATCATTCCGTATCCCTTTATGGTGCCGAAGGAGTTGTTTCCAAACTTGACGTTGCCACCATTTATAAGAGACCTGTATTCCCTGAGCTCTTCTTTCCTCCCTGTCATGTGACGCGAGCAGCCACTATCGATGTACCATTCTTCGTCAAACTGCTCGTCACTGATAACCTGCAAAAATTAAGTAGATTTAGGAACCCAAAGTTTCTTGGGTCCACGTGAGCCTTTCACAGGTACAGGAATAGTAAAAGAGATGTCAACAAGATATGTTCGTTTTATTAGTGTTGTTTCATCTTTCTTTTTGATGGTAAAAACTTTAATTTTATTAGGATTAGATGCGTTCGGTTTAGATTCAGGTTTAGACATCGAAACCTTCTGTTTCCCTTTTTGTTCAGCTGAAGATTGAGATTTTCGAGAAGGAACAGAATGGAATTTAGAGCGAGGTGGAGAAGAATTGGAAGAATTAGAAGAATTAGATGAGTGAGAATGAGAGGGCTTGGATTGAGATGACTTCTTGGCTGGAGACTCTAGGTGACCCTTTTGCTTTTGATCATTGGTGAGACTGACCTTAGAGTTTTGATCTCTTTTGATTTTAGAACCGAACCTTTGCTTTCGGTTGGAGTCATCCTCAGAACCGAACCTTTGCTTTCGGTTGGAATTCTTTTCTGAACCGAACCTTTGCTTTCGGTTGTTGTGGCTCTCGTGTTTTTCAACAGGATTATTCTCAAACTTTAGGTTCTTGTCTTGATGTGAGAAATATGCATTCTGGGATTGCCAGAATTGTTTCCTTTCAGAGAGATTCTTCCTGTATCTCTGGTTCCTTTGACGTTTCTGATTCCTCATCTTCTTCGGTTGATGATGGATGTTGGCTTTCTTTTTCGGTTTCTCTTTGGCTGGTTCACTTTGAACTGAGGAAGTTTCACTTTGAACTGAGGAACTAGAGGGAATGTCTTCTTTTGCTGAACATCCATTTTCTTGAGGAATGTCTTTTGTACCACTAGTACTTGGCACATCAAAATTATCAGGCTTGTTCAAGGGTTCTGGCACGTATCTACCTTTACTTTTCCATGAGGTCCTTTCAGATAAGCCTACCGTTTCATCAGCATTATCGATTGGAGCTGACCAGAAGAACTCATCACAACCATCAACATTGTCTTCGTTTACAATTGCTGTGAGTTCAGCAGTCTGATGTTCGGTTACTCCTGTGACCTTGTACACTTGATTTGGAGTGGTCCTAACCTTTTGATATACAACGTCTTTCTCTGCTAAGATCAGGGACTTTTGTTGGGACAATCGAGTGAACTCCACTGAATTTTCTGAAATTAGATTCTTGTGGTTTTCAGGTTCGCTTTTCACAAATTCTGAGCAGTCAACCGTGTCCTCTACAGAAATTTCACTCATATTGTCATACTCATTAAGCTCAGATGCATTTTGAACATCAATTTTGTTTTCTGAGCTTAAGTTGGCGTTTAAAGAGTCAAATTTTTGTATGGTTTCGGTTCTCAGTTTCAGTCTATCATTTTCATCCAAAAGGTTTTTGAGCATGTCCTTATGGTCCTTGGATTTAATGAAAGATTCAATTTTGTCCAGTCCATACATATAGGTCGGATTGACGTCATCAGATGATATCACACTCTCACAATTATAAGCTTCAGCATCAATTTCATCCTCCTTAAACTCAAGGAAGGGCAAAATCATGCGATGAATCTTTTGTCCTATTTCACAATCCAAATGAAGCTGAGTAATATTAGTGTAAAGACGTTTTGCAATCAAACAAAAAACATTTCGCTGTTTTAAAAGCTTTAAATTGTCTCTTTGTAAATAAATGTTTTCGTCTTTTATTTTGACTAATTCCGACTCCTTCAATTCGATCCACATGCGCCGTTCCTCACTCTTCGAAGACACCCTGCTTAATTGATCAGTTAGGTTAGAATTGGTGACTCGAGTTTGAGTTAAACTACTATCTAGATGAGAGATTCGTGAATTAACACTTTTTAGTTCTTTTTCATATGAGCATAGTGGAACTTTAAACGAGACAAAAACCGATTGTACCTTTTTGATTAGTTCATCGAGCTAGTTGAACTGAACGCTGAGCGGTTTGGCTGTAAAGCACATATCCTGCTGCTCCTTCGGTTCATTGCTTCCACCATCAGTGTTGTATCCCCTCATCTGAGATACTTCAGACACCATCAAGCACCTTCCTCCACTGCTCTCCTCTTTTTCCACACAAGCCTTTCCATGAGAAGGCTTCCTCACTTCATCGTCTTCAGAGTCAGTTTACCAAACTTCCACGCCACCGAACTCGTCATCAGCAACCGAACCCTGCATAATTAGAGCATTCATGGAAGGGTTAGCGGTAGATTTCTTCTTCCTGATCTCATCAAGCTTTTTCTGCAGTAAAGCTTCTTCATCCTTATCCTCATCCTTTTCAGCCATCTTTTTGAGGACACAATCCTTTGCATAGTGGTTTTTCCCTCCACAGTAGTAACAGTTTACTCCAGAATCACCTTCTGCCTTCGGTTCCTTCTTCGACTCTTCAACCTTCGGTTCATCTTTAAGCCTTTCTGAACTATAACTCCCCTGCCAGTTTCGGTTTTTGTTGCTGGGGAATCTCTTCTTAATGAACCTCTTGGGGTTAGACACCATCATAGCATAATCCTCAGACGTGAGGTCATACTCTTCCAAGTTGAGGTCTTCGTCCTCCATCACAGCTTTACTTTTTGACAGGAGGGCCAACGAACCTACGCTTAAGACAACATTCTTCTCCTGCAACACAATCTTCTCCTGAGATTTGAGAATGCCCACCAGTTTCGCCAAAGAATATGATTTAAACTGCTCATGGGCTTTCACTGTGGACACCACTGCTCTCCACTCTGATCTTAGACCATTTAAAAACGTAACCTTCTGCTCAATAAGCTTCCTTTCGATGTCATGTTTGATCATCTTTCTGAGAAGATGATTGAAGCGATCGAACGTTTGGGTCACAGTTTCTTCGGCTCCTTGCCTGAATTCTCCAAACTCAGACAAGAGTAAGGTTTGGATAGAGTGTTCAAGGTCTTCATCTGTAGAGTACAATTCACGTAGCCTGTCCCAAATCTCCTTTGTCGTCGTGCATGAACTCACCAGCCTAAAAGTGTCGGACTGAAAGGCGAATCTGATCAATCTTAACGCCTTAATATTGCACTGGAATTTATCTTTTTCATCTTGCGCAATATCTTTAACATCCTTCAGTAGATCATTATACTCCTTTCGAGTTTTAATAATCCTTGAAGTTGCAGAGTGAGAAAACGGTCCGTTAATAATTGCTTCCCAGATGAGGTATCCATTATCCTCAGATCCTATAACATAGTCTTGAAAGTGATGCGCCCAGACTTCATAATCATGGGTGTATAGGATGGGAATCTTCGTGGTTGATCCAATGCTGTTGGAAATATTGATGGGATTCGATTGCGACTCGTCCATTATGATCGAATAACCTGTTCAAAGATCAGACTTGTAATAAATCAAATTAGGGCAAATCAATAAATATCAAGATACGTCAATAATGAGATGACGGCTCAATAAATATCAGTAAATGCGGAAAACCCTAATTGAAACCTTTTTCACAGAAAAGAAGTGTATCGATTACACAGCCTCCTGCTCTGATACCAATTGATAAGATTAAAACTTAATCTTGAAGATCGATTAGATCTAAAACAGTTAAATAAACAGTAAACAGCAAGAACACGAAAACAATAAACAACTCAAGAATGAATCAAACGTGTCGAATGATTATAAAACAACCCTCAGAAGAGCTCGATAAAGAACATCAACTGTAGAGGGTTAGAAGGTTTACAGGAACGATAAAGAAAATCAAAGCTATCGTAATTCTCTCTATTGTATTCTTGATCGTTAACCTAATATGCATGCAAGCATATCCTTATATAGTAAACCTAACAGCTCACGGTTGGACAGGCCCAAACCGGAGTACAAAATTATTGGACTATTAACCGAGCCCAATGACGCAATCCTTAAACGAATCTGCAACCCAACAGGTTAGATAATGGATTTTACCTGAAGTAGAGCCATACGTCTTGACTCTCCCATCTCTTAGATCTCTCAGGTAAATACGACAGCTTCGTTTCCAATGCCCCTTCTCTTGGCAATAAAAGCAAATGGACTCCTTTGGCATAGCACATCGGACAATCACAAATTTTGCTCTTTATGGACTTCCAATGTTGCCAATGTCTATTGAAGTTTGGGAGTTTGATTCACTAGACAAATTTGCTTGATTAGCGCGCCACATCATTCCTGATTCAGCAGCTATAAGCAAATAGGTGAGATCAATAACGGTCACGTCGTGGTCCATCATATATTACTCTCTTACTAACTCACTATATGATTCAGGAAGTGACTGAAGAACCCAGTCAATAGCCAAATCACTTGAAATCTTGACACCCAACATGTTTAACCTATCAATGTATGACTTCATCTCTAAGATGTGTGCACACACAGGTTTCCCATCTTCGTGTTTACTTGCCAAAAGGGCTTGAGTGAGCTTGAACTTTTCAAGCCTTTGAACTTGTGGGGTTAGGGAGAACAATTAGAGGAGGTGGAGGAAGTGAAGCATGAATCTCATTTCCTTGATCGTATCTCGGAACGTCATCTTCATTTGGAAAACTTGTTCCATGGGATTTAGGAAGACCATGATTTTCAGAACTAGACATCTACAAAACGGGAGAAAGTTCAAGTTAAGTTGATTGAGTCCTTAATAAAACACCCAAATGAGTTATTAAGGCTAGGATCCAACACAATATTCTACAACCTAGAAGAGGGATGCCGTAATCTAGTTGCAGAATATTGAAGGTAGGTAAATGACGATTTACCAATTTCCAACATGAAAAACAAAAAGGAAGTTTAAGTTTTAAATGAATTGAAACTCCTAGACCTTTTGAGATTCATTGAACTTTTCAATGGCATGCTTAATCTCGATTATGCCCTTCTATTTGTGACTGGGATGCTGAGGATCACAAATAAGGTGTGAATAACCATACGAATCACGTGGTGCACCCAATGCTACCATCACCTAATCAATGTGCCGATTAGCCACACTCTCTCCATTAATCTATGACAAACATCGAGTCACCCTTCGCTACAAATGTCATCCCCAAATTAGTGTGCCGGTTAACCATACACACTCCACTAACATTTGACAAGGGTACGAAGTGTAATTCTATGGATTAGCATACAATTTCACATTTTTCCTAAAGTAACTATGATTTGGGAATTTGAAAAAAAATTAGTTACTTTGTACTTCATTATACTTATAATGGAAGGTTTCTGTCCTATCCTACCCGTTCGGCTAACGACCCTCCACTAGTCAAGAGTGCGGTGGGTAAGAGTGGATACCCATTCAATCGCCATTTTATAGGCAATTTCCTTAAACACCCCTTATAGACCAGCTTCGTGAATGAGGCCTACTAACGGTAAGACTGATTGTTTACTCATACATATATATAATATTAGACTTTTAATGTTATATATAGTATAGGGTGTATTTTACACTTTTAAAATACTAGATGGTTTAACTTAGTCAGTTATACTTTTAATTTAATTAAATGTAAACCAAAACTTTATGGATTTATTAAATCACTTTTAATTATACACTTTAATTAATTAATAAAACCATAAGTGTGTGATTTGAACTTTTCAAATTACTAGAGTTCTAGAATTTAACATTTCAAAAATTAAACTTTTAATCAACTTTTAAATTCCAAAACTTGAGGGCAAGTTTTAAAACATTTCAAAACATTAGGGTTTAACTTATTTAAATTTCATAAACAAAACTTTTAAGTTCAAATTTAAACTATAAAACCTAAAGGGTGCAATTGAAACTTTTTCACATCACAAAGGATCAAATAACAGATAATATAAGTTAAAAAATTAATTTAGTCATTATCTATATTTGACCTAATCTTATTTTATTCACTGGATAATTACCAAATAATTTAAAATAATCCATATTTATCATATAAACAACCAATATTCAAAAGATTTGAAGTTATCTATAGTTTTGGCAAGGATAATCACTAATTTAAGATAAAAATTGGATTTTAACTTCAAAAAAACGAATTAGGCATTAAATCCAAGTCAAAATAGCAGCTAAGTCCCGAAATACCCTCTATCTGATGCTCGAACTCGCCGAGTCAGCTTTGAACTCGCTGAGTAGGGGCCAACTCGCCGAGTCCAGATACTGACTCGCCGAGTTGAGTCTGGCAGAGGCCAAAAACTCGATTTTTAGCAAACAAAGCAGTTAAGCATCACATACAACTAAAACCAATCAAGGCTCTGATACCACTGGTGGGTTTTATGCATAAGAAACAATCATATAAGCTCATACAAACCCTAATGCTTGGATCTAGGTTTCTTAATTGTACATGCTTTGAATCCAAGGATATAAACCCTAGATCTAACATTTAATAAACTGAATTAGGGTTTAGAGAATTACCTTTGATTGTTATATTGCAATAACAATCAAATCCTTGCTTTGATTGGCTTTAGAAAGCTTAGTGCCTCAAGTGCTGCACCTCTAATGGAGTCACAAACACCTTATGCAACTTGGATGAAGAGGAGAAGAAAGAAGGCTACTCAAAACGACTAGAAACCCTAGAGAATCAGTTGTCCACCTTTTTGGGGCCTAAGGGGTCCTTTATATACTTGTGTGGGCTGCTAGGGTTTCAGTCAAAACCCAAATGGACAACTTAAACTCTAAGCAGCCCATGGAACCTTCTGGATAAGCCCATGGACGAAAATATGATGGGCTCTGTGACATCCCCATATTTCTCGGCCAGAAAAGACCAATTTAATTTATGCTTTTTAAAATAAAATCAGAGAAATCTTTTTATAAGATATTGCAGAATTGGTCCCCAAACAATATATGATAAAAGTTTATCAAAATCCTTCATTAAGAAGGTATATATTTTCCATATATATATCAAAACCTCGGGATGTCATGTTCCGATACAGATCAAAAGCATAAACAAGACATTATAAGCCTTTCAACAGTTATTTACAACTACTAGCCTATAATCCAAAAATCTCTCGTCATCCTCCGATTATGCTCGGGGTCTACTACCTGTAATCATAAAACTGAGTGGGTCAGGCTTGGAAGCCTGGTGTGCATATAGGGTTTTCAACTCACAATAATAATATACTTATTAAGTTCACCAATCAACAAGAACCTTGATTACCCATTCCCGTTGTCCTCACTTTATGTCCCTAAACACCTATCACAAGGGACCTAGCCTAAGGATTATCATCGAGATGGACACTACTGCTAAGGGGTTTCCTCAGCCATACATGTCCTTAAGGCAACCATGAGGGGGATGAAGTACGCCATTGAACATTTAATTCATCAACACCTACAAGTTACGAACCTGCTAGTGTTCCACTGACTATCTAGAAAGTCCGTGGTCGTCATCTATACTTCGCTAGATGACTACAACAACAACAACAACAACATCAACATCGAGGCCTCTCACCATTTTAACACACATCAACTATTTCATCTACCCATGTTCTACCCAACATATTTTGTAGATAAAAAGCATATACAGTTTAAAACTTGTATAAAACATCAATTCAACAGTCACCTCAAATAAACAATTAGCATATTTACACATAACACGCATTTCAAGGTAAATACTTCATATCTATGTGTAAATTGAAAGTAAGTACACACTCACGTATTTTGGTGAAAATCGGGCAGCAATTTGTTTCCTAAAACGATCGTTTCTAATAAAACCGGGAGTTTTATTGAGAAACCGGGCTCTGCGAAAGGTCGGGCTTCGAAACCGAAAAGATAAATTTTATGGGCTTCTCGGGCACTTCGTGGGGTATTCCGGGCTTTACAATTGATATCGGGGCTTTGGGGGATGTTAAGATGAAGAAAAGATGGGTTTAGGGGTTAAAAGTGACAAAATTCCAAAAGTAACCGGGAACCCTCGCAGGTACCCTTCTATTTATAGGGTCCAAAGTTCTGATCCAATGGTTGAGAAGTCTCCTGATCCGACGGCTAAGAGGCTTCACAGGGGGGTGGCTCGCACATGGATCGCATGGCTCGGGCTCGCTGGCGGCTTCTAAGTGGATCGCGGCTTGCTGGCACACCTGCGAGGCTCGGAGCTAGGCTATGCAAGGCTCGGACACACGCGGCAGCTGGGCGAAGCTTCGGCTGGGGAGCTGGCTGCTTCGGATTAGGCCTCCTCCTCGGTCGAATCAGAAGAGGAAACGTGGCTCGCATGACTCAGCAGCCTCTGTGACTCAGCAGCCTAGTGACTCAGCAGGACAAGTGTCACATTCTAAACGAGGGTGACGTGGCAATGGTGACTATGCGAAATTTCTCGGTTTTCGTGCCAAGAACTTCTAAAATTCATAACTTTCGCATACGAGCTCCGTTTTTGACATTCTTTATATGCACGTGTAGCTAAAATTACGATCTACAACTTCCATTTAGACTTCGTCGGCTAATTTTGACTTTAAATTTTATATTATTATTTTTAACAGACCGGGATAGGAAATCCGTTAAAAATTCATAACTTCTTTATCCGACGTCCGTTTTCGTCAGACTTTTTACCGTTGTGCTCCTAATGACGAGACCTTCAATTCTCGTTTAGGTTGTGTCGGCTAAAAAACGCTCGATCTAAAATTCGAGTTTTTAGCTGTCTACTGCTACGCTGAAACTTCGAAAAATCATAACTTCCTCATACGAAGTCAGATTTGTGCGTTCTTTTTATCGAACTTCTCGGTTTAACGAATACTACGACTTTTGTTTAGATTACTAAGGCTAAAAAGTAGTTTATCAAAAACTCACTTTTTACGACATTCAGCACCGTGCCGGTTTTGTCGCGAAACTTCGACATGTCATAACTTCTTCGTTATAACTCGGATTTTGGTATTCTTTATGTCCTTGAAATCCTTGTTTCGACCACTACAACTTTATGTAAAGATATCGGGCTTATCTTACACTTTAATTTTGACGCTTATTTTTATTCTTAATTAATTAAGCCCTAATAATTAAGCATAAAACACATAATTCACATAATATTCACATAGTTCCTTTTCATTTCTTCAAAATGAGTTACAAGGTTAACCTAGACTATCAACTCAATATAAATGCCTAGGCTAGAAACACGAGTGTTACAGGCTCCCATCATAATTTCATTCACCCCTTGTTCCTTTAGCATTCCTTAGCCCAATAACTCAATTATCCAATAATTGCAGTCCAGCCCCCTAAATTTAATTAATCTCTTTTAGCCACAAAATTAATTCTTAATTAATTGTTGACCAATATTAATTAACCAATACGATTTCTCCTTTAATATATTACTCTCATAATATATTAATAAATCATATTTAAACCTTTCTCTCCTTAATTCATCCTACATATTGCTAAGGTGAAGGCAACCCAAAAGGACCATGCTCATAATCGGGTCAAGTACATACCAAAATAGTTATGTACATAGACACTAATCCAACAATATGTATGTTGGACGGGACCCGATCTATTACCGAGTGGGGCTCAATGCCGGACGACATCCGATGTTGGGCAGAGCCCGATGACCATTTTGTATGTTATGTATCTTTGTGATTTCTTCATGTGTATATGTTAATTGATATATGTTATATGTATGTTGGGCAGGGCCCGATCTATTACCGTTTAGGGCTCGATGTCGGACGAGATCCGATGTCGGGTGGGGCCCATTATGTGTTTATTTGTATGTATGGTATGTGGTATTTTGGGAAACTACTAAGCTTTGTGCTTACAGTTTTTAGTTTATGTTTCATGTACATCCAGTTCCAAGGGGAAGAGCTCGGTTTGAATGCATCGCACACACCATATGGATACTATTTTTGGGACATAGTTTGATTTTTATGATGTTTGATATACTTATTTTTTCTGGGTTTTATGAACAATGCTTTTGGAATATTGTTTTATTGAAATATTTGGGTCATATTTTTGGGATGTTTCAGTTATAGCTAAGTTAATGTTAATATAACATAAAACGAAAAATCAAGAAAGGACCAAATGGTTATTGTTGTTTCTATTTTGGAAGAAATTGGACACTAAAAGAGAAATTGCTCCTTGAATCTCATCGAGATGAAGAAGTCTGACTTGGACAGGACTTCAAATATCTATATGATAGAACTATTTATTTTTCCATCATTCACTTGAGTATGTTATACTTCAGGTGACACTAATAATTGATATTAGGTCTTTGTGATTGGAAGAAATAATCAACATATTACAAATGGATGTACTTTGTGTTGAAGATATAACAAGTGATGTTATAACCTTTGTTTAAATAATAGATGTTTTGTACCTATTCTTACAGGAACATGTATCAGTTGTAAATTTATGAATAAATCTAGATTTACTTATCGTTTAATGGATGTTCACATTCATGTTCTGAAACGATGTATTATGTATTAAAGAATATTTTCTCATAATGTCACTTATGAAGTAAGTCTATAAGATTTCATTAAATTAATAGTTATAAAGATAACACCTATATAGTCAAATGATATTTGATTGGAACTTATCTATCTTATAATCATCATGACTATATAAATATGAAACACATATACCAACTTCAAAAGGATGGAATTTTGAAGGAAAATGAGCTTGATTAATTTGATATATGTGAATCATATTTATATGGGAAGATGATTCACAAAGGTCTTTATCTGTTAGTAGTTAAAGAACAAAAGGATTGACAAAGAATTATACATAAGTGATGTATGTAATCTTTTTAATCCTTGAATAGATTTGGTGATAGATGCTTAATCAATTTCACATATGACTTTTATTCATTATATTTGAAACCTTTGATTTGCACAAATTATTTCATAAGTGAATATTGAAATACAACTTAATGAGACCATCATTATGATGGGTTTTGGGCATAAGACATCCTATGTGCTCATACAAACCCTAAAGCTTGGATCTAGGTTTCTCTATTGTACATACTTCGAATCCAAGACTATAAACCCTAATTCTAGCATATGGAAATCAGAATTCACATGTAAATAGGTTTAAGAACATACCTTGATTGTTATACAGCAATAACAATCCAATTCCTCCTTGAATTGACCTTGGAAAGCAAAGAGTCACAAGTGTCACTCCTCTAATGGCTTACAAACACCATAAGCAAGTGGAGAAGGTATAAAGAGAGAGGAGGGAGGTTAGAATTCGTCCTTAGGACTTCTTGGGAAGGGTTACACGAATTCATGACCTTGGGGTTGTTTATATAGGTGTAGAGATTGGGTTTCAGTCATTATCCTTATCTAGTTGATTATCCATTAAGCAACCAATAAGATAATCCTTGAATCCTTATCATACTCGAATTCTAAGGCTTTCCAACCTTAAATTCATCCACCATATATAAAAGATAATCCTTACCTTATTTTGTAACTATCACATAATTACAAATAAGCCCCTCTAGTTTAATTAATTACATTTGATCACAAAACTAATTCTTAATTAATTATCGACCAATATTAATTAAACAAATATGATTTCTCCTTTAATATATTATTCTTATAACATATTAATAAATCATATTATCCTCTCTCTTTATTCATTTCTCCAATCAAGTTGCTTTGGTGAAGGCAACCCAAAAGGACCATGCACCATCGGGTCAAGTACATACCAAAATAGTTATGGGCTTAGACACTAATCCAACAGTCTCCCACTTGGATAAGTCTAATAACTATTCTGCGTATGACTTCGGATCCCGATCTGCAATCGTAGCTTTCCAAAGCCGCTGTCAACTCTGATCATATCAAATACGTGTGTCCTTAGATAAGGGATCATATATTCCTCCATTCTAGATATCATATGAGATATGATTTCAAATCATTCTCTTTGTACTATATCTCGATTTCCGATTTATGACGACAGACTAATTGAACAAATCAAATTAGCCCTAGCCCGACCGAGCATTTACGTTTGTCATCACTAAACCATCGAGGGGCCCAAAGATATCGCTTTTATTCTACTTTGAATAAAAGGAACGGATAAACTTTGATACAATGCTTGCTTGCACTCACCCACCGAATTACACACAACAATATGTTTTATAACACCAAGTTACTAGTGCGTTTACATATTATCAACGTGCAACCGATTTGCAAGATACAACTCACACATCTCGGTTTCAAGAATATAAGATGTTATCGTCTCACTAATCACTCGTGATACAATTCATGGAGTGATCCAAGCGAGCGTGGGTCTAATCCAATGCTCAAATCACATTCATAAGCACTCATGAACGTTGCAGCAAACATTTGCTTATGTCTAATACTCTTTTAGACAATCCACACACCAATTCACGACAGTCTTCATTCATATCTACTTCCAACATATGAACGACTGTGGCCCGTTTGAATAATTCGATTATTCTTAACAAACTCAATTATTCTGGAAGTCAAAACATGCAAATGTGAAACACAAGAATAATACTAATCCCATATGGCCTCAAACCTTTGAGCATAAATAAAACACCTTTTATTTATCACCATATTGATTACTCATTATTTGTCGTTTCGGGTAATCAACTTCTTACTTGAATTACAACACTTGTCCCATGCTCCTAGCATGCACACAATGTTTACCTATGGTTCTTACTTTGTGAAATAGATCACATTGAACACATTTCCAATCCTTCTCATTTCACAACTCCAAATCCGTTTTTCATAAGTCAAAGAATATCAAATTCTTGCTACTTATAGAATATGCTAGATTCTAACATTCTATGCAACTATCCTTTCGTAATGTCACTGCACCAAAGTCACAAAGACTATTGCCAATGATATTACAAAGTCCTCTATCAAAGATTGTTACAAGACAATTCCATAGACGTGATGTCTCTCACTCAAAGTACATTCTTTGAACATCCTTTTGCATAGAAGTGTCTAATTTAGTCATAGATTTCTCAATATTCAATTCCCAATATGGACACACTTCCATATGTTCCATATAACAACTCATTCTTAATAGAATCTTATCTATTCGTAATGATGTCGATACGGTCCATCCAATATGGAAACATTTCCATATTGTCCAATACTATACTTCCAACTACTCACAAGCGACCAATCTTCGTCGAACTTGGATTGTCCTTTGATAGTTGTTTGATTATTTTAGTCAAAACCAATTCTAGTCCCTTTTCCCTCTAAATGCGCTCGACATTTGGAAAATTTTAGAATGGTCAAACATTAAGCATTTGCAATCGATCCTATACCCGAAGCGTATGGGACACGACGCATAATGTTTTATTTGCTATGTTCTCAAAATTCGGATTGTGAAAAGGGATGCCGTAATCATAATCGAAATTTTAAGAACACACTA
The DNA here is from genome assembly GCF_051521515.1 of Lactuca serriola. Classification (NCBI taxonomy): domain Eukaryota; kingdom Viridiplantae; phylum Streptophyta; class Magnoliopsida; order Asterales; family Asteraceae; genus Lactuca; species Lactuca serriola. Next base: position 17,733,865 of record NC_136413.1, on the reverse strand, counting down.
TGTACCTTTGACTAAATTTATTAACATTTCTCAACCTAATCCTTTAGATTTGAAATGAAGCATAATATTCTCTCCCTTAATTATAGTAAAACAACCTTTCAACTCTTACAACTTTGCAAAGTATGACTCTTGTTTTCTATAATTAATATTGCTAACCTTGCAATACTTTCCTTAATAATCATACAATCATAACATTTATGCTCCCACTATCATGATGATTATTATAAAACATAACACTTATGCTCCCACTAGCTTCGACATGTATTCATAAACATCTTAACTTTCAGAAAACAATACTTATTGAATTTCTTAAGTTCATGTTTCTAATACTTAGTGCTTTGATAATCCTTTATCAATGCTTCTTGAACTTATACACCTTTGCCTTCGATAGTTCATATGTGTGTCTAAACAATTAAGACTAATTGCCAAACCTCACAATTCAAATTATGGAAAGGGATGCCGTAACCATAATTGAATTCGAGAATGCAATTTTACAATCACTATCTTCTTAAAATCTGTCTTAGTGAAAGCATTTCCTCACAATCATTTTCATGAAGGAGGAAATCTTATGACACTTAGATTTAAATGGTGTATATGTTCCTATCCATGTGAATTTGTCAAAAAACAAAGTTTACGACGAATTCAAACTCATATGGATCGAACTTTCTTAATCTTGATTTCTTGCCTTATGGTAGCACAGCTGCCCACCACATCTTCCAAGTAGTTAAGCAGCTCACCTTTTCCTATCAATGTACTTTCCATTGATCAAGGTCCTTGCCTTTTATGCATTCAAATGAGAACTCATAGGACTCACATGTATAATTAACTCGGTTGGATTGGCACAGAATCAAAATAATGTCAACACGATAGGTTGTAAACCTCAACTCGTGTGCTAGTGATGATCGATAAGGTTTATTTGATTTGTTCTTGAAACCTTTCAAGACAGTCAAGACTCCCACTGACTCCTTGACATATAAGGTTCTCTTGTCAATAACCATTTCTTGACAAACAAATATTCAAGAGTTAGTGTAGCTTTTATCAAAACACTTCATAAATTGGTCCTAGTTGGTCTTTGTCTTATCCAAGACATCACAACTTTCTACATTTAATGAAAGTTACAAACCTTCTTAATACCTTTTCACTCAATGCCACAATCTTAACTTTAAGACTTGTTTTTGGAACGAAGTATGATTGACTTTTTGATTTAACCATTTCTTCAATTCTTGATTCCTCTTCTCAAACATACAATTGTACTAAGACTTACTTAGAGGATCAATTGAGATATGGTTCTTAATCATTAAGACCTATCATAAAGCATAAAAGGTACTCTCCCTTCTTCTTAGAATGGAGAAACTTTTATCTTTCTGCCTACTTGATTCTTTTTATTCGTTCTGCTATTGATTTAAACATTTTCAATCAATTCAGAATTACACTTAATCTTATAAGCATAATCATATTTACTAAATCTTTAGTAAATCATGTCGAATATCTTGTTACTCTTGTGGTGGACTTTGATCAACACACAACTTTGTGTACTCGATCTCCTAGTCCTTTACTTGACACTTTGTCAATGAATTAGTCTAATTTCCAAATACGAAATTTCTCATTCATCGTGCATCCAAGTTGCATGATTCCAAATTTCTGTCCAATTGAAACTTGGGCGATGAGAAAACTCTCCCTATTTGGTAAATTCTTGACTTTTCCATAAACACCATAAATAAGAATCATATCCATTTGTTGTAGAAATATGCAAACACCAATTTTCATAACGATTTCATTGCAAGGAAATAAATAAATAAATAAGTCAAACAAAAATTTATTTTATTTATAAAAGCAGCGGAAAACATTTGTCCTTACAATGCAAAATCCGTTGAAAACTATGTATTTCAAAAGAAAATTTTCTAACAACTCTATCATAACTATCTAAGCTCAAAATCTAATCTTCAAGTCCATGCGATCAAGATCCATTCCTTGTGATTAGATTCATCTTGCTCTTTCACCAAGCTTCCTTTCTTTTCACCGATCCTATAAAACATTCAAATGCAATCTTATTACATTATGTATTAAGAATTAATGAATAGGAACTTAATGGAGTTAGATAGTGGATTTTACCTGAAGCGCAGCCATACTCTTTGACTCTCCCAGCTTCTGGACTCTTCAGGCTCTTTGGGCAGACTTGTATCCAACGCCCTCTCTTTTGGCAGCAAACGCAGGTCGGTTCTCCTAGAACGTCCTCGGAAGCATGGTCGGTTGACTTTCCCAACAAATACGCTCCATTGCTTCGCCAAATCATTTCTGATTCAGCAGCAATGAGCATGTAAGTTAGGTCAATGAGGTTGTCGTCATGATTCATCATATAATACTTTCTTTTGAACTCATTATATGATTCAGGAAGTGACTGCAAAACCCAATTCACAGCCAACTCATCTGGGAATGACACACCCAACATTATCAACCTATCAATGTGTGATTTCATTCCTAGAACGTGGGCACACACGGGTTTACCATCTTCATGTTTCATTTCCAATAGGGCTTTAGTGATATTGAACCTTTCAATTCTTCGATCTTGTGGGTTGGGGAGAATAATAGGAGGAGGAGGAGGAAGTGAAGCATGATTTCTTGTTCCTCGATTGAATCGTGGAATACCATCTTCATGTGGAATACTTGTTCCACGGGATTTGGGAAGACCATAGTTGTCGAACTTTGACATCTACAAAACGGGAGAAAACAAAAAAAAAAATCAAGTTAGTTGATTGATTGAGTCCTTAGTAAATCACCCAAATAAGATACTAAGGCTAGGACCCAACACAATATTCTATAACTCGGGAGAGGGATGCCGTAACCCTAATTGCAGAATATTTGAAGGTAAGTGAATGACGATTCACTAATTTCCACCATGAAAAACGAAAAAGAAATTTAAGTTTAAAATCTATGAAAACTCCTAGATCCTTTGAGATACATTGAACTTTCAATGGCATGTTTATATCTCAATATGCTCCTCTTGTTTGTGACTGGGATGCCGAGGATCACAAAGCGGGTGTGAATAACCATGAAAACTACATGGTGCCCTCACATGTTACAGTCACCTATTCGATGTGCCGGTAAACCACACACGCTCCACCGAACTATGACAAACATTGAGTCACCCTTTGCTACCTTTGCTTAGACCCATTTAGTGCGCCGGTTAACCACACACGCTCCACTAACGTCTTCGCAAGGGCACAAAGTGTAATTTCATGGAATTGCATCAATTCACTTTTGCCTAAGTAACTAAGATTGGGAATTTTGAAAACATTTAGTTACTTTTATATTTCATTATACTTATAATGGAAGGTTCCGTCCTATCCTACCCGTTCGCCTAACGACCCTCCACTAGTCAAGAGTGCGGTGGGTAAGAGTGGATACCCATTCAATCGCCATTTTATAGGCAATTTCCTTAAACACCCCTTATAGACCAGCTTCGTGAATGAGGCCTACTAACGGTAAGACTGACTTTTAGTTATACATATATATAATGTTAGACTTTTAATGTTATATATAGTATAGGGTGTATTTTATAACTTTTAAAATACTATGTGGTTAACTATAACAATTATACTTTTAATTAAATGGTTAACCTAAACTTTTATGGATTTATTAAACCTCTTCAATTAAACACCTTAATTAGTTAATAAAACCATAAGGGTGTGATTTGAACTTTTTCAAAACTATACTAGAGTTTTAGAATTTAACATTCCTAATTAAATTTTTAATCAACTTTTAAATTCCAAAACTTGAGGGCAAGTTTTGAAACATTTCAACACATTAGGGTTTCAACTATTTAAATTTCAAAACAACAAAACTTTTGGGGTTCAAATTTAAACTATAAAACCTAAAGGGCCAAATATGAAACTTTTCACAACAACAAGGATCAAATAACAAATAACTTAAATTAACATTTTATCACATAATTATAATTATCCATATTTGATGATTTCTTGCAAAACAATTTACTTAAAATAATTAATCAATTATCTTATAAGGAAACAATTATCTTATCAATTGATAAATATCTTCAATTAGATTAAAATTATAGTCAAATATATCATATAATCGGATTAATATTAATCTAAGATGATAAGGTAATTATCCCAATGCAAAAACAGCAAGAAATCCCGAGATAAGCACTGTCTGACGCACCGACTCGCCGAGTCACCCTCTGGAACTCGCCGAGTAGGGGCAACTCGCCGAGTCCACAGTGGGACTCGCCGAGTCCATCAAGAAGAACACCAAAAATCGAATTTTTTAAACATATCAAGCATCAATACAATAGAAACCAATCATGGCTTTGATACCACTGATGGGTTTTGGGCATAAGACATCCTATGTGCTCATACAAACCCTAAAGCTTGGATCTAGGTTTCTCTATTGTACATACTTCGAATCCAAGACTATAAACCCTAATTCTAGCATGTGGAAATCAGAATTCACATGTAAATAGGTTTAAGAACATACCTTGATTGTTATACAGCAATAACAATCCAATTCCTCCTTGAATTGACCTTGGAAAGCAAAGAGTCACAAGTGTCACTCCTCTAATGGCTTACAAACACCATAAGCAAGTGGAGAAGGTATAAAGAGAGAGGAGGGAGGTTAGAATTCGTCCTTAGGACTTCTTGGGAAGGGTTACACGAATTCATGACCTTGGGGTTGTTTATATAGGTGTAGAGATAGGGTTTCAGTCATTATCCTTATCTAGTTGATTATCCATTAAGCAACCAATAAGATAATCCTTGAATCCTTATCATACTCGAATTCTAAGGCTTTCCAACCTTAAATTCGTCCACCATATATAAAAGATAATCCTTACCTTATTTTGTAACTATCACATAATTACAAATCAGCCCCTCTAGGTTAATTAATTACATTTGATCACAAAACTAATTCTTAATTAATTATCGACCAATATTAATTAAACAAATATGATTTCTCCTTTAATATATTATTCTTATAACATATTAATAAATCATATTATCCTCTCTCTTTATTCATTTCTCCAATCAAGTTGCTTTGGTGAAGGCAACCCAAAAGGACCATGCACCATCGGGTCAAGTACATACCAAAATAGTTATGGGCTTAGACACTAATCCAACACATTAACCTTTCATTGTAATAAAGAAAATGATTTTTGTATACAAAGTCTTCTTTGAACATCTTTGGAGTTGTGGATTCGATTCACAATCCATTACGTCAAAAACACTCACTCGTCATTAGTATGGTTCTTGTGGCATAGGATCACTAGTTCACTTGATCTATCTTTTGATTTTCGAGGTAGCCTTTGTATTCTCTAGAGGGATAGGGTCGCCTGGCCACTAGCTAAATGTCAACAGTACAGGTTTTTCAAGAGGATAAAAATAGACCCTTCAGTCTATTATATGATATTTTTAAAAGAGTTCTTTAGTTTATAAATTTTTTGGAATTATGATCACTGCAACAAAATTTATATTGAATATATATATATATATATATATATATATATATATATATATATATATATATATATATATATATATATATTCGAACCAAACAAGTAGATTAACTAATTTCATTAGACTAAGGATGTAATGGTTTATCCTTATCTAAAGGGTATGGATCTATAAAACTTATGTTAGACAACAAACTCAATCACTCTAGCATCTAATAATTGCATTTATATAGATTATCCTGAATGATTGTTTAAGATGAAGTCTCTATAAACCCACTAATTGTAATTACGGAAGACAAGTGCTTAGAATGTTCTTTTTCTAATTAGGAGCAATTTGGAACTTTAAGAGCTAAAGATCCATAAGCTAAATGTATCATAATTTGGAACCAACAAGTTTTCAACTGTTGTTGAATCTAATCAATAGTTGATCAGAAACTAATAAAACACATAGAGATGCATTCATATATGATATCAAGTATGGGGTTGATTAATCTTCCTCGATATACTATGACTATAAAGAGTATGTGAGTTTTCAGAGGAGAAAACATACATGAATGAAAACCTTTCCAAGATTTAAGCTAACATATCAAAGTAAGAATCTTCCTTCTTATTAGATTATTACATAGTGTCAACATACTAATTCTTGGAATAAGGATCTTTGTAGACAGATTATTGGAACTTACAAGATTAAGTAAATTTTGCATTAGTTGTCAAGGATCTTAAAGAGCTTAAGATAAAGGACTCTGAGAGAGTCATCTTGTCAAGTACCACATATTTTGAGCACTCCTCAAAATCCTTGTACAATGTTTTGAAGTAGATAATATGATTATATTCCATATGTTGCTACAATTGGATTAATCATATATGTCATGATTATACACAAAGGCCAAATAAATCCTATGCTTAGAGCATGTAGAATGATACCAGTATGATCCAAGAATAAGTCATTGTGTGACTTAAAGGAACATTCTAAAGTGCTTGCAAGAACTAGATGAATATTCCTAATCTACAGAGTTTTTGAATGGAAGCTATGTTTAAGATGTCGCACATATGCTAAACATACAAATAAATTAAGATGTTTCTCAAACGGGTGTGTCCTTATTATGAATGAATAGAAAATTACATGGATAGTGTTTCTATGTAGATTTTAATTACAGTTACACATCAGAGTTAGAGTACATTGTTGTTCAGGGAACCATATACTAAGATGCTTAGTGTATAGTTCATTATGACTATCAGTAATTCCATTAGGAAAATATTGGTATCTAAGTAATATTTAAGCATCTAATACATTCTAAATAGTTTTATTTATATATGAGTTATATATATAAAACTAAAAATGTTTGTTTATGCAAATTTTATACAAATTAAGTTTGTTAAATCCATTTAATAAAGATCCTTCATTAGCTAAAGTTTGAAAGTCAAGATGGTGCTATGGGGCCTTATTGCTATAAGTAGATGTATTTGATTGAAATTTAGTATTTGGATATTGGAACAATAAAAGCAACATATATTGTAATGAGTTGAGATATGGGATATGAGTCTTTCATTAGATAATTGTTGTGCTATGTATTAGCATGTTTAAATCCATGAATACCTAGGTTATTCTAAATGCCCATAGTCGTTAATAGTTGTGGGAGCATTTATGAAGTAAGACTGATATGAGTGGATTGGGTGATTTTCATGGAGACAAAAATTGCAAGAGTTGCTACCAACTTCATACATACTTGATTAGGAGAATAAGTATTGGACTTGAATCGCATCAAAATCACTTTATGGATCATAGTCACGAGTGATGTTTTGATCAATGTTATATGTTTGTATTCCTAGACCTGTGATACATATTTGGGACGTGTAATATAGGGATTGTTCTGCTATGACATGGTTTAACGTTGTTCTGTCAAAGGCAGTCATAAGGGTTATCGTTGTGAATGACATGAACTACATTGATGGGCATATGTAGTCAACATGGAATTTTCCCTCTTATTTATTGATAGTTAGACATATAAGGCCTTACTCAAAGTTGAAAGCTAAATGAGATTGATCATAATCCATATCTCAGGTTCAACATGATGTCCGAGACAAAGGAATAATTGATACCACAGCCTTAGTAAGAATCGTAGCTTAGATGTAACGCCCTGGTTATGTTAATAAAATAACAAATGAAAATCTCGGACTAAATTATGAAGAATTTTAAAAGTCAGGGGTTTAAAGTGTAAATTCAGGATTAAATTGAAAAGAATTTTGGAGGTCAGGGTGCATTTGGTAATTAATGGATTTAACTTGAAAAGATATGATGGTTGAGGGGGCTGATTTGTAAATTGGGGACCTCCTAGGAAAGGAATTTATGGAAGCAGGGTTCAAAAGGTAAAATTTGGATTTTGACTGAAAACAAAATTAGGAGGGACTGAAGTTAGTCATTTGGATCAAAGTTTGGAAATGATCGGTATATACCCGATTTTCCTTCCCTCTCATTCTAATGGAACAGGAATCCCAAACCCTAAACCTATTATTTCCTGTAGCTGTTGTGCGATACGAAACCCCACTCCAATCGCCACCGCCGATCTCGGGTCTGATTGCCATCCCTCCACCTGCAACCTTACCGTCGGACGCCACCCAACAGCCCCTGATGCCGATGTCGTTGTGTGCAACCGCAAGAGTCGATAAAAACCAAAGATGGAAGCCGAGAACGTCGTCGAATGGTCCAGGAGCGATCAGGAACCTCTCGGTATGCCAGCAACACTTGATTTCTTCATTTGTCTCTTCGGTTTCGACGTCGGGATCATTTTTGTCGTTGGCAACGACTTTTGGTCGCTACCCCCCAGCTTGTTTCAGCGTCACTAGCCGCCTAGTTAGTGGTAGGAGCGGTGGTCTCGTGTCACGCAAAGATACGTGTTGTTGTTGAACCATGAAGTTTTGTGAGATTGCTGCTGGCCGAAAATCGAGGAAAAGAACCACCATGGCCACCTGCCATGGTGGTCGTCGCTACTGCCGCCTCCCGTGATGCTGCCCCCACCATGAGCCACCAAGCGGGTGGCTAGGGTGCACATCGCAAATCAGAAGCATGTATGTGTGGGTTTATTGTTGGATAAGGTGTCTAAGTCCATAACTATTTCGGGTCAATACTTGACCCGACCCGGCATGGTCCATTTGGGTTGCATGGCACCATGCAATTGGATAAACTAAACGAGAGAAATAACACTTAAAGATTATTAATATATTATAAGTTCTAATATATTAATAATATTATTTGATTAGTTTGATCAAGAATTAATTTAGAATTAATTAAGTGATCAAAATATAACTAATTAAATATATGGGTTGATTATGTAAATCATGCATATCTTGTATAGTGGGCTAAGAGGCTCCATGGATTATCAAGTTGGGTTCCACCCATAGGATGCTCCATGGATGCTCCCTGGGAGTTACAAACCCATGGGTCATGGAAATGAAGAGTCATGACACATTAGGGTTTACATGGTGTAACCCTAGATGTGTCAACACTATATAAGAGTCCCATTCTCCACCAAAATCGGCTACACACATAAGAAACTAGAGGGCTAGGCCGATTTGAAGAAGTGCGTATTCTCTCAAAAGTCTTTCCAAGAGCATTTGGTGCTGTGTGAAGCATTTGAGGCATCACACTTGGGGTGCTAGGCTCACAAGGTTTCAAGGATCATAAGCAACAACAAGGTAAGTTATTCTATCTTTCATTCAAGTTAAAAATTGTTCCCCATGTATGCTAGATAGGAATATAACCTTGGAATTCAACTTTGCATGATAATTAGACAAACATAGATCCAATGTTATTAGGGTTACATGTACACTTAGGAAGTGTTAGAATGCTTAAAACCCATCAGTGGTATCAGAGCCTAGGCTTGTTTGTTTGTTATTTGTGCTTAAAAGTTGAAAAAAGTCGAAAAGCTTGCTGTCTGCCTGATGAACTCGTCGAGTCCATGGTGAGACTCGCCGAGTTCACTTGTATCTTCAACCTACTCGCCGAGTAGGTTCATGCACTCGGCAAGTAGGAGCCACAGAGTGCAGATTTTTGACTTTAGTTGCTGAAAATGGACTAGAAACATTACCCTAAACTGTTTTGGTACTTGAAAACTTGTTTTAGCTGGTGTAATGTCTTTGCTAATCCATTTACAACAACTAGTTATCAAAATTACAAAGTTTTAAGTGTAATTTTGATTCATGAAAGTGTTCATATTCATGTTCTTGATCTTATGATGTTTAGATGTTCATAGGAATTATTTGTAACCTATGTGGTAGTTTAATTCTTGATCATAATGTGTTTTAATGGAGTCCATAACTTGTCCTCAAGTTATGGAAAACCAAAAGTCAGCTGAATTAAGACCATTAAAAGAACACAAGAGTTAGAAAAATGAAGAGTCTTCATTTTATTACTCTATTAAACTCATAAGTTACAAGAAATGAAAAGTTTTGAAAGTTTACAAAACTTGCCCTCAAGTTTTGGAACAAGTAAAGTCATGTTAAAAACTTTAGTTCCAATCTTTAGAATTTTAAAAAGTTAAAATTCAACCCTTATACTTATATTATTATGATTTAATAATTATATATATATATATATATATATATATATATATATATATATATATATGTATAAGAACAAAGTCGTCTTACCGCTAGTATGCTTCATTCACGAAGCCGGTCTATAAGGTGGGTATAAGGTCTTAATGGGTGTCCACTCTCACCCAGCGCTTGATTGAACGGTGGAGGGTCGTTAGCCGAACGGGTAAGACAAGGACTTATAAATTCTCATTAAAAGTATGATGAATATTATAAAGTAACTAAATGTTTTATTAAATTCCCAATCTTAGTTACTTTAGGAAAATGTGAATAAGGTGCTAATCCATGAAATTACACTTTACACTTTGTTTAAGTCGTTGGTGGAGCGTGTGTGGTTAACCGACACACTAACTTGGACTTAACAAGGTAGGTAAAGGGTGACTTAAGGTTTATTATAGTATCGGTGGAGCGTGTGTGGTTTACCGGCACATCGATTGAGTGATAAACTTTAAGGGTACCAAGTGATTTGCATGGTTACTTCACACCTCGTTTTGTGATCCTTGGTATCCCAGTCACAAAACTTGGAGGGCACACTCGAGATTGAAACATGCATTTGAAAAGTTCATTGAATCTCAAAGAATCTAGGAATTTCTAAGAACCAATCAAAAACCTAATATTTAATATTTCAGTTTTCATGGTGGAAATTGGTGAATTGTCATTCACCTACGTTTCAAATATGTTATAGCTTGGATTACGACATACCTCTTCTAAGTTATAATATATTGTGATTGGGTCCTAGCCTTAATATTACATTTGGGTGTTTTGTTAAGGACTCTCTTAATATCTAAACTAATCTTGTCCTTTTTTTTCCAGATGTCTTCAAACAATGTTGCTTCTGGCTCTAATCCTAATGGCTCCTTTACCCTTATGAACTTGTGTGGGAAAGTCACTTTTGATGGATCCAACTTCAATGAGTGGATCAGAAACATCAGGATGATTACCCGCTACCAGGACAAAGAATATGTCCTTGACAAGGAGCTTACGGAGATTGATGAGACCACTGCAACTCCCCAGGAGATCGCTGACTTTCAGGCACATGAAAGGGATGCTACGAAAGTGGCATGCATCATGATGGCCACGATGACAGCGGAACTCCAAAAGTCCTATGAGGATTTCTACCCTTATGAAATGCACCAAGATCTGATGGAAAGATACCATCAAAGTGTACAACAAGAGAGGTATGAAATCATCTGCTCCATGATAACAACCATGATGAAGGATGGGGAATCCGTCACGAGCCACATGCAGAAAATGCAAAGGTATGTGGATCGATTGCTGAAGCTTAATGTGAACTTCCCTGAGGAGCTTGCAATAGATATCATTTTGCACTCCTTACCATCGTGATATGATCAATTCCGCATGACATATCACATGAATAAGGAAGAGGTCACACTCAGCAAACTTCAGGGACTTCTCAAGACCGCAGAATCAGGTCTTAAGGGGAAGTCGGTTGTTAACACTCCTACTCCAAACTCCACTCCGGTTTTGGCAATCGGGAAAAGTAGAGGGAAGAAGAGAAAGAGCTCTTCTAAGGGTACCAAGGCTCGGACCCTTGATGGCTCTTCTTCAAGTGGAACCAAGAAAGGTTTTGTCACTCCTTCTTCTGACCCAAAAGAGGCTGAATGCTTCTATTGCCATGAAAAATTACATTGGAAGCGGAACTGCCCAAAATACCAGCAAGATGTGAAGGATGGGAAAGTTAAACCCAACCATGCAAGTATTTACACTATCATTTCTAATAACTCACCCCATTCTAAATATTGGGTCCTTGATACCGGTTGTGGTATTCATATTTGTTGTGACTAGCAGGGACTAAGAAGAAGTGAGAATGTGGAGCAAGGAAGAATAAACTTAATCATGGGGAATAGGAAAGTTACACCTGTCACCAAGATTGGAGTTTATACTTTGTCGCTAAGTAGTGGGTTAAATTTAGATTTGAATAAATGTTGTTATTTGCCAGAAATGGCAAGAAATATTATTTCCTTTCATGCATTGTACAAACAAGGGTTTACCTTTTCATTTAATAATGAAGTTGGTTCTATTGATGCTTTCTTTAATAATGTTCTTTATTTTAAAGCATTACCTTGTGATGGTGTGTATGAAGCTGTATCTGTTGTAGATAACTTAGGAAATAATGTTTTGTGTATTGATTCTATTAACAATAATAACTTGGATAAAGCATCATTATGGCATTGTCATCTTGGACATATAAGCAAGAAACGCATAGGCGAACTCCAAAAGCATGGAGTCTTGGAGTCATTTGACCTAAAGTCAGATGATAGTTGCGAATCATGCTTACTTGGAAAAATGACAAAGTCACCCTTCACAGGCTCGTGTGAGAGGGGTGAAGGTTTGTTGGACCTTGTACACACGGATGTGTGTGGACCATTCAAACATGCCACAAGGGATGCTAATCATTATTATCTGACTTTTACTGATGATTACAGTAGATATGGATATGTTTACTTAATCAAGCATAAGTCAGAGATTTTTGAAAGGTTTAAGGAATTTAAACAGGAAGTCGAGAATCAATTGGGCAGGAACATTAAGATGCTTTGATCCAATCGTGGTGGTGAGTATCTTAATTCAGAGTTCCTTAACTATCTAAGGGAATGTGGGATAGTCTCACAATTGACACCTCCCAGGACACCACAGTTGAATGGTGTGGCTGAGAGGCGTAATCGAACCTTGTTGGATATGGTTCGTTCCATGATGAGTCGAGCTTCTCTACCAATCTCATTCTGGGGGTATTCCTTAGAGACTGCCGCCCATATCCTTAATCTAGTCCCTACAAAGAAAGTTGCCTAAACTCCTCACGAGATGTGGACTGGTAAAGTACCCAAACTAGACCACATCAACATTTGGGGTTGCGAGGCTTTCGTGAGACGCGAGACTCATGATAAGCTCGAACCCCGAAGCGAGAGGTGTATTTTCATCGGCTACCCACAGCAATCCTTTGGTTACCTCTTCTACAGACCTAGTGAAAATGTAGTCTTTGTAGCTAGGAGGGCTTTCTTTAGAGAGAGAGAGTTCATAAGCCAAGGAAATAGTGGGAGGCAAGTTGATCTTGAAGAAATTCAAGAGTCAGGCGGTGAAGGAACTTCAAACCCTAGCACTCAACTTGAGGAGGAAACTCCTGTTGAGCCAATTGACAAGTCTGTACCTCTGAGGCGTTCCACAAGGGTTAGGAATGCTTCTGAGCATTACTATGGATTCCATATTACTGCAGAAGGAGATACACTTATTAGTGATGAGACACTGATAGGTCTGGATGAACCTAACAGTTACGCGGAAGCCATGACAGGCCCTGAGTCAGCCAAGTGGAAAGAGGCAATGGACAGCGAAATACAGTCCATGTATGAGAATCAAGTTTGGAACTTGGTTGAGAATGTACTAGGTCGTAAGACAGTAGGGTGCAAATGGATCTTCAAGAAAAAGACCGACATGGATGGTAAAGTACACACTTATAAGGCTAGACTGGTTGCAAAGGGCTTCTCTCAAATTCATGGAGTGGACTATGATGAGACCTTTTCTCCAGTAGCCAAGATTAAGTCTATTTGGGTTCTGTTAGCCATAGCTGCATTTCATGACTATGAAATATGGCAAATGGATGTCAAAACCGCTTTCCTTAATGGAAAGTTGGCTGAAGATGTTTACATGAGTCAGCCAGAGGGTTTTGTCAGCAACGAGTACCCTAATAGAGTGTGTAAGCTTGAGAAATCCATTTATGGATTGAAGCAAGAACCTTGCAGATGGAATCTTTTCTTTGATGAAAAGGTCAAGGAATTTGGCTTTTCTAGGAGTGAAGATGAGTGTTGCATGTAGGTCAAGGCTAGTGGGAGTATAGTTAGCTTTTTGGTATTGTATGTGGATGACATGCTACTCATAGGAAATGACATCCCAACTCTGTAGGAAGTTAAGTCCTGGCTTGGGAAGTGTTTTTCTATGAATGACCTAGGAGAAGCGCCAATATTCTAGGGATAAGGATATTGAGAGATCGGAGTAAAAGACTAATTGGACTTAGTCAGAGTACCTACTTGGATAAGGTGCTGAAGAGATTCAGCATGCAGGACTCCAAGAAAGGAGAGTTACCCATCCAGAGTAATGCCAGATTGAGTAAGACACAAAGCCCTAGCACTGAGGCTGAGATAGCATAAATGAGTCGAATACCTTATGCTTCGGCTGTAGGATCGATCATGTATGCTATGATGTGTACTCGACCTGATGTAGCCTTTACCCTGAGCATGGTTAGCAGGTATCAGGGGAACCCCGGCAAGGCACACTGGACTGCGGTAAAGAATATCCTCAAGTACCTACGGAGGACTAAGGACTGGGTCCTTACCCTCGGTGGGAGTGATGACTTGAGAGTTGTAGGGTATAGTGATGCTAGCTTCCAGACTGATAGGGATAATTTCCGCTCTCAGTCGGGCTGGGTCTTTACCCTAAACGGAGGAGCAATATCTTGGAAGAGTTCCAAGCAAGAGACAGTGGCTGATTCAACTTGTGAATCAGAGTATATTGCAGCTAGCGAGGCGGCAAAGGAGGCGATATGGCTGAAGAACTTCATTGGAGACCTTGGAGTTGTACCAGCTATTAAAGAGCCAATGGAAATTTTCTGTGATAGTGAAAGCGTTGTTGCCTTAGCCAAGGAACCAAGGGATCACAGGAGATCCAGACACATCGACAAAAAATACCATTTTATCAGACATCGAATAGAAGAAGGACTCCTCGTGGCTAAGAGGGTATCATCGGATGAGAACCCAGCAGATCCCCTCACGAAGGGACTGACTCGGGTTAAGCATCTCCAGCATGCTTGGAGCATAGGGCTGAAGGATGATATTAGATATAATAGTTATATAACCTCGAAATTTGTAAAGTGTAATTGACATTAGATGATGAATAAAAGGTGTTTTATTTATGAGTAAAGTGTTGCTATCTCTTGTCGATCGTTTACTATATTTCTTTTGCATGTTTTGACTTCCAGAATAATCTTGTTTGGTATAACATATTATTCAAACCTCCACAGTCGGTCATATGTCGGAAGTAGGTATGAATCAAGACTGTCATGATTGGTTGCAGAGGTCTAAGGTGTTGGACGAGGCTACAACAATCATGAGTGCTCATAAGTTCTGAGCATTGGACTCAACCCACACTCATTGGAATCACTTCATGGAATTCTATCTCGAGTGATCATGAGACGGTAATATCATATAAGTCTTCAAACCTAGAGATATGATTTGTTACTTACAAGTTGGTTATGCATTGATTGTATGAAAACGCATTGGTAACTCGATGTTATAAAACGTGCTTTTGTGTGTAATTCAATGAGGGGTAGAACAAACATATGAGTCGAAGTTTATTTGTTCCTTCTTGGATTAGAAGCTGATATTTGGGCCCCTTGATGATTTTGTTTTGACCTATGTACCGGGCCCGGTCAGAACTAAGTTGATGTGTTCAATTAAGTTCTTTGTCAAACAAATCGGAAATCGGTAAACAAACTGTTGGACAATAAGTAAGACATTGTTTCATGTATTTGTCCGGCTGGTATCTAGAACAGAGGATTATATGATCACTTATCTTAAATGGCGTATCAACATCTTCTCAGTTCCGAGAGACCTTGAAAGAGCTACGATTGCCGGTCGGTTCCTGAAGTACTGGAGTTATAGTTATTAGACTTATCCAAGTGGGAGACTGTTGGATAAGGTGTCTAAGTCCATAACTATTTCGGGTCAATACTTGACCCGACCCGGCATGGTCCATTTGGGTTGCATGGCACCATGCAATTGGATAAACTAAACGAGAGAAATAACACTTAAAGATTATTAATATATTATAAGTTCTAATATATTAATAATATTATTTGATTAGTTTGATCAAGAATTAATTTAGAATTAATTAAGTGATCAAAATATAACTAATTAAATATATGGGTTGATTATGTAAATCATGCATATCTTGTATAGTGGGCTAAGAGGCTCCATGGATTATCAAGTTGGGTTCCACCCATAGGATGCTCCATGGATGCTCCTTGGGAGTTACAAACCCATGGGTCATGGAAATGAAGAGTCATGACACATTAGGGTTTACATGGTGTAACCCTAGATGTGTCAACACTATATAAGAGTCCCATTCTCCACCAAAATCGGCTACACACATAAGAAACTAGAGGGCTAGGCCGATTTGAAGAAGTGTGTATTCTCTCAAAAGTCTTTCCAAGAGCATTTGGTGTTGTGTGAAGCATTTGAGGTATCACACTTGGGGTGCTAGGCTCACAAGGTTTCAAGGATCATAAGCAACAACAAGGTAAGTTATTCTATCTTTCATTCAAGTTTAAAATTGTTCCCCATGTATGCTAGATAGGAATATAACCTTGGAATTCAACTTTGCATGATAATTAGACAAACATAGATCCAAGGTTATTACGGTTGTATATACACTTAGGAAGTGTTAGAATGCTTAAAACCCATCATTTATTTCAATAAAGAAGTGTGTGGAAGTTTATTTGGCAGGAAAAGCCATCACCACCACCGTGAGGTGGAGGCTTCCACCATATGCCACCGCTGGCCACCCTATGGTGGTTGTGGGTGTGATTAGTTTAGTGTGTGAGTGTGTGTTTATTTTTTTAATTTCTTTGTAATTGTAAAATTTGGCTTAATAAAAGAAAACCAAAAACCACCACCTTAGGTTGGTGGTTGTCGTCTCCTGCCGCCACCAGCCGCTGTGTCGGGTGGCGGTGTGCCTTGTCTTGATTGTATTGATTCATTTGGAGGGTTTGAAACCCCAATGGGCCCAAGGAAGCCCTAATGGACGTTATAAGACTTAATGGGCTAGTCTTTAAGTTGGAAAACACTAATGCCAATTAAACCCTAATTTTGAGAATTAATCGGGACGCACACTGGGGTTATTTAATAACTTGGAATATTAAATAATAATTATTGGCGAAGATTAATCTAAGTAATATTGGACTTAATGGATTAAGTCTTTAATGGGTTAAGGAAGAAACACTTAACCCTAATCGTCATTTTATGTGAAACCCTTGTTTCACTTGGGCCTTGAGTTGGGCCTTTCGATTGGGATTTGGTAATTGATTTATTATCGGGCCATCCAAGTTTAATCAAATGGACTAGAGTAATTAGTTGGGCTTTAGGGTAAGGCCCATATGAAGGATTGGGCCCAATTTGGAAAATTGGGCCATAAATGGACTATAGTTTGAGCCTAGATGGTTGTATGATATTGGGCCCTTAGAACGAGACATGTTGGACTGGATTGAACAAGTGGGCCTTAAGGGAAGTCCATGTAGAGGTTTGGGCCCAATTTGGAAAGTTGGGCCATGTGTTGGGCGTTGATCCCTAGTTGACTTTGGGCTTATGGATTTGACCTTGGGCTTAGGAAAGCCTAGCTAGGGGTAATGTAGTAATTATCCAAAGTATGTATGTGTAGCTTTATAGTGAAACCCAATTATTAATTGTGTGATGTTTTGATATTGATAGATCGGGAATATGTCATCCAGCAGCTAGGATTTAGTCTGTGGGACTTCAGCAGTGTGGGATTGTGTCTTCGGGGCTTCAGCAGTATGAGGTGAGTCTTCTTCTAGTAGGAACGGGTTTAAGGCCACAATGTCGGCCCGTTTAGATATTAGTAGTACCGGACTCTAGTCCGATGCCGGGCAGGGCCCGATGCAGTGGTTTAGTTTACATGTTATATGTTATATGTTATATAACATGTGGTTTAGCTTACATGTTAGATGTTAGCAGTTCCGGACCTCGGTCTGATGTAGTAGTTTAGTGTGCTTGATGTCTTCATGATTCAAGCATGTCCTTGTGTTATGTGTTCCGGACTTTGGTCCGATGCAGTATGTAGTATATGTGTTCATGTTATATGATATGATTATGCTATGCTATGTTTAGTTTCGGACTTCGGTCTGATGCAGAGGGAAAGGCCCTGATTAGTTCCGAACCTTGGTCCGATGTAGAGGGCAAGGCCCTGGTTAGTTCCGGACTTCGGTCCGATGCAGTTTCCGGACTTTAGTCCGATGTAGAGGGCAAGGCCCTGGTTAGTTCCGCACTTCAGTCCGATGCAGAGGAGAAGGCCCTGGTTAGTTTCGGACTTCGGTCCGATCCATTTTCCGAACCTCGGTCTGATGCAAAGGGCAAGGCCCTGATTAGTTCCGTACTCCGGTCCGATGCAGTGGGCGAGGCCTAGTATGTGCTTATGTTTTATTGTGTGGTATGAGGTAGTTTGGGGAGACTCACTAAGCTTCGTGCTTATAGTTTTCAGTTTTGGTTTCAGGTACTCAATTTTCAAAAGATGAGCTCGGGAAGATTGCAGTGCACACACCATTTATTTCAGCCTGGGATGTTTAAACTCTGATATGCTTGACAGTTGTTATAATGTTTTGAGATACATAGCTTATGATTTTTACATGAGGTTTATCGACTATGGTTTGTATTATTAAATTAAACGAAATTTTCAGACTGTGTTTTTGGTACTTTACATTAGAGCTCCTGGAATTGGTTGTTGATGAGATGGCACCTTTCACATGTTGTTAGGGGCTGTAGCCTATTTCTACACGTCAGGTACTGTCTATGTCAGTCTATAATGAATCTTGTGCAAGTGGGAGATTTTTGAATCTATATGCCCAAGAATAATTATTGAGTGCTATTAATAATAATATATATCATCCTACAGGGTCACACGTTTATCAAGTTCACACATTTTGTATATTTATTATTAACATGGTTATTAATAAATAATATTAATTCTTGTATTTAATTAAGGAATAACTATTATATTGTGAAAATAATAATTATAAGAGAGTATAACTAATTATTATTTCATATGTTATGAATTAATAAGTCATGCACAACCTTTTGGACTAGTTGGATTCTTTTGTCTTTTATCTAAAGACAAAGTTTATATTTTATAAACTTTGAGTTTATAAAGATTGTAGACTCTTTCTTTTATTTAAAGGTATGGCCGAAATCATAATGAAGACATGGAAGTTGCTTTTCAACCTCCATGCTTTGTCTCTCCAAGCTTCTAGCTACAAATACTCTATATCACTTTAATGTAAAGCCCTTACCTTGCATGACATTGTAACGTCCCAAAATTTAAGACCAAAAATTTCTTTTTAATAAAACATTACTTTAAGCAAAGACATCTTTCCAAAACATAATCTGAGTATAAGTTTTCAAAACACATGTTTATTATCAGAGTAAACATTCCCAGGCTAAGTAATCTATGGTGTGTACTATGCGATCACCCCGAGCTCCTCCCTCCGCTACCGGAAGTACCTGAAAACAAAACTGAAAACCGTAAGCACGAAGCTTAGTGAGTTCCCCACCCTACCACATACCATGCGCATAACTGCACACTGCACATACTGGGCCACGCCCTCTAACTAGCTGCAACTAACACATACTACAAACACTGGGCCACGCCCGCTATCCTGGGCCTCGCCCCTTACCTCGGGCCTCGTCCGCTACAACGGGCCCGCCGCTCCAGGCCCTGCCTGGCTTCGAGCCCCGCTCGGATATAGATCTGTTTCACTCAGGCCTCGCCTGTCACAGCCCCCCCTCCCCCCACTAACATATAATAGCACATACACATATCACATAACATAACATAAGCTAAACATATGCTAACAGCTCTTGCTCTAAGGCCTCACCTATCTCTGGGCCCCGCCCGTGTCCTGCTACTCATGAGTCATGGAAACTCGTCCATACTCCTGCTGATAGTGAGATACGGGCCCAGCCCACTCTCACTTCTTTCCTAACTTGGGCTTAGCTCCTGGGCTGCTGCTACTGAGATGTGGAACACCATCCACACTCTGCTATTGGTGAGACACGGGACCTCGCCCACACTCACCTCCCTACCAGGCACATACAAGTATCACACAGACAACAAGTATAAACTATCACTTAAACCATCTCTTGGGCACCCGCCCTCTATCATTGGACCTCGTCCGAATATCATACTAGCATACTGTGCCTAGGGCTAACCCCCGGGTCTTCTACTCATAACTATATGGGCCGGCAATGTGCCGTAGACCCATTCATACAAAAGGGAAACTCACCTGCACTGGCTGAACTTGCTGATGTTCCCACTAGCTGCTGCCTGACCACTCACTGAACTCCGGCTCTACTAGCTTCCCGAGCTATCAATATCAGAGCAATACTTAGTCTAACTGACCCTGACAGTTAACCAAGTCAACTCTGGTCCAAGTCAAAGTCCTGGTCAAAGTCAACCTTCCAGGTCAACCCTACTCGCCGAGTCCACCTACTGACTCGCCGAGTTCCTATGCTCAAAGTCCTTCCAATCGCGACTTGACTCGCCGAGTCAGCCCCTGACTCGCCGAGTCTACTGATTCCCGAAACCTGATCTGATCAACTAAACTTCGTCCTCGAAGTTTGCTATGGCCCACCGCCTGCGGTCTGCTTTCAATATCCCACCAATTATTCCAACACCCGCTGCCCACCTTCGATGGCCTTTAGCTAGGTCGTTCCGACTAACATTAATCCTTGCAGATAATAATCCTGGGTCTACCCTGACCCTGAACCTTCTGGAAGCACAACTTACTCAACCAACAATCCTTTAGGTACCCTCTGAATACTGCACTGAATCCATAGGGATTCACCCCTTCCTTTTCATGGACAATTCCTTGCCTTCCCAAGGCAAAACCCCATAACCAACTATTCCTTTTGACATTGTGAAGGCCCTATCCTCCACCAACTCCATCACCCCCGCTTTTACCAGTACGAGTCATTATCGCCAATATCCACTGGGCATTTCTTTCTACTATGGTTGGTGCCGAGCACCTCATGATCAACTAACTAAATCCCACCATAACCCGCCTTCCAGCACTACTACTCACTGGATATTTCTGCCATTCCTCATCTGCCTTCCGGATGAACTGAGACCACTCTGGTCCCTACCAACTTATCAATATCTGGATTACCGGCTCCCACCGGTAGCTAGTCCCAACACCATCACTGGTCCCTCTCAGCGACTTCCAAAGAAACCTCGACCACCTATAACTGCTCAATCAATTCTGCCATTCAGGCACCACAAACCTAGGATCCCCGATCCCCTAACTCGACAATAAGGTCCCTACCAGGTCCCACCTGCGCTACTAAAACTCACGGACCTCGCCCACGAGTCCCACCCGCCTCTATCCTGGAGCGGCCTCTCCCAAGGTCTCACCTCGCTGGGGATATACAGGCAACTCCCTATCATTCTCAACCACTACCCATCCTGATCCCCATCTGATCACTAGGAAATAAGGGCCTCGCCCTAACTCTGCTAACGAAACGACTAAGGAATGCTACGGCTTACCCATAGCCTTACATCACCATCCATTGCTGACCGCTAGTGAATGCTACGGCTGCCCCGTAGTCTTACAACACTTCCACCACTAACTGCTAGTACAAAGGCACCCATGTGCCATTAGCTCTCAAGATCCTCATTTCGACTCCCTCGAGTCCTACGGCGATCCACAACCTGAATTCTCCACCATAACTAACCATTACCATCACACGCACTAGCTGATGGGGAGTTTCTCAAACTCCCAACCCTGAAATCCTCAATCCTTCAAAGCTGAACTACTTCTCTTCCTTCTCGGAGGTCACGTACTCATTCTGGGTCTGCGTGCTCCTCTCTGGCACACCCGGAGGATTCTCCCCCACTTCGATCCTGCTTACCCCTTGCTGCTCAATACTCAAAAGAGATCCCGATCTTTGCTACCATTCCCTAACCCATCTACCAAGGTACCCAAGCCCGCCATAACTAGGGATTCAGCCAATCCATCACAATCGCTGTACTACTCCGAACTTAGCGAGACGTACCAAATCTCTCCCAAGCATGCTATAGTTACTGCATCCTTCGAAACCTTTTTCAATAGAGCACATCCCGTCACTACCATACAAATATCCAAGGTATGCAGATGGCATATAACTCGATCACAATCAACCAATCAAAATAAAATACTTTTACCGATAATAATGCAGTACCATAACAATAAAATCATGCATGAATAAAAGAACTGAAAATGGGAAATTGCATACCTGCAACGTCCGGTGTTGCTCGTGCTTCCACGGTCGTCATCTGAAAAGCCCTACTCCCTGCTGCAGGCGCCTCTACCCGGCCCTGACGGCCATCCGTGATCCTCAAGGTTGCAGGGCGGGTGCCATCACCCGTCCTGCTGAAAACAAACTGGGACACTGGGCCTTCTTGTGGCCCCGCTGGTTGCAGTGAAAACATATCAAGTCTGATCCATGTGCGGCGGTAACAGTACAATCCCTGCTGAAATGACCAGTCTGACCGCACTTGAAGCAGCCAGACTCACCACCGCTACCACTCCTGCACGCGCCCCCGTGCGCCCTGCCACACTTTGCCCACCGACTGCAGTCCCGATGATCCCTCGATCTCGAATCCGATCCCTTGGGCCTTTTGCCTGAACCCGCAGCTACCTGAACCTTATTCGGCTTCCTCTTCCGGATTTGCTCCAAATCAATTTCCCTTTCTCTAGCCCGAGCAATCATATCTTCCAGCGTCTTACAGCTGGATCTCCTCACGAACTGCCTGATGTCATCCCTCAACATCTCATGGTACCGAGCCTTCATCATTTCCTCATCCGCGACATACTGCGGTACAAGAAGTGCCCTCTCCCTGAACTTGGTGGTGATCTCCGCCACAGTCTCAGTAGTCTGCGTCAAATCCTGAAACTCTCGTGCCTGCTGCTGCACCTCAATAATCGGTGAAAACTCCGCCCTGAACTTGGCCAAGAAATCGCTCCAAGTCATCGCGTCCAACGCGGCATCATCCCCCAAAGCATGACCAATCTCCTCCCACCAATCCCTCGCTCTATCCTTCAGAAGGCAGGAGGTGAGTCTAACCTTGTCCCCCTCGGGACACTTGCTCGAATGGAAAGCGTTGGCTACATCAGCCAACCATCTGCTGCTAGCAATGGGGTCCCTAGCCCCATGATAATCTGGTGCCCCGGAGGCTCTGAACTCTCGAAATGTCAGAGTACGCGCTCCCATCAATGCCATCATCTCAGTACGGATGGCTCCCAGCCTCTCATCCAAGATCTCCAGTATACCCTCCTTGACCGTGCCAAAGATCACAGGAGTCTGAGCTAGAATACTGCGCGTAACCTCAGCTGATATCAACTCTCTCATCCGCTCCTCGAGCTGCTCAGCCCCTGAACCCGAGTCTGATCCCTCTCCGGTGCCTGATCCGCCAGATGGTCTCTCTCGCAATGTCACCATGCTGAAAATATACCACAACCACTATCAGAATACTCATCAATGATGCGAGACCAAACATGCCCTACCAGGTTCCCGGTCTTGTCTCGGCCTTTCCCGAATCGAGTACGGATCCTCTGCTTTCAGTAGTACGGGCCCATACTACCTTCCACATCTATCCGTACTTTCCTCAGGAATCGCTTTGACTCCACCAGGTCCCTTATCCACTAATACTGCTCCCAACACTATCTCATCCTAGGCTTACCCTAGGGAAACCTCTGACTCAATCTCAAACCAGTCCTCAACTGCTGAAGGTCTCATTGTGATGCCAATTAGCCATTACCTGGATACCATCACATGCGACGAGGCTCAGATAATCCTTCAAGTAAAAGACTCGTCCCTACAACGGTTGGACTTAAACGAGAGCTGCGCAATAGGACCAAATCCAGCACTCTGAGATTATTCAACCCTGATCGCATGTGATGTGTCCTATCCACCTAATGGCTAACTCCCATCACTCAGAATCCCACAATGCACAAAGCAAGAAGCATTCGAACAAGGGAAAATCTAACCATAACATACTCAAGCAATCATATTCACATAGCAAGAATCTGTACTAGCATGCAACACAACTCATAACTCAGGCATAACCTAAACAGGCTATCCTACTACTGTCTAATCAGCTCTACTATGCAGCTCAAAAGCACAAATAACAGGCACATAAGGCATCATCGCTAGATCCTTAGTCCTATTCTAGCATGCTGTTCTACCAACTGATAATCATGACATAAACTTGTATGGGTATTTTGGGGTACTTACTTGAGCTCGGTTGATTGCATGCACCACACCTCTTTTCTCTTTTCAAAGTTCTTTTCTTTCAGAATTCTTTTTTCTTTTCTAAAACTGTTTTTCGTTCTAAAAATTCTTTTTACAAAACTGTCTTTTCATTTTCGAAAACTGTTTATCCGACTCCTCAGTTTAAGTTCAGGCACACCCGAGAGTATGCCCGAATCCCTCAAACCAAGGCTCTGATACCAACTTGTAACGTCCCAAAATTTAAGACCAAAAATTTCTTATTAATAAAACATTACTTTAAGCAAAGACATCTTTCCAAAACATAATCTGAGTATAAGTTTTCAAAACACATGTTTATTATCAGAGTAAACATTCCCAGGCTGACTAATCTATGGTGTGTGTTATGCGATCATCCCGAGCTCCTCCCTCCGCAACCGGAAGTACCTGAAAACAAAACTGAAAACCGTAAGAACGAAGCTTAGTGAGTTCCCCACCCTACCACATACCATGCGCATAACTGCACACTTCACATACTGGGCCACGCCCTCTAACTAGCTGCAACTAACACATACTGCAAACACTGGGCCACGCCCGCTATCCTGGGCCTCGCCCGCTTCAACGGCCCCGCCGCTCCAGGCCCCACCTGGCTTCGAGCCCCGCTCGGATATAGATCTATTTCACTCAGGCCTCGCCTGTCACAGGGCCCCACCCACTAACATATAATAGCACATACACATATCACATAACATCACATAAGCTAAACGTATGCTAACAGCTCTTGCTCTAAGGCCTCGCCTATCTCTGGGCCCCGCCCGTGTCCTGCTACTGATGAGTCATGGAACCTCGTCCATACTCCTGCTGATAGTGAGATACGGGCCCAGCCCACTCTCACTTCTTTCCTAACTTGGGCTTCGCCCCTAGGCTGCTGCTACTGAGATGTGGAACACCATCCACACTCTTCTATTGGTGAGATACGGGACCTCACCCACACTCACCTCCCTACCAGGCACATACAAGTATCACACAGACAACAAGTATAAACTATCACTTAAACCATCTCTTGGGCACCCGCCCTCTATCATTGGACCTCGTCCGAATATCATACTAGCATACTGTGCCTAGGGCTAACCCCCGGGTCTTCTACTCATAACTATATGGGTCGGCAATGTGGCCGTAGACCCATTCATACAAAAGGGAAACTCACCTGCACTGGCTGAACTTGCTGATGTTCCCACTAGCTGCTGCCTGACCACTCACTAAACTCCGGCTCTACTAGCTTCCCGAGCTATCAATATCAAATCAATACTTAGTCTAACTGACCCCGACAGTTAACCAAGTCAACTCTAGTCCAAGTCAAAGTCCTGGTCAAAGTCAACCTTCCAGGTCAACCCTACTCGCCGAGTCCACCTACTGACTCGCCGAGTTCTTATGCTCAAAGTCCTTCTAATCGCGACTTGACTCGCCGAGTCAGCCCCTGACTCGCCGAGTCTACTGATTCCCGAAACCTGACCTGATCAACTTACTGAGTCTTGGCTCGACTCGCTGACTCGAGACTTAACTCGAAGGGTTTGGGACCACGCGACCTGACTCGTCGAGTCCAATAACAGACTCGCCGAGCACAAGGCAATCTCCAACCAACTCGCCGAGTTGTTCATCCAACTCGCCAAGTTTATGCCCATCTTCATCCGACTCGATGAGCTGTTCATCCCACTCGTCGAGTTCTTCCTCATCTTCAAGCTACACGCCGAGTCCACTCGAAGGACTCGCCGAGTCCATTCGGTTCCACAACATGCAGAGGACTTCCGAGTCATGCAGGGACTCCAAACCGTAAATCTACTCTTCCCAAGCCTACTCCTCACGTAAAGTTGCAAACTTTACGTGTAGAGAGGGAGATCTAGGCAAAATGCATCAAAAACTAGGGTTTAAGACCAAGAGGCTCCATAATCCACTCAATGACTGATACTTTACAGGATTCTAAACCAAAACAAGCATGGATCTGAGGTAACAACCTCAGATCTGGATCTCAAGCTCGAGATTGATCTTAAACATGGCCTAAAACCCCCAAAACTCATAACCAAGGAAAATCTGGAGGAGAGAAACGACTTAATACCTTCAAATGCTCTGAAATGAACCCCAAACTTTGGATCCAAGGCCACTCCTTGGTGCTTCAAAGGTTCCCCTTCTTCTTCTTCCTTAAAACCACTCAAAAATGGCTAAAAGCTTGAATGAACATAATGAAGGCTTAGGGTGCGGCGTTCTGGGTGTGAGAGACAGTAAAGGAGCCCTAGGAAGAAGAATGAGGCGATTAAATAGGCTCCAAGCCCCGGATTTAGGGTTTTCCTCGCACAGACCAAACTCGCCGAGTCACCTTGGCCGACTCGCCGAGTCGGTCACTTACTCCTCGACTCGGATCCCGCTCAGACTCGCCGAGTTCCTCCTTGGACTCGCCGAGTCCCCCATAAATCTAGGGTTTCCTTTACTTTCTGGACTTTCAAGACTTTGGGTGTTACAGACATATAAAAGGAGATTGTTTGCATGAAAACTAGCTAGTTTTTTGGTCTCTTTTCTTCGACTCTTTCTCTCTAAAACTATAGGTTTTATGGATAAACAACACTCTCCCTTTTGAAGCTTGTTCTTGGTGTATAAAGCCTTACTTTGTATCTTCCTTTAGTGCTTAATTGATTAAGCACTTAAGGCTTAAAGAACAAAGTATTTTAAGAGGGAACTAGCATTCCAAGTGCCATACTCTTGATGGTGGATAAACATAGTGAAA
Source organism: Lactuca serriola (assembly GCF_051521515.1). Taxonomy (NCBI): domain Eukaryota; kingdom Viridiplantae; phylum Streptophyta; class Magnoliopsida; order Asterales; family Asteraceae; genus Lactuca; species Lactuca serriola. Next base: position 17,706,996 of record NC_136413.1, on the reverse strand, counting down.
TCATTTTGTTTGATTTTTTTTTTCTATCTTCATCAACACCCCAAAACCAAGTGGGTTGAAAGGTTGTAACATCCCAAAATTCAAGACCAAAAATTTCATTTTTAATTAAGTTATTATAAAACCAACAGTATGAGCAAACATCCATAATAACATCTCATGTCAAAATCCAAGTGTCAGTAATCAAAACATGTTACTATAAAACAATATCAGAGTGTAATCTCAAAGATCTCATGTGTGGAAAAACATAGTGTGATGCGTTGCGATCGCCGACTCATTTCCTTTGAAAACGAAGTACCTGAAACCAAAATTGAAAATCATAAGCACAAAGCTTAGGAGTTCCCCCATCATACCACATACCATACAATAAACATATTGCCATGCATATTTGTGTGCCCGACCTACCCTACTGAGTATATTGGGGCGCTCAACCTACCCTTGTCAGGCATACCGGGGTGCCCGACCTACCCCTGTCAAGCATATTTGGGTGCTCGACCTACCCTGCCTGGCATATCTGGGTGCCTGACCGACCCTCCAGTTTATTTCTGTTGGATTTTGAGCACTATAACACTCCTATGGTGCACATGCAACTCTAAATGCTTTGGATCTATGTTTTCTCTATTATACATGCATCTTTTTCAATTTTTTCAAAGCATTGTCCTAACTAGCATACAAATTGCCAATTGACAAAAACATCTATATGGATGACATACCTTTTGAAGGACTTGTAGTTCTTGACCCTTGAAAGCTTGAGCACCTCAAGTGTGATGCCTCTAATGGTTCACAAACACCAATATGCAAGAGGATGATTTAAGAGAATAATCTATTTATCTCAAAGAGAAGAGGCAACCAATTTTGGTCTATGGAGGGTTCTATTTATAGTGTTGGGCATGCTAGGGTTACACTTGGTAAAACCTAATAATCCATGACTTTCCACATTCTCATGCTCTATGGGTTTAACCTCCATGGACTATCCATGGATTAGTTTAGCCCATAATCATGGATCATCAGCTCACACTACAAGAATGATTGATTTACATAATCAATCCCCATTATTTAATTAGTCTCTTTTGATCACAAAATTAATAAATTAATTCTTGATCAATACTAATTAAATAATTCCATATTAGTATATTATACTTGTAATATATTAATAAACAATAAATAACCTTATTCTCAAATTCATCCTATCAAATTGCACTGGAGAAGGCAACCCAAAAGGACCATGCTACAATCGGGTCAACTACATACCAGTTATAGTAATGGGCTTAGACACCAAATGCAACAGTCTCCCACTTGGATAAGTATAATAACTATTACTACTTATGCACTTCAGGATCTGATTTAGCAATCGTAAGCTTTCAAAAGCCGTTGTGGAACTCTGACCTAGTCAGTGACGCGTCCTTCAAATAAGTGATCATATGCTTCTCTATTCTTAAGATATCTATGCGGACAAACACATGGAACATAGTCATACCTATTGTCCTGTAATTTCTTTCCTGATTTCCGATTCGCTTGACATAAAACGTAAATGAACACATCAATTTAGTTCTGAACAGGATCGACACATAAGTAAAAACAGAATCATCGAGGGGCTCAAGATATCACTTTTAATCCTTATTAGGATAAAAGGAAAAGAAAAACTTCAACATTATATGCTTGTACTAACTACTCATCAAATCATGCACAATGACACATTTTATAACATCAAGTTACTGATGCGTTTTCATGCCATCAATGCACACCCAACTCGTAGTCAACAACTCATATATCTTGGTTTGAAGATTATATGATATTATCGTCTCACAATTACTCATGATAAATTCCATGAAGTAATTTAGGTGAGTGTGGGTTGAATCCAATACTCAAATCTTATTTCAGGAGTACTCATGAATGGTGTAGCAAACTTGTTGCTATGTCTAACTCCTTAGATAAATCTACAAGCCAACTCATGACAGTCTTATTTCATACTTAATTCCAAGGTATGATCGACTGTGGATAGTTTGAATAATAATAATAATAATTTTATTATTCTGGAAGTCAAAACATGCAAAGTGAAACAATAGTAAATAATTGAGACAAGACAACAACTTTACTTATAAATAAAACTCATTTTATTCATCATCAAATGTGAATTACAATTTAGCTATTACAAGTTTCTAATTTTTTAATTACTAAAACTAGTATCGTCCTTTAGCCCAAAGCTCCTCGCATGCTGCAAGTGCTTAACCCTAGTCAGTTCTTTTGTAAGAGGATCTACTGGGTTGTCCTCTAACAATATCCCCTTTACCACAAGGTGCCCTTCTTCTACCTAATGTCTTATGAAGTGGTATTTTCTGCCTGGATCTACCATTATCTCTTGGTTCTTTGGTTAAGGTAACCACACCGTCATTATCGCAGAAAATCTCCATAGGCTCCTTTATGGATGGAATGACTCCAAGGTCTCGGATGAATTTTTTCAGCTATATCGCTTCCATCGATGCTTCGCTTGATGCTATGTACTCTGATTCACATGTTGAATCAGCTATAGTTTCCTGCTTGGAACTTTTCCATGTCACTGCTCCTCCATTCATGGTAAACACCCAGCCCGACTAAGACCGGAAATTATCTTTGTCGGTTTGGAACCTGGTGTCGCTATACCTTGTCACTCTCAAGTCATCACTCCCACCGAGGGTAAGGATCCAATCCTTAGTCCTCCGCAGGTACTTAAGAACGTTCTTAACTACAGTCCAATGAGCTTTACCAGGATTCCTTTGATATCTGTTGACCATGCTCAAAGCAAAGGCCACATCAGGGCGAGTACAAGCCATAGCATACATGATCGAACCAACTGTGGAAGCATATGGTATATGACTCATTTATGCTATTTCAGCCTCTGTACTCGAACTATGAGTCTTACCCAGTTTGGCATTGCCTTGGATAGGTAAGTCGCCTTTCTTGGAGTTCTCCATGCTGAAACGTTTCGACACCTTGTCCAAGTAGGTACTTTGACTAAATCCTATTAGCCTTTTACTCCTGTCTCATCATAGTCAACTCCTGAAGTTTGAGTAAAGCCCTTCTCAACCAGTCGCGCCTTATATGTGTGTACTTTCCCATCCATGTCGGTCTTCTTCTTGAAGATCCAATTGCACCTGATTGTCTTACAACCCGGTACATTGTCAACCAAGTTCCAAACTTGATTGTCATACATAGATTGAATCTTGCTGTCCATAGCCTCTTTCCATTTTGCAGACTCGGGGCCTGCCATGACTTCCTTGTAGTTGTTAGGTTCATCCAAAATTACCAGTGTGCTATCACTAATAAATGTATCACCTTCAATAGTATTATGGAAACCATAAAACTCAGGTGTATTTCTAACTCCACTTGAACGCCTCAGAGGTAAAGACTCGTCAATTAGATCAACTGGTGTTTCCTCCTCAGGTTGATTGCTAGTGTTTGAGGTTCCTTCACTGCTTGACTCTTGAAGCTGTTCAAGGTCAAATTTCCTCCCACTGTTTCCTTGGCTTATGAGTTCTCTCTTGCTAAAGTCTCCTCTCCTCGCAACGAAGACTACATTGTCACTCGGTCTGTAGAAGAGATATCCAAAGGATTTTTGTGGGTAGTCGATGAAAATACATCGCTCACTCCGAGGTTCGAGCTTGTTGTGAGTTTCTTTTCTAACAAAGGCCTTGCAAGCCCAAACTTTGATGTGATCTAATGTGGGAACTTTCCCTGTTCACATCTCGTGAGGTGTTTTGGAAACCTTTTTGGTAGCGAATAGATTAAGGATATGGGTGGCAGTCTCTAAGGCATACCCCCATAATGAGATAGGTAACGAAGTTCGACTCATCATGGAACGAACCATGTCTAGCAAGGTTCTATTACACCTCTCAACCACACCATTAAGTTATGGTGTCCTAGGTGGCGTCAATTGTGAAACAATTCCACATTCCTTAAGATAGTCAAGGAACTCAATACTAAGATACTCTCCTCCACGATCAGAACGCAACATCTTTATCTTCCTGCCCAAATGATTCTCCACTTCTTTCTTAAACTATTTGAACTTTTCAAAGTTTTCTGACTGATGTTTGATTAAGTAAATATAGTCATATCTACTATAATCATCAGTAAAAGTCACATAGAAGCGGTTAGCATCCCTTGTAGTGGTCCTGAATAGTCCACACACATCAGTGTGTATAAGATCCAACATACCTTCACCCCTTTCACAAGTACCAATGAAAGGTGACTTGGTGATCTTTCCAAGTAAACAAGATTCGCAAGTGTCATCCGGCTTTAAGTCGAATGACTCCAAAACTCCATCCTTTTGTAGTTGGGTTATGCGCTTCTTGTTGACATGTCCAATACGACAATGCCATAAGCATGCTTTATTCAAATCATTGGAAGAATCAATATTCAACACATCATTTCCTAAGTTATCTAAAATCATCACAGTTTCATATATACCATTGCAAGGTAATGCTTCAAAATAAAATACACAATTACAATAAGCATAAATACCACCATTTTCATTATTAAAGGAAAAGGTAAAACCTTGTTTATACAAACTGTGAAAGGAAATAACATTTCTTACCATATTGGCCGAGTAACAGCAATTATTCAATTCTAAATTTAAACCATTACAAAGCAATAAAGAATAAACTCCAATCTTGGTCTCATGCAAAACTTTCTTATTTCCCATGATTAAGTTTATCTTCGTGTGCTCCACATCCCTACTTCTTTTTAGTCCATGCAAATTAGAGCAAATGTGAATAACACAACTTGTATCAAGGACCCAAGAATTAGCATGTGATGAGTTATTAGATTGAATAGTGTAAATACCTGCAAAGGAGGGCTTGATCTTGCCATCGTTTATGTTCTGCAAGTACTTGGGGCAACTTCGTTTCCAGTGCCCTTTTTCATCACAGTGGAAGCGCTCTGTTTCCTTTGCATTTGGAGAGGGATTAGCAGAACCAGCTTTGGTCCCACTTGAAGAGGATCCATGAAGAGACTTTACCTTGAGGCTCTTGGAGGGAGCCTTCCTCTTCTTTCCCTTCCCATGTCAGATTGCCAGAACAGGGGCAGAAGTAGTAGTAGTAGGAGTAGATACAACCGACTTGCCTTTCAGATTGTTTTCTGTAGTCCTAAGAAGGCCTTGAAGCTTGCTAAGAGTGACCTCCTCATTGTTCATATGATAAGTCATACGAAAATGATTATAACAAGGAGGTAAAGAGTGTAGAATAATATTTATGGCCAACTCTTCATCGAAATTGACATTCAATTTAAGCAAGTGGTCCACGAATCTCTGCATCTTTTGCAAGTGGGTCGTGATGGGTTCACCGTCCTTCATTTTGGTTGTGATCATGGAGGCAATGATCTCATACCTCTCCTACCGAGCACTTTGATGGTATCTTTCCATCAAATCATGATACATTTCATAGGGATAGTAGTCCTCATAGGACTTCTGCAGCTCAGTAGTCATGGTTGTAATCATCAGACACGACACCTTTGTTGCATCCCTCTCATGAGTAGTGTGTTTAGCGATTCGTTCAGGAGTAGCAGTGGTGACATCAATCTCTTTGAGCTCTTTATCTAGGACATATTCTTTGTCCTCATAATGAATAGCCATCCTAATGTTTCGAATCCAATCATTGAAGTTCGAGCTATCGAAAATGACCCTCCTACATAGGTTCATGAGGGAGAAAGAGCCTGAAGGGATTGGGTTGGAAGCATTATTTGGGATGGACATCTATAAAAGAAGAATAACAAATTTTAGATTAGATGATAATCCTTAATATTAAACCCAATATGAAATATCCGGGCTAGGTCCCAACATAATATTCTACAATTGCAAAGAGGGATGCCGTAATCCCATTGTAAAATATTTGAAGGTAGGTAAATGACGATTTATCAATTTCCTCCATGAAAAACGAAATAGATTATTAAGTTGTAATTGGATTTGAAATTCCTATATCTTTGAGATTCATTGAACCTTTTCAATACCATGTTTAAATCTCAATGGTGCCCTTCAAATTTGTGACTGAGATGTCGATGATCACAAACAAGGAGTGAATAACCATGCAAATTAGCTTGGTACACCCAATGTTACAAATCACGTAATCAATGTGCTAGTTAACCACACACGCTCCATTGATTTATGATTAACCCCAAGTTACCCTTTGGCACATATTGTCAGTCCCAGATTAGTGTGCCGGTTAACCACACATGCTCCACTAATGACTTAACAAGGTCCAAAGTGTAATTTCATGGATTAGCACTATTTCACATTTTTCCTAAAGTAACTAAGATTGGGAATTTAATAAAAGTTTAGTTACTTTATATTTTTAATCATTATACTTTTAATGAGGCAGAATTAATGTTCTATTCTACCCGTTCGACTAACAACCCTCCAGCAGTCAAGGAAGCGGTGGGTGAGAGTGGAAAACCATTAAACTAACATTTTATAGGCACTAACCTTATACCCGTGTTATAGACCGGCTTCATGAATGAGGCCTACTAACAGTAAGACCGACTTTGTCTTATACACACACACACGCATATATATATATATATATATATATATATATATATATATATATATATATTAAACTTATAATATTATAAAGTATAAGGGTTGAATTTTAACTTTTAAAACTCTAGGGTTTGGAATTAAAGTTTCATTTAGTGAGACTTTGCAAATTCCAAAACTTGTGGGAAAGTTTTGAAATTTGTCAAAACTCTTCACATTCATAACCTATGAGTTTAATTTGATTTTAATGAAGAGATCTTTCATTTTCCATAACTTGAGGACAAGTTATAGAGACCATTAAAATGCATTTAGATCATTATTCTAACAACTAAAATTATCACATAATCTACAATCTAACTAAACTCATAATCAAGATAATTTCTAGTCAACAATTTGAAAGCAATTTTGGTTTATCATATAAAAACAACAATTATTTTAAAACTTTGACAATTATCTTGTGGTTGGATGAGTACAAGCACTACCATATCATAAAAAAACATTTCCAATGATGCAAAACAGTTTGTGGCAGTGTACCAAATCCAAACCAGCCCAAGAAACTCCAAATTTTGCACACAGAGCCTTCAACTCCTCGAGTACATGAACTGGACTCGGCGAGTTGCTTTGTTACTTAGTGGACTCATCGAGTCTGTTCATGTACTCAGCAAGTTCACCAGTCAGAGGCAAAAGTTTTGACTTTTTTAGCTTTGAAAAACTAGCAAGCATCAAATATAATTGAAAACAATCATAGTCTCTTATACCACTGATAGGTTTTGAGCACTATAACACTCCTATGGTGCACATGCAACCATAAATGCTTTGGATCTATGTTTTCTCTATTATACATGCATATTTTTCAATTTTTCCAAAGCATTGTCCTAACTAGCATACAATTTGCCAATTGAATAAAACATCTAGACAAATGACATACCTTTTGAAGGACTTATAGTTCTTGACCCTTGAAAGCTTGAGCACCTCATGTGTGATGCCTCTAATGGTTCACAAACACGAATATGCAAGAGCATGATTTAGGAGAATAATCTATTTATCTCAAAGAGAAGATGCAACCGATGTTGGTCTATGGAGGGTTCTATTTATAGTATTGGATATGCTAGGGTTACACTTGGTAAAACCTAATAATCCATGACTTTTGACATTGTCATGCTCCATGGGTTTAACCTGTATGGACTATCCATGGATTAGTTAGCCCATAATCATGGATCAGCAGCCCACACTACAAGAATGATTGATTTACATAATCAATCCCCATATATTTAATTAGTCTCTTTTGATCATAAAATTAATAAATTAATTATTGATCAATACTAATTAAAGAATTCCATATTAATATATTATACTTGTAATATATTAATAAACCATAAATAACCTTATTCTCAAAATTCATCCTATCAAATTGCACTGGTGAAGGTAACCCAAAAGGACCATGCTACAATCAGGTCAAGTACATACCAGTTATAGCTATGGGATTAGACACCAAATCTAAGAATTTCAACCAGTTATAGGGACTATTTCACCCATACCACTTCCACATAGTAACATAGCATAACATACTGTCAGGAATATCTTGGTGCCGGACCTACCCTCCGGTTTATCTTAACCGGCTATGAAGTCTAACCTACCCCATACCACTATCACATAATATCATAGCATACTAGCACATAAATCATAATAGACAGGGGCATACCAGACAATTATCACAAATATAATCGTCTCAACTGTAATCAACTACTAGTGAGCCGACATTGGTGCCTTCAACCCACTGCTACTGGAAGGTAACTCACCTCATACTGTTGAAGTCTAATGCAAGAGTTCCTTAGTTGCTTCCCTAACAACTCCTCAGGCTATCAATATCAAAATATCAATTAGCAATTAGGTTCAATACCATGATCCATAATCCATACTTGGGTAAAATGACCATTTTACCCCTGGCCCACAAGAGACTTAACTAAGGCCCAAGTCCAAAACCAATCAATTCCAACACTCCAAAATCCATAAAGGCCCACTAATGGCCTAATTTTCCAAATTGGACCCAAACCCTTACATGGGACAACCCTCTAGAATCCATTCCGTACTCCATAACCCTACAAGGTTCAACCTTGGTCAAAGTCAACATTCTGGTAAACGTCAACATCTTGGTTGACTCAACTCGCTGAGTTGGTCCATCAACTCATTGAGTTCCATGTATCAGAATCCCTGAATCGCGATCCAACTCGTCGAGTCACCCCCTCACTCGCTGAGTTCCCTGGCCACTCATGGTCGCAATAAAGCGAGTCAAATCGTCGAGTCCCTTCACAGACTCGTCGAGTTCTACCTTAAACTAAATTGGGACATATCGACTCAACTTGCCGAGCTCTCTTATGGACTTGCCGAGTTCCATGAACAGTATCGGGAAAAGTCGACTGGACTCATCTAGTTCCTCTATGAACTTGCTGATTCCCTTGCATTCCTAGACTATATAACCTTTTTCCTTCAATCTAAGGTTCCAGAATACAAATCCATATTGTTTCCATAACCTATTTTTTTAAAGTTGACAACTTTATAGCTTTTGACGCCTCAAATGGACCCAAACTCAAGATATATCAATCTACTTCCATGAAAATGGCCTTTTCTTGGACAAAATGGGTTTGAGACCTTTTTATGATTCTAAGAGCCAAATATTACTAAAAAGTGGGAATCCTTAGCATAAGATCCATGAAGGGTATCATTTTTACCACAATGGGGTCAAAAGACCCATAAATCCAACTAGAAGAGATCTAAGAAATCATTGAGAAAGTTGGAGACTTGCTTACCCGAAAATGTTGAGTATGGGAAGATGTTTCTGGATTTAAGAGCCTCTTCTTGAATCCCCAAGCTTCTCCTTCTTCCTCAAGCTTCATGCATACAAACTCACACAAAAATGGTTGTCACACTCTCATAATGCATTAGGGTTTTGATTTTTTAGGGTTTGGGGCTTGGAGGCTGGAAATGAGGCCAAAACCCTAGAGTTATGTTGTTTAAATAGGGTGAAAAATCCCAGATTTAGGGTTTCCAAAATCCAAACCAACTCGTCGAGTTGGTCCTCCCCAACTCGTCGAGTAGGTTTCTCAACCCACGTCCAATCTTATTCCTACTCGTCGATTTATCTCTCTTGGACTCAACGAGTTGGCCTTCAATTTTCATATTATATTTCCTTAATTAATATTCCAAACTCCAGGTATTACACAATGGCTGCAAAGGTTTTCATTCTAAAAACTCTTTGGTCGTTTTTATTTAATTCTAACCTCTATAAATGGATCCTTGATGGTTATGTTTTGTTATGAACTAAAAATAAATTTGTTATTTTTATAATACTTCCATTGTGGTTTTTTGTGAAAACCAAGCTTATATTTTGTATGAAAACCCATCACCAGGTACTTACCTAGACTACTCACCAACACCGCTCAAACTCGAAATGATCTTCGATATTCTCGCCATTTACTGTGTGCATGCCAATCACACACAAAGCAGGAATCGATAGACAGTGGAATAAAGTATTATACATCAAGTCCACAACCAAACAAGGAATTAGAAGAAAGGCTAAATTTGGCATTTTAAGGCTATAAAATGTTATCCATGTATAATCATGAAATATATGCAAAGAAAATAGTAAGGATAAGTTCAATCTTATAAAAAGCAACCTCCTTGGAAAAGGAACTCTATCAGTCACTTCCTGAAGGATACTAAGCCTATCAACTAGTAGGCAGTTCTGTCAGTTCATAAGATAACAGATCGACACTACACATAAAATAAGTAGAGATATTTAGGGAAACTACCACATGAGATCTAGTTGATTTTACACACTACTTCATCTGGTTTTTCTCCATTGAAATTCGTTGTTTTTTTTTTTGAAAAGTTTTTATGAAAATCCTCAGATCTTTAGCTTGAGTTTGGAATCCAACAAGTTTTCATCCAAATCCCTCAAACTAGGGCTCTGATACCGATTTCTAACATCCAAATTTCCAAACCAAAATTTTCATTTTTAAGTTCACATAAAAACATTGTTCATAAAAACCATGTTAAGAAAATTGCAAATGTCAAATACAGATCATCATCAAAATATTAGAGTGTCATAAAATATCTGAAATCATAAACTGCAGGAGAATCTGTACAATCAAGCCTTCAATTTCCCACGATCCTCAGAAGCACTTAAAACACATTTAATCAACAACTGTAAGAAAGAAGTTTAGTGAGTTCCCCAAAATAACACATACAATACAACACAAAATAAAGAGCTACTGGTTATCAACAATCCTAGAGATTACCAGAAGTGTCAGTGGGCAAACAACACACCCTATGGGTTTGCAGCAACCCTGGAGACTACCCAAAGACTCAACACACACACACACACATACATACACACACACACACACATATATATATATATATATATATATATATATATATATATATACTCTACTACACAAGTAACAATAGTGAGGAGACTCACCTTACACAGATGACTGATAGAATGCTGGGTGTAGCTAGATTTACACTCGTCGTACGCGCCTGAACTCAAGTCTTAATTTTTAAGCCCTTATTCATTATGATAGTTACTCCAAGATTTGACCTTCAAAATACATCCTAATCCATAAAGTCTCTAACTATGTGCCTTTACATGGCTAAAGAGAGCTCAATCCCAAAACCCTAACTTCTTACATCACCAAAAACTACATAACACATGCATGGAAAAACTCAATAACACATACATCAGATGCTATGGAGTATTCCATACTCATAATGATTAAGGTTTTAGGGAAAAAAAGGAGCATAAATCCAACATGATTAAGATCTAGTAAAACAAGCTCCAAGGTATGAACTTTATACCTTCAGAAGATGAACAAAGAGATGTAGATTCTAGATCCAAGAGCTTGAATGCACCACTACTTCTTGAATGATCTTCCTTATTTATTATGAACATGAAAAATCACTCCAAAAGTTTCAGATCTCACTCTTAAAGGCTAGGGTTTAGAGGAAATGGAGGTTGGTGATGAGAAGGTCCAAAGGAATTAAGACGTTTAAATAGGGTACACAACCCTAAAAATTTAGGCTTTAAGGACTGCACGAGTACACCCGGCGTACTCACGTGTACGCCCAAGGCACTCCTCCCTTTCCATGGTTCAATTATTGAATTACGCCCATCATATAAACCTTGTACACTGAACGTAGATGGATTGCTTTCAAATAAATTAAAATACTAAGGGTTGAAATGGAAATACCTGGTAACGAGTGTTACAATTTTTGTCCTTTGATATATTCATTATGTTGAAAGTATTTGTCTCCTTGCACTAATTTCATTACTTTTCCAAAGCTAAATTCTGTTGTTGGTCATTCTTGATCTTTAGACTTTTCCTATGTATATTCAACATCTCAATTAAGGTTTGCATTGTCATTCTTTAATTTTTTAGAATCGGTTTTAATTGGTTGTTTTATCAACCAAACTTCTACATTCAACATCTTAGTTGAGGTTTGCATTGTCATTCTTTGCGTATTACCTCTCTGCCTCTTTTTCTAGATCATGTTATCTCCTATTTCTATAAGACAAATCAGAACAAAGGACGTTCAATATGGAATCGACCGCATCAAAATCATAGTGGTGTCATATCATGTTCAATAACATACATAACGTGTTCGATCTTTGTTGAATATACAAATCTTCTCATGGTATGTTTATGTGCTTAGCATCACATGAAGTTGGATTATCTGAGTTGAAGTAGCAAATTTAAAAGAAGTTAAATATCTAGTCTTATACATAATCTGTTAACGTTACCTAACGGCCACATTAAATGTTACAGAAAATGTAACAGAGGCATTACTACTTTGGCTAAGACCCGACATTGGCCTAAGAGAGCCAAAGTCGGAGTGGCAGCTCATTTCTCATCACAAGGGAAAAACATTCCATATGATCTCCTCATTCATTCACAAATAATGAGAAAGCGAAGAATAGCCCGGATGATGCCCATAACTAACGTCATCTGGCAGTTCGTTAGCGTGAATAGCTCTCCCGGTAAGTGGAGGCCACATTTCATGCTCACGAGGCACAATCCCCACGATCTGTTAGTAACAGGTATAAAAGGATCTCTTTCGTACCAAGGAATGGATCCATCTTCTCTTTTACAAAGATTACCCTAACATTCCTCCCTCTTTCCAAAAACTAACTTGATCATCAGAGCGATGTCCCGGGAGAGCACACAGTCGACCTTTAACGATTCTTTTGTGATTGTGTTCTCAGGCAAGTACCCAAGTCAGATTCATCCTTCAACATCCAAGCCATCTGCGAACATGTCACTACATTTGGCGCCATCCAGATGTATCCTTAGATTGATACATCCAATAGACGATGCTGGTTCCCTACATAAGGGGGATCCAAGCCCAACAATATCTGGGATGGCAATAGAAGCTTTATTCAGAATGCACGAACCACTCTAGGTGCTGATGAAACAGATCCCACCAATTATGATAAGAATACTAGAACCAGGGCTCAGGAGCAGTTTCCGGCAAATTGTCATCGGATATCTCATAACCTCAGATGGCGATATCACATCCCAATCTATTGCAGACGAATCCATATTATGGAACTGAGGTATTCACTATCTCTAACTCCCATAATAGAAACGTACCTCACCACAAAGAAAATAAGATCGAGGCACTCTCGAGAAACCTACTCAACATGAGTTTCTCGAGCAGCGATCCAGACCGTCAAACTGGGATCCACAAGACCAAATCCTCATATCAGGACTCATTCGTAACACGAAGGTCTACCGAATCTACATTGACAATGGTAGTTGTTCTAATATACTCTATGAGCACTGTTTCCGACAGCTACCTGACACGTGGAAAGAGGGGCTCCAACCCTTAACCGGTGGATCATTAGTAAGATTCATCGGGCATAGCTTGTGGCCACTAGGAACTATTTGGCTACACTTAACATTGGTTAACCACGACGAAAGGGACCGAATCACAAGGACAGTAGAATTCTCTATGATCCGATAGCCAACAGAACACAACATTTTGCTTGGACGATCAACAATCGCTTTACTGCATCTCGCACTGTCGACAATACATGGCATCGTTAAATTCAGCACACGCCAGGGATCGGCGACGGTCCTCACCAAAAACACCAGAGCCCAACATTTCCACCAAATCATCGCTGCTCCGGAACTCGTGCGTGCGCCAAAGAAGTCCAATGAGGATGTTTCAGCGAACAACACCAGATAAACATGGAGTATCTAAAGCACCTCGTACGAATCGGCACCCACTTAACAGACGAAACCAAGGCATGACTGGTGGCGCTCCCAAGGAAATACTCCATTGTCTTCGCCTGGTAGCCAACAGATCTGACAGGCCTCGATCGACAAGTCATAGAACACAACCTTAACATCGCACCTGGGAGTAACCCTGTAAAGCAAAATAAGTGAGGACAGGCGACAGACCGCAATAGGGCAATTAACGCAGAAGTGGCCGATATGGTGAGTGCTGCCATACTTAGGGAAGTAACGTTCCCAACATGGATAGCAAATCGAGTCATGGTAAAGAAAGCCAATGGGGCATGGCGAATGTGCATAGATTATTCAGATCTCAATAATGCCTTCCCAAAGGATTGTTATCCTCTCCCGGAGATCGATCAGAAAGTCCAATTGCTTGAAGGCTTTCGATTCAAAATGTTTCCTCGACGCATATAAGGGTTATCACCAGGTGCAGATGAAACGAGAAGATGAAGTAAAAACAACCTTCCATACCGAAAAGGGCACCTTCAGCTATTAGAAAATGACATTTGGGCTGAAAAATGCGGGTGCTACTTACCAGAGTCTGATGGATAAGGTATTCACTGACTAAATTGGATGGAATATCGAAATCTACGTTGATAATATGGTAATTAAAAGTTACAATGAAGAGATGTTACTTCAAGACGTGGAAGAAACCTTCAAAACATTAGTCAAAGCACAAATGAAGTTAAATCCGGCTAAGTGTACTTTTGGAGTCGGGGAAGGGAAATTCCTTGGCTATCAGGTGACCAGGGAAGGGATCCTACCCAATCCCACCAAAATACAAGAATTCCTCGAGGCGAAAACTCCCCATAGCCTTAAGGGAGTAGAAGAGATTAATGGCAAGTTAACGACTCTTAGAAGGTTCATTTCCAAATCCGCAGAGAAGGCGCTTCCTCTGTACCAAACACTCAAAGGATGCTTGGACAAAAAGCAATTCAAATGGACAGAGGAAGCAGACGTGGCCTTGAAAAATTGAAAGACACACTGCAGCAACTCCCGACTCTCACCTTCCCACTCCCAGGGAGACGCTGCAGATGTACTTAGCAGCCTCTAAGGATGTTATCTCCTTTGTGTTAGCGGTGAAAAAGGAAGGCAAGCAAATCCCCATTCACTTTGTCAGTAGGGCCTTGCAAGGGCCTGAAGTAAATTACTCGGCCTTGGAAAAACTGGTACTTGCCCTGGTTTACACAGTGTGATGTTTACGGAAGTATTTCCAAACCCACAAGGTGGATGTTCTGACCAGTTACCCAATAAAACAAGTGCTGTTAAGGCCAGAAAAGTTCGGACGCCTAGGCAAGTGGGCCATAGAGTTTGGTGAACACGACATCCAATACCACCAAATAACTAGCACCAAAACTCAGGCCATTGCTGACTTCCTGGTTGAAATCCCAGATACCATAAAGGGAGTGCCAACAACAATATCTGTCGACCCATTAGAGCCTAGAGCCAACAAGGAACTTTGGAAGTTGTATACCAATGGCGCAACAAGAAAAGAAGGCTTAGGCGCAGGCTTAATCCTCCAAAGCCCAAAGGTGATGAGATCACCTACGCACTATGGTTCGACTTCCAAGTATCTAACAACAAAGCAGAGTATAAGGCACTCCTGGCAGGACTAAGGTTGGCCAAGGAGGTTGGCGCAATACAACTAGCAGCTCTTACTGACTCGTTACTTATCACAAACCAAATAAACGGATTATACGAGGTAAAGGACCCTAGGATGCAGTGATATCTAGACACGGTCCGTAATTTATCGAGCACGTTCAAAAGTTTTTCAATAAAGCAGATCTCCCGGGGGGGGGGGGGGGGGAATGAAAGGGTAGATGCCCTCAGCAAGCTGGCCTCTACCTCATATGATTATCTCACAAAGAAAGTGTTGGTCAAAGTACTCCTGGAAAGGAGTATTGCTAACCAAAAAGTCAATACCATATCAACCCCCCAGAATGGAAAAACATTTGTTGATTACTTGCACCATCGCGTGCTTCCGGGCGATCCACATGAGGCGAGGAAAGTCTAAGTCAGAGCACCACATTTTGCAATAAAGGACAATCATTTGTACCAAAGAGGATATTTAAGCCCATGGCTGAAGTGCATTTCTAAGACAGAAGGGCAGAATTTTCTCGAAGAAATCCATTCCGAGGACACAGAAGCACATGAAGGCGCTCGTGCACTCACACGCAAGATACTTCGCCTAGGAGTATAGTGGTCAGACGTATACAACGACGCCGCCGCCTTAACTAAGAAATGCAAGGAATGCCAAGCATTCGCCCCTTTCCAAAATCAACTGGCCATGCCATTGAAAAGCATCACTAGCCCCTGTCCTTTCCACAAATGGGGGATCGATATAGTGGGACCATTTCCACCGACATCGGGAGGTGTAAAGTTTTTGCTGGTAGCCATGGACTATTTCACCAAATGGATAGAGGCGGAACTACTGGCCACTGTCACTGGCAAGAAGATGATAAAGTTTATGACAAAGAACATCTTGGCCCGCTTTAGAACTCCTTGGATTCTCATAAGTGATAACAGCACTCAGTTTGAAGGAAGTCCCTTCAAGGAATGGTGTGAAGACAAGAAAATCGATTGTAGGTTCACATCAGTAGCACATCCTCAGGCTAACATACAGACAAAGATATCCAACAAAACCATAGTCAATGGTTTGAAGAAATGGCTACTCAGATCAAAGTCTGCCTGGGTGGATGAACTCCTGACAGTGCTATAGTCCTATCACACCACAACAAGGTCAAGAACGGGAGAAACACCCTTTAGTCTAACCTATGGGACGGAGGAAGTCCTCCCATTGGAAATAATTGTTGCCTCCTTGCGAACAGAGAGTTTTCAGAAGGTAGCCAACAAAGAAGGGCGATGCCAAGATCTGGACATGTTCGATGAGAAATGCGGCAACACAGATGCGCCAAACATTGTATAAATCACGGACTGAGAATTATTACAACCGCCAAGTCCAGGCCAAGAACTTCAAAGTTGGAGAATAGGTACTAAGAAAGAATGAGTCCAGCCACGTTGAACCATTGGGAAAACTCAGTGTCACGTAGGAAGGACCATACAAAATCGTAGAAGCACATAAGACTGGTGCCTATGTCCTAGAAGCTCAAGACGGGTGCGCCATTCCAAGAACGTGGAATACGCAGAGCCTGCCCCACTTCTACTCCTAAAACAAGTGTTAAAGGTAGAACCAATGCTAGCTATTGCATTATGTTTTAATTTTAATATGTAAATGTAATCAACATAAATTACTTTACTATTTTTCAGTCATATTATGCTCTAAACAAAACTAGAGTAAATAGAAAGGGCAATTCTGATGCTCCTTATATCCAAATCTAAGAAACAAAGAGGTTGTGTAGATTTACCATGTGGCAATAAGGACTAATCATCCAACTTCACACGGGCGAAATCATTACAAGAACGCAACTAGGGAGTTTACATTAGAATGGCTGATAACCTTCCTCCTAAAACATGTTCGTCAATCAAAGAACATGTGACATGAGTGTATAAGGGTCATAACCTTTCACGAATATAAAAGAAAGTAAAAAAAAAAAACTGGGTGAGCCTCAAGATTATGATCTTGGCTACACCCAGGGTCTTTAAGTAGCAGATTAGAATAAATCTCTCAAGGACCAACATCATTAAAGCACAAAGAGTTCACTAGCAAGAGAATTCTGACCAAGGGTGTAAACTAACCCTGTGTACATATCATGTGATGGCCAACATAAACCATACACAGAGTAACCAGGCAAAAGAGTATGTGCAATAAAGAGAAACACTCACACCCATGAAAAGCAAACATTGTTCAAACTACCGGACTCCCGAACTTAAAAGATGGCTACAAAAGGCAGTAAAGACGACAAACAAATAATAAAAATATTGTCAAAAGGGGTTACATCAAAACAAGCCAAACACAAAACTACTTATCAACATGAGTGTTATCATCACTAGAAGGAAAGCTTGAACCAGGGACAAATTCCTCGCTCTGAGACTCCTGACAGAGATTACGAAGCCCAACTATGTCTAGGGAACCCAAGCGAAGATGGCCATCAAACTTCGTCTTTGTGAAGCTCACCAGGGTGTCTTCCATCTTTTGATTCCTGGCCGCTACATTCTCCTCAGACTTTGGGTCAACCTCCCCGATAGATACTTGCTCCCAAACAATCCCTTTACCTTGTTCCACACCAGCAGCGGCACAAGCTTCTTTCACAAGAACCAAACCTTGGAGGAATTGTGGACTCTCAATCAAATTATCCACATCCCGACTGAGCCCGTCTCTAAGGATCTAAGAAATATCCTTTTCTAGCGCTCCCCTTGCGGCGTTCTCGGTCACCGGATCAACCTCTAGCTCCGCCGTCCGCTTGCTCAGACTGATGTTCTCCAACGTCAGGATCCCCACATGAGCGTTCATGTCCTCTACCTCTTTCCCCAGCTTTGCTGCTTGATCCGCCAAGCTTTCCTTCTCAAGTAACACCGCCTCCTTCCTAGCGTCCAAGTTGCTCCTACTAGCTTTTAACTTTGCTAGTTGGGCCTTCAGATCTTCACATTCAATTCCATCCTATCCGAATCGGACTGGAGGGTCTCCATCTCGGAGATGCGTTCGACAGCTGCTACTAAATAAGATTACAATTGGGTGGCGGCATAACGCAAACCATCAGCAATATGCTCGTCGGACAGGACATCTGAGGCCTCAGTCGTGGCAGAAGGAAAGGCATGCTGACACCACTCGAGAGCGGTGTCATGATCGAAAACAAGATACTGAGTAGTTAATCTCCAAGCTGGCTTATAAGCATCCGGATGAGAACCCATCAGTAGGGGGTGGTTGTGGTTTTACCAGAAGAGGTGGAGGCAAGACCATGAGGAGGCGAAGACCCAGTCTTTGACCCAACTCCTTTGATTGTGGGAACATGGCTGGTTTTCTGGGTGCTTCCTTCTCCCGTATGACAGGGCGGTTCAGTCGCCTCGGTTAGTGCCCCCTTCATCAATTTCGGAGGACCTCCATTGGGGGCATGGATGGAATCCTTAGAACCCCTAGTAAGAGACTCAAATTACGCTTCTTACGAAGAGGGGGCCCGGTGCTAGATGCCTCAGTTCAACCGCCGGAAGAGGATTCCAAGAATGAAAAAGGCCTCTTAACCCAACGTAGACTCCTCGGGGACCCGAATGGTGTAGGATCCTTTTGAGAAGCACCAATGAAGACAAGATCCTGAAGGTCCGGATCCTCACCAATGCCAGTAACATTGTCAGAACCGGTAGTCGCCATGAGTCCTTGGCCAGAATGAGTAGGTGGAAAATCCTCCACCAGGTCAACGTCGCGAACCTGAAGCTCGTCGTCAAACAAACCCCGAAGAGCTTTCTCCAAAGAAACAGTCTCCTCCACACCTGGCAAAAACAAGAAACAATGTCGGTTAAGACAAAGCACTGCTTTAATCATGACTTGCCAATCTTTTCATATAAAAATGGGGGGGGGGGGGGGGAAGAAGCAAAAGAGATACCCTCTTTCTCAACAAAGAATTCAGGTATCTTCCCATGAGCCCTCCAAGCAGCACTCATCCCACCGGAGACCAAGAAACAGTCAAGCCAATCTTCACCGGTGATGTTGATCTTCTCCATGGCATCAACCAGTTCCTTGTCAACACCAAACAATACGGGGGCACGGTCGTCGTATACCTTAGCCCTTGGGTAACTAAGTACCACAAGATCTTTTTTCACCCATAATAACTTCTCTTGCCAGTTCTTCTTAGACTTCTTATCGTGGATAAGAATAGGGACTCCCCTTCAGCAAGAAAGGGTTCGAGTCCCGACTGAGTGGAGGCATTAAAGAAGTGCTTGAAAGCATGAACGGTCGGAAAGCGGCCTAGGGCACGACAAAGGAGTTCAAAGCCAACTATCTTGTTTATAGCGATAGGGGTCAACTCTCTTACTTAAAATTTGTATTCCTGGATGATCAAATTGAAGAAATCGGTGGTTGGCAAGAGCAGACCTACCTCGAACAAGGCGATTGGGATCCCAAATTTGTCCTCAGGAGGACTATACAAAGAGGCATCAGGCAAGTGGATTTGCACCCCATTTTCAGGAACAAACCTGAACCAGAATTGAAAAGATTCCCACTTTTCAGCAGTGAGATTTCTTCCCAAAGAGTGAGAAGTGGCCATGGAAGAGTTTGGAGGAAAAGAAGCGTAAATAAAGCAAGGTAACAGGTGAGGAGGATGTGACAGGGAAGGCAGAGACTTAAATACAAAGAAAGGGGCAGCGAACCGTCTTTATGATGAAATTGCCAAACAACGGCGATTTCGCTCTGCCATCAGCATAGGCTATCAATAGCAGCTCGCCACGTATCTGTAAGTAGACCAGAACAACTCTGCTACGTCGCGAACGCAGAGGCCTACTGGTCTAAGGGACTTGTTAATGTTACCTAACGGTTACGTTAAATGTGATAGAAAATGTAACAGAGACGTTACTACTTTGGCTAAGACCTGACCTTGGCCTAAGAGAGCCAAAGTCGAAGTGGCAGCTCACTACTCAACACAAGGGAAGAACATTCCATGCGATCTCCTCATTCACTCACAACCAATAAGAAAGCGAGGTATAGCCCGGATTACACCCATAACTGACGTCATCTGGCATTTCGTTAGCGTGAATAACTCTCCCAGTAAGAAGAGGTCACGTTTCACTCTCGCGAGGCATGGTCCCCACGATCCGTTAGTAACAGGTATAAAAGGATCTCTTCCGTCTCAAGGAAGGGATCCATCTTATCTCTTACGAAGATTACCCTAAAATTCCTCCCTCTCTCCAAAAACTAACTCGATGGTCGGAGTGACATCACGGAAGAACACCCGGTCGTCCTTTAACGATTCTTTTGTAATTGTGTTCTCAGGCAAGCACCCAAGTCAGATTCATCCTTCAACATCCAAACCATCTGCAAACATGTCACAACATAATCATTCATATATTTCGAAATGAACCATTGTAAGGAAGATTTTAAAAACTTAGCCATTACGTTTTTTTAGGTTTCTTTTAAATTAGATCAAATAAGATGATTAGTGGACTGTCGTTTCTATGTGGAAATCTATCCCACAAAATCTATTAAAAATGGGTTATTGATTTCAAATCAACAATTAAAATCATCGCTATAATGCAAAGTTGGAGTTAATAATAAATTAGCAAAAATACCCTTGTCATTTAGGCCGAATTGACTTATGGGTATGTATAATATTGTATATATGCAACTCATCTTTTTGATTTTCAAACTAACTTTTTTTTGTTATTTCTTCTAGAGGTTTGCCATTTTGGTTCATACAAGTTAAACTAGCTATTTGATTTTGAAATTCCAAACTAATGTTAAAGTGTTGTAGCTAGTTGTTTACAATGATTTGTGTGTCACAGATAGTGGTATGGGAATGATCTTTACATCGAAAAGTTCCAAAAAATGCAGGTATATGGAGATCTTAATCTTTTTTATTGGATCTTTATTGCTTTTCATTGATTAAACTTTCATTTTTTTAACTGTTAAAACAGTTACCTTTCTTTGGCAGATGATAAGATCACTAGGATCCATTTTTATCACAAGTGTTATATGAAATGTTGTTATACAAACATTTAGTAAGGTATCTAACTGAAAATAAAAGGATTTTAGCTCCTCATCCCATTCCAATTTGAAAACTAAAATTCACATATAAAAAATTCATACAAAGGTTTATTGCTTTCTCCATACAAAATCGCATATGTAATAGTGATCATATTTTATTTCCCATTCTAAAATAGGTGTAACAAATTTGAATCTTATATTTTTATTTTGTAGTTTACTTTAGATAGTGGATAGGAAGCAACAACAGAATAACGAGTCTCTTCACAGATTGTAGATGCTTTATGTTATAAGGTACTTTTTTTTCCTAGAGAAAAAGGTTATTTTTAAATGATAACCAACTTTTATTCGTTTTGATTTTCAATAGGTTAGTACTGTTGTAGCTAAATTAAAGGAGTGTGAAGCATCTTGTGAGTATGAAGAAAACCTGCTTGCTGATGCGGATAGAAGCTAGTGGTTGGATAGTGATAAGGTAAATAGTTACTAAAACCCACTACTGCCCCCATATTTTTGGTTGTTTTCGTTCAAAATAGTAAAAGTAGGATTTCTAATATGAATGACTTGTAATATTTTGTTGATTATATCATCATATGTTCACTTCTTTTGATTACTATTACAAGATTGTACTTTTGAAGTTCAATTTATTTGGGGTGCTTTTTCAAATTACATTGCTAATATATTCTAACATCCATAAATTTTATATAACAACCGTATTATTTACTTTTTATTCCAACCCCCACAACGTCGGAGGAATCTTTTCTAGTTATATATTATGTTAAATTCTAAATATTTTAATTTTAACTATGACATTTTCTCCATCATTTAATTTTTAATTTTAGTTCTTTATTTTTATCTCTAATGTTTTAGATAATTTAATTGTAATCTTATACTTTATAAATTGTTTTTGATATTTATTTATCTAGTTTTACCCTAAATGTTCTGGATACTCAAAGTGTACCTTAATACTTTCTATAATGTGTTTTTCTATAAGTGTTTTACATTTTATTATAGGGATAATGACTTAAAGGGAAATATATTTATTGATTTATACACATTTGGTTATTGAGTTTTTATTTTTTTTCACATTTACCTTTCAATTTGTTAAACTGTAGACATTCAGTTCTTATGACCAGCTATTATACGTAAGTCGAAAAAATGATTTAATAAGGTAACATATTTTTTCACTTTGTGCACATTTAGTCCTTAATATTTTTTGTTGTAAAATAAGTCATTGTTGTTTTTGTATATATTCAATATTTATGACCTGTTCTTTAGGTGTTTCTCACGACATTCTACATGAGATAATTATTAATTAGGTGTTCGGAGTTGTTGATACTTATAGAAACTACGGTTTTGGCTGCATAGTTACTTAGGTCTTGTGTTCTGGAACGTTGTAACTTCTTCATATGATATCAGATTTTAACGATATCTATATCAATGCATTCGTACTTGAGTCTACTACAGCTTTTGTTTATATTAGTTATAAAAAAATATTTTTACTTACAATCATTATATTCATGCGTTATTTATGAATGTATGTATATATATATATATATATATATATATATATATATATAAAATCGTAAGTAAAAATATATTATTTTTAAATGAGAGTAATCTAAACAAAAATTGTAGTAGATAAATATGAATGTGTGTATATAAATATCATTAAAATCTAAGATAGTATGAAAAAGTTACGATGTTCAAAACACAAGACCTAAGCCAAACCATAAGACCGAAGAGCCAAGGTAGCGGTGGCCATAAATATCAACAACCCCAGATACATTATTAATGATTGACCCATGTAGGATGCTGAGAAAAAGCTAAAGAAACCAATTAAAAGTATTGAATGTGTACAAAATCAATAAGGACTAATTTTGCGAGAAATATATTAACGGCTAAATATACAAAAAAATATTGATGACTAAATGTGTACAAAATGATAAATATATTATCCTGTTAAGTCATTTTTTGGATTACTAGGAGTAGCCGGTCATAAAGACCGAATGTATACAATTTAAACAAATTGAAGGGGTAAATGCGGACGAAAAAACTCAATGATCAAATGTGTACAAATCGAAAAATATTTTACTTTTTCAATAATTTTTCCGGCTTATTAGAAGTAACCGAACATAAGGACTGAATGTATACGGTTTAAACAAATTAAAAATGTACGGTTTAAATAAATTGAAAGAATACATAAAAAAATACTTAAATTACAAAAAAAAAAAAAAAAACTTAATCACCAAATATATAAGAATCAAAAATATACTACTCTTTTAACCAGCTCCTAAAAATAAAAAATATAACTCTTTTAACCAGCTCCTAGTTTTCAACCTAAAACAACCATCCTACTTAAACCGACAGCTTTTTCTTTGTACGCTTTACCTTAAATACTAATATCTTTTACTTTTAACTAGGTGGTGGATTTGTGATTTTATAAAAATCTGAAATCTAATTAAATTCTAAATATTCTCTAATTTGTCAATTTAGCAATGGATTATTGACGGAGTTTCGTCGCTAAAAAGACCATGAAATGCATTTTTGACAGTTTAAATGTCCTACAAACTTTTTAGGGTTTACTCATTTAGTCCCTAATGTTTTTGTCGGGTTTTATGGGTCCCTAAACTAGGATATGACCTGCTCTTTTAGTCCCTGGCAATCTGTAATAGCCTGTTCAGTGACCTTTTAGACCAAAAAACCTCACATTGTGCCCTATAAAGCTAAAAAACTAAGTTTGGGGTTCAAATCGTAACAAATAATGATTTAAGTAATAGTTATTGGAGCCGAAACCAAGATCAAACCGTAACAAACTCACATTGTATTTTTGGATCATCAGCATTGTTTTCTCCAAATATTATTAGAGCCAAAACCAACATGAAAGTCAAGATCATTAATCCACTCCAAGGTCTGAATAGTTCCTCTCTAAGTAATCAGAATGTCTCTCCTCCCTAACGTCACCTTCCCTTCGTCTGTAGCAACTACTACAAAGCCCATCCAGTTCGATTCCTTACTCCATGTCTCCCTCGACAATGACTTGACAATGAATGCATTAGGAAGAGCTATAGAAGACGTTGCATATAAGTATTTAATTACATGATACTTATTCAATGGGCGACCTTGACTAATCCCTACCCGTGACAACAAATTGGTTATGGCATATCGACTACTTCCAGCATACTTTGATACTTTAACGGAGTTGAAAGCATCGTAAGTGGCTTGAGCCATTTCGCCATAGTGGATGATGTAATTACGGAGATACTGTCCAGGAGGATCAAATAAACCTTTCCAGTTGGTTTCTCCACTAAGAGTTTTCCAGTTTTTGGAGATGTTATCCATGTCTTCGGGGATATGAGTATTTTTCCCTTGTTTTTTCTTTATGTGAAAGAAACCCATCATTCGATTGTTTTTACAACTACGAAGGAATGGAGTACTGAAGCAAACGTTAATTATAGATGAAAGTCCTTCAGTGAAGTCTAAGTCATATTAACCGTATGGAAAAGGCCAGGGTTAAGGATGCAACCAAACTTGCAAAATAAATGGCACATAAATCCCTTTCATGCAAAAAATGGTTCAAATTTATCTAAATATTTTAAGTATAATACTAAAAATTTACACTTTATTACCGATCTATAGAGCTATATACCTTGTTATAATATCAAAGTTCACTGAACAGGACACTAGGAATTAAAGCGCATTGACAAACTTGATTTAATTATACTTTAAAGAGAACTTGTTTTTCAAAAACATTTGTCATTCTAGACCGAAAATAAAATAGTAACTCAATTCTGAAAGGTCTAATGTTGTCATTAGATAAAGAATGGTGCTATATGAAGAAACTCATCCCTTAATCACCAATGTGGCATTTCCTAGAAGTTGATTATGGAAAAGAGCTTCGTAAAGAATGAAGACTGAGAGTTTTCTTGGTAGCTTGTGCGATTTGATCCCCAAAATTATTATTTTTTTGGCTTTATAGGGGCACAATGTGAGTTTTTTTGGTTTAAAAGGTCACTAAACCGACTATCACACGTTGACAGGGACTAAAAGAGTAGGTCATATCCTAGTTTAGGGACCCATAAATCCCGAAAACAACTTTAGGGACTAAATGGATAAACCCTAGAAAGTTTGTAGGGAATTGTCACACCTGTTCCAGGTATTAATTAATTTATCTAATTTTTAGCGTTTTGTGCATGGAATCGGCGAGTTGGGGTGCTCCAACTCGTCGAGTAGAGACTATTATGAGGTCGCAGGACTTAAATGCTACTCGACGAGTTGAAAGGCCCCGACTTGACTAGTAGGTGATGTAGAGTGAAACCCTAATTTTCAGGGGCTTGCACCATATTTAAAGGACTTATGGCTCATTTGTAGCCTCCCTCATCGTCCTTGCAACCCAGAAAGAAACCCTAGACGCATAATTGAGCTTCCTTAAGTGTGTATGAGCCTTAGAGAGTGAAACTTGTGCCCTTGTGAAGGATTTTAGAGATTGAAGAGGATGGAGCAAGGAGAGAAACAGTAGATCTGACATCTACTCTGTATTGGCCATCATTTTGAGGTATAAAGTCGTTACCTTGATCTCTAGTTGCTTAGATCCCTTTTATTGGAAGTAGATGGCCATTTTTGGTGCAAAATGGTGTCAACTTGGATCTGGACTTATCACAAGGATATAGTTCCAGATCTGGACCTCTCTAGGTCCCAAATGACATAAAGTTGCTCACTTTATTCAACTTAGCCCCTTTCCATGCACTAAAACGTTGTAAGAAGCTAGGTTTTGATGTTATACCGATGCTTGAGCTATGATAATCGTACGGATCTTGCTATGTGTATGCTTTCAAAATTGTATACGGTTAGGAACTTATAGGCTTAGAATGATTGATTTGGCCTTATTTCCTGTTCCCCGTCTGGTTGTGGTCCTAGGGTATAATCTATTATTCAAAAGTCTATTTGATCCTTTTCTGTGTATAATTTGCATGCATAAAGGCAACCGGTTATGATTGGTATGATTGATATGGGTAGAGAAAATCTTAGGGTCGCCTAGGGTATGAGATATGTCGTAGTCTGTAGGATATGATTTATTTTGGGACGAATTGGAGTTATCAGCTAAAGCCCCAGGGAAGATATAGGTAGGTGTGGAAAGTAGTATTGGGCTCATACTATTGAAAGCACAGGACCTATACCTGAACCAGTGTTAGACTTAAAAGCTATAAGGAGGACCGGCGTGGGAGGATCCCCTCTTTAGACATCCTGATCATTATGTTTTATGGTATTGTCGTACAATATGGTGGTGAAACGACATGGCGCTAGGGGATCAGGATCGGGATCTTGATTTGGGTCGGGCGATGGTATCGAACCCATCGACAAGAGGCTGCGTGAGCTTATTGCGGCTGAGGTTACGAGGGGCATCCTTGACGCCACCCCAGTTATCTTTGGGAAAGTTAAGGAGGGCATGATGGAGATTATGGAGGAGAGGCTCAGGGTATTCAGAGCTGAGATTGTTGCGGGCCACATCAGGGTCCGAACTCCCTCGTTCCAGAAGGTCAAGGCGTGTGGGGCGCTAGAGTTTTTTGGGGTCAGGGACCCCATTGTCCGCCGACGCTGGGTGGCGTATATAGAGAATGCCCATCGCACGAGTTCTTGCCCTAATATGGCAAAGTGTGGTTTTTGCTTCATGTATGCTGATAGACAGAGCCCGAGACTGGTGGGGTGAGGTGACTAGTCAGGTGGGAGCAGTCGGTGTAGCTGAGATGACACGGTCCGAGTTTGTTTGGCGATTTGATTTGGAGTTTGCACCACCTATTGAGGTGCAACGACTAGTGAGGGAGTTTCATGACCTACAGGAGACCACCGAGACTGTGGCGGAGATCACCGCCAAGTTTCAGGAATGAGCATTGTTGATCCCACAGTATGCTACCGATGAGGACATGAGGATGACGAGGTATCATTCCATGTTGAGGGATGATATCCAGGAGTTTATGAGCTTCGCATGGTGCAAAACCGTGAATGTGATGGTATAGAAGGCCCGTGAACGGGAGATGGAGTTGGACTTCCGTACCAAGTGGAAGCCAGAGCAGGTTCAGGCAACTAGGGGTTAGTCTAAAAGGCCTAAGACCTTTGATTCTTCGGGAAGGGGCCTGTAGGGTCGTGGCCGGTGTGCCAAATGCAGGAAAGTGCACAGTGGAGGCTGCCGGAGGTCGGGCCCGGTATGATATACTTGTGGTCATCCGGGCCACACGAGCAGGGATTGCCCCAAGAAGGACTTGATATGTTTTCACTGCAACCAGGCTGGTCATAAAAAAGCCGATTGTCCGAGGTTGCAGGGAGGAGGAGGAGCAGTGGTGGCGCATATGCCTGCCACCATGAGGATCACTGATGGCCGCCTTGTTAAGGTGGAGACTCCAACGGTGAAGGGTCGCACATTCCAGCTAACTATCGAGGAGGCTCGGGCTGAGGCGGACGTTGTGGCTGGTACATATTTTATCTCCCCGCTCTAGATTTTTATTGTACTGATTATATATATATATATATATATATATATATATATATATATATATATATATATATAGTACTTATGTATAGGAACCTTTTTGGTAAATGGTATGTCTTAGGGGTGTTCAAAAATATTCGCATCCGAAATATCCGATCCGAAAATCCGAAAATCCGATCTGAAATTATCTGAAATTTCGGATATCCGGATTTTCGGATATTTGAATTTCGGATATCCGATTTTCGGATTCGGATACGGATAGTGAATTTATAAAGTTTCAGATTTTTCGAATATCCGATATCCGAAATAAAATAATTTTTCTTTATTTTTTTATATTTTAAAATGAGAAATTAGAAACATTGACATGCTTAATGGACTAATGTTCCCCACCATTTTGAACTTTTTCGTGACCATTCTTTCCAAACTTTTATTGCAAACCTTTACATTTACAATCGTTATATATTTGTTTGTTATAATCCTGGTTCGTTGGCTTATAATAAAAAACTATTAAGTAAATGCTACATATATTTATTTGTTGCTATCGATATCCATATATGTCGCAAGATTTAACATAGTTGCTATTATTAATTTTAACAGTTGCGGTAATTTTACGGATCGGATGTTCAGATGTGGATATTTATTTAAAATTAATGAAATTCAGATATCGGTTTAATATCCGAATCCGTATTGGAAATTTCGGATATCCGAAATTTCGGATACGGATTCGGATATCAAAAATCAACTATCCGAATTTTCAGATATCCGAAATTCGGATATCCGGTTTTGAACACCCCTAGTATGTCTGATCACGTCTTGTTCGATTCGGGAGCTACCCGATCATTCGTGTCTCTTGCACTTAGCAAGAAGTTTTTGGATGCGTTGGGAACTTTGGATTCCCCGCTTGAGGTGGAGATTGGGGATGACCGCACCGTAAGTGCTGCGAGGGTGTATTAGAATGTGTTCTGAATGTACTTGGGAAGAGATTTCATGTTGATCTAGTCCCAATACCGTTGTGAGGGCAGAAGGTGATTGTTAGGATGGACTGGTTGGGGGCCAATGGGGCCATGATCGATTGCGGTAGCCATTTGGTGAGGGTTCGAACCCCAAATAGGGGAGAACTGGTTATTCATGGCAAGAGGGCCTCGCAGGGGTTAACCCTTTGTTCAGCCGCGAGAGCTAGGAGATTTCTGCAGCAGGGTTGTACATGATTTCTTGCATATATCTCAGATACGAGGATTGAGACCATGGCGGATGTGGGCAGTGTGACGGTTGTTCAGGAGTTCCGGGATGTCTTTCCCAAGGAGTTATCGGAAATGCCTCCGGAAAGGCAAGTGGAGTTTCGTATTGATTTAGTGCCAGGTGCCACTCCGATAGCGACGACACCGTACCGGCTAGCACCGCCCAAGATGTAGAAGCTATCTACGCAGCTCCAGGAGCTGCTAGACCGAGGGTTTATCCGCCTGAACAGTTCCCCGTGGGGAGCTCCGATTCTGTTCGTGAAGAAAAAGGATGGATCACACAGGATGTGCATTGATTATCGGGACCTGAACAAACTAACAGTGAAGAACCATTATCTGTTAAAGTGGATCGATGATTTGTTCGATCAGCTACAGGGCACGTCTTGATTTTCCAAGATTGATCTTCGGCCGGGATACCATCAGATGAGGATTCGGGATGAGGATATACCGAAGAAAACTTTCAGGACTCAGTATGGGCACTATGAGTTTGTGGTGACGACATTCGGGCTCACCAATGCCCCAGCAGCGTTCATGGACCTCATGAACAGAGTGTGCAGACCGATGCTAGATCGGTCGGTTATCATTTTTATTGATGATATCCTAGTCTATTCTAAGACTAAGGAGCAACATGAGCATCATCTGAGGGAAGTATTGGAGACACTGAGAGTGGAGAGGTTGTATGCCAAGTTCTCTAAGTGTGATTTCTGGCTGCGAGAGGTACAATTTTTAGGACACACCATCAACCAGGAGGGCATTTCAGTTGATCCAGCCAAGGTTGAGGCAATGATGCGGCGGGAAGTGTTGAAGAATGCTTTTGAGATCCATAGCTTCTTAGGTATAGCAGGCTATTATCGGAGATTTATCCAGGATTTCTCCAAGCATGTTGTGCCATTGACCCTCTTGACCAAGAAGAATGTGACATTTCGATGCGGGCATGGGACAACAGTTGGCTTTTGAGACCCTGGGACGGAGGTTATGCGAGGCTCCGATTCTAGTACTACCTCAAGGGTTAGATGATTTGGTGGTGTACTATGATGCGTCCATCTCAGGGTTAGGCGCGATACTGATGCAGAGAAGTCATGTGATAGCTTACGCCTTGAGGCAGTTGAAGCCTCATGAGGCGAATTACCCCACTCACGACCTGAAATTGGGGCAGTGGTGTTTGCCCTCAAGATTTGGAGGCACTATTTGTATGGGTTACAGTGCACTATTTATACTGATTACAAGAGTTTGAAGTATTTGATGGATCAGCAGAACCTCAACATGCGGCAGAGGAGGTGGTTGGATGTGCTGAAAGATTATGACTGTGAGATCTTGTACCATCCATGGAGTGCCAATATGGTGGTCGATGCTTTGAGCTGCAAGGTGGCAGTTTCCCCGATTGGGAACGTTTGTTTGAGGATGACGGTGATCTCTCCCTTGTTGGATATGATCAAGGAAGCTTAGGTCGAGGGGGTGAAGAAGGAGAATTGGAAAATAGAGCGGATTCGGGGATAATATCCTTTGTTTGTTAAGGATAGCCGAGGTCTTTTGACATATTGTGGTCGAGTGTGGGTACCGGTGACTGGATGAGTGACACAGAAGATATTGGAAGAAGCACACAAGTCCAAGCTCTCTATACATCCAGGGGCTACAAAAATCTATAGAGATTTGAGAATGAGTTACCGGTGGCCCTGTATGAAGCAGGAGATCGTCTGGTTTGTGGAATGGTGCTTAACCTACAGGAAGGTCAAGGTCGAGCATCAGCGGCCTCATGAAAAGGTTCAGCCGCTAACCATTCCTATGTGGAAGTGGGAGGATATCACTATGGACTTTATCATGAAGTTACCGAGGACGATGAGGGATGTGGACGCCATATGGGTGATTGTGGATAGATTGACGAAAAGTGCCCACTTTATTCGGATCTCTGAGAGCATATCCACTGAAAAGTTGGTGGATATTTATGTGTGAGAGGTGGTGGCTAGACACGGGGTACAAGTGTCAGTAGTCTGCGACAAAGATGTTCGATTTAAATCTAGGTTCTGGAAGAAGTTCCATGCGGAATTGGGTACTTAGTTTCATTTTAGCACGACATACCACCCCCAGACATATGGCTAGAGTGAGAGTACGATCTAGACAGACGAGGATATGCTCCGGGCATGCGTATTGGATTTTCTAGGGAGTTGGGATACATACCTCCCATTGGCAGAGTTTTCATACAACAACAGTTACCATGCCAGTATCGACCGACCCCCATTTGAGATGTTGAATACTAGGAGATGTAGAACCCCGTTTTGTTGGGGTGAGGTTGGACATCGGGTCATGGGGAGCACTAAGGTAGTACTCAAGACTACCGGGCTGATTCAGCAGGTGCGCGGTCGGCTGCGGGTCGCACAGAGCCGTCAGAAAAGCTATGGATCTTGAGTTCCAGGTGGGGGATTTTGTGTTACAGGTGTTACCATGGAAGGGGGTTATCCGGTTTCGAAATAAGGACAAGCTAGGGCCCCGATATATAGGACCGTCCAAAATTATGGCCCAGGTGGGCAAGGTGGCCTATCGCTTGGATCTGCCGGATGAGCTCAACCATATTCACAACACCTTCCATGTGTCACGGTTTCGGAAGTGTGTCACTGACGAGGTTGCAATCATATCTTTGGATGTCATTTAGGTGGACGAGAGTCTAAACTACATCAAGAGGCCTGTTGCAATCTTAGATAGGAAGACCAAGATTCTTCAGAACAAGGAAGTGAAGTAGGTGAAGGTGCAATGACAGCACCGTAGGGGCTCTGAGTGTACTTGGGAACCGAAGGATGAGATGCGAGACCAGTACCCGAATTTGTTTGGGCCAGCAGACATCGAGGACAAAGTCTAATTCAAGTGGGGGAGACTTGTAACACCTGTTCCAGGTATTAATTAATTTATCTAATTTTTAGGGTTTTGTGCATGGACTCGGCGAGTTGGGGTGCTCCAACTCGTCGAGTAGAGACTATTTTGAGGTTGCGGGACTTGGATGCGACTTGACGAGTAGGTGCTGTAGAGCAAAACCCTATTTTTCAGGGGTTTGCACCCTATTTAAAGGAATTATGGCTCATTTGTAGCCTCCCTCATCGTCCTTGCAACCTAGAAAGAAGCCATAGCCGCATAGTTGAGCTTCCTTGAGTGTGTGTGAGCCTTAGAGAGTGAAACTTGTGCCCTTGCTAAGGATTTTAGAGCTTGAAGAGGAAGTAGCTAGGAGAGAAACAGTATATCCGACATCTACTCTATATTGGCTATCATTTTGAGGTATAAAGTCGTTACCTTGATCTCTAGTTTCTTAGATCCTCTTTTTTGGAAGTAAATGGCCATTTTTGGTGCAAAATGGTGTCAACTCGGATATGGACTTATCACAAGGATATAGTTCCAGATCTGGACCTCTCTAGGTCCCCAATGACATAAAGTTGCTCACTTTATTCTTCTTAACCCCATTATATGCACTAAAACCTTGTAGGAAGATTGGTTTTGATGTTATAGCCTTAGGAGGCTTTGCATGCATGTAAAGTTTGCAACCTTACGCGGTATCTACACTAGAAGAGGTTGGATATGATGTTTGGGACCCTAAATCCCACTGGAAAGGACTGAACACAAAAGATTGAAGGAACTCATCGAGTCCATAAGCTGACTCGACGAGCCGGGTAAGGTTTACCTGTTTTCGAGATTCTGTGTGATTTCGGTGAAGAATTAGAGTTTTCAGTCTGCATGGGTTTTCGGTCTTCTGGACATTGAGGAACTTGACGTGTTACTCGGGTAATTCGACGAGTTATTGGATGCACTCGACAAGTTGAGGTCAACATAGACTGTTGATCTTGACCGTTGACCTCAACTTTGACCAGGGTTGACCTTGAGGGCATTTATGGTATTTCAGGATTGTGATAAGTTAATCACATCATGATTATAGGCGATTGAGTTAGAGTAGTGTGTGGGATTTATCCGATCTTAGCTTATCAGTTCAACATTTGAGAGGTGTGTCTTCTCACCATACCAATGGGTCTAAGGCACCAAGGCCGGCCCATTTAATGTTATATGGGTTGATAGTTGCTTATGTGATATGTCGCTAGGATATTTGCATGAAAGACCCTAGGAGGTTCTTGTGGCAGTATATTAAGATCATGAGGAGGTTCCCATGGCATTTAGTATAAGTCCTTGGAGGGTTTCCAAGGATTCTTAGTATGTTTACTTGTTTAGCTTATATGATATTTTCATGATTGGTGTAGACCGTATGGGGTATATGTAGCTTTATAGCTAATATGATGTGTTACGTGGACTATGTGTGAGGTATGCTCTGGGGGACTTACTAAGCATTATTTTACAGTTTGTGGATTTGTTTCAAGTACATCTGAGCCTAAGGGCAAGGACAAGGTTTGATGGTGCGAAGTGCACTCTCTCTATGACATTTTGTCGGACACTCTGATGATTTTAAATAAAACTTGTACTGGATATGAATTTTGAAAACAACTGTATTTGGGATTTCATGGTTTATGGAAAGTAATTTGGTTAATCAAAAATAAAAATTTTATTTAAAAATTTGGGTCGTTACAGGATTTTATGCCATTTCCCGTAAAAAATTATTAATAATAATATGTATTCTGTTGGTAATTTGCACTAAATGTTTCCTTGGGGAATCCATCACGAAGTTGTTTCGTTGAAATCTTTTTTTTTTAAATTAAAAAACTAAAAACTTGCCATGGATGTTAACTACATCAAATTTGCAGTAATCGATCCTTTTACCAAGTATGTGATAGACATTAAAAACATCTGTCTAGACCTGACAATGGGGCGGATTTGGAGCGAATCCACATTGATCTAAACTCGTTTAACAAATTTCAAAATCCGATCTAAACCCGTTCCGCAACCCGCATGGTTTTGAATAATTAAACTCATACCTTTATCCACCGAATCAATAGATATCCAAACCCACCCCGTAATCGTCGATTTTGTTGAATAGTTTATTTAGGAAACTCATTATGTACTAAAGGAGTTTCGATTGAATTAAAATCACTATTGTATTAACTTTCGATTGATTTATGATTGTCAAATGCAATGATAAAGAATAGTAATTTCAAACTTTTTTCCGGTTGATAAATAACTTTATTGATTTATAAATGAAATTAATGATTGTTTGATGAAATATTCATGAAATGATACCATGATTCTTGGTAGAATACTAGAAGTCTAGAAGTCAACTCCTCGAGTCGTATGCAAAAATAGTTTGGTCTTTGGCTTTTCCTTTGGACTTTTGAAACGAATTAAAATTAAACATTAGACACGATAAAATATAAACATATAATTCTAGAATTTATAAGGGGCGGGTTATAAACGGATCAGGTCGATGATCATCCATACATGACCCTTTTAATAAAAGTGTTTGCGGGTACGGGTCGTTAATGGTAAACGAATCAAAAACGATACTCCAAACCCATAAAATTCTTAAGGGTTTGGATCAGATCAGGGTCAAAACCTGCTCCACCGCCAAACCTACATCTTTTGCTAATTTGTTATTTATTAGAGAGGAACAATGGATAATTTTATCGCTAAGGCGACATGTATTATTTGACTTTGAAAGTTGAACAAAAAGAATGATGCATCCCGCAAGTGGATATGATACATCCAACACACCGAAAATTAGAAACCAAAACAAATACTCGATGCAAAAGCATAAACTTAACTGCTTATAAAAATGATGATGATCGAATTGTTTGACATTGTATTTTCTTCTTCTTCCTTCCGCTTGTAGGACGTGATTCTTCTTATCATTCCACTTGCCTTAAGATCTGAATTGATGTTTGTACAAGTGTTACATTGGAACTTAAGATCTATAGATTATCTTGGATAAGTGTTAACCAATTTTAATTTGCAAACCTTCCTATATGTTATGTTTGTGCTACAATATGTGTCTATTAAGATGAGTGTGAAAGAGAATTAAACCTGAAAATATGCTTCAAGTTTTCTCTTTAAAGTGCTATGCTCTTGCTTCACATGTTGAAATGCCATAATACATCTGAAATCAAGCAATCATCAAAGGATTTAAACAGACGACCTTCAAATAATAGGATATGCTAGCTATATACCGTTCAGTCTCTAGTGGTGTGAGGCATACAAATTGAGTGCTGAATAACTGAATTGTTTAACATTGAAAATTACCCCTGGGCATTCCTAGCTTTGCAGCATTCCTGAAACTGATTGCACTCGACCTTCACCTTTTTGGCACCGATGCTACAGATAAAATTTATATAAATTTATAAACGTCTTCAAATTAAGATACTTATAATTTTAATCTTGTGGGGTTTAAAACTGAAGTATACCTTGAGCTACTACCCTTGAATTGATGCATATAATTATCAAGCTTGCAAAAATCAAGTGGGTGATTCTCCCTGTAAGTACAAGTTTCACTTTCATTACCAAGTATGTCGTCACAGGATGTATTTGTGACAAAGTACCAACAGAAAATGACATTCACCCGATATAAAAAGATACTAGCAACCGACAAGTGTTGGCAAAATAGGTTGCTAAGTATCCTTTGTTTTGACTTATTATGTACGCGACGTTAAACGGCTGGAGAAATTAATATATAATTAATCAGAAAATAGGATGTTTGGCGGATGGTTGATTGTTACTTACAGTGCGGTTTCTACATTGCGAATTAGTCTCGTTGAATCTGAGTAAAACGATGTGACGATTTCTTCCACAAAATTAGGGTTTGCATCATCTTGTAAATCCTCAAGTTGGGTGAATTGTTCATCCAAATAACCCTAAAAGTATTCACATTTATTTCATTTAATTCAGCAAGAACTCCATCTAGCAGTTCAACCAAAACCCAAAACATTTTTTACACACACACATGGCGAGAGAGAGAGAGAGAGAGAGAGAGAGAGAGAGAGAGAGAGAGAGAGAGAGAGAGAGAGAGAGAGAGAGAGAGAGAGAGAGAGAGAGAGAGAGAGAGAGCATGTACATATAACGAATGGATGACATGGCTCGGGATGCATGAAGTACTTATACTAAAGCAGATATATAAGTTTGAAATATTGCAATGACTAATGTATCTTCTATGTATATTATCTTTCTCTAATTTTCATCGCTTTCAAAAGAAACAATTAGCTCCTTACTTATATATGGGAATTGAGATAAACTTGACGAGAGAAACGATATGTAGCATTAGACATGAACTTATTGTATTTAAAAAACAATATATAAACGTAAGATATAAATTACTTTTATTCTCATTAAACAAATTGTCGTGTTCACTTCTAGAACCATATATATAAACGACCTTTTTGAAAAACCAACGAAATAACATCACAAGGGTGAATCTGATCATCACACATTGTGGTATTCGTTCCACTAGGTTATACTCATATATATGAGATTCATATTTAAGCTCTTTTAAGTTATCTTGAAAAAAACTCAACTACTTGAAAAACGTGGACCTTATATTAAAATTGCATCATAAACATATCGCGAAATTTTATTCTAAATCGCCTTTCTTTTAAAAGTGAATATTTTAAAACTTCTGTCCAATCACATTACTCAGCCATGGTAAGTTATAAGCACATCATGTATGTACATTTACTTTCTTGTTTACGAGAGAGCATAACTTATTAGGATACTTCGAACAATAAGATAAAAAAAAAATAATACAAACCTGTTCAAATAGGGAGTTTTTGACGAAGTTAATCTTCTTCAAGTGATTTTGTTCCATCTTTTGTAGATAAATGTAACGAAGATGATAGATTGAATCTTTAGAGGGTGGGTTCACTTGTTTGGGTATTGCTTCCTTCTATCAAACCAAGTGTTGCATTGCCTTTTATAGTTAAGATTTTTATGTGGTAGGGTATGGTGGGGGTGGAAGTGGGGTGGTGGGATTGTTGCATGGAAGAGATCACAGTCATAGAAAGGAATCAAAAACTTTAATCTAGAAAAATGGAAATGTTTTTCTATTTTGGTATATCTCTAATCTTCTTTTAAATATATTTTGGGTCGGAAACAAATAGGCATTTAAAATATATAAATGTCATCAAATTTTTTTATAATAAATCAATATATAATTGAAAAAAATTATTTATACTATCTTCCAAATATAATAATTTTCATAAAAAATTTGGACATTTTAAAAAATGGGTCTTGAACGGCCACTCATCGTCCACCCTCTGGGACGAACCTGCTCTAATTTAATAAATCCAGATACACTTGGACTATCGGTGATAAAACTAAAGTGGTTGAAGGTATTTAATTATTTTCTAAGAATAATAATTTGAAACCAAAACCAACAGTTTTAAAATGTTGGAATCAACCCCAAAACCAATCAGAATGGTAATTTTGATTTCAAAACTAGTTAAAAAAAATATTGAGAATGGTTCTTACGAACATATATTTTATAAAGTTTGAAGTAACTTTTAGTTAAACATCGGAAAAAAAAAACCTGTTCTTTAATATAACTAGCTAGAAGGTTCAAGCGAAACATTATGATTGTTTCCTTCACCAGGCTGATGAGATGAATATATTTATAAGACATGCATGGATTTTGTATTTTTGTAAGTATCTGGCGTCACTAGACATAAATGAAGTAAAGGCAATCCGTATTTATTTATTTTTATCAATAATAATTTGAAACCAAAACTAACAGTTTTAAAATGTTGGAATCATCCCCAATACCGATCATAATGGTGATTTTGATTTCAGAACCAATTAAGAAACTGATAAGAATGGTTCTAACGGACACATATTTTATAAAGTATGAAGTAATTTTTAGATAAAGATTAGGAAAAAAAGGAAAAATGCTACTGTAGCAGAAGTAACTTTTTCATTTGGTCCATTTTGACCAACTATATTAATTTTTTGCACGATTGACCATTAATAATTTACTGTAGATGTCAATTACACCGTTGTGACCGATTTTAGAAGATTTCCCGTTTTCTCTTCCTACCTAGCATCCGACGTGTACGGTAAGCTAATGGGAAACTGCCACGTTATTTCCATGTTGACTCCATGTCAACTACCCCTTATACAAAAAACTTAACACCCATATATGGAACACCCCTACCTTCATTCTTTCCATTTTCGTGTAAGCTTCTCTTGAGCAAAGATCCAAAGAAATGTCTTGATCCTCGATGTCTTCTTTCAGAAACCCTCCCATCCATATTGGTAACTTTAAGGAGTCAGATGAGCTGATTACTTGTGGGTGTGAGAAGCCGGCGAACGAATGGATGAGCTGGAAATATCACAACCTGAGAAGGCGATTCTAGAACTATAACAATAGTTTGGTAAGCTCTCATGGTTTCGATTTCTGGTAATGTTCAAAAATCATACGATTTGTAGCATTTAAGATGTTTAGATAAGCATAAGAAAACCCTAATAGTGTAATGTCGTTGATTATTGTGAAAATGTTGAAAGGAATGATTTTTGTGGGATCCCTTTGTTTGTATCATTTATTTATTGTATATAACTCTAAGATCTCATATGATTTTGACAATGGTGTATATTTTAGACAACATTAAAAAGTTGTGATTACTTCTTTTGGAAAGACAATGAGTTGTCTGAGGGGTACTACAAGAACCTTCTCAGAACATTGAAGCAACAGGTAGATTCAAAGGAGAACTCTATTGAACTAATCAGCCTTAGGAAGATGGTTGTGGATTTGGAGTTTCTGCTTCCAAAGGAAAAGTCAATTGTTGACAAGCTTAAGAAGAAGGTAACAAAGGAGAAGGAAGTTGTGATGATGCTTAACAACAAATTGGAAGCTTTCATGTAGCAAAATTCCATGTTGAAAGTTCTGGTTATGATGATTCTATTGGTTGTTGCACTTTGGTGCTTTAAGTAGAAGGGAATATTGTAGGATGTTTTGGTATATGTAGTTGTGTTTTGATCCTTGATTTTAGTTGTCTTTTGGTGTTTATGTACTACTTTTGGAAACTGCAAATACCCATGTCTTTCAACATCACCCCTCTTCCTTTTAGTTACTGGCCTACCGAGCATTCTTCTTCTAAAGGTGGGATACAATTTGTTTGTGGCCACACGTCATTCCCATTCATGGCTACAATTCTATATTTTTAAATTTTCATGTATGTGGTGGTACTAAACATCACATCCACATATGCTTCCACATCCCTATTTAGGTACGAGATATATGTTATAGAATGCACATATCCATGCCCATTCAATTGCCACAACCTACAAGAACATATTCTTCTATCAAGGTCAACCTCAAATGCCTTAACTGTTCCCCTTACTTCAAATTGGTTTAAGCCACTTGCTAACACCTCAAAATGTCTTATGTGCTTTTTAAGCTCATTTACCCCATCCCTTATTTCTGGACAGATATGATTACCCCATTGTTGTCCTCTTACCTTCATATTGTACAATATCTCCATCATGTACAATCTCAATTATTCTAACATTGTTATAATTGGCTTCTTTCTTGCATCTACAATTACAACATTAAAGCTTTCACGCATGCCATTCTCAACTGAGTCACAACATCTACTTGTTTGGTAATATGCCCTAGACCAAGTTTTTGGATCCTTGTTCATCAGGTACTTATGTGCTTCTTGGTTTAAAATTTACAAGTCTTTCATTGTAGCTTTAAATGTATTCTAATTTGATGCTTTTGATGCTCTCTAAAACAGTGTATCATAGTGGGCTTCACTATATCTC
Organism: Lactuca serriola; assembly: GCF_051521515.1. Lineage (NCBI taxonomy): Eukaryota > Viridiplantae > Streptophyta > Magnoliopsida > Asterales > Asteraceae > Lactuca > Lactuca serriola. The sequence goes on along the minus strand of NC_136413.1, from coordinate 17,667,227 downwards.
TTAAGTAAATTATGACAAATGTGTCTAGCATATTGTATGTGCTCTACAAAAGGCATCATCTCCTTTACAGCCTCAATCAACCCTGATAAAATGGAAATTATTTTTCTTGATGTTATAATGTAAAATATAATGAATTAAAGGATCAAATAATAAAAACACATACCTTATGTTGATCTGACATTAAAGAGTATCCATTTCCTAAGTTTAAATGAAGATCGTCAATAAGAAGATCTAAACACCACTTCCAGTTATCCTTGTTCTCAATAGACACCACTGCCCATGCAAAAGGAAAGATTTTGTCATTTGCATTCCTACCTATAGCACAAAGAAACTCCCCCTTACAAATCCCTTTCAAGAAACACCCACCAAGTCTAATTATCTTTCTACATCCTTCCATCCAACCTTTTTTCACACCATCAAAACACACATAGAACTTGCTGAAATAGTTCTTCCCATTAGGCATATGATCCACCTTAAGTTTAACAGTGGAACCTGGATTTGTTCTCAGAATCCCTTGGCTATATGACATGAGTTTTGCATAGTGATCCTTAAGATTACCCTTTACTAGTTCCATTGCATATCATTTTGCTCTTCTGCATTTCCCTATGCTGACATTCATACCAAACTTTTTTTTATCACTGCTAGTCTAAGTTTCCTTACACTTATTTTCTGCCTATGTAGAATTTGTCTGGTATAGTGGCTCCAAATCCATGAATATGTAACCAATGAGCGTAACTTAAAATTCCTAGCACACTTATGTTCATCCTTTAAATACTTGATCTGGAAACCAGCTTTATCACTAATCCAAGATACACAAAGTCTAAATGTGCATTCACCTTTACAACACCTAACAAGAAGTCGTTGAATGTCATTCTTTTCAAACCATAATTGGTACGCATTAGCCACTCCATAATTACACAACATGCTTTTCAACTGTTTTGGATCCTTAAATTTCATTCCAAGTATGGGCTTTTGTTTTTTCCAGTGTAAACTGTCATTGAAATAGGAATGTATTTGTAGGGAATCATGCATTTCCATCCATTTATAATCATCTACAAAGTCATTGTCTTCATCATCTAAACTATCTTCAACACATAATTAACTCAAGAAAGGATCATCGGTTGTTCTGTTCATAGGGATAACATCTTCATCATTTTCAACCTCCACATCCCTAAGATTATCTCCATTTTCCACACCATCAACGTAGGAGTCTTTATCATCACCTTCATTTTGTTCTTCATCAAACTGCCCCCAAGTCCATCATCATCATGGTCAACATCAGTGTTGTGAAACTCGCCGAGTTGGCCGATTACTCCTCCGAGTACTCGCTACTCCCCCCCTTTGCCGAGGTGATTTACATAATCCCGAGTACTCCCCGATCGGCCCCTTACGAACTGAGTAGTGTTGTGAAATTCGGTCAACTCGGTGATTAATATGTATAATATACTTAATGATTTATTATTTAACACACACACATGTGATTATTACTACATATATACCTTAAATTTTCAGTAATTATTTACGAAGTGAGACCATTATGTGTTTTTCATTTTTTGTGTATTCACATGTATCCAATTTTGTTATATAATTCAATCAACTTATGATTTTATCTTATGATTTTGACATATATAATTTCCCTAAAAATATTTCTACATAAATTTCCAAATCCGAGTACTCCCCGAGTACTCCCGAGTACTCTCGAGTACTCGCTACTCGGTAGTCGGCCGAATAGGTACCGAGTAACGAGTTCTACAACCTTGGTCAACATAGACATAAATTATGCCATCTGTGATATATGCATCATAAATAAAAGCAACATACTATGCGTCAACTAAAATTGGTCGAATGCGATCACATAAAGCCTTTCATGGTCCATAGTAGTAAATTTTTTTAATCGCCTCATGCATGAAATGTTTAGGAAAGTGACACACTCAGAATAAGTCAAAGAATACAAATCAACATTATTGAAGGAGCCTTACACCCCCCAAGTAAGACACAGAATTACGAGTAAATATACCTTGGTAATTAAGCTCCACTATCGCAAACATTCCAACATCAGGATTAGGTTGTGTGATTTATGCTACTAGCTTCATTTACAACTCGATCGACAACACCGATACCTCGATCAGATGCAACTTTGAAAACCCTAACTGTTGACTCGCCATTTACTTCCCATAGAGTAAATTGAGGTCAAAGGGAAGGAGACGAGTGAAGTCAAGATATGTGTTAATATCTATCATTAAAATGGCGTCGGCAAAATATACACATCATTAACTATTTCAATTTAAAATAAATGACAGGTAGGATGAGAAACCGGGAAACCTTCTAAAATCGGTCACAATGGTGTAATTGACATCTTCAGTAGTAACGTCCCGACTCCCAGGTATAATATTTAATTAAATTACATTTATATTGTATTAGAAACTCGGCGAGTTGGATGCCCCAACTCGCCGAGTAGAGGAGTTAATGCCCATGTGATTTCTAGAGTCTACTCGACGAGTTGGAGGACCCCAACTTGAAAAGTAGGTACTGAGTGAGAAAACCCTAATTTTTAAGATTTGTGTCCTATTTAAAGGACCTTAAGCCCTTATTTCCACCTCCCTTATCACCCTTCTACCCTATGAGAAAACCTAATCGAGTGTATTCATTTGTGTGTGAGAGAGAGAGAGAGAGAGAAGCTAACTTTGGGTGTTCTAGTGCACTTTTGGAAGAGGAGTAAAGAGCATCAAGGCTTGGAACGAGAAGAGGCTTTTAGATCAAGTGATTTTCAGTGCTAGCTTCATTTTGAAGGTAAAAAGTCACCACCTTGCTCATTGTTTGGTTAGATTCCTTTTCTAAAGAGTTTAGGGCCTTTCTCCATCCTTCCTTGAGCAATTGAGTTTTATGAGCTTCTCATGAAGTTGCTGTTGGATTAGTGTCTAAGTACATAACTATAATTGGTATGTACTTAACCCAATTGGCATGGTCCATTTAGGTTGCATGGCATCAGAACAATTTTGAGAGATTTTTGTGAGAAAAGGATATTTATGATTTGTTAATATATTATAAGTTTTGATATATTAATATGAAATCATATTATTTAATTAGTACTGATCAAGAATTAATTTGGAATTAATTTTGTGATCAAAAGGAGACTAGTTAAATATATGGGGATTAATTGTGTAAATCATTCATTCTTATATATGTGGGCTTATGATCCATAGTTCTTCATGTTGGGCTAATCCGATGGAGTAACCAATGGATACTCCGTGGAGGTTTTAACCCATGGAGCATGAATAATATGGAAAGATGTGAGTTACATGATGTAACCCCAATAGCCGCAATATATAAGGACCCCATGGCTCAAGAAATCGGCACTAAGGTGTGTACACTTGAGGGCTAACCGATTTGAGCATAAGGACTTTTCTCTCAAGTTATTACAAGTTGTTGTTGGTGTTGTGTGAACCATTTGAGGTGTCACACTTGAGGCACTAGAATCTTAAGCTCCATCGAATCAAGCTACAACACAAAAGGTATGTTACTCTAACTAGTATCTTATTTGGTATATGAGAATGCATGCTAGTTATAGGTTTAATTCCTTGGAATCCATTTGCATGTATAATTAGTGAAAACATAGATCCAAGGTATTTAGGGTTGTATGTGCACCATAGGAAGTTGTGGTATACCATAACCCTTTAGTGGTATCAGAGCCTAGGCTTTTTTTTCATTTATACTTGATGCAAACTTGTTTTCCAATACCAAAATCTACCCAGATTGGAAAACTCGACGAGTGATGGGCAAAAACTCGCAGAGTTCATGACTTAATACATGAACTCGACGAGTTCCTTTGTAATGCCCCGATTCTCAGGTATCGATTTTATAAGATTTTTCTTGTTTTCAAGGTCTACTCGATGAGTTGGTTGCCCTACTCGTCGAGTAGCAGCGGGTTGGTCCGCGTGTTTTAGTGACCTACTTGCCGAGTCCAAGAAAGGGACTTGACGAGTAAGAGCTGGCAGATGAAACCCTCAATTCCGGATTTTTGCACCCTATTTAAGGACCGCTTATTCCCCTTAGCCTCTCTTACTACCTCCCTTGAGTTCAAAAACCCTAATTCGTGCTTGCTCTCTATATTTGTGTGCTTCTTAGCTTGGAAGAGGGATTTTTTGGAGTAAAGAGCTTAGAGTTCAAGAAGTTTGTTGCAAGGGGTTGTTGTAGATCTGGATTCTTCTCTGTCTTGGCATCACTTTGGAGGTAACAAGTTGTTACCTTGGCTCTCTCTTAGTTAGATCTCTTCATTTATGGGTTTGGGATTTTAGGGTTTTGTATGGTGGTTCTCCGATTTGGGTCAAGATCTGAGACTGCAACCTCATTTCTGGACTCCTTTAGATCCTCTTTGTCATAAAGTTTCAGTCTTTGTTGAGCTATGGCCTTTACCTTACCTTAAGCTTCTCCTTTAGCTTGTTTTGGGCCATTATCATCTTGCATGCACGTAAAGTTTGCAACTTTACGTGATAAACATGCCCTAGGAGCTTAGATCTGCAGTATGGAGCCTTTTCATGGCTTAAAAAGCATCTGTATGGATGAAGGATTGAAGGGACTCGACGGCCATCAGAAGTACCTGAAACAATAATCGAAGGCTTAGTGAGTTACCCCCAAAATACCAATGCCACACAGATATAACACTTGTCAAATGTAAGAGTAAAATGTGTCCTACTCTTGTACATTTGAAATTGGTAAGTTGTGATGTTTTGGATAAAACAAAGACCAACTAGGGTCAATTGTGTGAAGTGTTTGTCTTGATAATGAATCCACACCATCTCTTGAATATTTGGCAAGAGAGTCTTATATGTCAAGAGGACAGTGGGAGTCTTAAAGATCTTGAAAAAGCTTCAAGATCTAATACAGAATAAAATCCTGTAGTTTATCACTAACACACGACGTGAGGTTTATAACCTATTGTGTTGACATTTTCCTATTTTTGTGCCCATTCTAGTTAAAGTTGGCTTTGCATATGAGTTTTGATAGTTCTTAATTGGTTGCATAACAACTTGGAAGCAATGGCAGGCCCTTGTACTGCCAGGTGGCAAGAAGTTAAGACTGCACAAGTTCAATCCATATGAGTTTGGATTTGTATACCATAAAATCTAAGTGTCATAAGGGTTCTCTCTGATTCATGAAAATGACTGTGAGGAAACGCTTTCACTATGTGGTTTAAGTAGATAGAAATTGTGATATTTGCATTCTCAAAGTCATTCCTGGAGCGTGTGTGGTTAACCGACACACTAACATGGACTTGTAAGGAATGGCAAAGGTCCAAACAATCGAGACTATGATTATGACATCCCTTTTCATAGTTCTGAAATTGTTTAGACACACATGTATGCTATCTAAGGAAAGGTGTATGATTTTGATAAATTTTTATCAAAGCATTTCGTATCAGACGTCTGAACTTTGGTAAGAAAGTCAATAAAGTATTGATTTCTAGAAGTTCAGCTATTTTCTGAGTACATGTTAAAGCTAGTGGGAGCATAAAGTTTATGCTAAAAATCATCATGTTACTTGGAGCATGATAAATATGATAAGTGTTGCAAGTTAGCAATGTTAATTATAGAAAACAAAAAGGTTTCAATTGGGAAAAATTTATTTTGCTATAATTAAAGGAGAGGAAATTATACTTCATTTCAAATCTAAAAGCTTAGATCATGAGATTTTAATCAAATTTAGTCAAGTATATATATGAATGTTAAGTTGGAATGGTTCAACATAAGGAAATTCTATATATGGGAACATTATTTGCATTATAAAATTCGATTGTGATTACGGCATCCCTTTCATAATCTGAATTATGAGAACATGGCAAATAGAAATAGAAATATTATAGCAAAAGACTAGTCATGTATCATTTCTTTATGTGAGACATAATGAATCGTGTCCCATATGCTTCAGATATATGGTCGATTACATGTGCTATAATATTCATCTGATCTAAATTTTTCCAAATGTCTGGAGCATTAAGAGGGAAAAAAATACTAGAATTAAATATAACTAAAATGATTAAGCAATTGTCGAGGACAATCTAAGGTTTACTAAAGATTGGTTTTTTAGGGACAGTTGGAAGTATAATGTTAATTTTAGAAGTACCAGATTGACATATTCTGAAAGGAGGCAACTCTTGTTCAGAAGTGATAGTCAAAATAGGAATATGGAAATGACTCCATAGGTGGAAGCTAGTCAATTTGTGTAAGATTAGAAAACTTAATGCAAGAAGGATGTTCAAGGAATGCGGAATAGTTTCGCAATTGACGCCACCTAGGACACCACAGCTGAATGGTGTGGCAGAAAGGCGTAATCGAACCCTATTAGACATGGTTCGTTCTATGATGATTTGTGCTTCACTACCTATCTCATTCTGGGGGTATGCCTTAGAGACTGCTGCCTATATCCTTAAATGAGTCCCTACAAAGAAGGTTGCCAAAACACCTCACGAGATGTGGATAGGGAAAGTTCCCTCGTTGGCACATATCAAGGTTTAGGGCTGTGAAGTTTTCGTAAGATGAGAAACTCACGACAAGCTCGAACCTCGTAGTGAGCGGTGTATTTTCATCGGCTACCCGCAAAGATCCTTTGGATATCTCTTCAACAGACCGAGTGACAATGTTGTCTTCGTTGTGAGGAGAGGGGTTTTCCAAGAGCGAGAACTCATAAGCCAAGGGGACAATGGGAGGCAAATCGATTTTGAAGAGATTCAAGAGTCGAGCGATGAAGGAAGCTCTAACACTGGCACTCAACCCGAGGAGGAAACTCCGGTTGAACCGATTGACGAGTCCTTACCTCTTAGACGTTCCGAAAGAGTTAGAGTTCAACCCTAGTTTTATGGTTTTCATATTACTATCGAAGGGGACATGTATATTAGTGATGGTACACTAATAAGTCTTGATGAACCTAATAGCTATAAGGAAGCCATGGCAGGCCCAAAGTCTGTAAAATGGAAAGAGGCGATGGACAGCGAGATTCAGTCCATGTATGACAACCATGTTTGGAATTTGGTTGACAATGTGCCCAGACGTAAGACGGTTGGGTGCAAATGGATCTTCAAGAAGAAGGCCGACGTGGATGGGAATGTGCACACGTATAAAGCACGATTGGTGGCGAAGGGCTTTACTCACACTCCCAGAGTCGACTATGATGAGACCTTCTCGCCAGTTGCTAAGATAAAGTCTATTAGGGTGATGCTAGCCATTATTGCATTTCATGATTATGAGATATGGCAAATGGATGTGAAGACCGCTTTCCTTAATGGGAAGTTGGCTGAGGATGTTTACATGGCTCAGCCAGAGGGTTTTGTCGATCCGACGCATCCCAATAGAGTGTGCAAGCTTGAGAAGTCCATTTATGGACTTAAGCAAGCGTCTCGCAGATGGAATCTTTGCTTCGATGAGAAAGTCAAAGATTTTGGATTTGTACGAAGTGAAGATGAACCGTGTGTATATGTCAAGGCCAGTGGGAGTATAGTTAGCTTTCTCATTTCGTATGTCGATGACATACTGCTCATAGGAAATGACGTCCCGACTTTGCAGGAGGTTAAGTCCTGGCTCGGGAAATGCTTCGCTATGAAGGACCTCAGAGAGGCTTCCTATATTTTGGGAATAAGGATAGTGCGAGAAACAAGTAAGAGACTAATTGGACTTAGTCAAAATACTTATTTGGATAAGGTACTTAAACGTTTTAGTATGGAAAACTCGAAAAAGGGAGAACTACCGATACAGAGTAATGCCAAGTTGAGTAAGACTCAAAGTCCGAGTACCGAAGCTGAAATAGCAGAAATGAGCCGAGTACCATACGCTTCCGCAATTGGCTCAATCGTGTACGCTATGAATTGTACTCGCCCTGATGTAGCCTTCACTTTGAGCATGGTTAGCAGATATCAAGGGAATCCTGGCAGAGCCCATTGGATTGCGGTCAAGAATATCCTTAAGTAGCTTCGGAGGACGAAGGAATGGTTCTTAGTCCTCGGAGGGAGTGATGACTTGAAGGTGCGAGGGTATAGTGACGCCAACTTTCAGACCGACAGGGACAACTACCGTTCGCAGTTGGGCTGGGTCTTTACCCTGAATGGAGGAGCAGTAACTTGGAAAAGTTCCAAGCAAGAAACCGTAACTGATTCAACTTGCGAATCAGAGTACATTGCAGTGAGCAAAGCGTCGAAGGAGGCGATGTGGTTGAAGAACTTCATTGGTGATCTTGGAGTTGTGCTTGCCATAAAGGAGCCTATGGAAATTTTCTGTGATAATGAGGGAGTGGTTGCCTTGACCAAGGAACCAAGGGATCATGGTAGATCTCGGCATATCGACAGAAAATATCACTTTATTAGAAATCGAGTAAAAGAAGGACACCTTGTAGTTAAGAGGGTATCGTCAGAGGATAACCCAGCAGATCCGCTTCCGAAGGGACTGAGCAGGGTTAAGCATTTGCAGCACACTAGGAGCATTGGGCTGAAAGACGATATTAGCTTAGATTAGATAGTTTGGAGACATGTAATAGATAAATGTAATTGACATTTGATGATTAAATAAAGGAGTATTATTTATAAGTAAAGCTACTGTCTTATGTTTATTGTTTAACTATTGTTTCACTTTGCATGTTTTGACTACCTGAATAATTGAGTTATTAAGAATAATCAAATTATTCGAATGGTCCACAATCGTTCATATGTTGGAAGTGGGTATGAATGAAGATTGTCATGAATTGGTGTGTAGATTGTCTAAAAGGTATTAGACATAGAAAAGTTTTGCTGCAACGTTCTTGAGTGCTTATAAACAAGTTTTAAGCATTGGAATAAACCCACGCTTGCTGGAATCACTTTATGGAATGTGACGCAAGTGATCGCAAGACAATAATATCATATGTTCTTAAAACAAAGATATATGGTTTATTGTTTATTAATTGGTTGTGCTTTGATAATGCGAAACCGCATCAGTAAATTGATGTCATAAAACGCATTGTTGTGTATAGTTGACTAGTAAATGATAAATGTATATAAGTCGAAGTTTATCCGTTACTTTTATCCTAAGGGGGTAAAAGCGATATCATGGCCCCTCGATGATTTGATTTGACTTATGTGTCGGGCCCGGTCAGGACTGAATTGATGTGTTCAAATAAGTTCTATTTCAAATGAATCAGAGATCGAGAAACCAACTCCTGGACAATAAGTTCCATAAGATTGTCCGCATAATATCTAAACAGAGGACTATACGATCCCTTATCTAAAGGACAAGATACTGATAAGATCAGAGTTTTAAAGCGTCTTTGAGAGCTACGATTGCTAATCGGATTGTGTTTGCATATACAGTTACTAGACTTATCCAAGTAGGAGACTGTTGGATTAGTGTCTAAGGCTGTAACTATATTTGGTAAGTACTTGACCCGGTTGTGCAGGGTCCTTTTGGGTTGCCTTCACCATAGCAACTTGACAGGATGATTTGTTAAGAGAGATGAAATATTATTGTTAATATATTATGAGAATAATATATTAAAGGAATAATAATGTTATTTGATTAATATAAGTCATATATTAATTGAGAATTAATTTGGTGACTTAAAGAGGTTAATTGAATAAACGGGCATAAACTGTCAAATGCGTGATAGTTGTGTTTTGGGCTATGTATCCTTATGGATATGAGGGTGGACGATTTTTAGGGTTAGGGAACCTTAAAATCGTCCAAGCCTAATATCTAGGAGGATCTTGGATTGCTTAGGGCCTAAGTTATTCAATTAGGGTTAAAGGTGAAACCCTAGTAGCTCATAGTATAAATAGACTCCTAGGGTGAAGGAAATCGACACTCATGCAAGGAAAGGAACCCTAGGGCCGATTTCTCACCCTCCTCTCTCTCTCTCTCTCTCTCTCTCTTAAGATCATCCTCTTGCTAGTTGGTGTTTGTAAGCCATTAGAGGAGTGATAATTGTGACCCTATGCTCCAAGAAGAAGAAGTATCAAGCAAGTAATCCATGTTATTGTTCTAGATCCAAATTCATATGATTAGATTCAATTGTTTACATTAGATCTAGTATTGTAAGTCTTGGATACAATGCATGTCCAATTAGAGAAACCTAGATCCAAGCATTAGGGTTTGCATGTCCCCATAGGAAAGTTCTTATGGCTCAAACCCATCAATAACATAGCTCGTAGTTACAAAGTCTAGTATGTGTGGTGCCTATATATGCAACTACATTTATTCAAATCTAGAACTATCTCAAATTTTTACGGTTGTCACAAATGCTTTGAGGATATGTTACCAAATGATTTCCATGTGGATCGCCATCCTTGTAGTCATTAATTCTGGAAGATCAAGCTTTTGATAAAATGAATAACGCATTAAATTAATGCTAGCACTAGAATTAGCTAAGGAAAATGTATTCGTGAAATTTCCAAATTCTCATGGAAGTGTAAGGTTTCCTGGATCTCCCATCTTTGTTGGTACGCCTTCCATGATTATCGACGAACATTGTTCATTAAGAACAAACTTGGAGGTTTTCTCTAATTGATGGTGTAGGGTCTGAAAGGTGTTGCGTCTTGGGCTCGCTCTTTAGTCCATTTTGTCTCCGGATTGGGCCTGTCCATCCGCGAGTTATTTCTAGGGTTTTGTATTTATAGGTGCTTGCATGCATCTTAGTACGTAATATTTGGAAGTCAATTATTCTAAAGTATATTATTTTTATCGCTTGTAACCCTAACAGCCTCTACAGCGGAAGTTCTTTATCGAGCTCTGCTGAGGCTTGAATCTATTGAATCATTATTTTGATTCATTCTTGTGCTTTATATTGCTGTTTTCGTTTTTGTGATTAACCTGTTAAAAGATCTAAACGATCAAAGAGTTTCTTAACTCTTCAATTGGTATTAGAGCAGGAGACTGTGTAATTCATACACATCTCTTCTGTGAAAGAAGTGATTAGGGTTTATTCCGAATTTACTGATATTTATTGAGTCGTCACTCCATAATTGACGTATCTCATTATTTATTCATCTTGCCCTAATATTACGTATTACAAGTCTGATCTTATAACAGGTTAAACAATCAAGCATGGACGATTCTCAATCCAATCCTATCAACATCTCAAACAGTATAGGATCTACAACCAAGATTCCAATTCTCTACACTCAAGATTACGAGGTTTGGGCGCATCAGTTTGAAGACTACGTCATTGGATCTGAAGATAATGGGTATCTGATATGCGAAACTATTGTGTCTGGACCATTTGCTCATTCAGGAACATCCAAAATTATTAAAACTCAAAAGGAGTATAATGATTTGTTGAAAGATGTGGAAGATGTTGCTCAGGACGAAAAGGAGAAGTTTTAGTGCAACATCAAGGCCTTGAGACTAATTCGATTCACTCTTCAATCTGACACGTTTAGATTGGTCAGTTCTTGCAGTACAGCTAAAGAAATATGGGATCGGCTGCGAGAGCTATATTCCACAGATGAAGAGCTGGAGCACTCAATTCAGACCTTACTTCTTTCTGAATTTGGAGAGTTCAAGCAAAATCCTGATGAGTCTGTTACGCAGACATTAGATCGCTTCAATCATCTTCTCAGCAAGATGATCAAACATGATATTGAAAGGAAGCTCATCCAACAGAAGGTCACTTTTCTGAATGGTCTAAGATCCGAATGGAGAGTTGTTGTGTCAACGGTTAAAGCACACGAGCAGTTCAAATCGTACTCACTGGCGAAACTGGTAGGGATTCTGAAATCCCAAGAAAAGATAGTGCTACAAGACAAAAGTGTGGTGTCAAATCTGAGGTCTCTGGCGCTTCTATCCAAGGGTAAAAGTGTAGAAGAAGACGAAGATGATCTAAATCTAAGAGATCACGATCTGACAGCCGAAGACTATGCTATGATGGTGTCAAATCCTAGAAGGTTTATCAAGAAAAAGTTTCCTTCCAACAAAAATCATAATTGGCAGGGAAGCTATAGTTCCGAAAGAGTGAAAGATGAACCGAAGGTTGAGGAATCGAAAAAGGAAGTGAAGGGTGAAGCTGACTCTGGTGTCAGTTGCTTCTACTGTGGGGGAAAAATCACTACGTAAAAGATTGTGTGCTGAAGAAAATGGCAGACAAAGATGAAGAGAATGATGAAGAAGCAAGTCTTATGAAAACACTGGAAGAGATAAAAAGGAAGAAGGCTGCTACTAATTCCTCTATGAATGCTCTTATTGTGTAGGGTTCAACAGATGATAATGAGTTCGGTGGCGTACAGGTGTGGTCGACCGACTCAGAAGATGATGAAGTGAGAAAGCCTTCTCATGGAAAGGCTTATGTTGCAAAAAGTGGTGAAACCGATGGAAGATGTCTGATGGTGACCGATGTATCTCAGATGAGGGGATACAACACTGATGGTGGAAATGAAGAGGCCAAGGAGCGAGAGGACTTATGCTTTACAGAAAAACCTCTTAGTGTGCAGATCAGTGAACTTGATGAACTGATCAAGAAGGTACAATCTGTTTTTGTTTCATTTAAAATTCCACAAAAATCATATGAAAAGGTATTAAATAACTTGAATTCAAGAATTTCAAATCTAGATAGTTGTTTAACTCAAACACGGGTCACGAATTCTAATTTGACTAACCAAATAAGCAGGGTGTCATCTAAGAGTGGGGAGCGAAGGATGTGGATAGAGCAGAAAGAGTTGGAGCTGATTAAGTCTAGGGATGAAAACATTTATTTGCAAAGAGACAATCTTAAATTGTTAAAACAAAGGAATGTTTTTTGTTTGATCGCCAAAAGGCTTTATGCTAACATTACTCAACTGCATCTAAATTGTGAAATAGGGCAAAAGATACATTGCATGATTCTACCCTTCCTTGAGTTTAAGGAGGATGAAATCGATGCCGAAGCATACAACTGTGAAAGTGTCGTATCTTCCAATGATGTTAATCCTACGTACATGTATGGTTTGGACAAAATAGAATCTTTTATAAACTCCAAAGACCATAAGGACATGCTTAAAAAACTTTTGGATGAAAATGATAAGTTGAAACTCAGGACCGAAACCATACAAAAATTCGACTCATTGAGTACCAATTAAAGTTCAGAAAACAAAATTGATGTTGAAAACGCATCTAAACTTAATGAGGACGATGATATGAGTGAAATTTCTGTAGAGGACGAAGTTGACGGTTCTGAGTTCGTCAGGAGCGAACCCGAAAACAACAAAAACCTGATTTCTGAAAATTCTGTGGAATTCGCTCGTTTGTCCAAAACTAAGTCCCCAGTCCTTAAAGAAAAGGCCGTTGTGTTTCAAAAGGTTAGAACTACTCTCAATCAGGTATATAAGGTCACAGGAGTAACCGAACATCAAACATCCGAACTCACTGCCATAGTGAACGAAGATAATGAAGATGGTTGTGATGCGTTTTTCTGGTCAGCACCAATAGACAATGCAGACGAAACGGTTGGTCTGTCGGAGCGAACATCCTGGAAGGCTAAAGGTAGATAAGTGCCCGAACTGCTGAATAAGCCTACCAACTTTGACGTACCAAGTACCAGTGGCACAAAAGAAACTCATGTAGAAGAATTCACCTCCACAAGCAAAACCTCATCTATGAAAAGTGAACCGGTTGCTAAGAAGCTGAAACAAAAGGCTAATATCCACAGACAACCGAAACAGGTGAAAAAATCAAAAGAAGCAGAGAAACCTGAGATACAAGAAAAATCTCTCAAACAAAAGGCATTTTGGCGCTCTCAAAATCATCACTACTCTTACCTTGATAAAGATTCTAAGTCAGAGAGAAAGACTTTCGGGCCACACGATGAACAGAACCGAAAGGACAGGTTCGGTCCCAAAAGCAACAGCAACCGAAAGACAAGTTTCGGTCCGCCAAATAACAACATGCAAAGACCTGATTTCAGTCCATCAAGCTTTTACAATAAAAGACCCAATTTCGGACCACCAACCAACAACACCCAAAAATCCAACTTAGGTTCACCATCAAACGGCTACCGAAGGTCCAGGTTCGGTCCCTCAAATGACCACAACCGAAAGGGTCATTTCGAACCTCAAGTCAGGAAAGACTCTCATTCTAATTTCTTTTCCTCTAATTCTTATAGTTCTCAATCTTCTTCTAAGCCCAATTCAGTTCCTACACAAAATTCAAGATCATCAAGGGATTTGAAAGGAAAAAGGAAGATTTCCTCAGCTAAGGAAGACCGAAAGCAGACTAAAGTCCAAACACCAGACTCTGAATCCAAAACGCCTGCAACTAATTCTAATAAAATCAAAGTGTTTACTATTAAAAGAAAAGATGAAACAACCTTAATAAAACGAACATATCTTGTTGATGTTTCTCTTACTATTCTGTTTCTGTGAAAGGCTCAAGTGGACCCAAGAAACTTTGGGTTCCTAAATCTGCTTAATTTTTGCAGATTATTAGTGATGAGCAGTTTGACGAAGAATGGTATTGACAGTGGCTGCTCACGTCACATGACAGGAAGGAAGGAAGAGCTAAGGGAGTTTCGATCACTTCAAAATGGTGGCAATGCCATGTTCGGTAACAACTCCTATGGAACAATAAAGGGTTATGGGATGATAACCAATGGAGACTTCACGATAAGAAAGGTGGCATATGTAGAAGGGTTGCAACATAATCTCATCAATGTATCTCAACTGGTGGGAGGTACCGGTCTCAAAGTTTCATTCGACGACGAAAGTTGGTTGTGGCACCGAAGGCTCTCACATCTCAACTTCAAAGACATCAACAAGCTTGTCACCGGCGGTCATGTTCGGGGTCTTCCATTTCTCAAGTTTGATCGTGAATACTTGTGCGCTGCATGCGAAATGGGGAAACAGAGTCGTCAAAGTCACCCATCAATTATAAACACAAAAGTTGTTGAACCACTTGAGTTGCTTCACATCGACTTATGTGGTCCATCATCAATTGAGAGCATTGGCGGTAACAAGTAGGAGCGACAATGGACTGGAATTCAAGAACAAAGAATTCGAAGACTTCTTGGCAGAAAAAGGAACCAGTCATAACTTCTTAGCCCCTTATACACCTCAACAGAATGGTATTGTCAAAAGGCGAAACTGATCCTTGTGTGAGGCGGCCCGAACCATGCTAAGTTTTGCTTCTCTTCCCTTATATTTCTGGGCTGATGCTATTGCTGCAGCATATTTTACGCAGAATAGGTCTTATCTCAACAAGCATTTCTCTCTCACTCCTTATGAGATCATCAACAATAGGAAGTCGAATGTAAAATTCTTCCATGTGTTCGGTTCAAGGTGCTTCATCTTCAACTCCAAAGAACATTGCAACAAGTTTGATGTTAAAGCTGACGAAGGAATCTTTCTGGGATATTCTCTTACTTCAAAGGCATATAGGGTTTTAAATAAACGTTCTAGAAGAATTGAAGAAACCTATTATGTGACGTTTGATGACAATTACGTGAAGAAACTAAAGACTAATGAAGAAGCAATTGGAGAGATTTTCTCTCAAACAGGTCAAGTCACAGCTACAATTGCTAATTTATTTGATCAGTTCGTAGACTTATTCGATGAACCTGAGAAAGCCACTCTCTCGGAAGCCAAGGCAGCAGACAACAAAATCGATCGTCTGAAGCAGATTGTCGAAGATGCAGCCAAACAAATGGGAGAAGGAGAACCAGTTAGAAACGAACCTCCTCAGCACAGCACTTTAGTTGAGGGGGAGAATCAACTCTCTTCAAATCAACAAAACTCACATTTTCAGGGGGGAGAATCCAATCTTTGTAGCACCCGAAAGCCCGGCTACACCCGAAAGTTCAGTAGCACCCGAAATCCCGGCTACACCCGAAAGTTCAGTAGCACCCGAAAGCCCGGCTACACCCGAAAGGTATAAAAGGTAAATTCTATAGTCCTTTACCTCTTTACTGCACCAAATATTCAGAGAGCAAGAAAATATTACTTTCTCCTACTGTTCATCATCTCCCCAAAAACTTCTCTTCAATGGCGGACTCCTCTTTAGTTCATGCTACCTCCCACATTCTGCTCATCCGTCCTCAACAAAGCCTGATCATTGATCTCACCCCACAAGTTTACGATGCTTTCATGTTCCTGTAACATCCAAAATTTCAAAATAATTAAAACTTTTCAATATCATCCATTTTATTAACATTGTTACAAAAAGGTTTTCAATACATTCTTTAACAGAGTAATTTCCCAGGTTCAAAACATAAAACACCAACGCGAGGAACGGTACGATCACGCCTTTGCCTTGTCACAGACTCTCGAGAACCTGAAACATAAAACCACAACTGTAAGCCCGAAAGCTTAGTGAGATACCCCCAGAATACCAACCACATATACGCCTTTCCAGGCCCTGACCTTCCGGTCCTCAACACAACATAATCGCCTTCCGGCCCATAATATATTGCCTTCCGGCCCATAACATATTGCCTTCCGGCCCATAAGCATACAATGCATACATAACATAACAAATAATCATATAGCAGTTCATAGACAACAATCGATCAACAGATCACATACCATAGCATTACTCTAAACGAGATACCGGTCTGGCCGGTCACTAGCATACCTTACTCTATGAATCAGTCAACATACTAAATGCATACATACGCCTTTCCAGGCCATGACCTCCCGGTCAACACAGTAGCGCCTTCCGGCCCATAACATGCAATGACAACTACCCGGATTTCCATCCGATAAAAGGGTCGGCCTTGGTGCCATAAACCCTAGCGATATAGTGAGGATAACTCACCTCGAAACTGCCGACTGAACAGATAGCTCAAGCTGCTCCGATCACTGATATGATCTCCACCTCTGGACAGCCTCCAATACACTGAACTCAAACAATAAACAACAATTACCAAAATACCCTTGGAACCACTGGTAAATCCTTGGTCAAAGACAAGGTCAAGTCAACCCCTGACTGACCCTACTCGCCGAGTCAACTCTATGACTCGCCGAGTCCCCATGCTCAGAACTTCACTTAACCCGCGACCTAACTCGCCGAGTCACCCCAAGACTCGCCGAGTTCAACGACTCTGAGTCCACTCGCCCTTGACTCACCGATTCCTTAAGATTCCTTTTCTACACGTCGAGTATCCCCTTTTTGCTCGACGAGTTCCTCCTGGAAGAATCGCGGGGCCACCCCGACTCAACTCGCCGAGTCTGACGAACCACTCGACGAGTCCCAGATATTCTTCAAGCTACTCGCCGAGTCTGCTCATCAGACTCGTCGAGTCCATGCCATGCAGTCGATCAAACTGCTTCCTGGGACAATTATGGTTCCGAAATACACAAGCATGGAACCTTCCGGACCTCTAAGGTCCTAATACAGGGTTATATTCGTTTGATTAACAAAGTAATAATCCATCTAATCACCAAATAGGTTCCATAAACCTTAGATTCATGCACACATCAATATAACAGAAATGATCCGGATTATTACCTGAATAACACACTCTCTGTGTCCCCAAACCTCAGAACTCGAATCCCTTGCAGTTCCTTTAGCCAAAACCCTTCCCTCCTTGCACCACAATTTCTTCAAGTCACCAATGGCCTTCAATCTTGCTCTAGATGCCCACAGCCGCTTAGGGTTCTTCTCAATCGACCAAAAGACGGACAATGACGGCCTAAGAGGCGTTATATACGACCCAAAACCAAACGGTTAGGGTTTCTGCTGAACAGCGTCGACTCGTCGAGTCCAGTCGCGAACCCGCGACCAAGTCTGCGATCCTACTCGGCGAGTCTAGGCTCCAACTCGCTGAGTCCCCTCTTAAAACATCCCCAAAAATCATAATTATATCAATATTTGAAATTCCGGGCTGTTACAACTCTCCCCCACTAGAACTAGACTTCGCCCTCAAAGTCTCACTCTGAAAATAGCCCCGGATGCTGCTCCCATCTCTCACGTTCCAGATCACAGTTCATTTTCGATCCCCTCCGGTGCTGCCACTGGCTTCTCGGTATAACTCCGGCTCGCATCCCCCTGAATGTCTTCTAATGGAACCACTGCCGACTCATCGGCTATACACTTCCTCAATTGTGACACATGAGAAACGTCGTGGATTTGTCTCAATCCGTGGGCAACTCCAACCGATAGGCCACCTGGCCTACCCCCGCAATTACATGAAAAGGTTCAATATACCGGGGCCCCAACTTGCCCCTCTTCCTGATTCGAATCACTCCTCTCCAAGGAGAGGCCTGCAGGGATACGAAGTCACCGACCTGAAACTCAATCTCGGACCGGCGTCTGTCTGCATAACTTTCCTGTCGGCTCTGGGCGGTCAATAACCTCTATCTAATCTGTTGAATTTGCTCTGTCGACTGAAGCACGATCTCTGTACTGCCCAACACTCTGAAATCGAAAATTACCCAAGATGCAGCTCTGCTCTAAATCTCAACGATCACTCGACCCATAAGGGTTAGAAAACCATGAACCACCGGATCCCCGATCCAAAGCCCACTTTGTCCATTCCGGACCGACTGAGAGATCCATTCTCACTCTCAGAGCAACTCTTACAAGTTCTCCTCTTGCCATCACATACACATACTGAACCAGTCCCAACACTCGCAGGTTGAAAGACCCGATACACTGTTGATATCCTCGAACATCTCCCAAGATGAACCACTACATCCACCCTACACTCTGATCAGAATCACACTGGAAATTCAAGATTCTCTCTCCCCCTGCACCCCTTCTGAGTCTCGACAGCCATCCCAACCCGGATGGGTTCCTACTTCACTGCCGCGAACGCGATGCTCAAAACCAAACTCGAAATACTTTAACCATAACTCTGCTCTGCAGCTTTCACTTTCGTGAACTTGCACCCCCTTCGGAGTTACACACCTTCCTCTTTTCCTTTTCCCAAGGAACCCTCCTGGCCATAATGCCACTCCAACCGGTGCCACGGTGCTCGCCCCAGGCGACACCACCCTTTTTGCGTAACCGCTATTCACATACTCTGGTTCCCATTACAGGGGCTCTCAATCCCATGCACTCTCTCTACTCATCAAAATCACTGCCTCAGCTAAACAAGATCACTAACCCGGGGCCAGACCTTCCAATGCAATCACACTGCAACATACACGATCCGCAATCTCACACTGATCCAGCAATACCAACAGAGTCTCCAACATGACTGGACCGACTCTCATAACACATACTAGCCACTCGAGGCTATATCTCTGTGGGTCCGTACACCCAAACTCTGCGAACCCTCAGGTTCTAACTCTGGGAACCTTCCGGTTCCAGCTCTAGAAACATGCACAACATAATCCCGTGGGATGAATGCAGTACAACCCATCACGTACCTCAAACATACCAATACTCTGATTACATAACCCCGGTTACTTACTCAAACTTGATCCCGGCCTGCTCCCAGGCCTCCCCAATCAAATGCCTTAGGTCTGTATCCCGCCCCGCATGCCTGACACTCGCTCTCGTCGGCCTATACTCTGAGCTGACAAACACTGCTGAATCCCAACAGCTAAGTACCGTCACATACTCATCGATCTCCTGGAGAATTCTCCAATTCTCCCCCACTAAAGCACTGACCAACTGCCACCGATCGTCATTAACGACCCTTCAGAACAATCTTGCACAAAGAGCACATTTACCCATTGACTGCTTGCCACAAGCATAAGCAACCCTCAGTAAAACACATCTCCTCCCTGATCAATCCACTCAAAAGAATCCGGTCTTTCAATTATCCACTTCACGACTGCAGATGCTACCCGACACTCAACCCAGTGCCGCATCTCCACTAACAACCCCCACAAACGATAACCAACGGAATTCTCAACAATAACCCGTAACCAAAACCCACAATCTGCCAAAGGATGAACACCACATCGAAAACCGCACAAGGCTATCGGCACTAAAACACCAAACTATAATCATACCCAACCATCAGGGAACAACGAATGCCGAAGCAAAACCTGAAGCACCAATCCATAACCATGCCAATCCCGCGAAACAACGAATACCGCATCGGAATCCACACTACCAGCACAAACAATACGCCACAATCAACGCAAGCTAATCAAGAAATCAAGACAGCATCACACCCGCAGCTGCCTCCGGCACTGCTCCGTCTATCTCCGCCGCAAGCCGATAAGCACAACCCTGAGCCCTTGGGCTCTGCTCCATCCTGTCCTCCTCCTGAACTCCTCAAGGTGGCCGGTGCTAGAGCCCGCACCGGTCCTGCAGAAAACTATGGACAGTTGACCCTCAAATGTACAACCTGCCGACACTGATAACAAATCCTCAAACCCCAATTTGGCACTGACTGCCGACAATCCCGTGCACCGCCCCTCCTTTCCGCACTTGCGGCATGCACCACCGGCCAACAAGCTCCAGTGTAACCCCTCCCACACTTCCCACAAGTGTGGCTGCTTCGATCCCCCATTCTAACCCTACGGTCTTGGACCGTTTCGGCGCCGACTGCGACTGCATCGGGCCTGCCTCAGCTCACGCAACTGCAACTCAACCTCTAACTCACGCCACATGGCGGCCTCCTGCAACTCCAACAGGGTCTCACACCTCTGCGCAGACATGAACTGTCTGATACCCCCTTGAGCATACTCAGATATCGGGGCATCTGAGCCTGCTCCGAAATGAACTCAGGGCAAAACATCGCCCTCCCAATAAACATCCTGGTGATCTCAGTCACCGACCCCAAATCCTGCTTCCGCTCAAGGAACTCCCGAGCCAATCTCTCCTTTTCATCTCGCGGAACATAGCGAGTACTGAACATCTCTTAGAACTGATCCTCTGAAACCGCAGTCCTCAGTGCGTCGAAATATGACCCTGTGGTCAATCTCCACCAATCCTTCGCCCCGAGCCTCAATAGGTTCAGAGCACACCTCACCCTCTGATCAGCAGGGCATAAACTCATGGAGAAATACCCCTCCACGTCTGATAACCATCTCATAGCAACAATCGGGTCCTGAACCCTATCGAATCTGGGAGGATTCGTGCAATAGAAGTTCCGATACTGAAAACCCCGACTAGCTCCTCTCTTTGCCGTTGCCACAGCCGCTGTAACTGCCGCGGCAACTGTCTCTGCGAGAGCCGCATATCGCTCATCGAACTACTCAACCATGGCGGTCCTGATCGACCCAAACAATTCTGGCGACTCAGCCCGTAACAATGCAGCAACCTCAGCACGCAGGATCTCACGAATCCTCGCATCCCGCTCGCTCGTGCTTGTCCGATCGATAACCTCCGACGGCACCGATTCACCCGGAACTCGCTCTCCAGCTCCCGATCCTGATCCGGATCCACTATCATCATGCCTCGAAATCTCCATGTCGAAGACACCCTACCCATCTCAGACACTTCCCAAAATCCTGGGATCCAACTCTCGCAACCCTACCCTAGAGACCATGGTTTCCCTGATACGCGTATGGGTCCTGTGCTTTCAGTAGTACGGGCCCATACTACCTTCCACACCTACCCATATTTGTATGAAGTACTACCACAATACCCTAGGGAACATGCATAACAACTATCAACCCTCACCACTAGAGGAACACTGAGAATATCCCATAAGGGACCCTAGGCTACATGCATCACATATCAGGCAACATTATCATGAATTCCTGAAGATCCCTAGCCTAACTCTAGCATGCTGTGCTATCAAGCTCAAATAAACAATATCAAGTATGGTATCTTGGGGTTACTTACTGGCTCCGGCTGATCGTACCTCCGCGTCCTCCTTTTACCAAATTTGAAAACCATTTTGATTTCTCATTTTAATTTCTCTTTTTAAAATCCTCCTCGATTTGAGACTGGAGTCACACGAATGTTTCCCCAATTCACTCAAACCTAGGCTCTGATACCAACTTGTAACATCCAAAATTTCAAAATAATTAAAACTTTTCAATATCATCCATTTTATTAACATTGTTACAAAAAGGTTTTCAATACATTCTTTAACAAAGTAATTTCCCAGGTTCAAAACATAAAACACCAATGCGAGGAACGGTACGATCACGCCTTTGCCTTGACACAGACTCTCGAGAACCTGAAACATAAAACCACAACTGTAAGCCCGAAAGCTTAGTGAGATACCCCCATAATACCAACCACATATACGCCTTTCCAGGCCCTGACCTTCCGGTCCTCAACACAACATAATCGCCTTCCGGCCCATAACATATTGCCTTCCGGCCCATAAGCATACAATGCATACATAACATAACAAATAATCATATAGCAGTTCATAGACAACAATCGATCAACAGATCACATACCATAGCATTACTCTAAACGAGATACCGGTCTGGCCGGTCACTAGCATACCTTACTCTATGAATCAGTCAACATACTAAATGCATACATACGCCTTTCCAGGCCATGACCTCCCGGTCAACACAGTAGCGCCTTCCGGCCCATAACATGCAATGACAACTACCCGGATTTCCATCCGATAAAAGGGTCGGCCTTGGTGCCATAAACCCTAGCGATATAGTGAGGATAACTCACCTCGAAACTGCCGACTGAACAGATAGCTCAAGCTGCTCCGATCACTGATATGATCTCCACCTCTGGACAGCCTCCAATACACTGAACTCAAACAATAAACAACAATTACCAAAATACCCTTGGAACCACTGGTAAATCCTTGGTCAAAGACAAGGTCAAGTCAACCCCTGACTGACCCTACTCGCCGAGTCAACTCTATGACTCGCCGAGTCCCCATGCTCAGAACTTCACTTAACCCGCGACCTAACTCGCCGAGTCACCCCAAGACTCGCCGAGTTCAACGACTCTGAGTCCACTCGCCCTTGACTCACCGATTCCTTAAGATTCCTTTTCTACACGTCGAGTATCCCCTTTTTGCTCGACGAGTTCCTCCTGGAAGAATCGCGGGGCCACCCCGACTCAACTCGCCGAGTCTGACGAACCACTCGACGAGTCCCAGATATTCTTCAAGCTACTCGCCGAGTCTGCTCATCAGACTCGTCGAGTCCATGCCATGCAGTCGATCAAACTGCTTCCTGGGACAATTATGGTTCCGAAATACACAAGCATGGAACCTTCCGGACCTCTAAGGTCCTAATACAGGGTTATATCCGTTTGATTAACAAAGTAATAATCCATCTAATCACCAAATGGGTTCCATAAACCTTAGATTCATGCACACATCAATATAACAGAAATGATCCGGATTATTACCTGAATAACACACTCTCTGTGTCCCCAAACCTCAGAACTCGAATCCCTTGCAGTTCCTTTAGCCAAAACCCTTCCCTCCTTGCACCACAATTTCTTCAAGTCACCAATGGCCTTCAATCTTGCTCTAGATGCCCACAGCCGCTTAGGGTTCTTCTCAATCGACCAAAAGATGGACAATGATGGCCTAAGAGGCGTTATATACGACCCAAAACCAAACGGTTAGGGTTTCTGCTGAACAGCGTCGACTCGTCGAGTCCATATCTGGACTCGTCGAGTCCAGTCGCGAACCCGCGACCAAGTCTGCGATCCTACTCGGCGAGTCTAGGCTCCAACTCGCTGAGTCCCCTCTTAAAACACCCCCAAAAATCATAATTATATCAATATATGAAATTCCGGGCTGTTACAGTTCCCAATCGTGGAATGTCTCAAGTATTCGCCACTGGTTCCAGTACTCACCAAGGTCGAACCTGTTCCAATGGAGTGTCTGTCGCAAATCATCTCCACAGCCCACTATGACAAGTCTGTCGATCGAATCTTCTTTGACATTCTTGATAACAAGTCCTCCATCTCCAAACAACGATTCTATTCGCTTTTAGGGTTCGAACCTGATGAGTCTATGGATATCCCTGAATCCATTCCAGTGGGACAGTTGTTCTCCATGTTTTACAACATGGGTTACACTGAAATTCTGACCACCATTACAAAGTTCAAGAAATCATGCTTACCTCCTCAATGGAATGGCTTCCTCACTGTGTTTTTCAAAGGGCTATCGGAACGAAGTGCAGGCTCAGATGGGGTGAGCCGCCTGTTTATGACAATTCTCTATGGGTTGTACCACGACATCAATCTCGATTATGGATCGGTTTTATGGCAGCAGCTAATTCAGAGCCTAGCGTCTACTTCTCGCCATTCAGAGATCTCTTATGCTAGATTCTGGACGCTGGTGACAAAGTGGGTGATGGAAAAGTATCATGTCCCTATTGTTGCTGGTTCTCCACTCTCCTTGATAGGAACTTTCCACACTATGAAGATCATAATGTCTGATTCCTCCAAATTTCAGTTCGTTGGCTCAATCCCTGAGTCAATGTATGGGTGTGTTCCAAGCGACAATCGCATCATCAGAACTTACAAGGAGTTTCGTCGCTCAGGTCCCAGAGAGCTTACTCCTGAAATGATTCAATCAATCCATGACGCTGATAGGCCTGCTCCCAGGGGAAAGAAACAAGACATGGGAAAAGACAAGAAGGTTGTCAAAGGAGCGAAAGGTCCTTCTCCAAAGAAACACAAACCTTCCAAGGCAGCTCAATCTCCTCCACCAAAGAAGAGGAAGACTCAACCCAGGCGTAAGCTTATTCTTGCCTCCTCCTCCAGTGAATCTGAGGAAGAGACTTAAGACTCAGAAGAGTCACTTCGAGGTAATACTCCTCTACGTTCGCCTACCCCTGAGGTACCTATTTCTTCTAAACATGTCTCTCCTCCTTCAATCTCCATCTCTATTTCCATCCCCCCCCATAACATCCACTACTCAAATACCACCCACCTCTATCCCTATACCACCTCCTATTTTCATCGAAGCTACCACAACAACCACCGCTGACGTTTGAACCAACGTATCTGATACGGGGGCTCCTACTACAGCACCCAAACCTACTCCCACTACCGAACATACATCCGCACACGAACCTACTACCACAACCGAGCCTCCACCCTCGCCCTCATCTCCCACTCACTCAGCAGAAAATGATGAACCTTTTCTTGGAGGAGACGACATGACCATTGACTCGGTCTACTACAGTCCGTATCAAGTACAAAGTGATGATGACGATGATGCTCCAAGGCTCATGAAGCCTCTATCAACTATGACACTGCCGCTATCGACACCTCTACAAAGGCGTGTGCTGCTGCGACCGAAAAAGTCGAAAAACTATTTGTTGATGCTAATTCTCTTTTGTAGTCTTTACACGGAGCTGCTGACTCCAATGCAGAGAAGCTTGACTCTCTTGTCAACAAGCTGGCCACTTGAGTTGCCTCCGGACTGCAGTCCTTTGCCAGTCTTCGTTAGTCTCTCAACGATGACAACAAATTATTCCAGGCGACTGTTGAGGAGCGCTTGACTAAGCTGCAAGAAGACCTAGCTTCAGAGAACTCAGTGATGGATGCTCTTGCTCGCAAGACCACTGCTCTCAAGGTCAAGATTCTTCATCTTTTCCGATCTCAAAAGGAAGTCGCATCTCTTCGATCTGAGCGTGAGGTTATTTCATCGTGTGTTTCGGATGTCCACGCCGCGCTCTCCAACATCATCGAAGCACATGATCCTATCTTGAATTACTCAATGAGGTGCACTCTCGCAGAGAAGCTTGCTCCTGCCCTTGCTCTACTAAGCAAACTTGAAGGGCTCCTTGAGATCGTGGCCTATCCGAAGCAAGGGGGAGAAGATGTATCTCAACCGCCTCCCATTTCCACAGCAACTAAAGCAACCGAACCTCCTTCAGCAGGTCAAGCCTCAGGTTCGGGTGTCAAAGACAAAGGAAAGAAGATTGTTGAAGACAGTGATGATGATGATAAAGAGATCATCACTAATCTCTTGAAGAAACAAGGCCGGGATAAAGATGTTGACATGAGCGCTCGCGTTGCCAGAGAGTTTGAGGCGAACGAACGAAAAATGAAGGAGGCTCATGATCTTCTTGAGAGTAGAAAAACTCTTTTTCCTCCGTGGACTCTCGAGAAGCTTATAAAAGAAGCCATTGAAACTCCTAGCATCCTGTGGCTCGAACCAGTGATTTCCTTGGATCGAATCAATTCTATCGACTCTCAGTTCGATATGCCACTGACCCGAAAAGCCTTCATCTTCCATGCTTTTGATAATGTTGCTGATGTCCCTCATCCTCATCCAAAAGTTGATAGGGAGCTTGTCGAATTCTATCTGAGGTCTGCTCAACCTCAGTATCAGACATGGAGCGCTCAGAAGATCGTCAACGTTCGGGTCCTCAAACCGTTTCGTGAGGGGAACTTCACGAACGTTCGGTTCAAAGTACTGAGGGGTTCTGCTAAAACCGAACATGCTATATCACTTGCTAATCTTCCCAACCTGAATCCACATGATTGGATTATTTTGCATAACATCCTCCTCACCAACGAAGCTGAGTATGGTCCAATCATTGATCACTTCAAAAGAATGCTTGTATGCTACATTATGGAGGTTGCCAAGATGGATCAGGAGATCGCTAGTATCTTCAAGAAAAATCCTATTATCTCTCCTGTTGGCTCTGCTAGTGATTTGAAAATGATGTAGATCGGAAGAATCGACCCGAAGCGGAATTTTGTCATGTGTACAAGGAAAGAAGGCCAAAAATGCCCATTCGCCCTGTCAGATAAGCACCTTTACACCACTGCATGCTTGGAACATGTTCTGGGAATCATTCATCGATGCAAGCAGAATTCAGCAGATGACAAGAAGTATTTTAATGACATGATCTAGTGGTACATTCGCTTCAGACAGACCATCCTTGCTCTCATCCCACGTCTATTTGAAACCACAAAGAAAGTTGCTGCAGCTGGACCCAGCAAGCCGAAGTAATAGTCTCGCTCCAATTGACGCAAAGGGGGAGATTGTAGGGTCTGAAAGGTGTTGCGTCTTGGGCTCGCTCTTTAGTCTATTTTGTCTCCGGATTGGGCCTGTCCATCCGCGAGTTATTTCTAGGGTTTTGTATTTATAGGTGCTTGCATGCATCTTAGTACGTAAGATTTGGAAGTCAATTATTCTGAAGTATATTAATTTTATCGCTTGTAACCCTAACAGCCTCTACAACGGAAGTTCTTTATTGAGCTCTGTTGAGGCTTAAATCTATTCAATCATTCGACATATTTTGATTCATTCTTGTACTTTATATTGCTGTTTTCGTTTTTGTGATTAACCTGTTAAAAGATCTAAACGATCAAAGAGTTTCTTAACTCTTCAGATGGCGAGTGTGTAACAGATCTTGAAGAAATTTCATGTATTCATACATTTCTTGTCACACCCCAAAACCGGAACGGCAGAAACGTTCGAGGGTGGAGGACATCATGTTTAGTATCACAAGACATGTATCATAGTAAGCAAGCAATGAACAACCATTTCATTAGAAAGAAAGTTTTTACAAAGTATGTGTTCACAAAACATAGAGTACATAAGAAAATAACAAAACAAGACTTGAAGCTAAACTACTCTATCTTCTGAATTCCCAAAGCGAGTACCTGTCTACTAGTTTCTTGAGAATACAAGTTATTTGAAAGAGTTTATCAACAATTAAGCTGGTGAGTTCATAAGATTTTAGTGATGTAGGTAAGTTGTAGAAAGTTGTTGAAAAATGTAGTTGAAATGTAAGTTCTGTTTTTAGAAAAGTTTGCCTGTTCCTTCAGAAAATCCTATATTTCCTAATTTGATGAAAGATACGTAAAAATGATTCTAAAATCCTTTCTATGAGTACTAAATGGATACAAGTTATATAAAACTCAGAGTAAAGAAACAATCGATTCTGCGCATCTGCCCTAAGTTCACAACCAAACAAGGAACATGAAGTAAGGCGGATAGCACACATCCCATTGTTTGTTAGGTCCTCGTTGTATATAACCCTGGTGTATTCACTTGTTACTCAAGGAGTTAATTGTAATAGTTCCTTTATACTTAATGAAAAGATACCTTAAGAAAACCCTTATTTCTTATAATAAAATAGTGACCATAGTGATTACTTCTATAATCACTTAGTTTATATTGGCTATATATAATCTTATATCGAATAGATAGTTGATTGGATGAATCTGCCCTAAGCCCACAACCAAACAAGGAACAGAAACTAAGGCGGAAAGTACACATCCAACTACCTGTTGGGTACTAATGATATATAATCATGATGTATAAACTAAAGTATTATAGAGTCAATCACCTAAAGTCCTTTAAGTTTACACTGGTTTAATAAAATGAATTAAACCCCTTACCGGTAAGTTACTAGTTTTGTAAGCCTAAAGTTCTGATTTGAAAAGTTTGCTTTGTACTAGAAAACTGTGCATTGAATTAGTGACCTATGACCTGACCCATACCTGGTACCCCTTATGATGACTTAATGTATATGAAAACATATATATAACTAAGATCGAATAGATAATAGGTTGGGTGAATCTGCTCTAAGCCGACAACCAAACAAGGAACAGGAAATGAAGCAGAAAGCACACGTCTTGTTACCTGTCGGATCCTATTAATATATATATATATATATATATATATATATATATATATATATATATATATGTAACACCCGAAATCAGAAAGGCCAAGAAAGGGAATGTAACATCCCAAGTCAGAATCAAGAGTTCAGGGGGTAAAGTGTAAATAAAGAAAGGGACTCGACGAGTAGGTATTCCGACTCGCCGAGTCAGAGCGGGATTTGGTCGCGAGTTAAGTGACCGCCGAGTCGACAGTTGGACTCGACGAGTTGGTGCTGAAGAGAGAAAAACCCTAATCCCGGGGTTGTGCCCTATATAAAGAATGTGATGTTCCTCCTTCGGCCTCTTTACCTTCCCTTTAAGTTCCAGAAACCCCAAAATTCGTGTGAGGCTTCATTGTTGAGGAGTTTGGGTGCTTAGAAGAGGAAATTGGTGGAAGGAGCATGAGAAATTGGAAGTTAGCATCAAGGGCTTGTATAGATCTGTGATCTACATCAGTTTTGGGCACATCTCTGAGTTAAGGAGCCTTATCTTAAGCTATTTTCTTTTAGTTTATCCTTGGTGGTTATTTTGGGAGTCCCTTAGCTTGTTTTAAGACCTATCTTGGATTTGGGAGTTATATCTGGGGTTGCTGGTCCAGATCTAGACTCATGATGGCTTAGAATGTCATAAAGCTTCAGTTCTTGGGTTGTTGGTCAAGCCAAGAACTGAAGCTTGCAGCTTTACATCTCCTTGGTATGTTTTGGGCTTATATCTCCTTGGTATCACATAAAGTTTCCAGCTTTACGTAACGGATAGCTTGTATTAGGGTAGATCTATGGATTGTAGCCCCTGCATGGCTTGAAAAGCCTCTGAATGGATTGAGAACTGAAGATACTCGACGAGTCACATGAGTGTACTCGACGAGTTGTATGAATATGTGCATGAACTCGGCGAGTTGCAAGAACAACTCGGCGAGTCTGTTGAAGATTGCCTTGGACTCGACGAGTCTGTTCTTGGACTCGATGAGTCTGATCATGGAACCCTAACCTTTTCTGGTAAAGTCGTGAATCGGTGAGTTGAGGGATGACTCGGTGAGTTGAGCAGGATGCGGCTCGAAGATTCTTGGACTCGACGAGTCAGCGGGTTGACTCGAAGAGTAGCGTCATTCAGGAGGTTGACTTTGACTAAGGACTTTGAATTTGACAAAGACTTGACCATTTGACTTTTAGGGGGATTTTGGTAATTATTGGTATTTATTGAGTTCAGTTATTTGGTGTTGACCAGTGGAGGGGTCCGTGTCAGTGGTTGGAGCAGCGTGATCTTATTTCTTCAGCCGACAGTTGCAGGTGAGTCTTCTCACCATACCAATGGGTCTAAAGCACCAAGGCCGGCCCATTATGTGATTATGGTTTATGTGTTAGCCATCTGTGATTTGATATGCTATGTGATTATGCGTTATTGCATGGAAGACCCCGGGGGGAGCCCGTGGCATTTGATATAAGACCATGTACGGTAGTCCATGGCATTCCTAGGTAAAGACCATGTGGGGTAGCCCATGGCACAATGGTGTAAGACCTTGGGGGAGCCCACGGCATCGTTACAGGTTATTTGTGTTCTGTGTAGTTATTTTGTGATACATGATATGTTATCTGATATGTGCTATGCTAGTTGTCTTTCTGATACTTGCATGGAAGACCTCGGAGGGAGCCCGTTGCATTGGATATAAGACCATGTGGGGTAGCCCATGGCAATCCTAGGTTAAGACCATGTGGGGTAGCCCAAGGCACAATGGTGTAAGACCCTGGGGGGAGCCCACGACATCCTTATAGGTTTTTGGTACGCACGGCTTATGTGTTATATGTAGCATCTTTAGCTAGCAGGAAATGTGATATGGGTAGCTTTTATAGCTAACATGATATGTGTTATGTGGATTGTGTGGGTGGGGTATGCTCTGGGGGACTCACTAAGCTTTGTGCTTACGGTTTATAGTTTTGGTTTCAGGTTTCATCAATTTGGAAATGAAGGGCTCGGATTGATCGCAGTGCACACACCTATGATTTCTGCGATGATGGATTTTGGGATGAACTTTGATAAATGTTTTACTTAATGAGAATTTGGCATGTTTGAAATAAATGATATCAATGTTTTAGCTGTAACCAAAAATGAAATTTTTACCCCTGATTTATTTGGGACGTTACAAGTTGGTATCAGAGCCTTGGTTTGAGGGATTTGGAGATACTTTCGGGTGTGTCTGAACTCAAACTGAGGATCTGTAAGGTTTTAAAGGAAAATGTTTTCAAGGAAAAGTTTTCTAAGAAAAGAAACGGTGTGGTGCGTGCAATCAGCCGAGCTCAAGTAAGTTTCCCCAGAATACCCACATCTGTTATCTGTTATGATATGGTTATGAATCTGAATATCACATGCTAGTTAGGGCTAGGAGAGATGCCTTTGTATGTTGTATGAGCTCTTAGACTTGCATGCTAGTGCTGAGTAGTCAACGATAGATTGGCCTGTTATGTGATGCTTGTAGCCTTGGAATGTTGGATGCCATGCTAGAATGAGAATGATTATTAATATTTGTAACTGCTACATGTATGTTTTAAAAATTGTATACAGTTAGGATCTCATGGCCATAGAATATCTGGTGCGGCTCGTCGACTGTTCTGTGTACAATTTGTATGCATAAGACAGCCGTTAGTGAGGGTGGATGTGGACAACTTGGGTTGTGGTACGTGGGCCGGATATTCTATGACCGTTTGTGGGTCAAAGATTACCCTAGGATGAGCCTAGGATGAGATTAGTGTTAGGAGTGCGTCTGCACGAATGTTGCTTGCTTTGTGCTTTGTGGAACTCTTTTGTGATGGGAGTCAGCTACTAAGTGGATGTGACGATATCCAGGAGGTAGAAGACCGGCATCGTGCGGAGTTTCTCAGCAGCTGATGGCAGGGCGAGGTCTGGAACCTAGGAAAGCTTAGGATATGCTCCATTGAGTTAGTGGGGCGGTCCAGTGTGGTTGGGAGCCTAGGGGGAGACCTAGGAGGTGCATTGATGGCCATTGTGTTGCTGTTTAGCAGGCATTTAGTACATCAGGGAAGTAGGTGACTTATAGGATTTGGGATGATTCCGGAGGAAAGTCTGGATAGGTGTGGAAGGTAGTATTGGGCCCGTACTACTGAAAGCACAGGCTCCTTACTCAAATCAGGGAAAGTCTCGAAGAATCCAAGAAACCTGGGAGAGGAATTCGTGGTTACGAATGGATTGTGGGGTGTAACACCCCCCTCTGGCACGTATCACAATATTGTCCGCTTTGGGCCACTCGGCACGAGGAGTTCCCAGGGGGTCACCCATCCTGGTACTACTCCCACCCGAGCACGCTTAACTGCAGAGTTCTTATGGGATCTGCTGCCCTCACGGCTTTAAAACGCGTTGTGACAAGGAAGGTATCCACACCCCTTATAAGGAGTGTTTAGTTCTCCTTCCAAGCCGATGTGGGATCAGATCTAACCCACTTTAATTGTAACGCCCGCAAATCCGGGCTAGTTAAATTAGAGGCAATAGGGGTCGAAAACGACTTTTCGACAAAATATTATTTAAAATAAATAATCTTAACCAAGTTGTAGAGTATGTTACAAGGTTTCGTACATATAAAGAACGCCGAAATCCGAGTTATAACGAAGAAGTTATGACCTGTTGAAGTTTCGCGACGGAACCGGCACGATACCGGGAAGCGTAAATAGTGAATTTACGATAGAGCGAGATTTAGCCTTAGTGATCTAAACGAAAGTCGTAGAATATGTTAAACTAAGAACATCGATAAAAAGAACGCCCAAATCTGACTTCGTATGAGGAAGTTATGATTTTTCTAAGATTTAGCATAGCAGTGCACAGCCCGACATCTGAATTTTAGATCGGTCGATTTTTAGCCGACGGGATCTAAATGAAAGTTGTAGTACTCGTAAATACCAACGCGTGGATATAAAGAACGTCGATAATAGAGCTCGTATGCGAAAGATATGGACGAAGCTTAGTCCCTACTTTTCGAGCGCGGCGAATTCGATACAGTTTTGTAAATCCGAGATAGAATGAGAATTAGCCAACGAGGTCTAAATGAGAGTTGAAGATCTCATTAATAGGAACTCAACGGTAAAAAGACAGACAAAAACGGAACTCGTATGCGAAAGTTATGGACAAAGCTTAGTCTCTACTTTTCGAGCGCGACGAATTCGATACAGTTTTGTAAATCCGAGATAGAATGAGAATTAGCTAACGATGTTTAAATGAAAGTTGAAGATCTCATTAATAGAAACTCAATAGTAAAAAGACAGACAAAAATGGAGCTTGTATGCAAAAGTTACGGACGAAGCTTGGAGACTACTCTACTATACACTTCCTATAAATACAAGGGTGAACTCCTCATATTTTCTTCACACCATAAGCCTTTCTTTCTCTCTCTAACGTCTCTCTAACCTCCCTAAACCCCTCCTAAGTCTAGGGAACCTCCCTATCACGAGAAGAAAGCCTCGGAGCGCCCGACGGCTCCGAGAAGAAAAGCTTTCGGCTCGGAAACGCTCCTCTAGCGAAGCCCGGTTTTTAATAAAAACCCGTTGTAAGTGAGTTACGCCTATACTATATTTAATATAGCTTTTATTTAATTATAGTAACATTATTAGGACCTTAAAATAATTATTTGGGCTGTTATTATGAGTTGTATTGAGTGTTATTTAACGCTTAGATAATAGTAATAATAGCTAGACTATTAATTAGTCGCGATTAACGTTAAAACTAAACTCTAGTGGTATTAATAGTAGGTTTTGGTCAAGGAAAAATTGTTTTAAGAAGTAACGAAGAGCTGTCCGAGTGCCGAGTCACCACCTTACCAGGTGAGTGCATAGTCGCTTTCATCTTACACATAGATATGAAGTATTTTATATAAACTACGTGCTATGTGTGCATATTATCCGAATACTTGCTGTCTATGCTGGTTGAACGTTTTATACATGTTTTAAAGGACTTAAACTGTATACGTATCTTATATATACGAAAATGTTGGGTATGAGATGGGTAGATGAATGATGAGAGATAGAAGATGATGTGAGTATACATTGGCAGCTATAGACTTAGTGCCTATGGGACAAACACCGGTAGCTATGGACTTAGTACCTTTTAGACGTTGGTAGTTATGGATTTAGTACCTGTTGGGAATTGGTAGCTATGGACTTAGTACCTATTAGTTAGACGCTGGTAGCTAAGGATTTAGTACATGTAGGAATTGGTAGCTATGGACTTAGTACCTGTTGAACATTGGTAGCTATGGACTTAGTACCTATTAGATAAAGACTGGTAGCTATGGATTTAGTACCCAATGAATAGACTATAGCAACTATGGAATTAGTGCTTTATGAACGAACATTGGCGGCTATGGATTTAGTGCCAGTCCTATAACCCTGGAAGTAAGGGACTTCGGAATAAACGAATGCAGGATAGATGACTCTTAGGTTAAATCCTTAAAGAGTAAAGAAGATAATGGGGATGGGTAATTGGGTTTATTATTTGATTGAACATAATAATTATATTATTGTGGGTTGAAAACCCTATGTACTCACCAGGTTTCCCAACCTGACCCACTCAGTTTATGTATATCACAGGTGATGAAGTGAAGTGACATTACACTGAGAGATTTAAAAGAGATGTAGATCACTAGTGTAAATCATTGTGAGTTCTGTTTATGCTTATGTTTCGGTATTAACGATGACATCCCAAACATTTTAAAATGAAATAAATACGTTTCTTCGAAAATGTTTTAATAACGTATTTACCATGTTTTTCTGGGAACAAATTCCGCAACCTTTTTATAAAATGAAGTACTCTGATTTTTATAAAAGATAAACAAAATCGGTCTTTTCTGGCCGTGATTTTAGGGATGTCACAGTTGGTATCAGAGCATTAGTTTAAGCGAACTAGAAATATGGATTTATTTCTAGACTTAAACTTAGAATGCTAAGCGATGATTGTGAGGTGTGAGCACTAGCTTATTTTAGGAATTGTGCCTAAAATGCTTTTATGTGCTAAATGCTTTGTGCATGATATGTTGTTAATTGTTCGAATCTATGGTATGTTGCCGACCGGATCTGGAAACCTTATGTGTTTAGGATTCTAAACGTACGACTACGGTATTAGAACTAGCATGTAAATGTTTCGGAGTGATAAGGATGATTTAAACGTCAAGTAAAGGTCTAAATTCACCTTATTCGGTGAATAGATCGAGATGGTAAGGACCCGTAGTGGAAACGTAAACGCAAATGGGAGCAGGAACCAACCCCCAGTGGTTCAGCAAATACCTGTTGTAGAAGAAGTTGCGCATGAGCCAGTCACCATGGCTGGAGTTCAAGCCATGATTTGAGCTATGTTGGCTGAACAAAGGGAAGAAATGAGACGGATGTTGAATAGGGACGAACCTACTATGCCCATTGAGCAACCCGAACTGATTCCCGAGCAATCCGAGGAAGGGAACTACAGCCACTAAGTGAGTCAAGTAGGGACTCAAGGTGAGCAAAGGGATGGCCCAGAAGGGAGAAACAACAAGGATGGGCGGATGTAAAAGAATTTCTTGGGTGCAAAACCACCAAGCCTCTCAGGAAGCCCAAAGCCGGTTGAGATTATGGATGGGATCTCTGAGATGGAGATGGTGTTTGAGAGCTGCAGCTGTAATGAGAAACAGAAGACTGTCTTTGCAGTAAGATAGCTGAAAACTGGAGTCTTGAGCTGGTGGAAGCTATTGGCAGATACGATGCCACGAGGAGAAGCCTTAAGGATGTCGTGGGAAGAGTTTTTGGAACAGTTGAAAATGCAGTACTGCTCGGAGGTAGATCTGATAGACCTAAACAACGAGTTTCAGAACCTGAAGAAAGGGAATATGAGTGTTGATGAGTATGCCACCGCATTTACCGAGAGGATGAAGCTATTTCCCTACTTGGTGCCTACTGAACTCTCCAAGATTGATAGGTTTGCTAACGGACTGCCCATTGACTTTGGTCCAATGGTCAAAATGGCAACTACCTTGAAAGCAGCTGTTAGGGCAGCTAAGAACATAGAGGCTCAGATAAGAGCAAAGCGTCTAGAAAAAGATAAGGCGGGAGAGAAGCGAAAGTTTGAGGGATCTTCGAGGTTGAACAAGGAAAGCAAATTCTCAAAACTTGGAGGAGCAGATGGAGGTGAAACAAGATGGTGTGATAAATGCAAGAAGAAGCATGGTGGGAAGTGCAACGAAGAAGTGACTTGTTACAAGTGTGGGAGGACGGGTCACTATTCCAAAGACTGCACACATAATGACAAAGTATGCTATGGATGTGGAGGCAAGGGGCACATGTCCAGAGACTGCCCAAGGAAAAATAAAGCAGCAAGACCAGAAACGCCACCAAAGCCAAGGGCATTTCACATGATCCTTGACGAACCAGAGAACCATGCGAGGAATCAAGAATGAGGACTTCTTACCCGAAGATCGGATTATGCAGTAGCCATAGTTTTGTATGATGTAGCCTAGTAGAGGCATAGTCTAGGGTGAACTTGAACACCTATGTAATCGTTTCAAGAATTAATATAAAACCTTCGTTTTGTTATCTGATGTGTTGAATGATTGTATGATTTGTTGCATGTTGACTTGGGAAACTGCGAGACAATACTTGGGACGAGTATGAGTAGGTGTGAATGGTAGTAGAGGCCTATACTACCGGAAGCACATGACTCACACTTGGATCAGGGAAAGTCAAAAGGTTACCAAGAAGCTAGTAAATGATTTCGTTTTATTCAAGTGTGTTGTTACCATCGTTTCGGTAATGACTAAGAAGATTGTTGATATTCCGACCCTAGTGGTCATATCGAATCGAGTCCGACTACGATGAGTATGTTGTGTGGTTCAGAGAACCAAGTTTGATGTAGCGTCCGACTTAAACCAAACGGTTGAAATCAAAGCGATCAATAGAATTATCGCACTCGTTGTTAAAGAAGTTGGTGGCTTGAAATGCCTAATGTTAAAGTGTGATTATATCACATTAGAACATGAAGGAAGGCATAGTATGTTTTAGAATTTAACTCTAAGAGACCTAAGTCTAAGTGTTGCAACATACGATGATAGATCATTAGAATATGACACATCGATCTATAGTAGTAATAAAAGAACTTATCTCAAGTCCATATCCAGCAAGGATCGAGATTGTGACTTGAAGTTCATAATTTGGAGTCTAACCTGAGGTAGAGAGCAGGTGCACGATCGAGTACTCTTACAGTCAATGAGTTTAAGAGATAGAATTGAAGGAATGTAGAAGTTATAATTATTATCTAGGATGAAGAGATGACATATGGAGTCATTATACGACCCTGTTTCGTTGATGATTCCGGGACGTAATCATCCTAAGGGGGAAATAATTGTAACGCCCGCAAATCCGGCTAGTCAAATTAGAGGCAATAGGGGTCGAAAACGACTTTTCGACAAAAGATTATTTAGAATAAATAATATTAACCAAGTTGTAGAGTATGTTACAAGGTTTTCATACATATAAAGAACGCCGAAATCCGAGTTATAACGAAGAAGTTATGACCCGTTGAACTTTCGCGACGGAACCGGCACGATACCGGGAAGCGTAAATAGTGAATTTACGATAGAGCGAGATTTAGCCTTAGCGATCTAAACGAAAGTCGTAGAATATGTTAAACTAAGAACATCGATAAAAAGAACGCCCAAATCTGACTTCGTATGAGGAAGTTATGATTTTTCTAAGATTTAGCATAGCAGTGCACAGCCCGAAATCTGAATTTTAGATCGGTCGATTTTTAGCCGAAAGGATCTAAATGAAAGTTGTGGTACTCATAAATACCAACGCGTGGATATAAAGAACGTCGATAATAGAGCTCGTATGCGAAAGATATGGACGAAGCTTAGTCCCTACTTTTCGAGCGCGGCGAATTCG
Source organism: Lactuca serriola (assembly GCF_051521515.1). Taxonomy (NCBI): domain Eukaryota; kingdom Viridiplantae; phylum Streptophyta; class Magnoliopsida; order Asterales; family Asteraceae; genus Lactuca; species Lactuca serriola. Next base: position 17,629,924 of record NC_136413.1, on the reverse strand, counting down.
ATACAGTTTTGTAAATCCGAGATAGAATGAGAATTAGCCAACGAGGTCTAAATGAGAATTGAAGATCTCATTAATAGGAACTCAACGGTAAAAAGACAGACAAAAACGGAACTCGTATGCGAAAGTTATGGACGAAGCTTAGTCTCTACTTTTCGAGCGCGGCGAATTCGATACAGTTTTGTAAATCCGAGATAGAATGAGAATTAGCTAACGATGTCTAAATGAAAGTTGAAGATATCATTAATAGGAACTCAATAGTAAAAAGACAGACAAAAATGGAGCTCGTATGCAAAAGTTACGGACGAAGCTTGGAGACTACTTTACTATACACTTCCTATAAATACAAGGGTGAACTCCTCATATTTTCTTCACACCATAAGCCTTTCTTTCTCTCTCTAACTTCTCTCTAACCTCCCTAAACCCCTCCCAAGTCTAGGGAACCTCCCTATCACGAGAAGAAAGCCCCGGAGCGCCCTACGGCTCCGAGAAGAAAAGCTTTCGGCTCGGAAACGCTCCTCTAGCGAAGCCCGGTTTTTAATAAAAACCCGTTGTAAGTGAGTTACGCCTATACTATATTTAATATAGCTTTTATTTAATTATAGTAACATTATTAGGACCTTAAAATAATTATTTGGGCTATTATTATGAGTTGTATTGAGTGTTATTTAACGCTTATATAATAGTAATAATAGCTAGACTATTAATTAGTCGCGATTAACATTAAAACTAAACTCTAGTGGTATTAATAGTAGGTTTTGGTCAAGGAAAAATTGTTTTAAGAAGTAACGAAGAGCTGTCCGAGTGTCGAGTCACTACCTTACCAGGTGAGTGCATAGTCCCTTTTATCTTACACATAGATATGAAGTATTTTATATAAACTACGTGCTATGTGTGCATATTATCCGAATACTTGTTGTCTATGCTGGTTGAACGTTTTATACATGTTTTAAAGGACTTAAACTGTACACGTATCTTATATATACGAAAATGTTGGGTATGAGATGGGTAGATGAATGATGAGAGATAGAAGATGACGTGAGTATGCATTGGCAGCTATAGACTTAGTGCCTATGGGACAAACATCGGTAGCTATGGACTTAGTACCTTTTAGACGTTGGTAGCTATGGATTTAGTACCTGTTGGGAATTGGTAGCTATGGACTTAGTAGCTATTAGTTAGACGCTGGTAGCTAAGGATTTAGTACCTGTAGGAATTGGTAGCTATGGACTTAGTACCTGTTGAACATTGGTAGCTATGGACTTAGTACCTATTAGATAAAGACTGGTAGCTATGGATTTAGTACCCAATGAATAGACTATAGCAACTATGGAATTAGTGCTTTATGAACGAACATTAGCGGCTATGGATTTAGTGCCAGTCCTATAACCCTGGAAGTAAGGGACTTCGGAATAAACGAATGCAGGATAGATGACTCTTAGGTTAAATCCTTAAAGAGTAAAGAAGATAATGGGGATGGGTAATTGGGTTTATTATTTGATTGAACATAATAATTATATTATTGTGGGTTGAAAACCCTATGTACTCACCAGGTTTCCCAACCTGACCCACTCAGTTTATGTATATCACAGGTGACGAAGTGAAGTGACATTACACTAAGAGATTTAAAAGAGATGTAGATCACTAGTGTAAATCATTGTAAGTTCTGTTTATGCTTATGTTTCGGTATTAACGATGACATCCCAAACATTTTAAAATGAAATAAATATGTTTCTTCGAAAATGTTTTAATAACGTATTTACCATGTTTTTCTGGGAGCAAATTCCGCAACCTTTTTATAAAATGAAGTACTCTGATTTTTATAAAGCATAAACAAAATCGGTCTTTTCTGGCCGTGATTTTGGGGATGTCACATGGGGATAGCTGTAGTGCAGAATGCGGATGAGCACACATGGGGAAGGACCAGGGTTTAGTCCTGGCTCCGCTAGAGAGCCAGTTAGCAGAAGGACTGCCAGGATTAGGAGTTCGCATTGGATCTCTTTGCATCAAGCAGCAAGGATTGATTAGTGCGACCTATTGCACTTTCAGAGTTAAAGACTTTGTCTTGAGGATAGTTTGTAACCAGTTGGGAGCATAGGTTGCTCCATCTATTGCAGATCGGCCGTGGACAATTGAGCAGGTGGGGGTGTCAGGGTGCGAGACCCTGAGTGTTATGATTTCTAGAGTTCGAGAGCAGGGATTGATTAGGGTCACCTTTGGAAAAGGGGACCAGCCCGGCTGCCTATAGTGGAGGATCTCGGGAGGGGGACCCAAGAGTTTGGATCAGCTTTTGAGAGGCCAACAGGGCCGGATTCGGTGCAACACTTGCGAAAACTAAACGATGGAGCTCGTTACAAAGGATTGGATTGCCATTGGGATCGAGATGAAGTGTTGCATCATGTTTTCCGGATGGTAGAGGTAACTCAGGAGGAGATGGTCAGGAGTCCTCCAGATGTTTGCGGATATACTATCTTCGTTCATTTCCGGTGGTACTGGTAATTTATATTACTTGGGGAGTGTGATAGTTAGACCCCGGATCGGATTTCTGCTATTGTTCGAGTTAGCAAGAGTATCAGGTGCCAGCCAGCGCACCGAGGAATCTTTAAGGAGCTTTCAGATGGACGTATCTTGCGGAGTGGGTTCCGCACATACCGGGATCGCTCCGAGTCATTGTTGGAGGCTATCCGGTGATCTGGGTAGCTACAAGTGTAACGGGTTTGGCCACGTCAGCAGGGAATGCCCATAGGGGCGCAAGTCTATCATATTGTCGATGAAGGCAGATGGGGGACAAGGAAATCAACCACTTGACGATCAACGAGGAGTAGTGAGGGCACCGACTCCAGTTATCTAAGATTTTTTATACGCGCGTGTCATTTTGGGCATGGCCTGGATTGGTTCCAGAGCTTATATGAGGGAAATTATGACCAGGTTCCAGTAACCTTAGCTATCATGTTTGGAAAGGCTCCCGAGGTTGTCAAGGGAAGAGAGGATTATTGCTGAAGATTTGGTTAGACCATCTGACCTTCGGTCATCAAGAACCGAGTATAACAGTATTTAAAGCATCTAAATCCGTTGATATGGTTGGGGTTCAGAGATGCTAGCGGATTTTCGGAAGTTATGTTATTTTGGGAAAGGTCATTTTTGGTGTTCTAGATTTGTTAGGCGCCGCCCATCAGCAAATTAACCATTGGAACGAGAGAGAGGATGTGGGAATCCTTTAATTTTCATGTGCCAAGCGGACTTAGTCGAATCTAAGTGGGGGAGAATTATTCAGATATCCCGGATAAAGGCGAGTGTGAGACGTGGATGCATCTCACATATTCCTTTTGGGGAGGAAGGGCGGCCTCAGGGGCTGACTAAGTATCAGATATCGTGGGATGGAAGTTCGGGAAACTCCCCGACATTTGGATCACGTCCTTATGACATCATATTGCAGGCTTCGGGGAAGGGAACCAGGTAGTGTTCCAGTCGGTAATTGAGTTCAGTTTGGGAGGATAGACTACATGGGTGCTAAACATTGAGATGCATTCGGATTGATTGGTGAGCAGTAGGACCATGGGCAACGATCATGTGGCATGAAAGTGTTGCAAGACTACGGGGGAGCCGTAGCATTCACCATGAAAGTGTTGTAAGACTACGGGGGAGCCGTAGCGTTCACTAATGGACAGTCAGGATGGGAGTGTTGTCAGACTACAGGGGGCTGTAGCATTCACTAATAATCGGATGGCATGGGAAGTGTTGTAAGACTGCGGGGTAGTTGTAGCATTCATGAGTACTTTGAGCGATTGGGCCTACGGTAGATCAGTTCGCAAAGTCGTGGGAAAGCCACAACTTAGGTAAAATCAGGATCGGAGGTATTATTCGATGGATTATTCATGGGCGAGCGCGGATGGGTATGGGATTTCAGAATGGAAATGGTATAGACTATTGAGTCAAGGGTTGGATCTCGAGTTGCATGATCTTGTGGATAAGTGGCACGTGATGCAGTATGGCTACGGCTGGGTAGTCTTGGGTTTTGATCACCTGGAAACCTGGTGGTTGGACCAGATAAGAGACTGGTAGTCTCAGGGATCGGCTAAGGGTGATTGCCTAGCGGCCACGAAGGGGACGTCGGAAGTTTTGGTGTATTATGAACCTCGAGGTAGTAGCGGGGTGTCGACTGGTTTTGGAAAGGATTCCGAATCAGGGTTCGTGCATATTTAACCAGGAAAAGACAGGTCGAGGGAGGTCGGGTATGATGTAAGACCACAGTTGTTCTTGTGGCATTCATTTTTGCGTCGGATTCAGTGGCGACGGGTTGTCAGCCTGTCATGATCGGATGGATCAAGGGAGTGAAGGAGTTGAGAGAAAAGATATCGTCAGGGCGGTTATTGTCAGACGAGGTGTCTTTCGGAGGTCATGTGGGAATGTGGAGCATGTGTCACTGGCTCAGCAATCGAGAAGGTGTCCGGTGCTTCAGATAGTTGACAGTCAAGTCGGGACCAGGGAGGTCCCAGTAGTTCTTCAGAAAAGCAGTTTCGTAGTAGCGGGAGGTTGTTAGAGCCACAGTAATAGGATAACTAGTGGAAACTAGTTCCAGAGAAATATTTCGTTCAGAAGTCGTGGGAGAGACTGAGTGAGGAGTCCTTGGACTCCACAGTTGAGTTGAAACTCGGTGTTGTAGATAACCGACGAATGATTGGAGACCAAGAAGCTCTCGAGATATTTTGGGAAGCAACCATATAGCAGTTCGGTGCTACCAACAATAGTGACCGGCACCGAGAGTGGCTAGAGTGATGGTCACCGTGAAGGGTATGTTCCACACAATGACAAAGGAAATGGATAGCTATAGAGGGCAACCTTGGGGAGGCCAGAAACGTACGAGGAAAAGGTAATAAACCCGAAGAATGTTTAGCCTAGGTACTCAGGGAGTATCGGATGGATTGCCAGTTGAGCAGGGGGTGTTCTCAGGAAGGTTAAGAATTAGATTGTACACATGGATTTGACATGTAAGGATTATGCCATCCAGAATGATCGGGCAGAAGGCTAATAGGGTTAGAGTCACCAGGAAAGGTGTTGGAGGTGGATTGCAGGTCAGTTAGCCATAGTAAACGTCGAGGACGAAGTTTAGTTTAAGTGGGGGAGAGTTGTAACACCTGAAATCAGAAAGGCCAAGAAAGGGAATGTAACATCCCAAGTCAGAATCAAGAGTTCAAGGGGGTAAAGTGTAAATAAAGAAAGGGACTCGACGAGTAGGTATTCCGACTCGCCGAGTCGGAGCGAGATTTGGTCGCGAGTTAAGTGACCAACTCGCCGAGTTGGTAGTTGGACTCGTCGAGTTGGTGTTGAAGAGAGAAAAACCTAATCCCGGGGTTGTGCCCTATATAAAGAATATGATGTTCCTCCTTCAGCCTCTTTACCTTCCCTTTGAGTTCCAGAAACCCCAAAATTCATGTGAGGCTTCATTGTTGAGGAGTTTGGGGGCTTATAAGAGGAAATTGGTGGAAGGAGCATGATAAATTGGAAGCTAGCATCAAGGGCTTGTATAGATATGTGATCTACATCAGTTTTGGGCACATCTCTGAGGTAAGGAGCCTTATCTTAAGCTATTTTCTTTTGGTTTATCCTTGGTGGTTATTTTGGGAGTCCCTTAGCTTGTTTTGAGACCTATCTCGGATTTGGGAGTTAGATCTGGGGTTACTGGTCCAGATCTAGACTCATGATCGCTTAGAATGTCATAAAGCTTCAATTCTTGGGTTGTTGGTAAAGCCCCTTTGTCTAAAACCCAAGACTTAAGGTGTTTTGAGCTTATATCTCCTTGGTATCACGTAAAGTTTGCAACTTTACATAAGGGGTAGCTTGTAGAAGGGTAGATCTATGGATTGGAGCCCCTGCATGGCTTGAAAAGCCTTTGAATGGATTGAGAACTAAAGATACTCGGCGAGTCACATGAGTTTACTCGACGAGTTGTATGAATATGTGCATGAACTCGGCGAGTTGGAAGAACAACTCGGCGAGTCTGTTGAAGATTGCCTTGGACTCGGCGAGTCTATTCTTGGACTCGGCGAGTCTGTTCTTGGACTCGGCGAGTCTGGTCATGGAACCCTAACCTTTTCTAGTTAAGTCATAAATCGGTGAGTCGACGGACGACTCGGTGAGTTGAGCAGGATGGGACTCGAAGATTCTTGGACTCGACGAGTCAGCGGGTTGACTCGGCGAGTAGAGTCATTCAGGAAGTTGACTTTGACTAAGGACTTTGAATTTGACAAAGAGTTGACCAGTTGACTTCTTGGGGTATTTTGGTAATTAATGGTATTTATTGAGTTCAGTTATTTGGTGTTGACTAGTGGTGGGGTTCGTGTCGGTGGTTGGAGCAGCGTGATCTTATTTCTTCAGCCGACAGTTGCAGGTGAGTCTTCTCACTATACCAATGGGTCTAAGGCACCAAGGCCGAACCATTATGTGATTATGGTTTATGTGTTAGCCATCTGTGATTTGATATGTTATGTGATTATGTGTTATTGCATGGAAGACCCCGGGGGGAGTCCATGGCATTGGATATAAGACCATGTGGGGTAGTCCATGGCATTCCTTGGTAAAGACCATATGGGGTAGCCCATGGCACAATGGTGTAAGACCCTGGGGGAGCCCAAGACATCCTTACAGGTTATTTGTGTTATGTGTAGTTATTCTATGATACATGATATGTTATGTGATTTGTGCTATGCTAGTTGTCTTTGTGATACTTGCATGGAAGACCTCGAGGGGAGCCTGTGGTATTGGATATAAGACCATGTGGGGTAGCCCATGGCAATCCTCGGTTAAGACCATGTAGGTAGCCCATGGCACAATGGTGTAAGACCCTGGGGGGAGCCCACAGCATCCTTACAGGTTTTTGGTATACATGGCTTATGTGTTATATGTAGCTTCTTTAGCTAGCAGGAAATGTGATACACGTAGCTTTTATAGCTAACATGATATGTGTTATGTGGATTGTGTGGGTGGGGTATGCTCTGGGGGACTCACTAAGCTTTGTGCTTACGGTTTACAGTTTTGGTTTCAGGTTTCATCAATTTGGAAATGAAGGGCTCGGATTGATCGTTGTGCACACACCTATGATTTCCGCAATGACGGATTTTGGGATGAACTTTGATAAATGTTTTACTTAATGAGAATTTGGCATGTTTGAAATAAATGGTATCAATGTTTTAGCTGTAACCAAAAATGAAATTTTTACCCCTGATTTTTTTGGGACGTTACAATATATATATATATATATATATATATATATATATATATATATATATATATATCCCTTGCTGTATACATTAAAGAATCATAAGGTTAGCATTATGGTCCCTTTCTACTGAATGTACTAGACCCGACAGTTATGTTGTCGTATGTAAAATGTATGTTTTCCCTAGTTTATAACTATCTAGACTCGAAAATAGTTTGAATTAACTTCCAAGTGGTATTGTCACTTTACGAAAGTAATGAGAAATGTAAGTACTGTAGTATTGTAAATAGTAACTACTGTTGTACTAAATGCCTTAAATTGATTATTAAGGTATAATGTGATGGCTACATCCCATACTAAACACTCTTCCTATCGAAAGATTATGGGACCCACACACGACCTCTGTAACCAATTGCAAGCCGTGAACATCCACATTAAAATTATGTGATCATGTATACCTAATCTAACTATCACCTTTTGTTTAGAACAACGCGTTAGTGATTCATTGGTATAATTAGATCTTGTAATAGTGCCATGCTATAGCATCTTAGTACATTCATTCTGTTATAGTATCTTAGTATGTTCTGTTTCTCATATAGTATGTTTTGTTGTGTAGTATGTTGTATGTAGGAATAGTATGTACTAGTGTATAGTATGTTCTCTCTGTTATCGTGTATTGTATCTAGTATGAACTGAACCCCTAAACTATACACATTATAGTTTACTAAAATTCTACTTGAACTGTTATTGAAAAGACACATTTTACTACCAAGTTATGCTTGTACTTTAAAAACAGAGTTTTGTTAAACTATAAAGCAACATAACTATAAAATTGCTTTTGAAATGTTTTGAACACTCATAGACGACATAAGTAACATTTTGAAAGATGTTTATAATAAAAAGTTACACAATTATCATTTTTTTCAACTTCTATTCCCCCCTTAAAAGCATTTAAAACAGTTAAAAGATTCATTACGGGGTATGAACTCACCTGATGTGGGTGATTCAAACGGATATGCGTGTAAGGATGAGAAGTTCCACGAATGAAGTCCCGAGACACAATAGGTCCTAAATGACATATAATGACATATATTGGCAAGAATATAGTGTTTATAAACAACTATATGAAAGGAAACACCTTCTGGGACTAGGAAAACTTTGACCAAGTGTTTGAATCACATGTGATTTGAAAATACCCCACACTTGACTTTTGCTTGCCCCCAAGCAAAACTGAATTTTAACACATTAGAATCACATAAGACAACTCCAATCGAACTCATCCATTATGCCAAGACCGCAACGCATGCATTTGTGTCTAAAATTTTCCTAATAACCCCCCATACTCCAAATACTCACAATCCTCATAAACATTCGCCCACGTTTTCCGAACAACCCAGCATACATAATCTAGACAATTACAATTTATGATACCACATTGGAGCTCTTTTGGAATTCTTCACTTCTTTGACATTTGATCTTTAATTTTTGGGTATCTTCAACTTTTTGGATTTCATGGAATTTTGATCTTTTGATCTTCAATTTGATTGCTCCAAAATTCTTACAACTTTTCTTGTAATTCTCTCTTTTTTTTACATGTACCTCTCTTTTTTCACTCAAAACCCTACATGCTTAAGCAGGGGCGCTCAACTTCAACCTTTATTGGTTAATGATAATAATTTTCCTGCACATTTCTGGTACACGATGCTAAACATATTGCATCCTTCGGGCTAAGCAGGGTCGTGTTTTTGTTCCATGATTTCACTAGAATAAGGAAGCCACAAATGTAGTAGAACGTATATAGGCTCAACTAAACATTTGGGTCTTCATGCAATCATCAAATATAATACTAGCATGATCCCTAATTGCTTTTACCAAAAATTTCTAATTTAGCCCTAGCAATTTTAATGCAAAATTTTCAAAATTTATCATAAATTAACTAAAATTTTAACTAATATAACCAACCCCTACCCCACACTTACTTTATGCAATGTCCCCATTGCATATTATGCGTGATAAAGAACAATAAAATAAAGAGGGAATTGGAAAAAACTCCCCTGGGATAGTAGTTGCGAGGTTGATCTTCTTTATTTAAAGCTCCATCTTCAGCTGACTTTAGACATGGGAACAGCTCATACATGCCTTGGGTGTCATTCGTCTCATGTGGATGACAGCTCCAAAATATCGAGGAAAAAGCTTCTTGGAAATGCTCGGAAATGATCTTCAAAAATATAGACAATGTCGCCTTAAATTGAATCAAATCGTTGACTCGAAGATAAAAGAATGAGCAACTTGTCGAGTTTTATGTGGTGACTCGCCGAGTTGAATTGTCATATGTGGAGACTCGTCGAGTTTTATGTGGAGACTCGTCGAGTTAGTATTATGCACTCGACGAGTTCTTGACTCTAATTAGGTATTTTCTTCTTTCCGCCTCAGCTTTACTTTTGTGTTCAAGGAGAGTATCAAGGTAATACAACTCCTCATTTTCTTCAGGAACGAGACTCTTTTTAATCAAATATAAACATCGGACTCAACATATCGCTCAAAGTCTTCTCATCTTCCTGTAAACGACTCAACCCCTCACTTTAATTACCTCACGCTTTAAGAATTTGCTCTAATATCACCCTAGCTTCTGCAAAGATCAAAGACAAAACCACGTAACAAAAAGGAAAACAAACATCAAAATAAAAATTCCTAAATTATCCCTAAATACTAGAAGTTTAAAAGAAAAAGAACAGAAAACTCTAATGACGGGTTGCCTCCCGCAAGCGCTTCTTTTTGTGTGAGTCTTTAGCTGGACTCTCAACTTAATAAAATTCTAATGAATTCGATGCCCATCCATCCATTTCATTTAATATTTTCTTTGGTGGACCAATTTGTAAAATTTGGCTCTTTGCTTCTATAATTGGCCAAACGAACTTGAATATATAAAACCCAAGAATTCTGACAAGGGTTGGGACCGGTTGGATACTAATCAAAAATGGATCGTGATTTTGAACTTTCTCCAAAGTTGGAATCGTCACCCCATGCTTTGAAACACAAACCGGAAATACAGGGGGCCATGTTGTGGTAATGGTCAAACCATAGCTTGGTTCCTGCAATTCAGCTTGTTCTTGTTCTTCATTTGACCCTTCTGCCAGCAACCTTTCCAGCTCCTCCAAATCTCTTTCTGGATTAAATTCTTCATCTAGTAAGTTTAGCTCTTGTGACTCAAATTGTTCTTGATCGTTAGACAAGATGCTATCTAAACATTTATCAAATTTCCTCAAATCTTCATCTGAGTCAAACTCCTCATCTTCTTGCTCAATTTTCTGCACTACTTCCTCAAGAAAAGCATCAAAAGCATCGAGATTTGGAAAACACATAATAAATAAAAATAAAAATAAAAATAAAAATTAAACTAAATAAAAAAAAATAATCAAAAAATAAAACAAATAATAACAATTAGCAAATAAAATTAACTATTTAGAACAGTTCCCTGGCAACGGCGCCAAAAACTTAATGTGTGTGAAACGAACTAGTTTTAATCCTACTAACTTAGACACAAAATAAACACACGAAAGGCAGTGTACCTATCGATTAGTAATATAGTTCAAGCAAGTAGGGTATCGAACACAGGGAACGGTAAACAATTAAAATAAATGCTAATATTATCTAAATAAAACAAATAACAAAAAGGGGGTTTTCTCTAGTTTTACAAGACTAGAAACTTAATTAGAATAACCAACACACAAATTAACTAACTAGCAACTAAAACAATTAATTACCAACTAAATTCAATAGTAAAGAGGACTTCTGTTTAGGTACGACTCATTTGTTCCCATGGATGATTTTAATGTATCAGATTAATTCTTCATTGGCTACCGATTAAGATAATTAGGTTCACGTTCGCTATCCCTAATTCTTAGAAAACAAATTAACTCAAGCAATGGCCAGTTGTCTAAATTAACGGGTTTCATAGATTATTGATTCGGGTTAAGAAAGACTTGTAGTGGTTAACTAAATTGGCCCTTCAATTAACCTCTTGTCGATGTTCATCCAACAAGCTTACACATTAACTTACCTATCTTCTAGTTAATTCTAGTTTCACGTTCGTTATTCCTAGACATACAACTATGTGGTCACAATAAATCATATGAAATTAATAACTAAGAGATGTTCATACAACTTAATTACTGATTTATTAGCAGAAGAATAGTTATTGTCAACACATAATGTTCTTTAACAAGCTTAACAAAACAAAATCACCAAATTGAATCAATCCAATCATAAAATTAAACCATATTTATAAAATCATCTATCCTAAACAGAAGTAATGAGTTTTTAGCTCATATCTACAGCAAATAACAACTCAAAAAAGAAATCAATTGATGTAAACATAGTTCAAACAAGAGATTAGGTAAAGAGTAAACTTGATTTTGCCTTGATTCTCCTTAAAATTGAATGTAGGGTTGATTCCTTAGGTTCCCACGCTCCAGCAGCACCTTTAGTCGACAATTGGCCTCCAAGGGTTCACCTATATATTAGGGTATCGATCTGAAAGTCCCTTTATATAGATTTTCACAAAACAGAGGCTACTCGGCGAGTCCAGTGACCTACTCGGTGAGTCTGTCACTTAAAACCCGTGTACGGCAAGTCAGCGCGTCCAGAACCGCGAAACTTCTCACCAACTCGGCGAGTTGATGGCCTACTCGCCGAGTACGTTTGGAATCAGCATTTTCTCAAAACATGAAAGTCGTCCGAAATTGTGTCTAGTTTTCAGAACATTTTGAATCTTGTCAATCGGAGTTACGGTTCATGAGATATGGCCAAAACACTGACGAGGGGTCAAGCTGTCCAGCAACATCCTTCTTTCTTCAAAATCCAAGATCCAAGCTTCCAATCGCTAGTTCCGCTTCCTTTTTCATCCGAGCATGTAATTGTTGCTGAAAAATGAAATTATAAACTAATTAAGCACCTTTTGTTCATTAAATGAGACAAAAGCAACATAAAGTATTAAGATCATGCATGAATTTTATAAGTAAATATGCCCATATCATGATTCAACAAGGAATGTGAAATGGCACTAAAATGAGTTTACTACCATGGTTTTACGGCCCAAGGGAGTTTACGGCCGTAACTTATGGTCACTCATGTATAAATGCAAGTTTGAAGGCTAGGGAAGGTTTAGGGACTTTTGCTCTACACTAGGATGAGAAAGACCACCTTCATTGAGGCTTTTGATGAGTTTACGGCCCAAAGGAGTTTACAGCCAGAAAATCATGACCATTTATGTTTATGAGTGTAGTTTAAGGTCCTAAAATCATCAAGGAAGGGTTATGGGTGACACGCCTTGCATCTAGGAGGGTTGATGGTCTATACATGCTTCAACATTGAGTTTACGGCCAAGGGAGATCTTGGGCTGTAAACTCAAGATGCTCTTAGGAAAGTGTATGTTTCAAGTCTCTAAGCATTTTTCCTAACTAGATATGAAGTATAGGGAAGAGTACTTACGATCTAGAAGCTTCAAATGGTTGGTATTGGCCAAGAACACTAGTGTGTGCTCTTGGTGTTCTTGGTGAAACTTGAGGATATAAGAAAAGAGTGATTTCCATGGATGAAATCATGTAAGGATACTAGATTAAGAGGTGTATCAACAAATCTAGGAAGAATACTTACATCTTTTGAAGATCTAGGAAGAAGGTTGGATGATACTTGAGAGGATTTGAAGAAAAATCGGCCAAGGAAGGAAGAAATGAGAAGAAATGACCAAATGCCTTATATATGCACTCGATTTTACGGCCACATGAGTTTATGGCCGTAAACTCATGGTCTTGTGGTCGTGAAATCATTTAGATGAGGTTAAGGTTCGATTTGCTACACTATGGTTATAGAAGGTATTTTTTAACACTTATTCCTTAAGTGTATTAGGCTCAAAACTCCTTAGAGTGGCCTTTAACTGGGCGATAACTCAGTACTAATGAGTTTGACACTCAGTTGAGTTGATTGACTGTGTCTTAAAAGCAAAAAAAATTCGGGTTGTCACATTTATGCTAATGATTCAATAAATGGGGTATTAATTGGAATACCTTTGAATTGGTTGATAAATATCTTGTGCTCTTGCTCCAATGGATATGCCCTTACTAGAGAAGTAAAAGGTAACGGAGGCTGAAACGGTTTAACAGAAGAATAACTTTTCTGTTCAGACTGAGCCCATGACGTGAGCATCTGTTGCTCACATCGTGAGAACTAGGCATTAGCCCTTTTTTTCTTCGATCTTCATTCTTTCTGGTAGTGGATCGGGCTTTTTTAAGGCTTCATTATTGATCAATACAAGCTCTGAATTAGTACCTTCTTCAGTGGTTTTTGCCATGACATGTGGTTATGGTTTTGGATTGTGATTCTTAGATAGTAATCTTTCGTTAACAAGTGTAGTCAATTGCCCGAGTTGAGTCTCAATATTTTTTATGGAAGATTGTTGATTTCTAATAGTCACATCAGTAGCATCATGTTGTTTTTCAAAGGCTTCCATAAACCTATTAATCGTTTACTTAAAGTCCATCTTCTTATCGGGTGGTGGTTATTACTTTTGGTCGTATCCACATCCAGTTTTCCAATATTTTTCTTCTTGTATCCGTCATATGCAACCATTATTTCTTTGGATTTCTCCAATCTTCATCATATTTATCACCACTTCAATAACACACTTTCGCTTTTCTATTTCCATGTTCATCCATATTGCAATCTTTGGTTAAGTGTGGCCCATTATAAATATCATACCTCACTCTTATGACATGTATAGGTTGATGCATTTTCGTCATTCTTCAGTTCATATTCTCTAACTTAGCCATAACATCCTCCAAATCTCCTCCATTTCTACTTCCTTTTAATATAGTCACATCCTCTTGTGGGTTATGTTATTCTCTCAAGTGCTTTGTGAATTCTTCAACCAAATCTTTAGTGGTGGTCGGATCTTTCTTTGTAATTAGGCCTTGCGAATCAAGGAGTTTCCTTGTTGTAATATTCACCCCATGATAAAAAATATAGACTACTTGTTGCACGCTCAAGTCATATTGAGGACAAGTTCTCAAAAGGCCTTTATATCTCTCCCCAACTTCGTATAAGGATTCTCCATCTTCTTGTTGAAAATTAGCAATCTTTTTCTTGAGTTTGGAGATTTTTGATGGAGGTCTAAATTGATCAATAAACACTTCACAAAGGTTCTGCCAAGTTCTTATTATTCTAGGTGATAAAGATTTCAACCATAGTTTTGCTTCTTCAATGAGATTTACTAGAAGCATCCTTGTAGAAACGCATCTCTTGTGACATTTGGAACATTGAAATAATTACCAATGTGCAAAACTTCATCAATATGATTGAATGCATCTTTGTAGTCTTTCCCGTAAAATGGTATGTCTTTGAGCATAAAAAGGATATGCCCTTTTTGCTCAAAACCTGTTGTAGCTGGAATCTTGGGTGGAACTAGACGTGGTCCTTTTCCATTTCACAATCTCTTCTTATACTCCTCCATTGTCATTTAGGTTATATCTGTCATCTCTTCGACATCGCTTTTTATCTCTTCTTGTGAATCCTCCTCGGTAGATGTTTTTGGCTTGTACCTTACTTTTTTCACTCTTGAATGTGTCAAATTGGAAAGTGCTATTTGAATCGTCGACCTTTTTGTTGTTCTTTTTGGGGAAAGCTAACTGTGGATTTTTAAGTGGTGAAATTATTGGAGTTTTATATCCTCGGGTCATAAATCACTGAAACAAAACAAAATGTGTAAAAACAAACTAGAAAGAAAATAAACAAAAAATTGAAAAGTATTGAACTCACATCGTGAGAGATGTCCCTCATGTCATGAGAACTAAACAAACAAAAAAAATAAAAATTTTGCAGAAAATTAACTTTTTGCGGTTTTTACCCCACAAAAAGGAATAATTAACCTAAAGCAATTAAATTAACAACTAAAATAGCCGTTCCTCAGCAACGGCGCCAAAAACTAGTTATGAAACTTATATACTACCTATTTACAAATTTATAATCCTAACCAACTTAACTAACTAATTTCACTTAAACAGTGTACCTAGTTAAATTTATAGAATATGTTAGGTAAGCTGGGTATCGGACGTAGGGAAAAGATTTAGCTAATATTAATACTACTAAAAATTAGTCTAAAAACAATAATTAAAATGGGGAGGGGTTTATATGATTTTTCAAGTTCAAATTAAATTACCACTAAGCACACACACACACACACTCAGCTAAAAACGATTGTAAACAAATTAAGAAGACACTTCCGTTTAGCTTCGAATCCCCGTTTTCCTATATGTAGTTTCTACCTATGGATGTATTCAGCTGGTTACCAATTAAAATATAATTAGCAGTCTTGATCTGATCTCTTAATATTGTCACCAATTCATGAACTACTATGTAATGATCATACACAAGCAAACACATAATTGATTATTAATGATAATTGGGCGGTGTAAGATATATCTAGATGATTATCATTGATCAAGACAAATAATCAAACATGATTATGATGAAATTATGTTCTCATACATAGCTAAAGTTGTTACCTTTATCACTTAATCTAAGATGTGATTAATCCTAGCTCTAGCAATTTAATGATCATAACTACTAGGTAAACAAGTTTATGCAATTAAAATGGTCATTAAAATACACTTAACTTGAATCAAAGCAATAATGAATGAAACTTTAACATGCTAGGTATTGATAATCAAACACATGCATTAACAACCTTCAAAAAATCCAAATATAAGCAAGAAACTAGCACATAGCATTAGGGTTCATCTACAGTAAATGAAAGCCTAATGATTAGCTACTCATAGCAGAAAATAAGCACACAAATACATAAGAATTTGGTATAATTAAATCAATGCAAGCCGAATGTGATGTTTAATCTTCAAAATCTTGATCATCAATTTGCTTCTCTTCCAAAGGGTTGTTTTTCTCTCTTCTCTAGCTTCTGAATTCGAATATCTCTCTAGAATATCAGATCCAGCCTCTCCAAAATTGATTATGTAAAGCGGTATTTATAGTTTCCTTATAACGCATCTCACATCGTGAAAATTAGGGTCTCACGTCATGAAATTAGTGAAATTCGTGTCTCAAAAGGAAACATGCTTTACGCATAATGATTTTCTAGAACAAGCATTCTCATGTCATGAGCTTAACCTCTCACGTCATGAGTTTTATTGCAACGCCACAATTTTAGAGTCTTCCAATAGCAATCGTTCGCATTCTAAAGACCTTTCAGAGCGAACACAATGTCGCATCCTATCGCCTCTCGCTCTGATTCTCACATTGGTTTCGATCCTCCTGTCGCAATGATTCTTATTATCGTATCTAGGCATAATGATGCCTATTTCGATCCAATTGTATTGACTTCCACTTCGGTTCCGATCGTAGTTTCATCTAATCGTAGCGATGATGCTTTCACATTGTATCTCATCTTATTCTCCTTTCGTTCACATCCTATTGCAGCGATGCTCCATAATTACAGCTCGAGTCATTAAAATTCCAACTTTTTTTCGGTTTTGGCCCATTTTCTTCAAGAGTGTCCTTTTTAGCTATAAAGTAGAATTTAAACATTATAAGTACCAAATATCTTGATTATTAACTAAAATGTAGCATGAATGTATTAAAATAAAGCATAAATATATGAATAAATATGACATTATCACTTATGCAAGGCATAGGAAAGTTACATAGGGTGTAACCCGCTAAGTGTGGATCATAATTCTAATAGGCTATGCATGGCATAGCTTACATTACGTAGGGTGTAACTTATGTTACACAAGGCATAGTCACGGCAAATCAAAACCCTATTTCTTCGGTTTTGAAACCTATTTTAGGGCTCTAACTTATGGAAAACCATCTCATGTTAGGGTTTATGAGTATTCTAACACTCCTAAGTGTACATGAAACCCTAAATACCTTGGATCTATGTTTTCTCTATTATACATGCAAATATGAATATTCCAAGGTATTATCCTAACTAGCATAAGAAACATTAATTCATATGGAATAATATAAGCTAGAAGGCATACCTTTTGGTGTAGCTTGATTCCATGGAGCTTAAGAGCCTAGTGCCCCAAGTGTGACACCACAAATGGTTCACACAACACCAAATACACTTAGAATAACTTAGAGAGAAATGAACCACTTCATGAAATCGGCTAGCCCTCACCATTCATTCATAGTCCATGATTTTTGGGAAGAATAAAATGCTTATATAGTGTGTCACAATTAGGGTTACACCATGTAAACCCTAATTGTCATGGCCTTTCATTTCCAGGATCCATGGGTGCAAAAACACCATGGAGCATCCATGCAGTATCCTATGGATTTTAGCCCAACTTGATAATCCATGGATCATTAGCCCACTATACAAGTATAGATGATTTACACAATCAACCCATATATTAAATTAGTCTCCTTTTTGATCACTTAATTAATTCCAAATTAATTCTTGATCAATACTAATTAAATAATCTTATTAATATATTAGAACTTATAATATATTAATAAACCTTAAGTGTTATTTCTCTCATTTTAGTCTATCCAAATGCATGATGCCATGCAACCCAAATGGACCATGTCAATTGGGTCAAGTACATACCAAATATAGTTATGGGCTTAGACACTAATCCAACACAACCTCCATCACCTAAGATAATTCCTTGAGAAACCCTTACCACCTCTCACTTGTTTTGAGCCTTGGAATCATTTATGAGCTTATTTCTCGAATTGAAAGGTGGAATCCTGAAGAACAAGGTGGGTGGCAAGGTGTATAGAAGAAACAATCAAATATAGATCGAACAAGGTTACTTCATTCCTGGACCATTGTGAGTAAAAAGCTTCCAACTTTCTCATCTGTTTCATAGATCTTGTTAATGATCATATTTGTCACTTTTTGGTCCATTGAGCCTGTGTTTTGGGAGTTGAGGCAACTTCATTTCCTTTTGATCTATATAGAACATTCTTCAGACTTATGGGACTTAGAAAGTTGTGCTTTGGTGCATGTTTATTAAGCCATGCTAGTTGTGCTAGCATTATTGGGTCATTTTAGTGCACAAAGTTTATATCTTGAAAGCTTGTGACCTTGTTATGGATAAAGTTAGAATCCTTATCCATCTAAACATCATATTCATTCAGATTTGAAGGTTGGAGACTTGGACTTAACGGTTGAAGTAGAGAAAGATGCATTTTTGGTTCCTTTGAGGCTTAAAGACTAGCTCTTGGTTGTTTAGACAATCCTAATGGATAAATTTGGAAAATTTATCCATTACGAAGTTATTATGACTAGATCTGAGCTTTGAGTGAAAATTCTTAATGTGTTAGGTGATTAAAATTAAGTTTGGCAATAAACATTGTATGTGGGGCGTAATCAAGGCTACACCCAGTGTAGCCTGATTTTGCACCCGTTTTTCTGGATAAGAATCTACACCTACTTAGAGCTAGGTGTATGTCGTGAGTAAGTCAATGAAAGGTTGACCATTGACCTTTTGAACAGTTTGACTTTTCGTTAGTTATTAGGGTTTGAGGACTTAGAAGGGAAAAATGGTCTTTTATGTACGTGAGGATTTATCTTGGTATTTGGAACTGCTTAGTTGTATTTACCTTAACTGCTAATTAGGGTTTGGTTTGTGCATATGTTTAGTGGGAGGAACTTTAGCACTGGCAGCTCATGTGTAAGATCTATTCGTTTACCAATCAAGGTGATTTCTCTCACTATACTTGCCTGTGTGGTAGTATTTGTTCATGCTGAACAGTTGGGTCTTACTTGATATTTGTTGTTATTTTCTATCTAGAGTTGTCGATAAATCTCGGGCATGTTTTTAATCCACTGAGATTGCTGATAGTCTATAGGGTTGCTGATAACCCACCGGGTGTGCTGTTAACCCTCTAAGATTACCGACAATCTCCAGGGTTGCTGATAACCCATCGAGTTTGTACACGGAATTAGCGATTTAATGTGTGGCAATAGTCCCAGAAACCCAAATCCTCATAAAGGATGCTCTAGTGAGGATTTGGAAGCGAGTAAGAGATCTGCTCGTGGGGACTCGGCGAGTTGTTCTTGGACTCGGTGAGTCGGATCGCAAATCGGTTCATTCGTCCCAAGTAGTGAGTCAAGGGTGACTTAGTGAGTGGGGAGAGGGACTTGTCAAGTAGGACCGGGTTAGTAGGAGAAGGACTTGGCGAGTCTGCGCCATGACTCGGCCAGTCCAGTCAACTGGAAGTTGACTTTGACCAAGGAGTTGACCTTGGACCAGGGGTGGGCAAGTCATTTGACCTAAGGGTATTTATGAGTGGCTAATCTATGTTTATGGATTTATATCCGAAGGATTGCCGGTGCAGCAGCCAGACGTCTAGCAATCAGACTTTCGGTAGCTACTTTCGAGGTGAGTTTACTTCCAGTAGCAACGGGTCTAAGGCACCAAGGCCGGCCCGTATAGACGATATGGTAGTATAAGAGTGTGGGGCAGAGCCCGTATCTCGTAGTTGAGTTTGATTATTTTATATGCCAGTATGATAGAATTGTTTATACTCGTTGTCTGTGTGATACTTGTATGTTATGGTTTAGTAGCTGAGTGTAGGCAAGGCCCGTATCTCTCTGATAGTGGAGTGTGGGCGAGGCCCGTATCTCTTAGATAGCGGAGTGTGGGCGAGGCCCGTATCTCCCAGATAGCGGAGTGTGGGCGAGGCCCGTATCTCCCAGATAGCAGAGTGTAGGCAAGGCATGTATCTCCCAGCTAGTGGAGTATGGGCGAGGCCCGTATCTCCTAACTGTTCATTGTATGGTTGCATGGTATGAGGTATTATGGGGGAACTCACTAAGCTTCATGCTTACGGTTTACAGTTTTGTTTTCAGGTACCTCTTCTTCAAGGGGGATGGAGCTGGCGCGGTAGCGGCATATCATACACGCACATTGTTTTCCGCACCATGAGTCATTCTGGGATTTTGTACTCTGATAGTTGATTGTTTTCATGTTTCGGTTTTCAGACATGATGTATGTTATGAAATGGTTTGACCGGACAGTGTTTTAATTACAATCTTTTTCTAAAGTATTGTTTTAAAAAGAAAATTTTTGGACGTGAAATTTGGGTCGTTACAATTAGCTAAATAGCAAAACAAACAAATAAGAAACAGAAGAAAAAAAAGGGGGAAATATTGTTTTTGGTGTTTTAGAATTTTTGAAAATAAGTTGAGAAAATAAAAATAAAAAAATTTAAAATAAAGTAATAATAAAATAAAATAAGATAAAAAACACCAAAATAAAATAAAATTAAACACAATTAAAATATTTTTGTATTTTTGAAATTTATTTAAAATGTAATAAATAAAAGAAATTTAAAACAAACAAAGATAATAAATATACAAAAGGTACACAAGGATACTGAAAAATCCAAAACATAGATGAAAGGTGGACTACGAACTACTACGAGCGTCCGCACCAATTCGCAGTGTTAAAGTAGATCGCAAACTACTGCGAGCATTCGCACCGATTTGCAGTGTGAACTTTATTGATTAGGAAGTGGTTTTGGTAAGGATTCAGCTTCCATCATTCCCAGGCCTTGAGATATTCTATTAAAGGTGGTCTCAGGTAAGGATTTTGTGAATATGTTAGCCAATTGATCAGAAGATCTCACGAAGTGAACTTCAATGTTGTCGTCTTCTACGTGATCCTTGATGAAATGATACCTCAGTGCTATGTGTTTCATCTTTGAGTGTTGCACTGCGTGGTGACAAATTTGAATAGCACTTTCAGAGTCACAATATAATGGGATTCTTTTAATGCTTCAGCCATAATCACGAAGCTAGCTTTGAATCCAAATGACTTGAGATGTGGAAGAAGCAGCAGCTATATATTCAGCTTCAGCAGTTGACAACCGAACCTTGTTTAAATTTGGACATTTTAAGAAAGCGAGTGAGAGTTTCATACAAGGCTCTTGGAGCTTGCTTAAGACCATAGACTACCTTGTCCAAGATGTAGCAGTGATTTGGATACTTCCTGTTTACAAACCCAGGAGGTTGTTCCACCTATAATGTCTCTTCTAATTCCCCATTCAAGAACAACATTTAACATCCATCTGAAACACCTCAAAGTTCTTGTGTGATACGTATGTCAGAAGATGCGAACAGATTCCAACCTTGCAACAGGTGGGAAGATTTCTTCGTATTTGATGCCTTCTTCCTAACAATATCCCTTAACCACGAGTCTCACCTTGCTTATTATGACACACCTTTCTTTATCCATTTTGCTGCGAAACACCCACTTTAAACCTACAACCGATGCATCCGGTAAAGTTGGAATTAGCCTCCAAACTTTGTTTCGTTCAAACTCATTGAGTTCGTCTTGCATCGCTTGCACCCAATCAGAATGATCAAGAGCAGTATTGACTGTTTTAGGTTCTACCTTGGAAATGAATAAGTTAAACATACAATATTCTACTTGAGAGAATAATGCAGTTTGTTTTGCTTTTTGTTGAGATCTCGTAAGGACTCCTGCAGAAGATTCACCGATTACTTGGGATTTGGGGTGATCTCTAGTCTATTTGGCTAGAGCTGGATAATTTGTATCATAAGAGGGATCCAATTCAGCATTTACTTCTTCGAATTCAGATTGAGCGTCCGAATCGTCATTCGCATCCTTATTCTCCCCCTCGAATGACGAGTGGTCCTCTTCTTCAGGAATTGAAGTATCTCCTATGAATGGAGGTTCGAGAGACACTTTGAGAGGTTAGTAATTTGAAGCAGAAGGTGGGTCAGACGAAAGAGAAGAAGTGTAACCATGCTTCTGTGACAGAATGCTAGTATCTTGTGGAGTTGGTTGCTCCCCCTGAGGACGTGCATTGGAGTCAGAGTTCTCCCCCTGGAATGGAGTACTCGAGTCTTGAGGCATGTTCGTAGTTGATGGCTGATTGTGGATGTCTTTCGTAGCATCATAAATTATCTTCTTTAATTCATACACTTTATTGTCAGTTGCTTTTGCTTCGGATGTGGCAACCTTTTCTGGTTCATCAAAAGGTCGCATCAATTCCTCATACAGATTGGCGATTGGAATTGTGGATGGACTTGGCTTAGGAAAGATTTCCTCCGATTGATTCTCTTTCGACTGAATCCTCTTTAAGTAGCGATCATCAAAAGAAACATAGTAGGTTTCTTCTATCTTCTTTGAACGTTTTTTGAGAACCCTATATGCTTTAGAGGTCAGCGAATATCCCAAGAATATACCTTCATCAGCTTTCACATCGAATTTGTGTCGTTGTTCCTTGGAGTTGAAAATGAAACACCTGGAACCAAATACATGGAAAACCTTGACATTTGGTTTGCAATTGTTTAAGACTTCATAAGGAGTAACAGAGAATTGCTTATTCAGAATAGATCTATTTTGGGTGAAACAAGCAGTCGCAATTGCATTCGCCCAAAAGTATAAAGGTAGACTTGCGAATGTGAGCATGGTCCGTGTAGCTTCACACAAAGATTGGTTTCGTCTTTCGACCACACCATTTTGTTGTGGAGTGTAGGGATCAGAGAAGTTGTGTGATACTCCCTTTTTTAGGAGTAGCTTATGATTTCTGATTAAGAAAGAACACCCAAGTGAAACGTGAAAAATCATCAACTATTATGAGAATGTACCTACTACCACCAACACTTTCTATTGCATAAGGTCCACAAAGGTCGATATGTAGAACTTCCAATGGTTCAATGAATTTCGTGTTTACAATGGTTGGATGACTTTTCCTGCTTTGCTTCCCCATTTCATAGGCTGCACACAAATGATCCTTATCATACTTCAAGAGGGCAAGTCCTCGCACATGATCACCAAGCACAAGCTTGTTGATATCTTTGAAGTTGAGGTGAGAAAGTCTTCTATCCCATAGCCAGCTATCATCAGAGTGAGCTTTCGTAAGCAAGCATATGGCAGGCTTCCCTCGTATTGGGTTCATATTCAAAGGATACATTTCTCCTTTTTGTTGCGACTTTAAGAGAACTGCTTTCGTTTTCTTTTTTATTATCTTAGATCCTTCATCGTCAAAGGAAAATTTCAAGCCCGTCCCTACAACGAATTGTGAAACACTAATTAGGTTGTGTTATAAGCCTTCCACATATGCCACCTTATGAATTGAAAAATCTCCATTCGTTATCATCCCATAGCCTTAGATCTTTCCAAACAAATTATTTCCATACTTTACATTTCCACCATCTTTGAGAGATCGACACTCTCGTAACTCCTCCTTCATGTCTGTCATGTGACGCAAGCAGCCACTGTCGATGTACCATTCAGAGTCAAACTACTCATCATGTATAACCTGCAAAAATTAAGCATATTTATGAACCCAAAGTTGCTTGGGTCCTTGTGAGCCTTTTACAAAACGGGGAAAAGTAATTACAAGATCAACCATATAAGTTCGTTTTATTAAAGTGGTTTCATCTTTCTTAGTTATGGTGAAAACTTTTACTTTATTATCTTTCATTTTCGTTTCTTTTGAATCAAATTGTTTTTCTTTGTTTTTTATTTGACTCTTAACGAACTCTTTCTTAACTTTACTAGTGTTAGTAGTCAATTTCTTGGTTTGAGCTTCAGAATCTGAGCCTAACTTTCCCTTTCCCATGGCATCTTTGGGTGAAGCTTTCGTGGGTTGAGAATGATGAGATTGTGATTTCTCATTGGCATTCTTTGAAAAAGAGAGCTTTGGAGCAAGGTTCCTAGTTGGTTTTGGTGGATTGTAGGAATGACGGTGCGAACAAAAAGAAGGATTCGCATGCGAACGAGCTTTCGCATTCTGATTGGAATATTTTTCTCTGGGAACATGTAACGCCTGTGTTTCTGGGCTTGTCATTATTGTCGATATAATAGTCTACGTTAACCTTTGTAACCCGTTTTGAAATAATAGAAGTGTATTATTTGAGTATTATGTGTTTTGTGCTTAATTGCTTAATTATGTGATTTGATTAATTAAGAATAAAATGAGTGTCAAAATTTAAGTGTAAAATAAACTTGATATCTTTGGATAATGTTGTAGTAGTTGAAACGAGGTTTCCGAATATATAACGAACGCCCAAATCTGACTTCGTATGAGTAAGTTATGATTTTCTGAAGTTTCGACTTAGCGGTATGCAGCCCGAATACTCGATTTGAGATCGAGCGGTTTTTAGCCGAAACAATCTAAACGAGAATTGAAGATCTCGTTGTTAGTAGCGAAACGATGAAAAGTTAGGCGAGAACGGACGTCAAACGAAGAAGTTATGAATTTATAACGAAGTTTTTCTATCCCGGCCTTCTAAAAATAAATAATAAAAATAAATCAAAATTAGCCGACGGAGTCTAAACGAAACTTGTAGAGCGTAGTCTCACCTACACGTGGATATATAGAACGTTGAAAACGGATTTCGTATGAAGAAGATATGAATTTCCGAAGTTTATTAAATATTTAATATTTAAATTTAATTCCAAATCTTGGTATTATCCGAAGAGGAGTCATCGGACTCATCCGAAGTATGCCCAGCATACAGCGAAGCGTGACATCCCTCGCACTTGAGTTCTTCGGATGACGCATGCCATGACGATTCGGACGCGTACGCCCCGCGTACTGCTGTACGCCCAGTGTACTCCGAGGCTCCAGCCTCCAGCCTCCTCTAAATAGGATGCGAGGGCAGCCGGCTCATTTGCTCTTTTTCTTTCTTCTCTCTCCCTTTTTGCATCGTTTTGCGTGCCAGAAGTACCCTGAAGCCCCGGTATTATTCCCGAGCCCCGAAGCAAGTTTCGAAGCCCCGAAGATCCCGAGAAGTGCGTTTCCCGAGCCGAAGCTCTGCCCGCGAGAAGTTCGATTTTTGTGGAGATCCTCAAGATCTGCTGAGGATTACTACTTCTACAAGCCGTAGTGCTGTCCGATCATCTTTTGATCAAGTGAGTGTGTAGTTACTTTCTTCTAACGCATAATTATGAAGTATTTTATACGAAATACGTGTTATGTGTATAATTTTGTTGTTATATGTGTGAATGTATATTCACTCTCTTTTATCTCATAGATCTGAATTACTTTCTACGATATACGTGTTATGCGGGTGTGCCTCATCTATTATGTGGAATATATATATTGATTCAACATGCTATACAGGTTTTAAACTATGTATAAAAATATATATTTTTATCTACTAATATGTTGGGTAGAACATGGGTAGATAGTTGGTGTGTAATAAACAGATGAGAGGCCTCGATGTTATTGTTGTTGATATAATTATTCAGTGGAGTATGGATAACGACCACGGACTCTTTCTAGACAGTCCAGTGGAACACTAGCAGGTTCATAACCTGTAGATGTTTTGAACGATGTGTTCACCGGTGTACTCTATCCCCCTCATGGTTGCCTTTAGGATATCTATTGTTGAGGAAACCCATTAGCAGTAATGTCCGTCCCGATGAAAATCCTAGATTAGGTCCCTTGAGATAGGTGTTGTTTTAGGGACGCAAAGTGAGGATAACGGGAATGGGTAATCGGGATAGTGATTGGTTAGTGAAATTAAATATAATTTATTTATTGTGGGTTGAAAACCCTATATGCTCACCAGACTCCCAAGCCTGACCCACTCAGTTTTATTTGTATTACAGGAAGTGGCGCAAGGGCGTAAGATGGATGAATCATCGAGTTGTTTTGTTTACAAGTCTGTATATGTATATATTTGTTGAATGACTTGTAATGTTATCGTTTATGCTTTATGGTCTGTATCGTAACATGACATCCCGAGTTTTGATTATATAACGAAAATGCATCTCTTGATGAAATGCTTTGATAAATATTATTTTATCATGTTTTGTTTTGGGAACAAATTCCGCAACCCTTTCAAAACAAAAGGATTTACTCTGAAATTATTTTAAAAGCATAAATGAAAATCGGTCTTTTTTGGCCGAGATTTTGGGGATGTCACAGAACATAATCGGAATTTTGGGATTGCCAAAATTGCTTCCTTTCGTTGAGATTTCTCTGATATCTCCGATTTCTTTGTCGCTTTTGCTCTGCAAGTTGCTCAGTGGACTTGTGAACATTTGCCTTGGGTTTCATTTTTTTGCATGAGATTTGTCCTTTACTGACTAAGGTTCATTTGAACTTTCCTTTGTTCCACTTGGACTTCCTTTCTCATAGCTGGAATGATTGTTCAGTGGTTCCGCCACATACCTTCCCTTCACTTTCCATGAGGTTCTTTCATACAGACCCTTTGTTTCGTCTGCATTATCTATTAGAGCGGACCAAAAATAATCATTGCAACCTTCTTTGTTGTCTTCGTTGATGATGGATGTTAGTTCTAAAGTTTGAGTTTTGTCCATTCCTTTAGTAGCAAACACTTGATTAGGAGTAGTTTGGACTTTGGGAAAAACGGTTCCTTTCGCTTTCAATGTTTTTGGTTTATTTTGAGAAATACGTGCAAATTCAACCGACTTTTCAGAAATCAAATCTTTCGCAGGTTCAGGTTTGTTTTTAATAAACTCTGAGCAATCAACCTCATCTTCTATAGAAATTTCACTCACATCACTGTCCTCATCGAATTCAGATGTGCTTTCAATATAATATTTTATTTTCTGAACTTAATTTGGCACTGAATGAGTCAAATTTTTGTATAGTGTCAGACTTGATTTGCTTCTTGTCGTTTTCATCTAAAATCTGCTTTAACATGTTTTTGTGGTCTTACGACTTAATGTATGATTCAATTCATTCCAGTCCAACCCTATATGCATCAGAAGTTTCGTCTAACGAAACTATGGATTCGCATTTGTAACAGTCGGCGTCTATCTCATCTTCCTTTAATTCAAGAAATGGTAAGATCATCTTGTGAATTTTCTCACAAATTCCACAATCAAGGTGCAAATAAGTAATGTTAAAATAAAGCCTTTTAGCAATTAAACAGAAAATGTTACGTTGTTTCAAAAGCATCAAATTATCTCGTTGCAAATAAATTAATTGATCCTTAGACTTAGACGACTCCGACTCGATCTTCTCAATCCACATTCTCCGCTCATCGCTTTTCGACAAAACCCTGCTGATTTGATCAATTAGGTTAGAATTTGTTAATCAAGTTCTTTTTAAACTGTCACTAATATTTGAAAAGGTGAATTTTAAGTCGTTTAATTCGGTTTCATACTTAGACACAGGAATGTTGAGTGATTCGAGAATTAGGTTTACCTTGTTGATCAACTGTTTACACTCATTGATTGTTTGGGTATTGGTCTTGCAGTGAAACAACTATCATCCCTTCTTCCACTCCCAGTAACATTCTCATGCATCTATGACCCTTCACTCTTTACCATCAAGCACCTTCCTACAAACTGCGACGTTTCCTCTTCTGCAACGAACGCCCTGCCATGTGTGGGCTTGCGAACCTCGTTGTCCTCCAATTCGGTTGACCATACTTCAACTCCTCCAAATTCATTCTCAGCCACATTTTCTTGCACAATCAAAGCATGCATAAAGTTATCAACAATCTTTTTCTTTTTGATCTCCACCAACTTTCACATGTGGTAGGATTCATCATCTTCTCCTTCTCTCTTCTCATTTGGCCTTCTCAGCATCCAATCCTTGGCTAGATGATTTTTGTCATGACAATAGTTGCAGTCATAGCTAGAGTCTCCCGTTCTCTTTTTCTCTTTTTTATCTTCCTCCTATGAGAAGTGCTTTTCTTCTCCTCTATCACCCTGTCTGAGCTGTAGCTACCCTGCCAGTTTCGGTTCTTGTTTAATGGGAATTTCTTCCTTGCGAACCTTTTGGGATTTGAGACCATTAAAAAGAACTCCTCATTCGTAAGATGACATTTAGAATGATCTGGCTTAGAATCTTCCTCTGTAATAGTTTTGCCCTTCGCAACAAGAGCTAGAGACCCAATTCCAGAAAAAGAATTTTGCTTCTTTCGACACTTCACTTTCATGTGCCTTGAGAATCCCAACAAGCTTAGCTAAAGTATAACATTTGAATTGCTCATGCACTTTGACAGTAGAAACCACTGCCCTCCATTCAGATCTAAGCCCATTCATGAAAGTAACTTTCTGCTCGATCAACTCGCATCCAATACCATGGTTCATCATCTTTCTAAGAAGATGATTGTAGCGATTGAAAGTATGGCTCATATTTTCTTCTGGATTCTGCATGAACACACTGAACTCCGAAAGTAGGAGTGTTTGAGTTGAATGCTCAAGATCTGCTTCAGTGGAGTAAAGTTATTTAAGCCTATCCCAGATGGCTTTCGCAGTGTCACACGAACTAACAAGACGAAAAGTATCAGCCTACAAAGTGAATCTAATGATCCTCATTTCTTTGACGCTGTTGATCAGTTTTTATCTTTTTCGTCTTGAGGAACATCCTTCATATCAAGGAGCAGTTGGTTGTATTGCTTCTGAGTTTTGATGGTTCTTTTTGACTCTGTATGAACAAATGGACCTAGAGTGATGGCTTCCCATATTAAACAACCATTGTCTTCTGAACCGAGAATGTAATCCTCAAAGTGAAGCGCCCATAGTTCATATTCAAGAGGAAAGAAAATCGGGATCCTTGTTGTTGATCCAATATTTCTTGAGATATTTATAGAGTTGATGTTGGAATCGTCATCCTGCATGATGATGTTTTCTTTGATATCTATAAAGAATAAGACGTGTAAACTGAGATGGTTTGTAGGGTAATATCAAGATCAATTTAAGCCATCAATGTGACAATGAAGATTACTTGAACTAGATCATATATTAACGGAAACCCTAAAAGTATGTAAACAAAAGAGATACGTATAGACTACACAGTCTCCTTCTCTGATACCAATTGTTACGAATAAATCCTTAAAGATCGATTAGATTCAAGAATAGATAAAGAAACATGATGATGATTCAAGAATGTCGAAGGATTAAACGTCACACCTCAAAAGAACTTTATGGAGAATTGCTACTGTAGAGGCATGTTTAGGGTTACAAGGTAAAAGATCAGAGTTAACTAAAATATGATGCATGCAAGCATCTTAAATAATCTAACCCTATTAAATACGGTGGAGAGGCCCAATCGTTTACATAAAAGACTTTAATAAAAGTCGAATGACGCAACACTATAATCCCAACAATATAAACGACTTTAATAAAAGCCGAATGACGCAACACTATAATTCCAAAAACAAATGTATGCATATAACAACACATGGTTGTGCCAAGTCCGTATCAACCCCACATGATAGCATGTAGCGGTGTCAGGTCTGTATCAACTTATATTACAACGTGTAGCTGTTTCGGGCCCGTATCAACCCCCACGTCAATAATAACTTCGAGCCTATATTAACTCGATATATAACATTCGATCATATAAAATATAGTCACAAAATCACACATATTCAACACATATAAATCAGCGGACCAGGATTGGTGTCTTCGACCTACTAGTGTGGTCAGAAGACTCAACTCTAAATGATGATAACTGAACCACACGCTCGAGCTGCTACTAACCTGGCTCCTTACACTACTTATATCCCAAAAATAACTCTAATTAATAATTTGTGTTTTATCCCGTAATAAATAACTTAATTATTCCATTATCCTAATAAGGGCAAAAAACGTCATTTGTTATTTCTAATCACAACCCAACTTATCAATCCCAACCCTAAAGGTCCAAGTCACAAATGAATGGCCAAACATTGAGTCTAAGACGTGTGCTCCGTGTACATCGTTGTATGCCCCACATACAAGCGGCTGATGCGGAAAGGGAAGTCAGGTTCAAGGTGCAGTACGTGCAGCATATGTCGATTTATGCCCAACATATGCACCATGGTTCATACCCTCCTATTAAGGTCTTTACGCCTCATGACCTTACGTCTAAACTTCATATTTGAGTTTAATAAAACATATGAGGCCATAAAGTTGCAACTGTTATGCCTTTGCATGGCTACAAGGATCCCAACACTAAAAACTTAACTTATTCAATAATTTACAACTCCATAACTCTTGCATGGAATCAACCAATACTCAAGCTTGTATTTTTATGACATAAATCACCCTAAAATGTCTGAAATGACAAATTAAAGGCTTTGGAGTATTCTATACTTACAAAGTCAAAGCTTTGGAACAAAAGAGTGTAAATCTAAGCTTGAGCAAGATCTAAAGAAATATACATTACAGTTGGAGATTTATACCTCCAGAAGATGCACAATGATGAGTAGTTGCTGGATCCAAACACTTGAGAGCAAAATCCCTTCCTTGATGTCTTCCTTCACACACAAGAATATACAAAACTTACTCAAAAGCTTCAAATCTCACTCTCAAGGTTAGGGTTTTTATTCTTAGGGTTTAGAGGAATGGAGGTTGGATGGTGAGAAGGGTTAAAGGCCATAAAGTCTTAAATAGCGTCCAAAACCCTAAAAATTAGGGTTTGTCCCGTGATTGTATACACCCAATGTACATACACGTATGCCCATCGTACGTGGTTAACTCCGTGATTCTCATGCCAAACTCTTACGCCCAATGTACCTGGCTCTTACGCCCAGCGTAAGGACCAATTTGTCAGAATTTTAAAACATGAAGCTAGAAAGAAAAATATATGGACCACTTGGTATCACAAAAGGGTGTTCAACATACATTTAGTTCGACATTCAAGAAAGATGAAAGAGAAATTACAAACAAGTCACATGATTTTTTTGCACAAGTTCAATACCTTTTAAGTGTGTAAACAATCCTAAGTTTCATAAGCTGATCCAAATGGTATGAAATTTTGGTAGAGGGCTTTATCCTCCTTCTTATCATGAAATACCAGTTCCATTATTTAAAAAAAAGTTGAATACACCAAGAAGTTACTTGAAGACTATAAGAATGAATGGAAAAAAACATGTTGCACATTGACCAATGATGGGTGGGGTGATAGAACGAATCAATCAATTTGCATATTTCTTTAAATAGTCCTAAAGGAACTATTTTTACCATCGGTGTACACATCCAACATTATCAAGACAATGGAACGTGTGTTTGAAATTATAAGTGAATTCCTGGAGCGGATAGAAGAAGAAAATTTTGTTCAAGTGGTGATTGATAATGTTGCTAATTACAAGGCTGTTGGGGAATTATTGATGCAAAAGAGGAAGAACTTGTTTTGGACATCATGCATGGCTCAATGCATTGGATTTTGAAAAAAAAGGTTGATGAACATAAGACGACTATAGCCAAAGGAAGAAAGATAGCAAGCTCTGTCTACAATAGGTAACAATTGCTTTTTATTCAATTTTTATTATTAGTTTAAGATACAAAATTTCATGATTTATTCTTATAATAAGCTTCATTTCTAATAGGTCATGATTGATTAACTGGAGAAATTTACAAAAGGGAAAGAACTTCTTAGACTCGGAGCAACTAGATTTGATATTGATTATCACTTGGTCGATTGCATGAACTGAAATGTTCCATGTTTGTCTTTGGATAATGGTCAACTACAAATTATGAAAAAGTCAATATGGGAAAGGCTATTAAGGATATAATTATGGAACATGTATGATTTGGGCTATCAATTGCAACATGTCTTAATGCAACACATCACCTTACGAAGGTTGTTTGAAGGTTTGATTCATATTCCAAATTGGTTATGTGTAGAGTCAAATATGTTGTTATATATTGAAGTCATAGGTAGTAGTCGAAGTGTCGAATACTTTGTCAATATCGAAGGTCTTCACGAATTTGACACTATATGTATTTTATCAGGCACATATGTAGTTTCTCTTTAACTGTTGAAGTCCTGATATACTTTTTGTATCCGTCGAGTACACTATAAATAGTGTAGGTACCTAAGACATTTGTAACTTTTGCAACTTTTGCATTGTTCTTATTTTCTCTAAAAAATGTACTTGTAATTTCCCTAGATAATATGAACTGGATCAAGATTTTATTTACATATGATGTTCATATTAATTCTGATTTTATATATGATTGCTTACTTAACTCTTCATATGGTATCAGAGTAGGAATCAAAAAATTGATTAAAGAATCCCATTCATGTTTTCATTTATTAAGTAATTTGTCTTGGTTCAGTTTTTCCACAAGGAAAAATGTAATTCTTCGATTGAACTCTCTGATTTAGCGATTCTACAATAGTTAATCAATCGTTTACATCTGATTTCATTCTTTTCAAGTTTTTCATCTTTTCAAATCAATACTATAGAATGTGAATGCCACGATGAATTTTTGTAACCTACTTGGTTCATCTATGAAGATTCCCATGTTGTTTCCTGAATACTATGATCAGTGGGCTGAACGTATGGAAGATTACCTCAATGGAATCAATGAGGATTTGTGTAGATCAATTGAAAAATAATTTGTATCGTGCTGATCAAGTTCAAGAGTAGGGATAGCTTGTGAAAATGAAGATATGATTACTTTGGTTGATAACCAAAATCCCAATGAAAAAAGATGCATCTGAAAGTTACATGAATCCTTACCACCGATCGTGTATAACTACATCCGTGGTTGCAATACTGCACAAGAAATCTGGAATACACTCAAAGAAAAATTCCAAGGAAATGAGCAAACAAAGGAAAGCTTGTTGACTCAATGCTTGTCTGAGGTACCTGACTTTATGTAGAAGGAAAATGTATTTATTGCAGCTTACTATGATCAGTTCAATGAGTTGATTTACATGTGCACGAGGTATAATGTTATTCGTACTTCTCTAGAGTTCAACATAACTTTCATTCTTGGTTTGAAGGAGTGGAAGAACATTTGTTTGATGATTAAGACCCAAGAGAATTTCGACACTTACTCATTATCGAATCTCTACAATATTCTTAAAGCTCATATGTATGAGGTGAAAGAGATTGTAGAGGAAACTAAAAAGATGAATTTTGGAGGTCCTTTGGCACTATTCTCAAAAACTTCTAATATAGAAGTGTGTTCTGATGGTGAAGCAGATGATAGAGAAGAAGGTATGTTGATGACTTATGATGAAGAAGTCGTGCCCTATTATTCAAATAATACTGTCAAGAAATTTTATAAGAATCCAGTTGGTGGAAACTTCAAAAAAAACTTATTTAAGAAGTCATTTTCAATTTTTGGTGTTTCACAAAAGAGTGTTGAGAAGGTGGAAGAGAAGTAGGCAGAAAAGAAAATTGAAATGAAGTTAATAGGAGATTCTGATTACGATTGTAACTACTGCAATGGAAAGAATCGTCTTGATAGGTATTTTATGTTGAAATAGCAAGAGGAGTAGAAAGAGAATGTGAAAGACAAAGCTTACTATGCGATGAAAATCGAAGAGCTTCTAGAAAAGTTGAAGAACCTTTTATTGGTGCTAATAAATTCATTTGAAGAAGAAGGAACCTACCAAATTTGGTCATCTAGTTTGGATGATGAGGAAATGCGTCGTCTGGCACATGGTTTTATGTTTTCCAAGCATTATGGTGACCATTCAGATGAGAACAAGGTGTTGGAAGAGTTTATGTAACAAATTGAAGAAGGGAGTGAAAAGGAAGTAGAGAAGTTTATTGAAGGAAGGTACTCTGTTTCAACCACTTCGAAGTGACCTATGACTGAGAAGTTAATATGTGATGAGCAATACAATGAAAATTGGTATATCAATAGTGGGTGCTCGCGTCACATGAGTGGAGGGAAAGAGAATCTGATATATTTTAAGAAGTTAGAAAATGTTGGAGTTGTGAAGTTTGGGAATAATAAAAGATACAAAGTGAAGGGTTATGGAAAGGTGACAAATGGGAAGTTCACTGTTAACTGAGTCACTTAAGTCGATGGTTTAAAGAATAACTTTATATGCGTATCTAATAAAGAAATGAAGGAAGTTTTGCTAAAATCAAATACGAAGGGAGATATGTTCACTTTCGACATAAAACCAATTATTGGTTTACCCTCATTTTGCTTATCGTTGAAGGCCACTTCAAAACTTAGTTGGCTATAGCATCGAAGACTTTTTCATCTTAATTTCAAATTTTTGAATAAAGTTGCTTTAAATGATTTAGTTTAAAGATTACCTGTTCTAAAATTTGATAATGATTCTTTATGCGCAGTTTGTGAACAAGGTAAACATCAGCAAGGTCATCATGTATTCATCGACTCGAAGATAAGTGAACCTTTGGAACTTCTACATATTTACTTGTGTAGACCTTCGACTATTGAGTCTATCAATGGGAAAAAGTACATACTTTCATAGTAGATGATTTTTCATACTTTACATGGGTTCATTTTCTTAGACATACATCTGAGACTGCTGAAGTAATGATTGATTTCATCAAAAGCATTGAAATAAGTTTGAAGAAGAAAGTTTGTTGTAACAAAATTGAAAATGGAACAAAATTCAAGAATCATGTTCTCAATTCATTCTTGAGAAATCTAGGCATTTTTAATAATTTTTCATCTCCTTATACACCACAAAAAAAAAGGTTGTTGTTGAAAGAAGAAATCGATCTTTGTGTGAAGCTGCTAGAACAATGCTAACTTATGCAAATATACCTCAATATTTTAGGGCAAAAGAAATTTCTATAACTTGTTTCATGAAAAATCATTCTTTCATTCATCGAAGATTTAAAAACATGCTTTCTGAAATCATTAACAGAAGGAAACCTAAAGTAAATTTGTTTCCATAAAGCATGGAAGAAACTTTCAATTTAAAATTTTATGATTACTATGTTAAAAAGAGTTGAACATGAGTTCCCTTAGAAATCAATTCTTTATGATTCTAATGACGATTCTGAACAAATTTTTACATTTGACATAGACTTTGATTTGCTTTTTGGTATTCCTGACAGAGAAATACATGCTGAGGTTAATATCGAAGAAAATCAAGTTCCTGAAGAATCAAAACATTCTTATGAGTCAATAATTACTGATGGACGAATATATGAATATTCATCTTCGACACCAAGAGCTCATGTTGAAGGGGATCAAACTTCAACATGTGGTCAAGTTGAGGGGGACCACTTGACAACACAACCTCAAATTCAAGGGTAGTATATAACTTAGTGCTATCGTTGATGGGGAGAAACACATGGTGGAACCATTTGTTCAAGGGGAGCCAAATCGAACACATATCAAAGATGACAATTCATTACAAGTCGAAGATGACATCGATGCTCCAGGTAATGTAAATGATGACATGAATGACACTTTTTCTTCTGTAGAAGAATTTTCAGAAGCTGAAGAAATATTTGAAGATGCTCATTTTGATTTCGATCCATCATTTCCTCCAATGGAGAAATGGACTTGTGATCATCCCAAAGAACAAATTTTTGGTAATCCTAATTATGGTGTGTTATCAAGAGCACATGTTAGGCCAAGAATTGAAGTTCTTAATGCTCACCAAGAATTTTGCATGTTCAATGTCTTTATTTCTATAATTAAACGAAAAACACTCAAGATTGCATTAGAACATCCTGATTGGGTTGTTGCAATGCAATCAGAATTGGCTGAGTTTGAAAGAAACAAAGTTTGGAGGCTAATTCCTAAACCAGCAGGAGTTTTTGTGGTTGGTTTTAATGGGTTTTCAAAAATAAAGTTGATAAAGAAGGAAGTGTAGTTCGTAATAAGACCAAATTACTTGTAAAGCTTATTGTTACCAAGAAGGGATTGTTTATGATGAAACCTATACTCAAAGCAATGTGAATTTTTTGTAACATCCCAAAAATATAGTCTGAAAATTTCGTTTTAAAATAGTAATAAAACCCTGTTCATCAATCATCATATAAGAATCATAAAGAATGTATCTCAAAATATCTTAACAATTGTCAAATATATCAGAGTATAAACATCCCAGGCTGAACAAATGGTGTGTGCACTGCAATCTTCCCGAGCTCCTCTTTTAAAAATTGAGTACCTGAAACCAAAACTAAAAACCGTAAGCACGAAGCTTAGTGAGCTCCCCCAAACTACCACATACCATACAATAACATATAAAGCATCTACTGGGCCTTGCCCACTGCATCGGACCGAAGTCCGGAAACTAACCAGGGCCTTGCCCTCTACATCGAACCGAAGTCCGGAAACTGCATCGGACCGGAGTCCGGAACTAACCAGGGCATTGCCCTCTGCATCGGACCGAAGTCCGGAACTAACTGCATCGGACTGAAGTCCGGAACTGATTGGGACCTTGTCCCCTGCATCGGACCGAAGTCCGGAACTGACTGAACATAACATAGCATAAACATATCAACTAGCATGAATACATATACTGCATACTGCATCGGAACAGAGTCCGGAACACATAACACAAAACATGCTTGAATCACAAAGACATCAAGCACTCTAACTACTGCATCGGACCGAGGTCCAAAACTAACTAAACATAGCATAACATAATCGTAGCATATAATCTAAACACATATACTGCATACTGCATCGGACCATAGTCCGGAACACATAACTCATACCCTGTCTGTATCACAAAGACACCAAGCATACTGAACTACTGCATCGGACTGAAGTCTGGAACTACTGCTAACTAAACGGGTCGGCATTGTGGCCGTAGACCCGTTCCTACTGGAAGGAAACTCACCTCACACTGCAGAAGTCCTGTAGACACAATCCCACACTGCTGAAGTCCCGCAGACTCCACCCCAGCTGCTAGTTGACAGATTCCCGAACTGTCAACACCAAATAACACCTAATTAATAATTGGGTTCTAGCACATAACTATAAATACATGCTTTGGATAATTCCTACATTACCCCTAGCTTGGCTTACCCAAGCCCAAGGCCCAATCCATAGGCCCAAAGTCAACTAGGGATCAAAGCCCAACATATGGCCCAATTTTCCAAATTGGGCCCAAACCTCTACATGGACTTCCCTTAAGGCCCAAATGTCCAGTCTAGTCCAACATGTCCCATTCTAAGGGCCCAATATCATACAATCCTCTCAGCCCCAACTATGGCCCATCTATGGCCCAATTTTCCAAATTGGGCCCAATCCTTCATATGGGCCTTACCTTAAAGCCCAACTAATTACTCTAGTCCATTCGATTATTCTCGGATGGCCCAACACAAAGCCCAAGTGAAATTAGGGTTTCACATCAAATGATAACTAGGGTTAAGTGTTGCTTACTTAACCCACTAAGGACTTAACACACTAGGGACTTAATCCATTAAGGACTTAATCCATTAAGTCCATTATTGCTTAGATTAATTTCTGCCAATGATTATTATTTAATATTCACTTATTAAATAATTCTCGTGTGCGTGCTGATAATCTCTCAAATATTAGTATATCTCAATTAGCCCATTAAGGACTTAGTCCATTAAGTCCTTTACTCTACTATATAAATGAGATGGAATAGTTTGGGCTTAATTCACAATCCAATCCCAATGGCCGAACAGTGGATCCAATACGTCTAAGGCCCAATACCCATAATTAGGGCTTTCTAAACCCTAATTAGGGTTCCTCATCCAAACGTGGCCCAATAGGCCCAAAATAACTCTCTAAGCCCATTAGGGTTTTGCTTGTGGGACACCACCCACTACCACCTCGGGTAGTGGTGGTCCATGGCGGCTCACGGCGGCGGCCACCACCTTACGGTGGTGGTTACTACTATTTTTATTATTAACCTAAAATAATTACAATTACAATGCTTGATCAAAATGTAACCACACACACACTAACACACACACACTAACT
Organism: Lactuca serriola; assembly: GCF_051521515.1. Lineage (NCBI taxonomy): Eukaryota > Viridiplantae > Streptophyta > Magnoliopsida > Asterales > Asteraceae > Lactuca > Lactuca serriola. The sequence continues at coordinate 17,592,094 of NC_136413.1, read as the reverse complement.
AATACACACACACCCAACCACACCATGGTGGTCGGCGGTGGTGCTTGGCGGCAGCCACCACCTCATGGTGGTGGTAGTGGCTTCCTTGCTATATCCGGCTAGACTAAACACCCAAACACCACTAAACTGCAATGAACACACACACACACACACATACAATTTCTGCTTGCAAAACGAACTCAGCCACCTCCCCTTGGTGGCATACGGCGGTCCGGCAGCAGCAGTAACCTCCAACAGCAACAATAATGGCACATCAACATCAGAAAGCGGTGGAAGGAGGCGGAGAGGGGCGCTGCAGATTGACTGGAACAAAGATCAGCAACAACAACGGATAGCGGCCCTATGGCGGCGGATGGGTTCACCATCGATCTTCTGATTACTCACGCCTCTTGCAGCAGCAAAACCCCACTCGGTCGTCGGTCTTGGCGGCTATCACGACGAACACGTCGTTACCGACAACGGGGCTGCGACGGCAGCAACCCACGGCGAAGCAGCGATTGAAGTCATTCCCATGGGTGCGGCGGCTGGGGACCTTTGCTCCGACTTGGTCTCCAACAAAACTCTCGGTCAGAAAGGCGGGGCAAGGCTGTTGGCTTCGTTGGTCCAACTCGTCGGCAATTGATCGGAGAAACAAAGGGGAAGGGTCGGTGATGGCGGCTGGAGGAGGGGTGATAAGGTGGGGATGACGGCTAGTGCTACTAGATAGTGTTAGGGTTTAGTAGCGCATATATATACCCGTCCAAAATAAGCATTTCCCCATAATTACATTTCTAGTCCCTCCCCATGAAATCCTTTCAAATGAAATCCAAAACTTACACTTTAAACCCTGAATATTAGAATCCATTACAACTTAGGTACGGAATTTACCAAACAGCCCCTAGGCCTCTAAAATCTCTTTAATGAAGTCCCAATAATTTCTATTTAGTCCCTGCCTTCATAAACACTTACAAAACTCTGTAATTTACACTTTTAACCCTCAACATCTAAAATTCTTCGCAAATCAGTATGGGACTTATATTTATTAAGTTATTTAAATAAACGGGGCGTTACAACTCTCCCCCACTTAAATTAGATTTCGTCCTCGAAATCATTCCTTTCACTTCAAACCACTCTAGTAACCTGGTCACCATCCTGGGCACACCCTAGCCTTTCTAGGGTAACTGTGACCAACCCTCGCGACAAGATCACATATATTCCGACTGATATCTGTTGCCTTGAGATGGTCTGATTCCCTGACAGACCGCTCATACCAAATTATTATTGATGAAACCAGCCTGCTTATCTCTCAACTGACTACTCAACTTCTGCTAGCTTGAAAATTTCCACTACAAAACAGGTTCACAAATCCAATTATCCCTGTAGATCACTTATACTTGGCCAATGTTCAGCTATTTCCGCTGTGAGTGACTCGTCACTTCCTAATAAACCAGTTATCCTGTCTGTACTTGCAAATCAAGGCACAATTACTAACATTGCCCAAGAGCTGTAACTACCTGAAACACCGAGTTGTCTGAACACTGAACTACCTGAACACTGAACTGCCCGAAACACTGAATTGTCTGAACACTGTATGCTGTCACATGGCTGCTTCCTGACATCTACCGAGACCTACCTGGTCTCAATTTTCCGCCAATCATCTAAAATACCGGGTTCCGGCCTGGCTGCGGAGCCAAAAGACTCCCACTTGGTCACCTCACACGACTTCTGAACAAGTTCCTTCTCTAGAACTTGCTGCCACTAGTTATCATGCCACTGAGGCTCTAATAACTTTCTGATCTAACTGATCGAGTCCATACGTCAAATCCTGACGTCACCAAACCCAAAGCTAAAAGTGATTTGCTACAAGACCATTGGTAGCTTCATGTCATAAATGACCTTAAGTAGTCCACTGCTTCCTTACTCTCATCTATGTAGTGGCGCTTCTATAATCTTATCACTGGCTTAACCAGGTCTAATCCGTCTGAGAAATTCCAAAATCCAATCTGTGGATTTCCATTTCCTCACTACTATACCCGAACTGGTGGGTACTACTGATCTTTCCGCGTCCTAACAACGCACTCACGCTATCTACCAACCTAGTGAAGGCTGCGGCTACACCCACAGACTCACATCACTCTAGTACTATATGCTAATCTTGTGAATGCTATGGCTACACCTGCAGACTTACAACACTCTAATACTGGATCGAACACGTGCTTGCACCGCACTCAGCTGAACTCATGTCTTGACTGGAATCCCAAACCTGATTCCCGAAGGCTTGCTAGTAACATCGCGGGAACGCGATCTCCTTATTGGCAAGCTTTTCTGAAATTCTATCTCACACTATCCTCAAACCATACAACCGCTTGGGCTATATTCCTTCCCAATAAGGATGCGAAACTTATCCTAGTCTCAAAACATCCTATGTGCTCATGCCAACCCTAATGCTTGGATCTAGGTTTCTCTATTGTACATGTAATTCATCCAAGACTTTAAACCCTAGTTCTAGCATACAATTAATCAATATTAACTTATGAATGGGGTTTAGATCTTACCTTGATTGTTATGTAGCGATAAAAATCTCAAATCCTCCTTGTAATGACTTTAGAAAGCTTAGAGTCACAATTGTCACTCCTCTAATGGTTCACAAACACCAAGAGCAAGAGGATGAAGAATAAGGAGTGAGGAGGCTGCCCAAAACGTGTGGAAACCCTAGAGGAACTCTTCACCATGTATTTTGGGGCTTAAGGGTGCTATATATACATGTAGGCTATTAGGGTTTTAAACTAGGAAACCCTAATCTGACTGCTTAAGCCCTAAGCAGCCCATGGATTCCTTTGGTATATCTCTTGGACGATTTCTAATGGGCTTCCCCATAGAATTCACCCAACATATATATTATTAAGTAATTCATAGCCCAATTACAATTATCTTATAATTACAGTTCCAGTCCCTTAAGTTTAATTAATCTCTTTTGGCCACAAAATTAATTATCAATTAATTCTTGACTAATATTAATTAAACAATATGATTTCTCCTTTAATATATTATTCTCATAATATATTAATAAATCATAATTAATTCTTTCTCTCCATAATTCATCCTATCAAGTTGATTTGGTGAAGGCAACCCAAAAGGACCATGCACCATCGGGTCAAGTACATACCAAAATAGTTATGGACTTAGACAGTAATCCAATAGTCTCCCACTTAGATAAGTCTAATAACTATTCAGCGTATGACTTCTGATCCTGATCTGCAATCGTAGCATTCAAAAGTCGCTGTTAACTCTGATCTTATCAGATACGCGTCCTTTAGATAAGGGATCATATATTCCTCCATTCTAGATATCGTATAGACTGAGACATGGATTTAAATCATTCTCTCTGTCTATGTGTTATTTCTCGATTTCAGATTTACGATGACTAACAAAAGACTATAATTGAACACATCAAATTAGTCCCGGCTTGGCCAAGCGCTTAGGTGTCATCACTAAATCATCGAGGGGCCCACAAATATCGCTTTCATCCTGCTCTGGATAAAAGGAACGAATAAACTTTGATTCAATGCTTGCTTGCATGCACTCACCGAATCACACACAACAATATGTTTTAAGACACCAAGTTACTGGTGCGTTTACATATTATCAATCTGTAACCGACTCGTAAGATACAACTCGCACATCTCGGTTTCAAGAATATAAGATGTTATCGTCTCACCAATCACTCGTGATAAAATCCATGAAGTGATCCAACTGAGCGTGGGTTTAATCCAATGCTCAGATCATATTCATAAGCACTCATGAACGTTGCAGCAAACATTTGCTTATGTCTAATACACTTTAGACAATCCACACACCAATTCATGACAGTCTTCATTCATACCTACTTCCAACATATGAACGACTGTGGTTCGTTCGAATAATTTGATTGTTCTGAACCAATTTAATTATTCAGGAAGTCAAAGCATGCAAAGTGAAACACAAGAATAATACTAATCCCATATGGCCACAAACTCTGGGTATAAATAAAACATTTTATTTAATCACCATATTGATTACTCATTATTTGTTGTTTCGGGTAATCAACTTCTTACTTGAATTATTACTACACTTGTCCCATGCTCTCAGCATGCACACAATGTTTACCAACGGTCCTTACTTTGTGAAATAGATCAAATGAACGCATTTCCAATCATACTCATTTCACAACTCCCACTCCTTATCATAAGTATAAGAATATCAAATTCTTATTACATATGCTAGATTCTAACATTTTATGCAATGATTCTTTCGTAAAGTCATAGCTCAAAATCATCAAGACTTGGCTAATCTCTATCAGAAACAATTCTATAGATATGATGTCTCGCACTTAAAGTACATTCCTTTGAAAATCCTTCTTGCATAAAAGTTTCTAATCTAGATATAGATTCTCAATATCCAACTCCTAATATGGAAACATTTCCATATTTTCCAAATGACAATTCATTCTTAATAGAATCTTATCTATTCATAATAATGTCAATATGGTCCATCCAATATCATACTTCCAACTACTCACAAGTGACCAATCCTCAACGAGCTTTGGATTGTCCTTTGATAGTTGTTTAATTATGTTAGTCAAAACCGATTCTTGTCCTTTTTCCTTCTTAATGTGCTAGACATTTGGAAAATTTTATAATGTTCAAATATTATAGCATTTGCAATCGATCCTATACCCGAAGCGTATGGGACACGATGCATAATGTCTTACATAAAGATCTAATACTTTATCAATCTTCTTCCATAATATTTTATGTGCCACGTTCTCACAATTCGAACTATGCCATAATCATAATCGAACTTTAAGAATACACTATGTATCCTTGACTAAATTTATTAACATTCCACAACCTAAGCCTTTAGATTTGAAATGAAGCATAATATTCTCCCCCTTAATTATAGCAAAACAACTATTCAACCCTTACGACTTTGCAAAGGATAACTCTTGTTTTCTATAATTAATATTGCTAACTTTCAATACTTGTTTCAATAATCATACAAGCACAACATTTCTGCTCCCACTATCATGATGATTATTATCAAATAAGCATAACACTTATGCTCCATGTAGCTTTGACATGATAATCCTTTAGCTAAGCTTCTTAAACTTATACACCTTTGCCTTAGATAGCTGATATGTGTGTCTAAACAATTCAGACTAATTCCCAAATCTCACAATTCGAATTATGGAAAGGGATACCGTAACCATAATCGAATTCGAGAATACAATTTCACAATCACTATCTTATTAAAATCTCTCTTAGTGAAAGCATTTCCTCACAGTCATTTTCATGATGGAGGGAATCTTATGACACTTAGATTTTAATGGTGTTTGTGTTCCTATCCATGCGAATTTGTCAAAACCAATGTTTGCAACAAATCCAAACTCATATGGACTGAGCCTTTTCAATCTTGATTTCTTTCCTTATGGCAACACGAGTGCCCACGATGTCTTCCAAGTAGTTAAGCAGCTCACCCTTTCCTATCAATGTACTTTCCATTGATCACGGTGCTTGCCTTTTATGCATTAAAATGAGAACTCATAGAACTCACATGCATAATTAACTCAATTGGAACGGTCATAGAAACAAGATAGTGTCAACATGATAGGTCGTACACCTTAACTCGTGTGCTAGTGATGATCGATAAGGTTTATTCTTGATTAGTTCTTGAAACTTTTCGAGACCATTAAGACTCCCACTGACTCCTTGACATATAAGATTCTCTTGTTAATAAACATTTCTTGACAAAAAAATATTCAAGAGTTAGTGTAGCTTTTGTCAAGACAAAACACTTCACAAATTGGTCCTCGTTGGTCTTTGTCTAATCCAAGACATCACAGCTTACCAATTTCAAATGTGCAAGAATAAGAAAACCTTTTTCAAAATTCTACATTTGATGAATTTTATAAACCTTCTTAAGACTTGTCACTCAATGTCACAATCTTAACTCTAAGACTTGTTTTGGAACGAAGTGTGATTGACTTCATGATTTAACCATTTCTTCAATTCTTGATTCCTCTTCTCAGGCATACAATTGTACTAAGACTCACTTAGAGGATCAATTGAGATATGGTTCTTAATCATTAAGACCTATCATAAAACCTAATAGAAGGTACTCTCCCTTCTTCTTAGAATAGAGAAACTTTTATCTTTCTGCCTACTTGATTCTTCTTATTCGTTCTGCTATTGAATTAAACTCTTTCAATCAATTTAGAATTACACTTAATCTTATAAGTATAATCATATTTACTAAATTTTTGGTAAATCATGACGAATATCTATAACAACCCGAAGTTTTCCCTCGCCAAAAACCCATTCTACCCATATAACTCGCCGTATGTCGAAACGTTCCGATTTCGTTTTTGGGATTAATTAGTTAAATTTATATGTTTATTTTAATTCAATGAGTGTCCAGACCATTTAGAAACTCATGAATTTAGCCCAAAAATATTTATTTCATAAGTTTTAGAAACGTCCCCGCCGGGAGACGGAAACTTAATCGGGTGCGACCTAAAGCCTCGTTTAAGGCCGGTATCAGGTAGAATTCCTCCGTGTCCAAGTTTTGGCAACTATATAAACGTGTTAAACCTTTCATTTGAAGCTTTTTCCTTCTCTCTCTACTATCTCTCTAACCTCTCTCCTAAAATCCAAGTTTAAGGGTCCAAAACTCAATTTTAAGGCCTCAAATCCCTAAGGTACCTTCCTAACCTTAATGTATAGCATATTTGGCTTCCAAATTAGGGATTTTCTTGGATAACAAACTTTTTCGGAAAAACTAAAGGAAACCGATACATTTTCATAAAACAAAAACCTCTTATGAACTCACCAGCTTTATGCTGATTTTCAAACTGCTTGTATTCTCAGGTCCACGTTAGACAGGTACCCAACGTTATCTTTTGGTGAAGACGGAGTGCTCAGAAGACTCGTCTCATTTTGTTCATATGATATATGTATAACTTTTGTACAATTTACTTTTGAACCAAATGTAAACTTTCATATATATGTAATGTAATGGTTGTTTATTGTGATTACTATGTACATTGGATTTGATACTCAACGTGGAGTCAACCCCGGAAACGTTTCCGCCTTTGGTTTTCGGGGTGTGACAGATTGGTATCAGAGCCCTTGTTTATAGTGAACAGAGTATACCAAACCTTACATGGTATAAAACTATAAACACTAAAGGGCCTCTATGCTCTGAATTAAAAGTATCTATAAACTATAAGTATTTTCAAAAGTATACAAGTATGCCAAGCCGTCGAAATCCGTAACTACAACTAGAACAAAACATAAGTAAATGGGTGTTGTACACTACGGTTAAACCTGGGCAGTATGTAGTCATGTCTAGGATCAATATAGCCTGGCCAACTATATTCATTCGAGACACGGCCAACATGTGCTTGGGAGTGACTGTGGTATGCAGCATGCCTAAAACTTACCTAATATCCCAAACAACAAATCGTCGCTGCAGTGAACCATGAAATACTATGGGAGTATTTCTCGAGCCGATCCTTTGTAGAAAATTCTCGTATACGCGTTATTCCTTGATCATTCCTCTAGCGATAAAATGTTCTGTCTTGATAACTCCTTCCTGCTTTATCGCTTTGTATGATGTTATATCTGTCTTGAAGAGATATCCTCTGTTTCCTATCTCTTGATTCAATTCAGAGGACTTATGATCCTCTCTTTCCTAATCTTTTTAGATCAAGATGCCTCCAGGAAAGAGACCCAGCTCAAGGAACAACAACAATCCTCCTCCGCCACCACCTCCTCCTCAACTTGATCTTGCATCACTTCAGACAGTTCTGACGGCTGCAATGGTAGCAGCCATGTCGCAAATAAACTCTGGTAATTCAAGAGGTGGTCCCCAACCCCAAAACCCAGAAGATAGCCAGGGACACCAAAAAGGGGGTTCTTATAAAGACTTCATGAACGTGAAGCCCACATCCTTTGATGACACAGGGGGTGTCATTGCTTTAACCCGATGGTTCGAGAAAATTGAATCAATCTTTGAAATATGCGCCTATTCGGAGTCTGATAGAGTCAAGTTTGCTGCCTGCGCATTCCTATACAAAGCCCTGACTTGGTGGAACGGCCGCGTCAAATCTTTAACTTTACTTGTAGCGAATGCTATGGGTTGGGAAGCTATGAAGGAGCTTCTACTCGCAGAGTATTGCCCTCGGGGCGAACTTCAGAAGCTAGAACACGAACTTTGGAACTTTAAGATGAAGGGTTCCGACATAGCTGCTTATACTTCAAGATTCGATGATCTGGCGTTACTCTGTCCGGGAATGGTTACCCCGGAGAGTAAAAATATTGAGAGGTTCATCTGGGGGTTGACCCAGCCGACAAAAGGGAATGTCTTGGCTGCGAAGCCAGACACATATGACAGTGCTAAGTACCTTGCGAAAATCTTAATCGATCACGAAGACAACTCGGATAAGGAAGCTACTACCCCCGAGCCAGTCACCAGTGGAGGCGGAAGCAAAAAGAAATCCTGGAACAAGCAGAAGGCCCAGAGTACGCAAGGGTCTTCTAAGAAACAGCAAACAGTAGCAGTCCATGCTGCTACTGCCCCTATTGCTGTTTCGGCTGTTGGTTCCACAGCCCAAACTCCTACCAGTGGATACACTGGTACCCTTCCTTGGTGTGGTAAGTGCAACTACTGTTGGAATAGTGTCTAAGGCTACAACTATATTAGGCAAGTATTTGACCCGGTTGTGCATGGTCCTTTTGGGTTGCCTTCACCATAGCAACTTGATAAGATGATTTATTACGAGAGAGTAAATATTATTAATATATTATGAGAATAATATAATGAATAATATATATTGTTATTTGATTAATATGAGTCATAGAATTAATTAGAATTAATTTGGTGACTTAAAGATATTAATTAAATAAAGGGGTATAAACTGTCAATTGTTTGATAGTTAAGCTTTAGACTGTAAATCCTTATGGATATGCTAGGGACGGATTCTAGAAGCTAGGATAGCTTCAAAATCGTCCAAGCCTTATCTATGGAAAGGATTTTGTGACAACCCGATATTTCAACTCTTTGTAACGACCAAAATGGGTCAAGTATTGTAACCACTTCTGAATAATAAAAAGTTACTTTCATAATAAAATGTATAAATAAGTTCTACTTAAATTCCTTCTATGATTAAATGTCTTTGAACCATGATCGTACGTGAAAAGAACGCCCAAATCAAACTTCATATAGCGAAGTTATGATTTTTCCAAGTTCGGCTTAGCAACAGACAGCTAAAAACTCGAATCGGAAATCGAGCGACTTTTGGCCGGAATGACCTAAACGAGAATCGAAGGTCTCGACAATGGTATTCCAGCGGTAAAAAGTCTGGCAAAAACCGACATCAGATAAAGAAGTTATGAATTTTCTAAGAAATTCCTTAAACACGATGGATTTTTAATAAATAATAAAAAAAATAATTTTGGAATTTGCCGACGGAGTCTAAACGAAAGTTGTAGAGCGTAGTCTCACCTACGCGAGGATATAAAGACCATCGAAAACGGAGTTCGTATGAAGAAGATATGAATTTTTGAAGTTTATTAAATAAATTAATTATTTATTTAATTCAAAATTCGGATATTATCCGAAGGGGAGTCAGCATCCTCCTCCGAGGTACGCGCTGCGTACCCCTGTACGCCCCGCGTAACCGAGAGGATTGGCCTCTGATCGTCCACGTCGCGCTATCCGAAGAAACCGACCCATCCGACCCGTCCGAAGCCCCGACCCGTCCGACCCGACGTCCCATCCGACCCGCGTACCCAGCAACCCGTCCCATCCGAACCGAGGCAGTCGAGGCTTCGGTCATGCATGACGTACGCGTACGCGCTGCGTACGAGCGTACGCCCCGCGTACCGAGGCAGACCAGCCTTACTATAAATAGGATGCGAGGGTTTCCAAAGAAAGGGTTCATTTGTCTTCTCTCTCTCTCAACTTTGCCTCGTTTTCCGTGTCCGTTCAAACCCGAAGCTCTGGTCTTTTTGGCTCAAGTCCCGAAGGTCGATTTTACTCCCGAGATTCCCGAGAATCCCGAGGAAAATCCGTTTCCCGAGACGAAACTCTGCCCGGTTTTCCATCTCGCTATCTCCAAAACTTTCAAGTGAGTTTCATACCCCTTAATCAACCTTTTTAATTATTCTAAATACTTTTATATGCTTTCAAGGGGGGGATTACAAGTAAAACACACGAGTATTATCGTGTGTTACATAAAGAAACTCTTTTATATACTGTTATATATTCAAATCACATGCGATTTATAAACATTTAAAGGAACTTTTATATATATATAACATATGTCACAATAGCATTTTACCTTTTAAAATATAATGTTGTTGTAATGCATGTATAAACTAAACTGTTCTTAGATTTTTCTTGTCTATCCTAGACTCTACACCAAAAATCTATACTTTCATAAACAAGTGATTCCTTTTCTCAATATTTCTAAACAAACAAGACACGCTTTTTGGAAACTATAATAGGTATAGTTTTACGAACAGATTTCTAACTCTTATGTACTAGAAACACATATTTCAAGAAGTTTACTTTCATATACAAGAACAAACGTAACATTTTAACAAGTAGATCTGTTTTTATACCACGGATTTGTGAGACACTAACTTCATGTACGTTCGAGTACACATTTCAAGTCCTGTATTATATACCAGAATCCCTTGGAGGGGGAGCATGGTGTTTGTGTATAGATCTATACGGGCTTGACAACCCGCGCCCTGACTGTTAGCTGCAGTCCACCGTTTGGGGTGACAAACGTCATAACATTCCAACGCCTGAAGAACGTTGTGTATAGGCATTCAGAGTCAATAGTATGGTTATAAAACTCACAAGGGGTATCAAAAATGCATTGATTTACAAGGTTTTCAAACTCATTGGTTATTTTACATTTACATACATTTTGGAAACAAACATTTGTCTTGAGTGAAGGCTACTTTTATACTAGTAGAAAATATAGGATTTTCTAAACACAAACAAACAAAGATAAAACATTTCATTTCATTCAAACATTGTCACTTAAATACTTATGGAATTCACCAGCATAAATGCTGATCTACTCTTTCAAAATTACTTGTATGTCCCAGGAAATCAGTAATTTCAGGTATTCATTTCGCTTTTGATGAAGGGATGCTGCGGCGCCAGTTTAATCTCGTATTTTTGACATCATATTGTAATTGAGTTTTGAACATGTAACTTTTGACAAATGTAAACTTTCAATTATATATATGATGGTTGTATTGCTTTCTTTACTATGTATTCATTTGTTACGCTACCACATGAAGTCATCCGCCCCCGAACGTTTCCGCCGTTCAGGTTTGGGGGTGTGACAGATTGGTATCAGAGCAATGTTTATAGTGAACTAAGTATATCGAACCACATAAGATATACAAACTATAAATGCTTAAGGGACTAATACTCTCTGACAAAACAAATTTTCTTTTTACACTTAAGCAGCATTTCGTTCAACTTAATTTAATAATTCATTTAAGTACAATTACATGCATACCACAAACTATTTTCATGTTATACAACTATACAAATATTTAGACAAGTTGACACTACGATTGAGACTCGATATATGTAATCAGATTTTGGACAAATATAGCGTGATCAACTATATTTGCCCAAGATTGGACCAACGTATATCGAGGAATGATCGTAGTAAGCAACAAGTCAAAACTTACCAAACCATTACAAGAATCAAACACAAGAACTTAAATACTATACGAGTATTTGCTATCTAAACTAGTTAAACTTACATGTTTTACATGTTCCGACTTTACTCAATTCTTATAACCCTATTTCTCGTACAGTCAAATGGCTGGATTTCACCACCCTGGCGACCCCTACTTTCCCAACCAAGGCAACGGAGGATGGATCGAAGATGATCCCGAAGAGGACGAGGAACCCATAGAAGTGGGTGATGACTCCGGTACCGACTCAGAGCCGGAAGTTATCGATCCACCACCCATTCAGCCTCCCGTCTTCGTAAGGAACTTTCAAGGACCGACTCCCGTCTGGGGAAGTCACCTCCGCCATTGGAGCCAACAGCAAAACCTACGCCCTCCCTACGGCATGTGCCGGGACTTCTATGATGTCTGCGGTGGAGGTTCGGCTGATCGAGCACTCCCGATAATGGTGGGTAAGTTAGCCAATCAGTCCTATCAGTCTGGAGTACAAGCTAGTCGACTCCGGGATATCAACGTGGAAGTGCAGGTTCACACTTCTGACATCCGTAGGCTGGACAAGATGCAAGACAACGCCCAATTCCAAGCTGAAGTGTTTCAAGCGCAAATGATTGCAGCCCTCGCCGAACTAAGGGAACAACAAGCCGCTTTCGATAGGCGTCTAATGGAGTCAAAGCAATCAAATACGGAGTCAAGCTCCAAGCGCAACCTTCGACGCAAGTAGTGCTTGTCTAGGACTCAAATTTTGTTATAGCTTAGGACCTCGGCTAAAAGTCTTTAAATTTCTCGAACTTTGTAATCGGAGACCCTTATAGGGGTCAAATTTTCATGATCGTTGTAACAACTTTTATATTAATATAAGTGGCACTATTACTACTATGTTGAGTATTTCGAACCTTGAATGGTCTTTGTGAACCCAAATACTTGTTTCATACCTTCAGTCTTACAAATAACTTTCATTCTTCTATTTTAAGACTCATACTATCATCTGTTGTTGAACTATAGCGATATAGTTCATGAGACACATACATTTTCCATTCTATGAAATTCTTATCCTTGTCTTTTCAATCTATAGTTGAAGGATGCCTCCGCGTAGGAATCCGAGGCGAAACAACGGTGAGGAAGCACCTATACCACCACCACCTCCACCACCCCAATTTGATGCTGTAATGTTTCAAGCAGCAGTCACCGCAGCGGTGGCAGCTGCCATGTCACAGATCAATAACTCAAGTGCTAATGGCTCGGGATCTGGCACACACCCATCCAACCATGGCGAGAGTCATGGACCACCTCGAGAATGCACCTATAAGGACTTCACTAATGCCAAGCCCCGGATGTTTTATGGTACTGGTGGTGTGATGGCCCTGAGGCAGTGGATTGAAAGGACGGAGGCAGTCTTTGAAATCTGCTCCTGCCCCGAGCACAGCAAGGTCAAATTTGCAACTTTCACCCTTCTCGATAAAGCTTTAACTTGGTGGAATGGCCACGTTAAAGTACTTACCCTAATCGTGGCAAACTCCATAAGCTGGGAGAGCTTGAAGGCCATGATGATGAGAGAATACTGCCCACGGGGAGAAATTCAAAAGCTTGAACACGAGCTATGGACTCTCGGAATGGTGGGTACCGACATCGCTACTTATACCAACAGATTTTGCGAACTGGCAATCCTTTGTCCAGATATGATTGCTCCCGAGAGCAAGAAGATAGAAAGGTACATCTGGGGACTGACGCCCCAAATGCGATCAAGCGTGTTAGCTTCTAAACCTGACACCTTTGAAAGTGCTAAGGAACTGGCACAATCTCTGATCGACTACGGAGGTCATCAGAAATCAACCACTTCTGCACCAGCACCACAGAAAGGAAACAACAACAACAACAACTACAACAACAACAGCAACAACAACAACAATGGCAGGAAGAGAGCGTGGATTAAAGGGAAGGGTGGGTCTTCCTAAGAATCCGCAAAGAAACAACTGGTGTCAGTAAATGCTGCCATTGTACCTGCTACAGCCCCTATAAATACCTACCCAACAAAGCCTTATATAGGCAACCTCCCAAAATGCACCAAATGCAATTACCACCACCATGGACCTTGTCGAGATATGCAGTGTGCCAACTGCAGCAGGAAAGGACACATAGCCCGTTTCTGCAAGGAACCCGCAAAGCCGATCACTCAAGTTCCCGGTGCGGGTGTAGGGCAGGCTTGCTACGGTTGTGGCGAGGTGGGCCACTACAAGAGAAACTGTCCTAAGGCAGCAGGCACCGGAGGTGTAGGACGAGTTTTGGCAATAGGCCACGACGAAGCTGTAGCTGACCCAACTATAGTTGCTGGTACGTTCCTTCTCGATAATTCATACGCATGCATATTATTCAATAGTGGAGCGGAGAGAAGCTTCGTGAGTCAAAACTTTATTCATTTACTTAAACCTAAACCTAGCAAGTTAGAAAAATCATTCACTATAGAGATGGCCAATGGAAAAACCGAAAACACAAATTGCATATACATGGGCTGTACGTTATCATTAGACGGCAATTCTTTCCCAATCAATCTCATGCCGGTTCAAATTAAAAGTTTCGACGTCATAGTCGGCATGGATTGGTTGAGTCTTCTTCGCGCCGACATCATGTGCTTTTAGAAAGCAGTCCGTCTTAACCTCCCTAACAACGAAACATTAGTTATCTACGGCGACAAATCTAGTGCAAACCTTCGCATCATTTCGTGCATCCAAGCTCGAAAGTGCTTGCAGAAGGATTGTCGAGCATTCCTAGCACACATCGTCGATACAAGTCAAGAACTGAAGGACATCAAGAGCATCTCGGTAGTACGCAACTTTCCCGATATCTTTCCAGAAGAACTACCAGGATTACCACCGCAACGCCAAGTCGAGTTTAGAATCGACTTAATTCCAGGAGCTACCCCAGTAACGAAGTCGCCTTATCGTCTTGCACCAGCAGAGATGCAGGAACTTTCCAGTCAACTTGATGAACTCCTTCACAAAGGATTCATAAGACCAAGTTTCTCACCTTGGGGAGCACCGGTCTTGTTTGTAAAGAAGAAAGACGTATCGTTCCGTATGTGCATCGACTACAGAGAGCTGAACAAACTTACTGTCAAGAACCGCTATCCTCTACCCCGTATCGACGACCTATTCGATCAACTTCAAGGGGCGAACTACTTCTCCAAAATAGACCTGCGATCCGGATATCACCAAGGGGGACATTCCAAAGACCGCCTTCCGAACTCGTTATGGACACTATGAATTCGTGCTGATGCCGTTCGGATTAACCAATGCAACAGCAGTATTTATGGACCTAATGAATAGGGTATGCCGCCCTTACTTGGATCAGTTCGTCATCGTCTTTATCGATGATATACTTATCTACTCTCGAAGTGAGGAAGAGCATAGTCAACACCTACGAAAAGTCCTAGAAACACTGCGAACGGAGAAACTCTATGCGAAGTTCTCTAAATGCGAATTGTGGATTCGAAGAGTTGAATTTTTAGGTCACGTTGTTAGCGAGGAAGGTATACACGTGGACCCCTCCAAAATTAAGGCTATTGAGAACTGGTCGGCACCAAAGACACCTACAGAAATTCGTCAATTTCTAGGTCTAGCTGGCTACTATCGCAGATTCATAAAGAACTTTTCGAGCATTGCGAAACCTCTTACTTCATTAACCCAGAAAGGTGTGGCCTTTTACTGGGAAGCGAAACAAGAGAAGGCATTCCAGACACTAAAGCAGGCCTTGTGCACCGCACCGATACTATCCCTCCCCGAAGGGATAGAAGACTTCGTAGTGTATTGCGATGCTTCAAATCAAGGACTTGGTTGTGTTCTTATGCAGAGAGGGAAGGTTATCGCTTATGCCTCCCGACAGCTTAAGACACACGAAGTGAACTATACGACACACGATCTCGAATTAGGAGCAGTGGTATTTGCTCTGAAGATCTGGAGGCACTACTTATACGGAACAAAGAGTACTATTTTCACCGATCATAAGAGCCTTCAACACATTTTCGATCAGAAGGAACTCAACATGCGCCAACGACGATGGGTCGAATTACTAAATGACTACGAATGCGAAATTCGTTATCATCCTGGCAAGGCCAACGTAGTAGCCGAAGCCCTCAGTCGAAAGGAATACACTGGTCGGAGGGTCAAATCTCTGACCATGACTATCCATTCCCACTTATCCACACAAATTAAGGAAGCACAAATGGAAGCTTTGCAACCTGAAAATGTGGCGGGTGAATCCCTGCGAGGAATGGAGAAGAATTTAGAAGTCAAGGGTGGCGGAGCCTACTATCTCATGGACCGAATCTGGACCCCAAATCATGGTGGTTTCAGAAACGTAGTCATGACCGAGGCTCACAACTCAAGATATTCCGTTCACCCGGGTTCAGATAAAATGTATCTGGATCTTAAGAATCTGTACTGGTGGCCTAACATGAAAGCAGAAATTGCTACCTTCGTGAGTAAATGTCTTACTTGCGCTAAGGTTAAGGTCGAGTATCAGAAACCGTCAGGACTACTACAACAACCAGAGATACCGGAATGGAAATGGGAGCGGATTACTATGGACTTCATAACCAAGTTACCCAAGACGACAAGTGGACTCGATACCATATGGGTCATTGTCGATAGATTGACCAAATCCGCACATTTCCTACCCATCAAGGAGGCTGACAAAATGAAGAAGCTTACAAGAACTTACTTAAGAGAAGTAGTGCGACTGCATGGTGGGTACCGACATCGCTACTTATACCAACAGATTCTGCGAACTGGCAATCCTTTGTCCAGATATGATTGCTCCCGAGAGCAAGAAGATAGAAAGGTACATCTGGGGACTGACGCCCCAAATGCGATCAAGGGTGTTAGCTTCTAAACCTGACACCTTTGAAAGTGCTAAGGAACTGGCACAATCTCTGATCGACTACGGAGGTCATCAGAAATCAACCACTTCTGCACCAGCACCACAGAAAGGAAACAACAACAACAACAACTACAACAACAACAACAACAACAACAATGGCAGGAAGAGAGCGTGGATTAAAGGGAAGGGTGGGTCTTCCTAAGAATCCGCAAAGAAACAACTGGTGTTAGTAAATGCTGCCATTGTACCTGCTACAGCCCCTATAAATACCTACCCAACAAAGCCTTATATAGGCAACCTCCCAAAATGCACCAAATGCAATTATCACCACCATGGACCTTGTCGAGATATGCAGTGCGCCAACTGCAGCAGGAAAGGACACACTGCGAACGGAGAAACTCTATGCGAAGTTCTCTAAATGCGAATTGTGGATTCGAAGAGTCGAATTTTTAGGTCACGTTGTTAGCGAGGAAGGTATACACGTGGACCCCTCCAAAATTAAGGCTAATTGTTAATTGGAATTATTTGTTATTTGATCCTCCATGTTTTAAATGTTTAAAACTTACCCACAAGTTTTGAAATTTGTATTTGTGATTAAAAGTTTTAATTTAGACAACTTAAATTTCAAACCCTAGATTTTAAAAGTTTTAAAATACAACCCTATACTAATATGATATTACTAGAATAATATATATATATATATATATATATATATATATATATATATGTATAACTAAATGCTAGTCTTACCGTTAGTAGGCCTCATTCACGAAGCCGATCTATAAGGTGGGTATAAGGTTGCGGCCTATAAAATGGCGCTTAATGGGTGTACACTCACACCCACCGCTTGCTTGATTGGTGGAGGGTCGTTAGCCGAACGGGTAGGATAGGGCAACCTCATCCTCTCATTAAAAGTATAATAAGAAATATAAAGTAACTACACATATTTTAAAAAATTTCCCAATCTTACTTACTTTAGGAAAAGTGAATTGATGCAATCCCATGAAATTACACTTTACACCTTGCTAAGAAGTTAGTGGAGCGTGTGTGGTTTACCGGCACACTAATTGGTTCTAAGCAAAGGTGGCAAAGGGTGATTCATTGTTTATCATAGTTCGATGGAGCGTGTGTGGTTTACCGGCACATCGAATAGGTGATCGTTACAATGAAGGCACCATGTGAATTTGCATGGTAATTCACACCCGCTTTGTGATCCTCGGTATCCCAGTCACAAACAAGAGGGGCATATCGAGATTTAAACATGCCATTGAATAGTTTCAATGAATCTCATCCGAACCTAGGAATTCTCAAAAACACTTAGGACTAATAGTTTAAGTTTTGTGATGGAGAATTAGTGAATCGTCATTCACTTACCTTCAATTTATTTGCATGTTAGATTACGGCATCCCTTTTCTAGTATGTAAATGTTATTGTTGGATCCTAGCCCTAATTTTTCTTATTGGGTGATAATTAGGGATTCTTATTCTAATCTATCTTTGTCCTTTCTAATTGTAGATGTCGAACGCAAACAACGCTGCTGCTAGTTCTTTCACGTTGATGAGCCTTTGCCAAAAGGTCACCTTCGATGGAACGAACTTTAGCGAATGGATAAGATACATTCGCACCATTGCTCCCTATGAGGATAAGGAGTATGTCCTCGATGAGAAGCTCGAGAAAATCAACCCCAAAGTTGCTACTCCCGCCAAAATCACCGCCTTTGAGACTCATGAGCGAGATGCAACGAAGGTACATTGCATCATGATCGCCACCATGAACTCCGAATTCCAAAAGTCCTACGAGGACATGTACCCGTACGAGATGCACCAAGACTTATTGGAGAGATACCACCAAAACGCGAGACAAGAGCGTTATGAGATTTTCACCAACATGATTTCCACTAAGATGGGTCATGGAGAATCTCTTACCGTGCACCTGCAAAAGATGCAAAGGTATGTCGACCGCCTTCGCAAGTTAAATGTTGACTTCGGTGAAGACTTGGCGATCGATATCGTGCTTCACTCTTTGCCTCCGATGTACAACCAATTTAGGATGACCTACCACATGAACAAAGAAAAGGTCACCCTAAGCAAACTCCAAGGTCTCTTGAGGGTCGCTGAGAGCAACTTCAAGGACAAGTCTGTTGCACCTACTCCCAATCCGCCCGCTGCTCCTGTCTTGGCTATTGGTCAAGGAAAGGGAAAGAAGAGGAAAGCTTCATCGAAGAACTATCGCAAGGTGAAAGCCCGAGATGGTGCCTTTTCTAGTGGGACCAAAGTTGATCCCGCTAAGCCCTGCTCTAACCCAAAGGAGGCAGAGTGCCACCACTGCCACAAGATAGGACATTGGAAGAGAAGCGGCCCGGATTACCTGCAAGCAATAAAAGAGGGAAAGATCAAGCCATCTTTCGCAGGTATATACACAATCAAATCTAACGATTCTAATCATGCTATTTCTTGGGTTCTTGATACCGGTTGTGGTTATCACATTTGTTCTAATGTGCAGGGACTAAGAAGAAGTAGGGATGTGGAGCAAGGAAGGATCAATCTAATCATGGGGAACAGAAGATCGTCGCCTGTTACCAAGATTGGAGTGTATTCTTTAGTGCTTAGGAATAGTTTGGTTTTAGATTTGAACAATTGTTGCTATTCGCCAGAAATGGCTAGAAACATCATTTCATTTCATGGTTTATATAGACAAGGATTTAGATTTTCTTTTAATAATGAGAATGGTTCTATTTGGCTTATCTAAATGGTGTCTTTTACTTTGAAGTTATACCATGTAATGGAATATATGAAACCGTTATGATTGTTGATAACTTAGGAAATGATGTTTTAAATATTGATTTTTCCACTAGTATGGATAAAGCATCCTTGTGGCATTGTCGTCTTGGACATGTCAACAAGAAACGCATAGCCCAACTCCAAAAGGATGGAGTGCTGGAGTCATTCGACCTTAGGGAAGATGACACATGCGAGTATTGTTTGCTTGGAAATATGACTAAGTCACCCTTCACAAGTACATGTGAAAGGGGCGAGGGTCTATTGGACCTAATACATACCGATGTATGTGGACCGTTTAGATCAACCACGAAGGATGGGAACCGCTTCTATGTGACTTTTACCGATGACTATAGTAGATATGGGTATATCTACTTAATCAAGCAAAAGTCAGACACCTTTGAAAAGTTCAAAGAGTTCAAGAATGAAGTGGAGAATCAATTGGGCAGGAAAATCAAGATGCTTCGATCCGATCGAGGAGGAGAGTACCTAAGTCTTGAATTCCATGATTATCTCAAGGAGTGTGGAATAGTTTCACAATTGACGCCTCCTAGGACACCGCAGTTAAATGGTGTGGTAGAAAGGCGTAATCGAACCTTATTGGATATGGTTCGCTCTATGATGAGTCGTGCTTCACTACCTATCTCTTTTTGGGGGTATGCCTTAGAGACTGCCGCCCATATCCTTAACCGAGTCCCTACTAAGAAGGTTGCCAAAACACCTCACGAGATGTGGACAGGGAAAGCTCCCTCGTTGGCACATATCAAGGTTTGGGGTTGTGAGGCTTTCGTAAGACGAGATACTCACGACAAGCTTGAACCTCGAAGTGAGCGATGTATTTTCATCGGCTACCCGTAGACATCCTTTGGATATCTCTTCTATAGACCGAAGGACAATGTTGTCTTCGTTGCGAGGAGAGGAGTTTTCCGAGAGCGAGAACTCATGAGCCAAGGAGACAGTGGGAGGCAAATCGAACTTGATGAGATTCAAGAGTCGATAGATGAAGGAACCTCTGCTCCTGGCATTCAACCCGAGGAGGAAACTCCGGTTGAACCGATTGACGAATCCTTACCTCTTAGACGTTCCGATAGAGTTAGAGTTCATCCCCAGTTTTATGGATTTCATATTACTACCGAAGGGGACACGTATATTAGTGATGGTACACTAGTAAATCTTGATGAACCTAATAGCTATAAGGAAGCCATGGCAGGCCCGGAGTCTGCAAAGTGGAAAGAGGCAATGGATAGCGAGATCCAATCCATGTATGATAACCAAGTTTGGAATTTGGTTGATTACGTGCCTGGACGTAAGACCGTTGGGTGCAAATGGATCTTCAAGAAGAAGACCGACGTGGATGGAAACGTACACACATATAAAGCGCGATTGGTCGCGAAGGGCTTTACTCAAACTCCCGGAGTTGACTATGATGAGACCTTCTCACCAGTTGCGAAGATTAAATCTATTAGAGTGATGCTAGCAATTGCCGCATTTCATGATTATGAGATTTGGCAAATGGATGTCAAGACCGCTTTCCTTAACGGAAAGTTGGCTGAGGATGTTTACATGGCTCAGCCAGAGGGGTTTGTGGATCCGAAGCATCCGAATAGAGTGTGTAAGCTTGAGAAGTCCATTTATGGACTTAAGCAAGCGTCTCGCAGATGGAATCTTTGCTTCGATGAGAAAGTCAAGGAGTTTGGTTTTGTACGAAGCGAAGACGAATCTTGTGTATATGTCAAAGCCAGTGGGAGTATAGTAAGCTTCCTCGTTCTATATGTCGATGACATATTACTCATAGGAAACGACATCCCGACTCTGCAGGAGGTTAAGTCCTGGCTCGGGAAGTGCTTCGCTATGAAGGACCTCGGAGAGGCTTCTTACATTTTGGGAATAAGGATAGTAAGAGAAAGAAGTAAGAGACTAATTGGACTTAGTCAGAATACTTACTTAGAGAAGGTACTAAAACGTTTTAGTATGGAAAACTCAAAGAAGGGAGAACTACCGATACAAAGTAATGCCAAATTGAGTAAGACTCAAAGTCCGAGTACCGAAGCTGAGATAGCAGAAATGAGCCGAGTACCATACGCTTCCGCAGTTGGCTCAATCATGTACGCTATGACTTGTACTCGCCCTGATGTAGCCTTCGCTTTGACATGGTTAGCAGATATCAAGGGAATCCTGCAAAGCACATTGGATTGCGGTGAAAAACATCCTTAAGTACCTTCGGAGGACAAAGGAATGGTTCTTAGTCCTCGGAGGGAGTGATGACTTGAAGGTGCGAGGGTATAGTGATGTCAGTTTTCAGACCGACAGGGACAACTACCGTTCACAGTCGGGCTGGGTCTTTACCCTAAATGGAGGAGCAGTGACATGGAAGAGTTCCAAGCAGGAAACCGTAGCTGATTCAACGTGCGAATCAGAGTACATTGCAGCGAGCGAAGCGTCGAAGGAGGCAATATGGCTAAAGAACTTCATCGGTGATCTTGGAGTTGTACTTGCCATAAAGGAGCCAATGGAGATTTTCTGTGATAACAAAGGCGCGGTTGCCTTGACCAAGGAACCGAGGGATCATGGTAGATCAAGACATATCGACAGAAAGTATCACTTCATTAGACATCGTGTAGAAGAAGGACAACTCGTAGTAAAGAGGATATCATCAGAAGATAACCCAGCAGATCCGCTTACGAAGGGACTGAGTAGGGTTAAGCACTTGCAGCATGCTAGGAGTATTGGGCTGAAGGATGATATTAGCATAGATTAGATAGTATTAGAAACGTGTAATAGATAAATGTAATTGACATTTGATGATTAAATAAAGGAGTTTTATTTATGAGTAATGTTACTATCTTATGTTAATTGTTTAGCTATTGTTTCATTTTGCATGTTTTGACTTCCAGAATAATTAAGATTATTAAGAATAATAGAAATTGTTCAAATGGTCCACAATCGTTCATATGTTGGGAGTAGATATGAATGAAGATTGTCATGAATTGGTGTGTAGAATGTCTAAATGGTGTTAGACATAGCAAAGGATTGCTACAACGTTCATGAGTGCTTATGAACTAGTTTTGAGCATTGGAACAAACCCGCGCTTGCTGGAATCACCTTATGGAATACGATATAAAAGGTGATCGCAAGACGATAATATCATATGGTCTTAAAACCTAGATATATGATTTGTTATTTGTTAATTGATTGTACATTGATAATACGAAAACGCATCAGTAACTCAGTGTTATAAAACGTATTGTTGTGTATAGTTGGTTAATGAATAAGTAAATGCATATAAGTCAAAGTTTATCTGTAACTTTTATCTAAGAAGGTAAAAGCGATATCTCGACCGCTCGATGATTTGATTTGACTTATGTGCCGGGCCCGGTCAGAACTGAATTGATGTGTTCGATTAAGTTCTATGTCAAATAAATCAGAGATCGAGAAACCTAAATGCTTGACTAACCATTCCATAGGATTGTCAGCATGATATCTAACAGAGGACTGTACGTTCCCTTATCTAAAGGACAAGATTGATTAGATCAGAGTTGACAGCGTCTTTGAGAGCTACGATTGCAAACCGAATTGTACTTGTGAATATAGTTACTAGACTTATCCAAGTGGGAGACTGTTGGAATAGTGTCTAAGGCTGCAACTATATTAGGCAAGTATTTGACCCGGTTGTGCATGGTCCTTTTGGGTTGCCTTCACCATAGCAACTTGATAATATGATTTATTACGAGAGAGTAAATATTATTAATATATTATGAGAATAATATAATGAATAATATATATTGTTATTTGATTAATATGAGTCATAGAATTAATTAGAATTAATTTGGTGACTTAAAGAGATTAATTAAATAAAAGGGTATAAACTGTCAATTGTTTGATAGTTAAGCTTTAGACTGTAAATCCTTATGGATATGCTAGGGACGGATTCTAGAAGCTAGGATAGCTTCAAAATCGTCCAAGGCTTATCTATGGAAAGGATTTGGATAGCCTTAAGAGAAGATTATCCAATTAGGGTTTAGGATTGTAACCCTTAAGGAGTCTACAAGTATAAATAGACCCAGTGGCATAAGGAAATCGGCACCTCTCCTAAAGCAAGAGAACCCTGGCCGATTTCCTCCCCTCTCCTCTCTCCTAAATCATCTTCCTTGCTATTGGTGTTTGTAAGCCATTAAAGGAGTGACATTTGTGACTCTAGAAGCTCCAAGACCTCAAGATCAACAAGGAACTCAAAGGTATGATTCTAGATCTGTTTCAATGTTGTTATTTAACCTAATTAGTCATTAGAAGTCTTGGATTCAAAGCATGTCTATTAGAAAGCCTAGATACAAGCATTAGGGTTTTGCATGCGCACATAGGAAAGTTCTTATGGCTAAAACCCATCAACTACCACCACCGTATTCCTGGTCCATGTCGCGAAAGGATCTGCGACAACTGTGGCAATAAGGGCCACCTTGCTCGAACCTGCAGAAAACCAGCCAAGCCAACGAACCAATCATCCGGAGCGGGAATTAGTCCGGCCTGTTACAATTGTGGTGAAGCTGGGCACTTCAAAAGGAATTGCCCCAAGGCAGCTACGACCACTGATCCCTCTGTCGCCGCAGGTATACTTCTCTTTAATAATTCTTATACCTGCAACTCTTTTCGATTTTGGTACAAAAAAAAGGGAAACCTGTTATCTATCTATTCAAACATTTTCTAAACTCAATACTTCGTATGTAATCGAAATGTGTATCATCGAGACGACTAACCAGTGGGATAGAGAATCACTAACTTCGTACCTATAGATTAAATCCTCAGCCCGGAGGACTACTCTGTTCCATTCGATCTAAAAAGGGGAAACTTTTCACGAAAATACTTTGATGCTATGTTTAACATGAAATGACCGAGTCTCATTCATGTTGTTATCCTTGGTTTCGAAAGGGTCGCTCGTCTAGATCTTTTCCTCGACCCGGTTCTTGTGACTTTCGGCATCAAAACTTCGTATCATTCCATGCCTTAGAACTCAAAATTTTTCCCGATATGAATTACCACACATCCCTCGTTTCCGTGATTATTGAGAAACGGGAAGTTAACAGCTCTTTTCTCTAAATGTCTTTCCCGAAGGATTCCCGGGAATTTCTTTCGAATGTCTAGTTTAGTTCCACATCAGACCTTCCGAGATCTCCATAGAAATCAATTCTGCAATCTTCAGATTTCGGATGCCCTTAGAGCTTGATAACATCTATCCAGTCCATCACATCTCGAATCCTTAGAAGCATATACCCAATGAAACCCTAGTGATTCCTTAAGGAAACCGAAGTCGTCTAGGGTTGGAACTTCCATGAGAAAACCGATTGATATCATAGATTGAGAGAGAGTCAAAAGTACGAAATAAAGACACGTCTCGATAGTGAGAATTTGCTAGAACGCCCAGTAGAGACCTGATTCCACTCGAGAAAGTGAAGATCCGACGCAACAACTCCATTCGTGTCTTATTCTAATTCATGATCTATGTCTTATTCTTTGAATTTTGGGACGAAATTCCCTCTAACGGGGGGATAATGTAACAACCCGAAGTTTTCCCTCGCCAAAAACCCATTCTACCCATATAACTCGCCGTATGTCGAAACGTTCCGATTTCGTTTTTGGGTTTAATTAGTTAAATTTATATGTTTATTTTAATTCAATGAGTGTCCAGACCATTTAGAAACTCATGAATTTAGCCCAAAAATATTTATTTCATAAGTTTTAGAAACGTCCCCGCTGGGAGACGGAAACTTAATCGGGTGCGACCTAAAGCCTCGTTTAAGGCCGGTATCGGGTAGAATTCCTCCGTGTCCAAGTTTTGGGAACTATATAAACGTGTTAAACCTTTCATTTGAAGCTTTTTCCTTCTCTCTCTACTCTCTCTCTAACCCTAATGTATAGCATATTTGGCTTCCAAATTAGGGATTTTCTTGGATAACAAACTTTTTCGGAAAAACTAAAGGAAACCGATACATTTTCATAAAACAAAAACCGCTTATGAACTCACCAGCTTTATGCTGATTTTCAAACTACTTGTATTCTCAGGTCCACGTTAGACAGGTACCCGGCGTTATCTTTTGGTGAAGACGGAGTGCTCAGAAGACTCGTCTCGTTTTGTTCATATGATATATGTATAACTTTTGTACAATTTACTTTTGAACCAAATGTAAACTTTCATATATATGTAATGTAATGGTTGTTTACTGTGATTACTATGTACATTGGATTTGATACTCAACGTGGAGTCAACCCCGGAAACGTTTCCGCCTTTGGTTTACGGGGTGTGACAATATCTTTGTTACTCTTGTGGTGTACTTGATCAACACACAACTTTGTGTACTTGATCTCCTAGTCCTTCACTTAACACTTTGTCAACGAATTAGTCTAATTTCCAAATATGAAATTTCTCACTCATCATGCAACCAAGTTGCATGATTCCAAGTTTCTGTCCAATTGAAACTTGGGCAATGAGAAACTCTCCCTATTTGGTAAATTCTTAACATTTCCACAAATAACATAATTAAGAATCAAATCCATTATTGCTAATAATAGAAACCTTCAAACATGCCATCGCAAGGTAAAATAAATAATATAAAAAATCAAAATTTATTTTATTGCGGAAAAATTTGTCCTTACAACACAATTCTTTGAAAAACTATGCTAATACATATTTCTTAGCAATCTATTCTAACTCCAAGAAGTAGCTCAAGAGTCCAATCTTCAAGCAATGCGATCGAAATCCATTTCTTCATGATTAGATTCCGCTCACTTCTTCCCTTAAGCTTCCTCTCTTTTCTTTGATCCTACAAAACATCAAATGTAATCTTATCACATCATGTATTAAGAATCTAGAATAGTAACTTAAAAAAAAGTTAGTTAATGGATTTTACCTAAAGCAGAGCCATACGTTTTGACTCTCCCATCTCTTAGATCTCTTAGGTAACTAGAGCAGCTTCGTCTCCGATGCCCCTTCTCTTGGCAATAAAGACAAATTGACTCTTTTGGAACAACACATGGGACTACTTCAGACTTTACCTTTCTCTTATGACCAAACTTTTCGATCATGGCATGCCTTTCGTTTCCATTGCCTATATCCATAGAATTTTGGAAGGTAGATTCACCAATCAAGCGCCAAATCATCGTTGATTCTGCAACAATAAGCATGTAGGTGAGATCTATAAGGGTCATGTTGTGGTTCATCTTATAGTACTCTCTTAAGAACTCACTATATGAGTTAGGAAGCGACTGAAGAGCCTAGTCAACAGCCAGTTCCTCACAGACAATGGATCACAACATTCTTAACCTATCAATGTGTGACTTCATCTCTAGGACGTGTGCACACACCGACTTTCCTTCTTCATGTTTACTTGCCAAAAGGGATTGAGTGAGCTTGAACTTTTCAAGCCTTCGAACTTGTGGGTTAGGGAGAATAATTGAAGGAGGTGGAGGAAGTGAAGCATGATCTCTTGTTCCTCGATCGAATCGTGGAATATCATCTTCATGTGGAAAGCTTGTTCCACGAGATTTGGGAATACCATAGTTGTCATACTTTGACATCTACAAAACGGGAGAAAACAAATTCAAGTTAGTTGATTACAATCCTCGATGTGACACCCAAATGAAACA
Source organism: Lactuca serriola (assembly GCF_051521515.1). Taxonomy (NCBI): domain Eukaryota; kingdom Viridiplantae; phylum Streptophyta; class Magnoliopsida; order Asterales; family Asteraceae; genus Lactuca; species Lactuca serriola. Next base: position 17,565,063 of record NC_136413.1, on the reverse strand, counting down.
TCGAGGCTAGGATCCAACACAATACACTACACCCTAGAAAAGGGATACCATAATCTAGGTAGGTAAATGACGATTTACCAATTTCCACCATGAAAAACGAAAAGGAAATTTAAGTTTTAAATCTATTGAAAATTCCTAGATCTTTTGAGATTCATTGAACATTTCAATGGCATGTTTAAATTTCGATATGCCCCTCTAGTTTGTGACTGGGATACCAAGGATCACAAAGCGGGTGTGAATAACCATGCAAACTTACATGGTGCCCCCACATGTTAGAGTCACCTATTCGATGTTGTTAACCACACATGCTCCACCGAACTATGACAAACATTGAGTCACCCTTTGCTACCTTTGCTTAGAACCATTTAGTGTGCCGGTTAACCACACACGCTCCACTAACGTCTTCGCAAGGGTACAAAGTGTAATTTCATGGAATTGCATCAATTCACTTTTGCCTAAAGTAATTAAGATTGGGAATTTTGTAAAAGCATTTAGTTACTTTTGTACTTCATTATACTTATAATGGAAGGTTTCTGTCCTATCCTACTCGTTCGGCTAACGACCCTCCACTGGTCAAGAGTGCGGTGGGTAAGAGTGGATACCCATTCAATCAATCACCATTTTATAGGCAATTTCCTTAAACACCCCTTATAGACCAGCTTCGTGAATGAGGCCTACTAACGGTAAGACTGACTTTTTACTCATACATATATAATACTAGACTTTTAATGTTATATATAGTATAGGGTGTATTTTACACTTTTAAAATACTAGGTGTTCTAATTTAATAATTTTACTTTTAATTTACTTAAATGTAAACCAAAAATTTTATGGGTTTATTAAATCTATTTTAATTATACACCTTAATTAATTAATAAAACCATAAGGGTGTGATTGGAACTTTTTCAAAACAATACTAGGGTTTTAGAATTTAACATTTCTAAATTAAAATTTTAATCAACTTTTAAATTCCAAAACTTGAGGGCAAGTTTTGAAACATTTCAAAATATTTGGGTTTTAACAAATAATAGAAATTAAACAATTAATTTTGTCATTATCAATATTTCACCTAATTTCAATTTCTTGCAAGATAAGTTACCCAATTAATACAACAAATAATAGAAATTAAACAATTAATTTTGTCATTACCGAATTTCTATTCTGATTATGTTTATTTTCTATTATTTTTTTGTTCGATTATCCTACACAACATATTTAAAAGACAATATTTAAAAGATAACATAATTTTTAACATTTGATATGTAATTATGATAGACTTATCTGATATGTTCTTAATATGAAAGTAATTTATCCATATTAATACGACATGAATTACATATGACATTTAGGAAAATATATATATTATATGTGATTTGTTTAACATGAATATGCACCTATGTATGTTATAAATTTATAATTAAAAATCTTTATGTTTAATAATTGAAGGGATTAAAATGATGCATCAAAACCAATTATTTAGACGAATATAATAATAATAATAATAATAATAATAATAATAATAATAATAATAATAATAATAATAATAATAAATACACATTTCCAAGTACCGCATTCATTTGAAACTCACGCTACAACTCAAGAGTTTTCTAATTTATGTATATTTATTAGTTACAACTTAAGAGTTTTTAACTTATGGTTATTAATTACTAATCACTAATAACTTTTTATTTTTCTTTTTTTATAAGGTTTTGTAAAGTTTTGCATTAAAAACATTAATGTATTTGAAGAGATTTGTGATTTAAATATGAAGAGTTAATACAAATATTATAATAGATGTTTTAGTGTTTTTATGTTATTAAAAGTTATAGTGTTTATTTTTCATATTTTTTATTATTCGGTGTGTGTGTGTATGTGTGTGTGTGTATATATATATATATATATATATATATATATATATATATATATATATATATATATTAATACAAGCATTATAATAGATGTTTTTCTATTTTTATGTTTTTAAAAGTTGCAGTTCATATTTTTTTTCATACGTTTTGTTACCCGTTATATTATCATTCATTTAATATATAATTTACACAATTTTAAACGGTTTATAAAATTATCAAATAGTTGTATATATCAGAATGACATAAAAATTAAACTATAATGTTTAATAAAACTAATATGGTAACTATATGTTTGCTTTACTACTAACATTTTTTTCAAAGTAGAAATATTAAATAATAATTTGGTAAAATTTATTATTTTAACTATATAATTCTATTATTGCGCAACGCGCGGGGATTCACCTAGTTTTTTAAATATATAGGTGATAAAGCTTGATATGACCAATAGAAAGAGCTGTTACATATGTGTATCACAAATCAGGCATGCAAATACGAAAAAAATGCAAGTTCTGACGTCACATTAGGCATCATCGTAGAGATTTTTATGTAAGAATCTATTATCGTCAATAATTTATTGGTTATAGATTTCAAACCAAGCGTGCTAGAACCCTTTATCATTGGTTAAAAGCAATACTCGTCAATTAGATGTCTCATAAGCAGGGATGAGATTTATAACCGGAAAACCGCACCGGAACTGTAACTGGAACCATTAGAACCGGAACATGTAAAACCCGTTCGGGTCTCGGGTTTAAAGAATGGCTCAATCCGAGTTCCGAGTAATATGTGTTTCAGGTCCTTCGGGTTCGGGCAAACCGGGTTTAAGTATCGGAACCGGTTTTAGGGGTCGGAACCTGTTTCTTTGAAAAGTTTAAAACATGTATATCTCATTCGTTTGAAGTCAAATTGGCATGTGGTTTTTTCCAATGTCTAACCTATAGTTTGTACATGATTTTAGACTATAATTTTTTTCATTTTTGGGTTTATTTTCATTGACAAATAGTCTCTCAAAGTCGCCTGGAAATTTTACGATTTTTCAGCTTTTTTATTTATTTATTTTGTAATAGTTTTAAAACATGCATATCAAATTCGTTTGAAGTCGGAATAGCATGTGGTTTTTTCCAAAGTGTAGTATAGAGTTTGTACATGATTTTAGATTTTAATTTTGTCATTTTTGTTTTCATATTCATTGATTTATAGTCTCTCAAATTCGGGATATCAAAGCTTCAAATTTTTTATTTTTCAGCTTTATTTTTGTATTTTGTGAAATTTTAAAACATGCGTATCTAATTCATTTGAAGTCGAATTATGATATGATTTTTTTTTTGCAACGTGTAGTTTAGAGTTTGCGTATTTTTTTAGAATATAAATTTGTCATTTTTGGTTTAATATTCAATGACTTACAGTCCCCCAAAGTTGGGTTATCAAAGTTGAAAATTTTCAAAGTTCAACCACTAAGTAATTACAAAAAAATTCCAGTTTTTCAGTTCTAGACTCACTTTATCCGGTTCCATTTGACCAACTTTGATATTTCCGGGTTTTCCGGTTCTAGACCCACTTTACCCGGTACCTTACCCAGAACCGAACCGGAACCGGAACCGTTTCTTATATACCGGTCCAGTTTTCAGTGTTACAAATTTTCGTCAACCGGTTCCCGGGTTTTCCGGGTTCGGGTCTACCGTTCCGGGTTTGGACCCACTCTCATCTCTACTCATAAGTGTATATATTTGAATATCATTGTACTATAGAGCCTAGAAAAATCGAAGATGCATGCATATAAGAAATTAGAAAGATTACATATCATGTGAAAAGCCAACGAGTGGACCAAGGGTCATTTTCATTTCAAGGGTGGGGGAATATAAGCAAAGTTCAATGATAAATCATCAGAACAAGGTGGTCCTGCGAGTGTCTTGTTGTCCGACTGACATTGTTGTGCTGTCGATCTCTCCCCAATTACACCACAAAAAGATGCTACTACTCCTTTATTCCATTCTAATGCTTTCTTTCATCCAATCTAAAATCGCTACATCATTTGGACATCATATCTCCCATGGTATTGTGGTCACAAAAATGCAATGGCCTTACCAATGATTGGTTGGATTAATTTTCCCCTTACACTCGAATGGATAACTATTCTCTCTTTTTTGTCTTTCAATGACGAACTGAATGTACAACTCGCAAGATGAATCATAAACTATTTAAAATTAATGGTACTTCCGCATACACAACTGATCCTTTAATGGATTTGGTTTTGATGAATGATGTGCCATGAAAAAGGCCTCAAATAATCGATATGATATTTTGATCTTTTCACGGTGGTATTGGTTCTCCTCATCTCTTTAGGAATCTCTTGTGTGGTTGATAGAAACTACAACCTTGTTGGCTAAAACTTGATATAAATAATCAGACACGAATTCCAAAAACGGACCTATAAAAAATGAAGATTTTTTTATGAAATATTATTATTGTTGTAACTAAATGACGTTTTATGTTGATATTTGGTTTTTAATAAAGAATGATAAAGAGAAAGTAAACTCGCTGTGTCTATTAGGGATGAGATTTAGAACCGGAAAACTGAACCGGAACGGGAACTATTAGAACCGGAATATTTAGAATCGGTCCGAGTCTTGGGTTTAAGGAATGGCTTTATCAGGCTTCCGGGTAATCCGGGTTTCGGGTCCTTTGGGTCTGGATAAACCGGGTTTAAGAACTAGAACCGATTATAGGGGGCAGAACCGGTTTCTGTGAAAAGTTTAAAACTTGCATATCTCATTCATTTGAAGTCAGATTGGCAATAGGTTTTTTTTGGAGTGTATTTTATAGTTTGTACATGATTTTAGACTATAATTTTTTCATTTTTGGGTTCATATTTATTGACTTATAGTCCCTCAAAGTCAGGATATCAAAGTTGAAAATTTTATGTTTTTCAAATATTTTTGTATTCTGTGATAGTTTTATAACATGCATATCCAATTCGTTTGAAGTCAGAATAGAATGAGGGCTTTTTCAAAGTGTATTCTTGAGTTTGTACATGATTTTAAATTATAATTTTGTCATTTTTGATTTTATATTCATTGACTTATAGTCTCCTAAAGTTAGGATATTAAAGCTACGAATATTCTGTTTTTCAGCTTTATTTTTGTATTCCTTGAAATTTTAAAACATGTATATCTAATTCGTTTGAATTAGAATTGTCATGAGGTTTTTCAATGTGTAGTTTAAATTTTATACATGATTTTAGACTTTAATTTTGTCATTTTGGTTTCATATTCATTGACTTATAGTCTCCTAAAGTCAGGATATCAAAGCTGCGAATTTTCTGTTTTCAGCTTTTTTTTCTACTCCGTAAAATTTTAAAACATACATACCTAATTCGTTTGAAATCCAATTATCATGATGTTTTTTGAAACGTGTATTTTAGAGTTTATACATGATTTTAGACTATAATTTTGTCATTTTTGGTTTAATATTCAATGACTTACAATCCCGAGAAATTGGGATATCAAAGATAAAAATTTTCGAAGTTCACCCATTAAGTAATTACCAAATAATTCTAGTTTTTCCGGGTTTTCCAGTTCTAGACCCACATTATCCGGTTCCACCTGACCCACTTTTATGTTTTCGGGTTTTCTGGTTCTAGACCCAATTTACCCGGTACCTTACCCGGAACCGGTTCCTACATATCGGTCTGGTTTCCGGTCCTACAAAATCTTGTTAACCGGTTCTTGGGTTTTTTGGGTATGGGTCTACGGGTCCTGGTTTAGACCCACTCTCATCGCTAGAGTCTACTATCAAAGTTCGTTTGTCGTTCTGGTAACTTCAAGATATTACAAAAAAGTCTAAGATAACAAACGTGGTTGGGAACCTTATATTGAATTTTAACATCAGTTTTTGGTGAGTTTTTGCTTAGCTTCAAAGCAAAACACACTTTACATATGTATTGCTTTCATGCAGGTACATGAGAAAAAGAAGAAATAAAGAAAAGTTAGTTAGGATCGAATGTTAATTTAAACAACTAACTCGGGACACCATGAATAGTCAAAGATCATTTCGGAATTTCAATATGAACTAAATTAAAGAATGAAGAATAACATGAATTTTCTGATTTAGTTCAGTAGGGATTTTGTGTTTTCAAATTCCTGGAATTGTGAATGATTTTAATATGTACTTTTTATATAAATATGGTGACAAATATAAGAAGTAATATCGGCCATTCGATGAAAAAACTAATAAACTGAGATTAAGCGGTTGAATGGTTATGAGTGACTACGTTAAGTGATCAGAAAAATATCAATCATATAGTTGGTAATCTTTATAATACTAGAAAATATCCCTTGGAAAATATTAGCAGCAATATGCAAAGTAGGGGATGTATCCAATTGATGATTAGGACCCATAAAAAACCAACGAATTGATCAGGACAGGAAAGAGGAAAGAATAAACATGAAGCTGATTTGAAGTCTTGCAATGAAGGCAAAAGGATCAACATTCCAACCCACTTGGTGTAAAAGTCAAATACTAGGTTAGAAATTTGCAAGTTGAAAACGCACTAGAATTCTAGAAGACAACTTGGTGCATCAACACTTCTTCGTTTTTCTAGAGTACGTTGATGCAGTACTAGAGATTGGCATATTTTATGATGCATGGGAAGTCTTTACACATAATCATTTTGCTTTGTGCTTTCAGGTTGTTTCTATTAGAATATCTCCAACACACCCCTAAACTCCATTTTTTTCCATATTTTTCCCTATTTTCCTTCAACCCTACGCCGTTTTTATCTTTATTTTTTGAGATATAGATAATATTCCCCCATATTTTGGGGAATACTATTCATATCTCCAAAAATAAAGTTAAAATTTCAATTGTCAAATTTTAGTCCTTATTTTTTTTATACATTTTTAATTTATTTTTATATACTAAATATAATTTAAATATAATATTTATTATTTATAATATCATGTTATATATTAATTTATATTAATTATTAATAAATATAAAGTTTTAATATTTATTTATTGAATTCATATAAAAATTAAATATATATTGAGGATTTAAAATACAATAACATAGTTTATAAAAGTTTATAATTGAAACATATCTTACAAACAGAATAACATATTCTAATAAAACATCTAGTACTATATGACATAAAGACTACATGTATTATTTTATAGATATATAAATTGAATATGAACATGGTATGACATAATGACTACATGAATTATTTTATATAATATAGAAATTGAATATGAACGTGATTTTAACGTGCTTATTATAAATATAATATTATTCATTTAATAATTTTTATAATAAATTAATAATGAACTCAAAATTATTATATATAAACATTTTATTTATGATAATATAATTTTTAATATTATTATAAGAAAAAAATATAATATATGTTAAAATATAATTAGTATTTGACAATATATAATTAAGTTATAAAAATAAAACATTCTAGGAATATATTTCTTAGGGTAAAAATAAGATAAAAATGAAATACAAGTGAAGATGAAACAATATTTACCTTATTTTTTATTCGATTTATAAGAAAATAATAATAATAATAAAGATCCAACGATTGTTTTACTCGATTTAATGATAGAACTTGTTAGTTCTGTCTTCGATGAGTGACGTTGATTGAATTTTAGGCCAAAATAATCACAAATTAAGCATATGTTGCTGATTGCTTTTAGGCCAATATGATTTGGCAAAGAAAGCGCCATGTATCTCCGGCTTCATTATATCATGAGTCATGACTACTTCAATGGATCATTGAGAATCCTTTCAACTTGGCATACATATATAAGTGTTCGAATTTTATGCTTGATTGTGAATGACAAGATCGCCTAATTTATATGTATAACATGGAAAATGTTATATAATGTATGCAACAACAAGGATGAGAATATATAGATGTCGAATAATATATAACATTCATAGATTCGGGCAATACACTTTTAGGATTATAAATTATAAATACTCATTTTATTGAACAAGTTAAATCTTTGAATAGGATAATCGTAAATATATAAAAACCTTTCATACGCGATACGGGTTATATAAATGATATTTATATATTGTGTACATGTTCTATGAACAAATATTATGGACTTATGAAATTTGTATAAAACCTTATTATAAATTTAACGAATTACGTTAAATAAATTTTTAAAAATAAAAGATTATTTAGGATAAATAGTATTGACAAAAGTTTTACTAGCCGTGATCATGAGTCCGTGAATATAAAGAACACATAAATCCAAGGTTGTAGAACTCGTTACTCGGTACCTGTTCGGCCGACTACCGAGTAGTGAGTACTCGGGAGTACTCGGATTTGGAAATTTGTGTAGAAATATTTTTAGGGAAATTATATATGTCAAAATCATAAGATAAAATCATAAGTTGATTGAATTATATAACAAAAGTGGATACATGTGAATACACAAAAAATAAAAAACACATAATGGTCTCACTTCGTGAATAATTACTGAAAATTTAAAATATATATGTAGTAATAATCACAATATGTGTGTGTTAAATAATAAATCATTAAGTATATTATACATATTAATCACCGAGTTGACCGAATTTCACACAACTACTCAGTTCGTAAGGGGCCGATCGAGGAGTACTCGGGATTATGTAACTCGCCTCGGCAAGGGAGGGAGTAGCGAGTACTCGGAGGAGTAATCGGCCAACTCGGCGAATTTTACAACACTGCATAAATTTGACTTTGTATGAAAAAGTTACGATTTTTCAAAGTTTCACGTTCAGCCCGACATATCAATGTGTGTCATAAAAAGTGAATTAAAGATCGGTTGCTTTTTAGCCAATACAATCTACCTCGAAAATATGAATCCATCGATATAAACAACATTGATAACGAAATTCATATCAAGGAGTTATGAATTTCGCAGGACAATGCATTTTACAATGTATTTCTTATTGATTATAAATCAAAATGGGATGAGAATTAGCGGAAAAAGTCTAAATGAAAGTTGAAGTACTCATCGATACGAAACCGAGGATAAAAAGAATGTCAAAAACGGATCTCGTATGCAAAAGATATGATTTTTCTTAGATTCGAGAATATAATCGGGAAGTGAGATGTGCTCCACCACGAGTTGACACATGGCAAGGAGGTGGATGAACTATTTCAACCTACCTATGACATGGCCTATGAACTATTTCAACCTACCTATGACATGGCCTAGCAATACAACGACATGTGGCAGTCTCCGAGTTGAACAACACGCCGAGCCATGACGCGCCCCACTTCAGCCTCTATAAATAGATCCGAAATGTGCTGATTTTTCTCACACTTTTACTCCATTCTCTTTGGAAACCATTCTCTAAACTCGAGCCCAATATTTCTAATTTGTAAGCACTTTAGCGAAACGTTGAAGCATAAGAGAGCCCGACAAAATGAAGTATTTTGAGTCCAAGTTCTGTCCGCGACTTTCCGAACTTTTTCCAGAAATTTTTGTAAGTTAAGTTACAGTTACTATGCTTTAAGTATAACTTATATTTATATTCATAATCGTTATTATGAACCTATGAATAATATTTATCAATGATTCCAGTCAAAATACTAATTGATCTAATTATGAGAGTGATGTTTAGGCTAGATCTACTGAGGTGTTTAAAGTGAATTTTTTTCAAATAGAATACTCTCTATATCAAACGGATCTTACCTTGTTATTATTTATCAGATAGATCTTGAGGTATTTCTTGTGGTTATTGAATAATCTTAAAATAATAAATTATAGACTTTTAGATATGAACGAATATTGAAGCATAGTAATATTCGTATTTAGGTTGTTTAAAAAAAGAAACATTTAAGTGTTAAGCGAGGAGTTGACCTAACTGTGAATCTCCCACCTCAATCAAGTGGGTACATTGTTACTTTCATAAATATGATTTTAATACAAGTATTTATTAATAGTATTAAATATCCGTTGGAAGTTTATGTGTAAATTAAATGCTTATTATCTAGAATATGTGTTAAATGTATATTTGATAACATACATTATGTCAACCAGATATGGTTATATATGTGTTAAGTGTATTAGATAACAATCTTAATAGAAATATTATTACTTAAAAGATTAGTATATACTTGATACTTTTTGTTAAATATATGCACTTAGTTACAATAGTGTTGTTTAAATAGGTTTAATTGTAACATCCCTCTCTGGCACATATCACAATATTGTCCATTTTGGGCTGTCGGCATGAAAACTTCCAAGGGGCTCATCCATCCTTGAATTGCTCTCGCCCGGGCACACTTAACTTCAGAGCTCTTTTGGGATTTGCTACCCTCGCAACTTTAAAACGTGTTGAACCATGGAAAATATCCACACCTTGTATAAGGAATGCTTAGTTCTCTTTTCCAGCTTCTATAGGATCAGGTGTGGGTTGCCACCCACCATCACCCCCCCCCCCCACATTATAGGGTTCAACATCTCTATCGAACACATCGACTCGTGCCCTAATAATGATAGCATGTGTAACATCTCCTCTAGCTCGTATCCTAATATTGTCCGCTTTGGGCACCCGACACGAAAACTTCCCAGGAGGTCACCCATCCCTGAATTTCTCTCGCTCATGCACACTTAACTGCAGAGTTCTTATGGGGCCAGTTACCGTCACGGCTTTAAAACACGTTGTGACATAGAAGGTATCCACACAGAGTATAAGGAGCGTATAGTTCTCCTTCCCAGCTGATGTGGGATCTGGTGCAGGTTGTCACCCATAATGACCTGAAAATCCTACCGACAATGGCATTAGTTTTTGTCACTTGAATAATTATTTGTGAGTGAATGATTTTGGTTTTAAGGATTATAAATCGAAATAAATTAAACAAAAACGGTATTATTTAATACATAAAATAAAGATCTAATATATTTAAAAGGTATATAACTTCATTAATTGGTCTTTTGGGTAAATATGTGACATCCTCTAATTTTCAGAACCAAAAAAAGAAAATTTATTTATGCTTTAAAAATCATGATACTTGATTTGCGACAAATATTAGTATATGTTTTGAGTACACGATTTGTCTAAAATAAAACCCTAAGGATGTCATAATCAATACATATACATAAGTTATAACATAAAGAACTCATGGTCTTGAACACCATTGCAAGCTTTCTCTTAATCACTCATCATCCAAATCAAGTTCCAGTGGCTTAAGTCTTCATACATGTGATGTATACAAACTAAGTGGGTCAGGTTGGGAAACCTGGTGAGATACATAGGGATTTTAATCCCTCAATGTCATTATATATATATATATATATATATATATATATATATATATATATACCCTACAAAACCAACTATTATCAATCGACATATAGATAAAATTATGATTTGGACCTCTATAAAACCTCATACCCATACATACCCACACCAAACAATCCTCACAGACCCTAGTCCACGATTATCAGGAAGATAAATCGTTGAGAAAGGACTTGACTACACAGCTATGATATCTCATTTCATATATGTATGTGAGTTATAAACCCACATTAGCAATGTAACTCACAAGACCATCTAGAATGATCAAATGTTGTCATCTTACTATGGGAGATTACAATACATACCATTATAGTTGCTTGATATGGACCCACCATTATTGGTCATTCAAGAAGGAATACGATTTGCACTCCGGTATGTATTTCGTATCATCAACACCTAAAAGTGTCACAGAACAAAATTCTACTCTCCGTCCCTAACTGACCTACATATACTCTGAATGAGACTATCCAATATCAAACTTAATTGAACTACACATCAATAATAAGTCTTATCCCTTTAAAGTGAAAAACTACTAAGCTCCCAATACCAACTCCGTTTAGACAACACTATCCTAATTTAATATATATATTTAGCATAGAGTATTTAGGTATTAATGTACTTTAATTCTTTATCTCCAATAACACTTCTATTTTTATTATCAGGTACTAATATATATATAGACACACACACACACACACTAGGTGTAAAACCCGTGATTACACGGGCTGATTAAAAAAGAAATTAAATATTAAAGTGTAAGCAATAAATATTTTTTAAAATAAAATTTTAAAATAAGAAATAAAGAAATGTATTAATTGCAATTTAATATCATATTTATGACTTTTAATACTTTACATATATAAATATATAAATATTATGTGGCTTTTTAATTTTAAAATTTGAAAAACCTAAAAATTGACATGTGGATATTATTTGTTTCAAAAATATCACAAAATGACAAATGTCAAAACTAATGAAAGATTGACAAGTGTCAAAATGGATCTTCATTTATTATAGTTGATATATATATATATATATATATATATATATATATATATATATATATATATGGGATAGGGAATATACATTACAGCTCCACCTAAGCTTAGGTAATAAACCTATAAAATATGTTGTTTTAACTTAGCAAATATACCCGATTTGGTTTTCACTTGGTAGGTATATCATTCTCGATAACATTTATTTCCTCCATTATCATTTTATCATCCCAATTTTCTTTCCTCCATTATCATTTATTACTTCATCCCAATGAACATTACTTTTTTCCACTGTCACAAGGACTAAAGATAATCAATATTTTTTGTTTCCTTATCAAATCTATTGCGTCGATCTTGAATCTACATCTTCAATTGTTAATCGTGAATCCATTGA